>NC_057834.1:80108149-80733149 GCF_910594005.1 Cervus elaphus | reverse complement strand
GGGCAGGAAATATAGTGCTCTAGAAGGGTATGGCAAACAGTATTGGCCAATATGCTCCAGTATTCTTGCCTGGAGAGCCCCTCTCTGACAGAGAAGCCTGGCAGGCCACAGTCTACAGGGTCACAAAGAGTTGGACATGACCAAAGCAACCCTGCGTGCATAGATGCAAGACTTCTTTTGCCTGTGGCAGCTCTGCCCCAGTGAGAGTTGAGCGTGAAGGTGGCACAGCTGCTTGGCTTGCAGGGACCCTGACGGCACCAAGTGTGCAGGGACACGGACAGCCTCTGCCGTAGGAGTTATGGCCCTACCGGAGTCTTTTTTCGAGCCTCTTGTAGCTGGTGATCAGAAGGCCTCTTTGGCCAGTCTTTCTCCATAGCTCTGCCCATTCAGGCACTTAGAAGGCTCCCTTGCCTGGGGTCCTTCTCTGTTGTTTGGAGCATCAGGCACATAGAGGGGCCCCCTGGCTGGGGTCCTATTCTGTAGTTCAGTGCATCAGGCGTTTGATGGGCCTGCCTTTCTATTGTTCAGCTGCCGATGCTGGCATATGGGAAGAGAGACACTATGGTGATGGCTCCACTCCTCACGTGTGACTCAGCAGTATCGCCTTGCTTCCATGGCTGCCCAGCTTTCCTCCACAGGCATTTCCCACCACAGTCTCCTCCTTCACATCCCCTCCATCCGTCTCTCTGCAGTCTACAGCAGCCCTTGCCCTGATTGCTCCCCAATCCCTAAACTCCGGCTCCCAGCCGATGTGCCTTCCAGGGGACCCGAGTCCCTGTCCAGGGTATGTATGGCTGCAGCAAGGACTGTCTGATTCTCAGTCCATTTAGGCTGCCACAGGTCAGCTGTTTCACTCTCAGCCTTAAATGCTTCTCCTCTGACCCAGACAATTGCCCCGATGTGGGGATCAGACCCCTGCTTCAGTTCCCCCACCTGCCGAGGGCAGGTCCAGTCCTACTAACACTCTTGCTTTTTCCCTCTAGTTCCTTCATCCTACTGAGTTTTCTGTGGTTCTATATATTCTTTTCTGCTGGTCAGGTACTCCTATCCACCCTCAGCTGGTGTTCTGCATGCACTTCTGTGTCTGATGGTGCATTCCTGACTTATCCGTGGAGAGAGATGTACTCCACGTCCACCTACTCCTCTACCTTCTTGTTCTCCCCCACTGAAGATGCAAATTATATTAATAAAACATACAGCTAGGAAATAGTTTTTGCTATGTCATTGCTTACAAATAATAGTCAGCATACACCTGACTGTTGCTTATTAGACAGGTTATACAGGCCATTCTTAGCACATTCATGTATATGGGGGTTAAGAGATGGGTACTTGTGTAGAAGAAGATTTAGTGATCTTTAAAACTGAGTTCAAACAGTTATTCTTCTCAGAAATGGGAAAGAATTAAGAATGAGGAAGAGAGAGAAAGTATGGCCACAAAATACTTCTGGACAACCTCACCAAAAGCAAAATAATAAACCTTGTGCTACTCTATCAGCCTGAGCTATACTGCCTGAAGGACGAGAAGGCAGAGGGGAGAGACAGAATGAAAGCAGGTGGATAGAACAATGTGTCCTTAAAATATGGCTTAAATCAGATTCAGGGATAATGGGGAGAGAGGAGCCAAAATCAAACCAAGGCTTTAAGTCCAAATGACTAGGTAGAAATGTAATACTGTTAGCTGAGATAGGATAGAAGATAACTTAGGATGGGCTAAGAGTTTATTTTAGTATACATTATAGTTGGGGACTGGTGAGATACATAGGTTAAAGTTATCAGCAGGCATCTAATAAAGAAGTTGAGGTGAAGAGAGAGATCTGGGAGCTCTTTGAGAATTATTTATGAGAGAGAGGAGGCATAGGGAGAATGAGCAAGGACAGAATGGTGGAGACCACTCACATTCAGAGACACAAGGAAAAAGATGATCAGTAAAATATGAGTGGTCAGAAAAAAGCAGATCAGTGGTTGCGTAAGGCTGGGAGGGATGGGTGATTGGAGAGGGTGGCTAAGGAATGTAGAGTTTCTTTTCAGAGGTGATGAAAATGTTTTAAAATTGATTGTGGTGATTTTGCACAATTCAGTGTATATTGAATATAAAAAGCCATTGAATTGTACACTTTGAATGAGTGAATTGCATATCCATAACGTTGTCAAATTTTTAAAAATATATTATTGGTCAGAAAGAGAGAAACTAAACCAAGGTGGTGAGGTGGTAGAATCAAGAGGAGGGCATAGTCAACTGTGCCATGTGCTAGAAGAAAGATAATGCAATGATATGAACCCCAGGATAGTATGTTAAGAGAATGAAGTCAGATTTTAAGATACTAAGTAATGAGCGGAATAATGAAAAATTAAAATTAAGAAATACTTTATACTGACTTTTTAGATGGTTGTGGAGTGAAGGAGAAAGATAGGATAACAATGATATTCCATCATATTTACATTCCACTTTAGGGCAACCATATACTGCCACCTACATTATCCTTTTTGATGATATCTCAAGGAGATAGTCTTATAGGTAGATAAGTGGGGGAGATGCATCAGAGAGGAATAACTGGAAATACAGATAGAAAGTGAAGAAATGGATGGAGTTAGTTTTCTGTGGCAGTGAAAGAGAGAAGAATGAAGTGTTGGGAAAGGGTAGGTATTTTTTTAATGAATTCTATTTCATTTTAATTTAATTATATCCCCATCCATACAGGTCACAAAACTAAATACCTAGGAGTCATCAAAGACTTTTTCTTTATTTCTGATCTCTTATGTTCAATGACTGTGCTGTGCTTAGTCACTCGGTTGTGTCTGACTCATGTCCTCCTCCAGGAGATCTTCCCAACCCAGGGATCGAACCCAGGTCTCCTGCACTGCAGGTGGATTCTTTGCCAGTTGAGCCACTAGGGAAGCCCAAGAATACTGGAGTGGCTAGCCTATCCCTTCTCCAGGGCACCTTCCTGACCCAGGAATCAAACCGGGGTCTCCTGCAGTGCAGGCAGATTCGTTACTAGCTGAGCTACCAGGGAAGCCCCTAACTGGATTATAGTTGCTTTCAAATGTTGTGTTACTTTCTTCTATACAGCCAAGTGAATAGTCACATGTATATGTATATCCTCTCTTCCTTGGATTTCCTTCCCAATGAGGTCACTACAGAGCATTGAGTAGAGTTCCCCGTGCTAAACAGTACATTCTCATTAGTTATGGTGGCTCAGACAGTAAATAATCTGCCTGCCATGTGGGAGACCTGGGTTTGATCCCTGGCTCAGGATGATTCCACTGGAGAAGGCAATGGTCACCTACTCCAGCATTCTTGCCGGGAAATCCCGTGGACAGAGGAGCCTGGTGGGCTACAGTCCATGGGGTCACAAAGAGTTGGATATGACTGAGTGACTAACATTTTATACATAGTATAAAATATAACACTTTATACATATACACGTACATAGGGTATATATGCCAATCCCAATCTCCTAATCTCACCCCCCTCACCCCCTTGGAGGACACCTTTAATTTTTAAAAGAAAGAAGATAAAGTGAGGTAAAAATAAGGGAGATTCATGACTCAAGACCTGAAAATAATCAAGGTAACCTTGAATTGAGGGCCCAGCTGATAAGAGAAATGTGAAACGAGTAGGGAAATGATGATGATGTTGGCATAAAGGCAAAACATGACTCTCTACTAAGTCACTAGCTCTGCAGATCTCTTATATAATACAATAGTCCTCCCACTAATGCAGTGGTGAGTGGATATTGAAAGTACTGGAACCAACAGCAAAAACAGTCTTAAAACGACCTGGCAAAAGCATTAGGAGAAGCTCATCCACTATAAATTCAATTCACAAGTCTGCTTTCGGCTCCCACACCCAGTCCACTCTACAGGAAGCAAAATGTTAAGTAAATTGTTAGAATAATGCATTCCCATAGGACATGACATCCTAAAGTTTTTCAAACAACAGAAATGTCACCTTCAACCACCCTCTTTAGAGGCTCTGCTTTTTCTAAGATAATACTCAAGTGTTTATAACTTTCTTCATTAAAAGGTACATATACTAAGAAATAAATTCAAGTTTTTACTCTATGAGCCAGCATTCTGGGAGAGGAAAGTATGATAGGCTTTCTTTCTTGGCTACAAAGTTCACGTGACATGTCCACTCAGGCCCTGTGGTATCTTAGCCAGACATCCAGAGATTCTAGCATTTTGGTTCTTTGAACCAACTCTACCACTAAAATGCTAACTATTCTATTACCTCTTATAGGTAATTTCATTAGAAATTCAATTCAACCAATCATATTACCTCATCTTCCTGGTTGTCATGGTTTGAGGAGGAGTATGTGACTTAAGTTGATCCCGTGCAAATCATGCTTGAAATTGTTTTCAGATTGGAAACCAAAAAGGAAGAAGCCTACTTTCTTTGCTGATAGAAGAGCTGCTTAGATGAGAAGAGATCGAGGTTGCTAGGAGCCATCTTCCCCATGGCATGGAGAACGCCATCTGCAAAGAATACCAGACAAACTGGTTAGAAATAGAGAGGGAATCCTGAAAGTGTTCCTGCCACAGAATCCAGACATCACCAGAACCAGTTCCCTACATCCTGTGTTTGGGTTATACCAGCCTTTTGGAAGGGCAAGTTAGGATTCAGTCATTGGCAAACCAAAGTGGTCCAACTTGTGCCAAGGATATCTTATACTTACAGTGTGTTCAATAAATACACAGATTACCTGGTTGCTTTGATGTCAGTGTTCTTTCCGTCCTTCTTGCTTCTGCACTTTCTTTGTGTCCTACGACTTCATTCTCAATTTTGATCAAAAGCAAGCCTCCAATTTCCTAGTAATAACTGGGTACCATAGCCCCCAACCTTGACCAAAGTCATTTAATATGTCTGTGTTTCAGTTTCTTAATTTGTAAAGTATGGTAAATAATAACAGCAGCTACTTGTTTAGCCATCTACCATATTCCAGGTACTGGCCTAATGCTTAACATATATTATTCTAATTTTTACAGCAATTTTCTAACACATTCATAATGATCCCCATTTTATATAGATGAGGATGCTGGGATGCAATGAGTTTAAATAAGGTAACCAAGGTCATATAGTTTGAGAGACATGATTCTGGTTCACACCCAGGTTTGTCTGAGCCTGTGCTCTTTCCAGTGTCCCATGATGTCCTGCTTATTTGAAAAGTTGTGTGCGTAATAAGATAATGCAGGTAAAGTTGAAAATGGTAAAAAAATCATTCTCCAATTGACAACAAAAAAGTGGAAGTGGACCTAAATATTAACAAGGAAGATTTAGGTTAAGGAGAACATTCTAACTACCTCAATTATGGCATAGAAAGAGTAATTGAAAAAGTGCTGAATCTCATATATATGAGAAATTTTATGAAGAGAGAAAGTGCAGCCAAGATTCTGTTCCATGTCTAAAGCCTCAATAAAACTCAGAAGGATATAAGTCCTTTGCTAAGCATGGGAGAACTGAAGTTCTCATTTTTGCCATTGAACCATTAATACCTAAGATCTGGCGTTTCCTTCATGGTCCTGGTAATGCAGTATGCTTATAAGATATGAAGATTTTTACTTACAGATCCAAATGACAATATCAGCAGTGTTTGAAAGGAACAAACATATATTAATGCTGTATATGTATCATTTAAATATATACAAATCCTATTTTGGTAAAATTTAACTAAAAGAAGGAAAAGACTCAGTCTATGCATTGAATGACATTTTGTAGTAAAACTCTGTTGCTCTTCAGGCTATAATGACTATTCCAAACAATTTCAAGGAAACCACATTATAAATACCTATTTTATGTCCATTTTCTTCATTAGCTGTGAGTACTTTGGGAACAGAAATTGTGTCCCACTCATCTTTTTATCTCTAGAATCTAACATAGCTGAAATATGGCATAGGTTACATTATCATTTTCATACGTCCTGGGAACTTTAGTTTACATAGACTTCTTTCATTAAAAGACATGTTAAAAATTGTATTTTATTACCATGTTGGTATAAAGGTAAGTATATTAGTATTACATATTTTAATATTTTTTAACCTAAAAGTTAATTTTTCTTTTGGTTTTAAAAGAAATGAAAACATTTGCACAGCTCCCTAAAAGTACTGTGGCCTCCAGGCACTATGCCTATCTTGCCTGTGGACTACTCAGTCCTGATATGTGTTAAATATAATTTTGTTAAATTAATGAAATGAATAAATAATTTTAAATTAACACCTACCTGATAGTACTGATTCTTAGAGCTTCTATAATGGAGTAACGCTCAGCTTAAAATAGTTTTCAAAACAACTAATTAATAAAATCATCACATAGTACTAACATTCATTTAATCTGAAGCCAACTATTGAAATGTACTACTGCAAACAAAATTAAAACCCAAGAGCAGTGCAGAAGAAGCCTGTCAAAGTGGCAAAATAAATATTTTAAAATAATAACAGAGGTTGCTGTAATTCTGAACAAATAGAGCCGACCTCTTAAACAGTGAAAAGTAAATAGTTTCTTTTTAAAATTCTGACATTCCAGGAGAGTCAGTTCATAAGGTGGATACTTTAAAAAATGTGGGCTTATACTTGGAGCCGCAAAGTTATTGACTATAATTTAGTTAAACGTGTGCCCAGAACTCTGGCCCTGCTGCCTTTCACAACATTGCTTTTGGAACTCAGCACTTCTCCACTGTTGTTTCCAGAGACATCTTTTTTATATAGAAAATTGATTGATGAAATCTTAGGCATGAATAAATGCTAATGTATATAATAAATTAAAATGTTGTCATTGTATAAGAAAGGTTTATTGGCTAACTGCGCTATTTCTTCTAGTAATTCAAAGCCGTGTTTAATTTACGGAATGAAATGGGGAAATCAATTATTCAGTTCATAGTATGGCAAAACTGGTTTTCAAAATTATGTTTTGGGAGGCAACCAGGCTGATTTCTCCACAACTTAAAATGTAGGGTCAAATCTGAACAGTTTTTTTCCCACTTCAAAATGTATTGAACAATGTTCAAACTATGAGGAAGCATTTTTGGATTGCCTGGACAGCATTGTGTGCAAGTTAGTACCTGGATAATAATTCAGATTCACCCTTCCAAAAAGAATATCATACATATAAAGTAGTGCTAATATTTATGGGATGGACATTTACCAGAATAGCTCTTAAAGGCTACATAATAAAAGTGCATTAAAGTTGCCTAAATTAATTAACCATTGAAACTGAAATGGATTCAGCTAATGGATTCTGCCTTCCCAGAAAGTGCCCTCTTTTAATAATAAAAAAGCAGAAAAACATGTTTTTCCTTCTCTTTTTCATAACATCTAGCCTCCTGAGTAACAGCAGGAGGAAGAAGGGGACTGCCCAGACACGGCCTGGGCCAGCAATAGAGAGAGGTGGTCCAGGGATCAGACACTCTTACACCTCCTCTCCAAGGGCAAATGGGCCGCCTCAGCGGCTGCCATATCCTTCTGCCCTTCGAAACAGAAAACCCTGCTACAGTTTCAGACTTACCTCCTGAATCGCATTCCCAAACTGGCAGCCTTGCCAGATCCCTGTCAATGCCTGATATATGTGAAGGTGGTGAAGGCTTTGAGGGGCTTGTGAACAGGAAAGGGCATTTGTGTTTGGGAGGGGGCACCACCTAGCTTAGCTACCTGCCATCTATTGGGAGGTTCTGGAGATGAAGCGAATATAGAAGAGGAGGAGGACACCCAAGATTACTTGGTCACTCTCAAGCTAGCAGGGAGAATCCCCGTGCATGGTTGAACTCATAAGGGGTCTTGTAATGAGTCTGCTAGTCATCCCAGGGCACATAATGCAGAGTTCCGAAGATCCAGGTTGCGGACTCAACTCACAGTTATTCAGGCAGCCTTTCAGCCAGACAAGCCCTGTATCTTCCCATGTTCCCCAAATATCATCCTCCTCCGGTCATCTTACTGCTGGTGAGCCATTCCAGCAGAGGGCAGGCAGGGGAAAGGAGAGGAGCCATATGTTTATTACAGCCTATGTCTAGAGTGTTCTGAACAAGTTTAGACAAATTTTCTGGATTACTAAGAACAACAAAGGTCTTTCTGTCCAAATATTTTTTCTCCTGTCTATCTGTCTGTATAAGGTGTTGCAGTTTTTGGGAGCCCCTCTCTCAAGGAATTCACAGTCTGGTTTGGGCAGGCAAAAGAAAGACACATGAAATAGTGAAACAGCCAGGCTCTAAAGTCATCCCAAGTAAATTCAGGAGTTTCAAGAGAAGGAAGAGAATCTTTGGGTACTGAAATCAGTGGCGGCATTTACAGATTAAAAGTATAAATATCAATAAACAATAAGTACAGAGTAGTGAGAGTCAGTGTTTGGGCAAATATAATTGTTGAAAAATATGCTGAACAGGTTTGGATGATAGTCTCACAGAGAAGATGTATATAGGCATCCCATTAGAATTTGATTTAGGTAGGACAGATCTCATTGGATTTCATCTTAGTACCAGGCCTTTGTGGTCATCAGCCAGCGTGAAGGGACTGGAAGAGTCAGGATTGGTTGGCATTCCAGGAGTAAAAAGAATATCTTTCCATAGCATTCATTAATGTCTGTGTGACAATGTCATGGGCAACTCACTGTGGGGAGATCCTCATCAGATAAACAGGGCTGCAAAATTCATAGCCAAGGAATGTGGGCTGGAGAGGCACTCCCATCCCCAGCTGCTACCTGAACACCCAGGACTGGCTGGGAACCAAGCAGACATGCTGAAACCAGGAGCCTCAGCCACGAATGGCAATGTTACAGCCGCTTGATCCTAAATGAAAAGTAATTGCTTCTGGCTTCAAGAATAAAGGAAAAACAAGATCAGCCTTGGCTGAATCACATTTTTTCTTCCAAAATAACCAAGCTATAGGTTCTAAAGCTTTCTTGGTATTTGAAAATGTGAGAAAATGCATGTTTTCTGTCAACATAATTTAAATCCAGCCAAGAGGACTCATATATATGAACGGTTGAATACAAATACATTTTTGATTAAAATGATTAAGTCAAATGTGCTTACTTTTAGCTGTAGAGGATGACATCTAAAATTTAATTTACCTGAATATAATTTTAGCAAGTTGGCCTTCAAAATAGCTGTCGCTTTTTTTGGGGAAGCTTTTCCTACTGAAAAGTCTCAGCAGAAGTTGCCAGAGCTCCTTTTCTGTACAGCTGAAACTGCAAATGGAGAAATACAGAAGAATGAGGAGGAGTAAGGCATTTGACTACTTCTAATACATCCTCGTGATGACAATGTCTTCTCTATTAAAAAAATGGATAAAAATCATAAAGAGACATCTGTGAGTTAAACTACTGTTAGAAAAATCTAAAGACAACTTTAACCCACACCTGAGTACGTAATATTTGTGCTTGTATTTGTTTACCTCTCAAGGGGCTACAGAAAGTCAAATACCAGGATATATTTTTAGGCAGAGTCTCCATTTCCTTAAGAGCAAGGGGGCGATGACAGAGTAAAAAAAAACAGCAGGAATGAGAACAAACAAATCTTGCCTTTCATGTTCTGACTTTTAAATTATATGCATTAATTTAAAATATGTGTGACAAACTCACAATGATGTACAAGAACAATTAAAATGTATCTTGTCTCCTGAAAGTGTTAGCCACTCAGTTGTGTCCAACTTCTGCAACCCCATGGACTATAGCCTCTGTCCATGGGATTCTCCAGGCAATAATACTGGAGTGGGTTGCCATTCTCTTCTCCAGGGGATCTTCCCAACCCAGGGATGGAACCTGGGTCTCCTGCATTGCTGGCAGATTCTTTACTATCAGAGCCACTGGGGAAGGCCCTCTTGCCTCCTAAAGCCATGTAAAATTTTCTACACAAATAGCAATTTCATGTGATTTAACCTAACACTTCAAGCCTTCATAGGGATGGGAATACAACCTGATTTGTCTTCCTGCCATCATTCTGTACTAACACTAATATTATAAAACTAATATGACACATGCTATCTTCTTGCAGGTGCTAACATTGAAGATATTTCTCATAGAAGAACCAAGGCTATTTATAGACATTGCTCACAGCTTGCATTTCTGCTTCATTAATTGAAAACATAAAAAAAAATAATGCTTATACCAGAAGGTTTTGGATATCACCAGTGTTTTGGATTTAACCTAAGAGAACAGCATTGTGACACTGACATCTGTGACCCGCTTTCTCAAGCTCAGGCCGGTGGACAGCTGGAAGGCCAGCCACCAACCCAATAACCTGATGCACAATGATCATAAACTCAAGGGCTTATTGTAGTGAAAGGTGTCAGCCAGTCCATGAGGTAAAGAAACAGCAATGAACAACACTAAGAATGCAAAGAATGTCCACAGCTGATGAATCGTGCCCTCTATTGGTATATGACACACAGCCAGTGACCGGGAAAGCCACAGTGTTTCCAAAGACAAAGGACTTTGGTGCTTAGTAACACTTTGAATATTTTTTTAAAAAGCGGTTCTTTTTACACCAATGCTCTACCATTCTATGCCATGAAAGGATACTGAGTGTTCAGATGGTCCCAATTTTCTTTTTTACACTAAACATGATTCAGATGTTAGCAATGTTTCCATTTCCCTTATAGTAGAAGCCTTAGGCAAGCTTTCTATTCTCATAAGATATGAGTATGTCCCAAGGAAATACAGATTTAAAGTATAATGTAAACATACATTTTTTTTGTTTTTTTGTGGTTTTTTTTTCCATTTATTTTTATTAGTTGGAGGCTAATTACTTTACAATATTGTAGTGATTTTTGTCACACATTGGCATGAATCAGCCATGGATTTACATGTATTCCCCATCCCGATCCCCCCTCCCACCTCCCTCTCCACCCGATCCCTCTGGGTCTTCCCAGTGCACCAGGCCTGAGCACTTGTCTCATGCATCCAGCCTGGGCTGGTGATCTGTTTCACCCTAGATAATATACATGTTTCGATGCTGTTCTCTCGAAACATCCCACCCTCGCCTTCTCCCACAGAGTCCAAAATTCTGTTCTGCACATCTGTGTCTCTTTTTCTGTTTTGCATATAGGGTTATCGTTACCATTTTTCTAAACATACATTTTAATGGAGCTACACAGTGACTGCAAACATTTAGATGATTTGGAAGTTTGTATATTAATATGTATGCTGTTGAATGAAATTTTAATCTAAATATGTCAGTTGCAAACTTAAGGCAATCTCAGTTTTACATTAAAAAAAAATTAAGACTATGGGGAACAGAGCTGATGGCATTAGGCCTAGTAGGGTCTTGTGGCTAGAGATGAGGTAAGGATCATCCATGAGTTAAGACTGCCTTTCCAGACAGTCCAACAACTATGTCACTAGTTTCCAAGGGCATTTGCACCACCTACGGAAAATGTCAGATCTGTGCACACCAGACAGATCCTTCACAACCCATCCCACCACCCCACTGCACAAAAGTTGCTGCACCAGCAGACAAAGAAGGCTGTTTCTTTTCATTGCCAAATAGATATACTATTCCTGTCAAAAAAAGTGCACACAAAGTGTCTCTTCATAATATCACGACCAACTGAGACCATGCTAAGAAAATCAGCTTGCCTAGATGAGGCCGCTTCTCTTCTTGGGTAGCCAGGACTTGAAGGAGAGACTCTGACCTGTGCCACTGGCCAGTGACTAATTTTATACACTGAACTGGTCCTGAGGAACTGAGCTGTCTTCTTCGTAAGTGAAGAACATTATCTTGTAGAACGGCACCGTGGTGTGAGTCAGGGGCACTCTGTGTGTGAAACAGACTGAGGAACAGCCAAATGAACCTATTAAAAGGATTTCTCCTCTTTGCTTCTATTTACCTGTGTTAGGATTTTACTGGCTTAGATTGCCACCTTTTTCTAGTAACTTTTTCCCCCTATCCTGTTGGTCTCTTCTAATGGTTCCTAGAAATCCGTCTTCCAACTCCTTATCAGAACCAAAAAGTGAGGAAGAAGAAAATGCTAATTACCTCAGTGAGAGTTTTGACAGTGAGTGGGATTCCTTTGAAGAAGGGGACCCTATGGTACCCAACCTAACATCTCTTGATAGTCTTGTCTGGCAGGTTAAATACCATTTAAAAACATTCTACAACTTAGAAACCTTTATATCCTAAATTCCTAGTTACACCATGTTAAACTCTTGGATGCTAGCACACCAGTCCATATACTTGGAGAGATAGGTCTAAGACTCTTCCATTGATTCCACTATGTGCCCAAACTGGAACCAATTTCTGAATGGCCTCCTCTAGCTTCTTGTGGAGTCCCACCTTTCGAAAACCCCTTATGAATCCCAGCCAGCTTCCACTCTAAATAGAGCACTGTGACTTGCCACCAAGCAGTTAACCTGAACAAAAACTGAGTGGAGCCACTCCCATACCTGAATTCCTTAAGCAAATTTCTAATTGGTGTCTTTCTGGTTGTGGTATAGCTGGATAACTATAACAGTTAAGGAGATAGTCCATGCTAAACCCATCAACACTGCTTACTCTTAAACTGACTTCCAAAATGCAGTTAACAAATTCCTAAGTGCATCACTGTAAAGGTCCATCATTCCTTCTCATATCTCTCAGGTTGCCAGTTGAGAAAAGAATAGTTACACAGTCCATAGTTGACTATGTCTTCTCAATCAAACTATGCTCTGTCCTCAGAAGTCCAAGTATACTCAAGTACTGAATATATGCCCAAGAGTCCTGTAAATACTGCAGAAGATGCACCTTGTGAGTATTCCCTTTGAGAGACCCTGTGGATAAAATGAGAAATTCAATAGAGAATTACTCAAAAGAGGCCTTATTACAAAAGATAAGTTTATTCTCCATGCTCAGTTCTCCCCACAATTTACTCTGCCAGTATTGGATTTAACTATAAACTTAATTATTAATGGAATGGAGAAAGGAGCCATTACACTGTGGAAAGTGGTAAGGTAGCTACTCCCAACAACACATTTCTGAGTATACCTTTCTCTGATATTCATTTCCAGGAAGGTGGTTGAATTTAGTTGAGTAATTAGACAAAGAAAATGGTGAGAATATGGATTTGTCTCTTAGTTTTTATATTGCTAGGCCTACATTTCATTTCAGTTCAGTTCAGTCGCTCAGTCATGTCCAATTCTTTGGAAACCCATGGAATGCAGCACACCAGGCCTCCCTGTCTATCAATAACTCCCGGAGTTTACCTAAACTCATATCCATTGAGTCAGAGATGCCATCCAACCATCTCATCCTCTGTTGTCCCCTTCTCCTCCCACCTTCAATCCTTCACAGCAGCAGGGACTTTGCAAATGAGTCAATTCTTTGCATCAGGTGGTCAAAGTATTGGAGTTTCAGCTTCAGCATCAGTCCTTACAATGAATATTCAGGACTGATTTTCTTTAGGATGGACTGGCTGGATCTCCTTGCAGTCCAAGGGACTCTCAAGAGTCTTCTCCAACATGACAGTTCAAAAGTATCATTTCTTTGGTGCTCAGTTTTTTTCATGGTCCAACTCTCACAGCCATACATGACTACTGGAAAAACCATTGTTTGACTAGACAGACTTTTGTTGGCAAAGTAATGTTTCTGCTTTTTAATATGCTATCTAGGTTGGTCATAACTTTCCTTCTAAGGAGTAAGCATCTTTTAATTTCATGGCTGCAGCCACCATCTACAGAGATTTTAGAGTCCAAAAAAATGAAGTCTGCCACTGTTTCTACTGTTTCCTCATCTATTTGCCATGAAGTGATGGGACCGAATGCCATGATCTTAGTTTTCTGAATGCTGGGCTTTAAGCCAACTTTTCACTCTCCTCTTTCACCTTCATCAAGAGGGTCTTTAGTTTTTCTTCACTTTCTGCCACAAGGGTGGTGTCATCTGCATATCTGAGGTTATTGATATTTCTCCCAGCAATCTTGATTCCAGCTTGTGCTTCATTCAGTACAGCATTTCTTATGATGTAGTCTGCATAGAAGTTAAATAAGCAGGGTGACAATATACAGCCTTGACACACTCCTTTTCTTATTTGGAACCAGTCTGTTGGTCCATGTCCAGTTCTAACTGTTGCTTCCTAACCTGCATACAGATTTCTCAGGAGGCGGGTCAGGTGGTCTGGTATTCCCATCTCTTTCAGAATTTTCCACAGTTTGTTGTGATCCACAGTCAAAGGCTTTGGCATAGTCAATGAAGCAGAAATAGGTGTTTTTCTGGAACTCTCTTGCTTTTTCGATGATCCAACAGAGGTTGGCAATTTGATCTCTAGTTCCTCTGCCTTTTCTAAAACCAGCTTAAACATCTGGAAGTTCATGGTTCACATATTGTTGAAGTCTGGCTTGGAGAATTTTGAGCATTATTTTACTAGCATGTGAGATGAGTGCAATTGTGCAGTAGTTTGTGCATTCCTTGGCATTGTCTTTCTTTGGGACTGACCTTTTCCAGTCCTGTGGCCATTGCTGAGTTTTCCAAATTTGCTGGCATATTGAGTACAGCACTTTCACTGCATCATCTTTTAGGATTTGAAATAGTTCAATGGGAATTCCATCACCTCCACTAGCTTTATTAATAGTGATGCTTTCTAAGGCCCACTTGACTTCACATTCCAGGATATCTGGCTCTAGGTGAGTGATCACACCATTGTGATTATCTGGGTCATGAAGATCTTTTTTGTATAGTTCTTCTGTGTATTCTTGCCACCTCTTCTTAATATCTTCTGCTTCTGTTAGTTCCATACCATTTCTATCCTTTATCTAACCCACCTTTGCCTGAAATGTTCCCTTGGTACCTCTAATTTTCTTGAAGAGATCTCTAGTCTTTCCAATTCTATGTTTTCTTCTACCTCTTTGCACTGATCACTCAGTAAGGCTTTCTTATCTCTCCTTGCTATTCTTTGGAACTCTGCATTCAAATGGGTATATCTTTCCTTTTCTCCTTTGCCTTTTGCTTTTCTTCTTTTCACAGCTATTTGTAAGGCCTCCTCAGACAGCCATTTTGCTTTTTTTGCATGTCTTTTTCTTGGGGATGGTCTTGATCACTGTCTCCTATACAGTGTCACGAACTTCTGTCCATAGTTCATCAGGCACTCTGTCTATCAGATCTAGTCTCTTAAATCTATTTATCACTTTCACTGTATAGTCATAAGGGATTTGATTTAGGTCATATCTGAATGATCTAGTGATTTTCCCTACTTTCTTCAATTTAAGTCTGAACTTGGCAATAAGGAGTTCATGATCTGAGCCACAGTCAGCTCCTGGTCTTGTTTTTGCTGACTGTACAGAGCTCCTCCATGTTTGGCTGCAAAGAATATAATCAGTCTGATTTCAGTGTTGACCATCTGGTGATGTCCATGTGTAGAGTCATCTCTTGTGTTGTTGGAAGAGGCTGTTTGCTATGACCAGTGTATTCTGTTGGCAAAACTCTATTAGATTTTGCCCTGCTTCATTCTGTAACAGGCCAAATTTGCCTATTACTCCAGGTGTTTCTTGGCTTCCTACTTTTGCATTCCAGTCCCCTATAATGAAAAAGAAATCTTTTTGGGGTGTTAATTCTAGAAGATCTTGTAGGTCTTCATAGAACTGTTCAACGTCAGCTTCTTCAGCATTACTGTTTGGAACATAGACTTGAATTACTGTGATATTGAATGGTTTGCCTTGGAAACAAACAGAGACCATTCTGTCATTTTTGGGATTGCATCCAAGTACTGCATTTCAGACTCTTTTGTTGACTATGATGGCTACCCCATTTCTTCTAAGGGATTCTTGCCCACAGTAGTAGATATAATGGTCATCTGAGTTAAATTCACCCATTCCAGTCCATTTTAGTTCACAGATTCCTAAAATGTCGATGTTCATTCTTGCCATCTCCTGTTCGACCACTTCCAACTTTCCTTGATTCATGGACCTAACATTCCAGGTTCCTATGCAATATTGCTCTTTACAGCATCGGACTTTACTTCCATCACCAATCACATCCACAACTGGGTGTTGTTTTTGCTTTGGCTTCATCTCTTCATTCTTTCTGGCGTTATTTCTCACTGATCTCCAGTAGCATATTGGGCACCTACTGACCTGGGGAGTTCATCTTTCAGTGTCATACCTTTTTGCTTTTTCATACTGTTCATGGGGTTCTCAAGGCAAGAATACTGAAGTGGTTTGCCATTCCCTTCTCCAGTGGACCACATTTTGTCAGAACTCTCCACCATGACCTGTCTGTCTTGGATGGCCCTACATGGCAGGGTTCATAGTTTCAGCAAGTTAGACAAGGCTGTGGTCCAAGTGATCAGATTGGTTAGTTTTCTGTGACTGTGGTTTTCAGCCTGTCTCCCCTCTGATGGAGAAGGGTAAGAGGCTTATGAAAGCTTCCTGATGGGAGAGACTGACTGAAGGGGAAACGGGGTCTTGTTCTGATGGGCGGGGCCATGCTCAGTAAATTTAATCCAATTTTCTGTTGAAGGATGGAGCTGTGTTCCCTCCCTGCTATTTACCTGGGGCCAAACTATGGTGAGGTAATGAAGATAATGGTGACCTCCTTCAAAAGGTCCCATGCATGTACTGCTACACTCACTGTCCCCAACCCTGCAGCAGGCCACCGCTGACCCATGCCTCTGTGACTCCTGGACACTGACAGGTAAGTCTGGGTCAGTCTCTTGTGGGGTCACTGCTCCTGGGTCCCGGTGCACACAAGGTTCTGTTTGTGCCCTCCAAGAGTCTGTTTCTCCAGTTCTGTGTAAGGCCTGGCAGCTCTATGGTGTGGTTAATGGAGACCTCCTCCAAGAGGGCTTATGCCATACCCAAGTCTGCTGCACCCAGAGCCTCTGTCCCTGTGGCAGGCCACTGCTGACCCATACCTCCACATGAGATGCTCAAACACTGTTCTGTCTCAGTCTCTGTGGGGACCCTGGGTCCTGGTGCACACAAGGTTTGTTTGAGCCTCTGAGCATCTCTGGCAGAAATGGGGTTTGATTCTAAACTTGAATTCGCCCCTCCTACCATCTTGCTGGGCCTTCTCCTTTGCCCTTGGGAGTGGGGTATCTCCTCACAACTGCTCTAGTGCCTGTCTTACTGGGGTTTCTTACTGGCCTACACATGGCACCCTTTGAAAGTGAAAGTGAATGTCACACAGTCTTGTCCAACTCTGTGATCCCATGGACTGTAGCTTGCCCAGCTCCTCTGTCCATGAAATTCCCCATGCAAAGTACTGGAGTGGGTTGCTATTTTCTTTTCCAGGGGATCTTCCCAGCCCAGGGATCAAACCCAGGCCTTCTGAATTGCAGAAAGATTCTTCACCAACTGAGCCACTAGGGAAGCCCCTTTAGGAGTTCTTGCTTTGGGGGGACGGAGCAGTGTAGCAGCAACCTAACTACTCTAGACCTATTATGGGACCTGCAGTTACAGTATAAACATTTTATAGGCTCCCACCAGGCCATCTCTAGCTAAGCTGGCTTATAAGATCATACCTGGGGATTAAACAGACACCTGCTCTGTAAGGAATATATTTCCTGCATCTTGGCATCCAGGCTTTAGTCAAGAGCAAATAAAACACATTCCAAAAGGCCACTGGGAAAGAATTAAGAAAGCATTTATGCTAGTAGATTAAAGCATTTCATCTATATAATGTTTCCTGGAGCAGTACTTAATGCGCTTTCCACATCCACTGCAAACTTTTCAGGAACCCTTCTAACTTTAAAGAACTTTACCTCAGAAAATCTCAGCCTAATACAACGTGAAGTTAGAGTATTTTTAACATCATTGTTTTTCTACATCTAGCTATGGATTTTCTTCTGGTTGAATAGAGGCATATGTACCCTTGTAAATGAGTCTTGCTGTGTTTATTTAGAGGAGTCAAAACCCAGGAATCAACAACATACACATAAAATGCACGAGACCAGTAAGTCTTTTCGCACACCTACAGTCAAGGGTGAAACATGTGTGAGATCCGGGTTGACTGGTATTCACAGGGAATCAGAAAATAGATTGTTAAAGATATCATATATCCTTCCTTATTTGTGCTTTGCTTTTCCTTTTCTCCATAATCAGGTGCTGTATATAAAGTGGCATAAAAATTGAAGTATTAAAGGAATCAATAAATTCTATAAATGCATAGCAATTTTAAGGAGAAAGAAGAATGGTTACAACCTAATGAGTAATTTCTGCCAAGCCCTCTTTGTCTCATCTGAAGGAAAACGGAGGGCACTGGAGTAGGTAGAAAAAATATTTGTTAATGGAAAATTACTGAATTGAAACCATATAATGTTAGTGTAACTGAATGTATCAGTAACTGTTCCTATGTAGATGTTTTATGACACTGGTTTTTAAAAAGTTTAAAAAAAGTAAGATTATAAAAGCGTAATCTCTCAGTCGTTGCCTCCTTCCCAAGCCCCTTACGGCCTGCCCCTCATGGAAGGCTGCGTCCCAGGTCCGCACCGCCCTGAGATAGTGATCCTGTGGTACCGCCGTCGCTGCCATCCCTTCTGCAGCGCTGCAGCCACTGGCCCGGGGTTGCTCCAGGCCAGGCTGCCTCTCACTGTAGCCCTGGAAGGCATTAATGAGCCCGCTCTCCCTGCCTCTCCTCTGAGTGCTTCGGTGACGACCCTGCGTCTTCTGCTTCCTACCGCTCTCTCTCCGGAGCAGTAGGGAACTCCAGAGGAGCTGCGCTCAGCATCTCTCACCTGCCCTTGTCCCCTGGGGTCAGCTCTGCTTCTCCTCCAGCCAGATTTTCCCTGTCCACGGCTACTGGTCAGAAGATGGAGTTCCCCCGGTGGTAGTTTTTTTTGAACAAGGATTCTTTAAATTGCCAAGTATTTGCTAATAACTTTCTATGTGCATAGAGTCTTATTAATCATCAAGAAATGAGTGAAAAGAACTGGACAAACATACAAATTAATTATTTAAAACCAAATATTTTCTTTGACGTGAAAGTGAAGTCGCTCAGTAATGTCTGACTCTTTGCGACCCCACGGACTGTAATCTGCCAGGCCCCTCCGTCCATGGGATTCTCCAGGCAAGAATACTGGAGTGGGTTGCCATTTCCTTCTCCAGGGGATCTTCCCAACCCAGGGATTGAACTCAGGTCTCCTGATTTGAAGACAGATTCTTCACTGTCTGAGCCACCAGGGAAGACTTTTTAGAAGTCTTCCACTTTAGAAAAGTGTTGAAATCTACTAGAGTCTATAGATGTTCTTTACTCTATCTGTAACGCTCATTTATCAGGTTGACAAATATATACGCAGCGCATGCAGTGGGTCATGTTCTATCCCCAGTGCTGGGATACAAGATGGGCAAGATGCCTGCTCTCATGGAGCTTCCAATAAACAAGCAAGCTAACATCAGTGACTGGTAAGTACAATATCAGACAGTGGGTAAAGGATCAGAGTTAAATAAAGCAGGCTAATGGGATAGAAACGGATGGGAGGAAAACTTTGAACAGGGAGGGGAAGGAAGGTCTTTGAGAAGATGACATCTGGGCTTAATGATGGGAAGATCTAGGGGGGAAAAAACCCAGGCAGGAGAAACAGCAAAGTTACGGGAATGTAATGATCCAGGAAGTGAATGACAGGAGATGAGGTCAGACAGACCCAGCCCAGATCAGGTAGGGCTTACAAAATTATGGCAAGTTTTTATTTTATTTTAAATACCATGGGGAGAATTGGGAGATTTCAAAAGAAAATGATAGTCTGTGATGATATATATATTTTTCCTAACAGAAATAATTTATTTCATCCAAAGTAATGTTTCAATTATCACTTCCAACCCAATGAAATACAAAGCTATCTATCTAGTTTTTTTTTTTTTTCATTTATTTTTTATTAGTTGGAGGCTAATTACTTTACAATATTGTAGTGGTTTTTGTCACACATTGACATGAATCAGCCATGTATTTACATGTATTCCCCATCCCGATCCCCCCTCCCACCTCCCTCTCTACCCGACTCCTCTGGGTCTTCCCAGTGCACCAGGCCCGAGCACTTGTTTCATGCATCTAACCTGGCCTAGTAATCTGTTTCACCCTTGATAATATACATGTTTCGATGCTGTTCTCTCAAAACATCCCACCCTCGCCTTCTCCCATGATTATATTTTTAAAAGATCACAGTGGCTGCTGTGTAGAGACTGGACTGTAGGCGAGCAAGAGTGTAAGACTCCAAGATTCATTAGAAGCTGTTGTAACCTAAACAAGAAATGATGGTTCTATAGCTGTATGAAATAAATGTGTGTTCTATTAGATAATGCCCTCTGCTGATAGCCCACTACACAAGGTACTGGATCGATGTGTAACAAAGTGTACGACTGGGTCACTGACTTCAAAGATCTTTTTATAATTTAATGGAGGTAACAGATAAAATTAAAGAGGACAAAAAAAAGGGGGGGGGGCATATCTTGTTGAGGCAAGAAAAGTTTTCCAGAGGTTAACAGGTTCTCAACATAGCTAGGGTAAAATCTTATGGGTCACTCTACCCTGAATCACCAGTGTTACAGAAAATCCAAAGAAACCCACCACCCAAACCTTGAATCACAGTAACATGCTCAAGAAAGTGACAAGCAAATGTAAACATAATTTTCAACATTTACTGAGAACTTAGACTGTATTAATGCTCCAATGAATCATTTAATTCCCTAAAACAACCCTACAATAGTATTAACCTAGATTTAAAAATCCACATCTGTGAACACAGTAACTTGTCTAATGCTTCACACAGCTAACAACTTCTAGAGCCCAGCCTCAATTCTAATCAGTCTAATCCCAAATCCAAGCTTCCCAAGTGGCACCAGTGGTAAAGAATCCTCCTGCCAATGCAGGAGACATAAGAAACATGGGCTCAACCCCTGGGTTGGAGAGATTCCCTGGTAGAAGGCATGGCAACCCACTCCAGTATTCTTGCCTGGAGAATCCCATGGACAGAGGAGCCTGGCAGGCTACAGTCCATGGGGTCACAAAAAGTTGGACACAACCGAAGCAACTTAGCAGGCATAAGGATAAGACCAGTGTTTCCTAGTTGCCTGATGGTAGGAATTAGTTTGTAGGAGTTTCATGATGGCCTCATTGTTAGGATTCTGGGGTTTCAATTCCTGGCCAGGGAACTGAGATCCAGCAAGCTGCAGGATCCCTCCAAATGATTCTTACTATCTTATTCTTAATAACACAATCATCCTAATTATATAGCCTACAGAGGAATAGACCACGCCTAGCAAAAAAACAAAAACAAAAAACACACAGATTAATGGAGAAGACAGTATAGAGGAACAATCAAGGTGTGTGGCATTTATCAGAGACTCCTTGGGAGAATTTAGTTTTAAGCTGAATTTTGAAAGGAATGAAGAAAGAAAGGCAGGAAGGAAGCGCTGCAGAAAGAAATGCCTGAAAATGACAAGGAGAGAGTTGCTTATGGGTACTGATGTCCCAAAAGGAGGAAGGTGACTTGATTGAGCACACACTCCACCATTCAGTTCTTATTTATAGGTTCAAGTAGGTTTAGAGCACTTGCAGGTTATGAAGCAGCCTAAATCCTTGGCCTGATCTTGGCCAAGATTGTCCTAGAAAATCCATCCTTGAAACAATTCTCTATTAATCATTCTCTTGCATTAAAAGGTCAGAAATAATCCTATTGAGATAATTCTTTCCTTTTTAAAACTAAACTTGTTTACCTGACTTCCTATAATAGACAAAGGAGCCCAAAACACAACCTTGCTTGGAATATAATAATAGGAAATTTTCTTTTACTTATTCATGGACATTCTTAAGTACATTGCCAACTGGATGCCACAGAAGTCATATCCTAAATTTTTCTGTAGCATTACTTTTAACAGGCTGCAACTCAATCAACAGATGTCCATCAAGTGTTGACTTTATACCAGACGGTGTGAGCAGTATGGGGAAGACCACAATGAGTAAACTATGGCTCGTAATCCTGAGGGTTCAGAACGTAGTGGAAGGAGACAGACAACCAAATATGTCATTCCATTACACATCCTGGACGAAGGTTTGTATAAACAGCCAGACACAGCAGAGAGAGAGTGCTAGCTCTGCCTACGGGAGTTTGCAAAGGTGAATGGTCTTGCTTGTTACGTTTTGAAAGACCCACAGGATTTCAACAGGAAAAGGATGGAGAAAGTATTCTAGAACAAGAAGAGAGAAGAAAGAATGACACAGAGGTCAGTACGAAAGAGTGAGCACTGTAGCCCACAGTTTTTTTCAGCCTGCAGTGTTTTAAAGAAACTTACTGGTCAGTTTTTAAAATGAGAATTTGTATATAAACTTTTGTTTTTGACTTACAGTCAAACACAAAGATTTAGCAACACTGGGCCTTCATTCAACTGATCCTGAGTAATACTGCCCCCTTGAGTGAGGGATCTTGGTCCCCAATCGCCCAAATGCACATCTCCTAAAAATAAGAATTTTCTTCTATTAATATATCACCACATTCATTATCACATCTAAAAAAAGTTAATATTAGTATCTTAATATCATATGTCATATTTAATATATGGAAAGTCAATGTGTTAGTTGCTCAGTTGCGTCTGACTCTTTGTAGCCCTATGAGCTATAGCCCACCCAGCTCTTCTGTCCATGGAATTCTCCAGGCAAGAATACTGGAGTGGGTTGCCATTCCCTTCTCCAGGGGATCTTCCTGACCCAGGAATGTAACCTGGGTCTCCTGCATTGCAGGGCAGATTCTTTACCATCTGAGCCACCAACAGAGCTTTTAACATATAGCTCATTTCAAATTTTCTCCAGTTGTTCTTAAAGTGGTTTTTTAGCTTTTTTAAATCAAGTCAAGAGTCAACCAAGTTTTGTATACTGTATTTGGTTGTCATATCTCTTTAGTCTCTTTTAATCTAGATCAGTTCTTGCCTACTCTTTCTCCACTGATGATATTGACTTTTGAAAGAATCTAAAAAAGTCATCTATAAAATATTTCACATTTGGGATTCCTCTGTATGTTTCCTTGGATTAATAATTTTATTGTTCTTTGATTCTCTGTAACTCCTATATACTTGAAGCTAAGTCTAAAGGCTTAATTAGATTTAGGTTGAACATCTTTGGCAAGAACAGTTCATAAACAACTCTGTGAATTTCATCTGCATCACATCAAGAGGAACATAATGTAAGAGCATCCCATATTATTAATGCTTTTGTATCATCCCTTGGTCAAAGTGAGGACTACCACCAGGTCTCTTCCATTTGCTCTTCACAGTTAGTCAGTAATCTGTGTGGGGATGTTTTGTCACTGTGTGACTATCCCATTCCACAATAATCTTTCATCACTGGTGATCCTTGCCTGAATCAGTTACTTCATTGGGGGTTGCAAAATAGTGACTTTAAAATAGTTTCACTCCTATTTTTGTCATTTTTTTCTGAATATGAATTTTCCCTCATCAACTATTAATAGTATGATATACAACTCCCCATAAAAAGGCAAGGTAAATGTTTAGTTCTTTCCTTTTTATTATTAATTTCAGAATAAGGATTTATTAAGCAGTCATCTCTAATGGTCTAAATGAGTTTTTCCTCCTTTCCATCACTTTTTTGAGTATGACTGTGAACTAATAGACTTTTATATATTCAATGTTTTACAATCAATTATACTTCAAATTGTTCAAAATTTTTCTAGTGGGAACCCTTTCAAACTAATTCCTGGGTCCTTCTAACATGCCCCTATAAATCACTGAGCACTTCTTTGGTTTCTGACACAAGATATCCTAAACTTACCTCGTGGTTTCCTGCTCAACACCTAGAATCAGCTATTTCTCCAAAGACCACTATTCTTTTAGTAGGTAATGATGAATTGAAACCAAAATCTGGATTCTGGATGTGCTTATTGGGAAGGGGATATCATAGCTTTTATGTTCTTTCAGTGGATGAAGCCAGAATAGATAGGTAGATACGTTTAATATATTAGTCCATATTGATATTTTTAAGTCATTAGTCCAAATTGATATTTGTAATTCAAATTTAATATTATAGATTAATATTGCAAGTCTTTTTCTATTAGATAATTGTATTAAAAGGAGAATGAACAGAACTGAGTAATGAGATGGCTATATGAGAGAAGGAAAAGGTCAAGAATGACTTCCTATGTTTTTAGCTCGAAAACATGAACCTGGATGAGAGGGACTGCTGTGGCCATGTTATCAAGATAGGAAGTAAGAAAAAGAAGAAAAATTCATAGTGTATTGGTCAGGGATGAGACATCAATTTTATATGGCTCAGTGTTTTATTTTATTAGCTATAAATTATTTAAGAACTTACACCCACAGATGAGGCAGTGACAAAACTAGGATTTTACATAGATACAGAAATGTAAGCTATATTCAAAGTGCCAGTCAAGATTCACTAACACTGGGTGTCCTTCAAACACTGTTAACATCTATGAAATTCCTGTACTCCAGTACATGGATGAAGTTTGACACCACAGTATGACTTATTAGGGCAAGAAAATTTAGCTCAAAGGAAGAAAGAAAATTAAAAATGGAGGTAAAGATCTTCTGAGAAGTAATAAAAAAAAAAAAAAACCAAAAAGCTAAAAACGACCCTGTATTTAAAACGTGGTGTATTAATTTTTGAGGGCTGCCATAACAAAGGACCAAAGATTTGTTGGCTTAAGCAACAGAAATTTATTTTCTCACAGTCCTGGAGTCTAGAAGTCCAAGATCAAGCAGGTTTGTTTTCTCTTGAGATCTCTCTTCTTGGTTTGCTTCTCCCTGTGTCCTCACATAGCCATCTTTCCATCTGTGTTTCTGTGTCCTAATTTCTCTTATAAGGACACCAGTCATATTGGGTCAGGACCCACCAACATGACCTCGTTTTATCTTAATTACCTCTTTAAAGGACCCATCTCCAAATACAGTCATGTTTCCGACTGGACAAAGACAATTTGGAGCATTATTGCTACATAATGGCTTTAGCAAATTTGAGATGATGATTAAATGATGAGCCATACATTCATTCAGATTTCTATGGTCAAAGATGAATATACACAGAGAAAATTAGAGGCAGAAGAATATATCCACCCCATTTCCGCCAAGATTTTCTAGGCTTTGAACTTGAGTCATTATGCTTAGCTTGCTCTCTGCCGGGGGAGGAGGTGGTGTCAGTTAATCATTGCTTTTTTCTTCCTTTTTCAGGACAAGTAGCCCTGTGCCAACTGACTCATTTGATACCAGCCTTAACTATCACAAATGATATAGGAGTGGCAGATTTCAACTATCTTAGTATAGGAAAAATTAAAGAAGAGGAAATCAAGTTTTTTTTTTTTTTTTTTTTTTTAAAGAATGCTAGAAGATTGGCATTTTTACAGATGGGGGAATAAAGGATAAGGGAGGGGTTGGTGAACCGATTTGCCTGGGAACTTGCTCAGCTAGTTAAGGACACAGTTGAGACTCCCTCTCTGGAGAAGGAAATGGCAGCCCACTCCAGTATTCTTGCCTGGAAAATCCCACGGACAGTGGAGCCTGGTAGGCTACCTTCCACAGGGTCGCAAAAAGTCGGACACAACTGAGCGAGACCTCCTTTGACTCCTATCCCAGTGTTCTTTCCACTTCACCACAACTAAGTAACACTGTGTTTAATTTTTTTCTGTTAAAAATGTTCTTGGAAGTATTGCTTACAAGATTTTGAAATGCCAAAGAACATTCTGGTATAGTGGTTAAGGGTACAGACTGGTTAAACAAGCTTGTGTTTCAACCACAGCTTTATCATTTACTATTACACAGACTGGAACAGACTGTCTAACTTCTTAAAGCCTTGATTTCCTCAACAGTAGAATGGGGATAACTAGCACTTACCTCACAAAGGCCTTGAAGACTTTAAGCTGAAGCATTTTTTTAAAAAAAATGAAAAGTATCAGGTACAGGATAAATGTTCCCAACCCAGGGATCGAACCCAATCTCCTCCACTGCAGGCAGATTCTTTACCATCTGAGCTATTAGGGGAGCCTATTCAATAAATAGGAGGTGCTATTATTCATTATAATACATATAATAATTCATTATAATACAATTTAATCAAAATTTCCAGCCTGTTTTCCTAAGCAAAATGAAGCAAAAATAAACAAAAAAGTAAACAAACATCATTAGTTAGACATCTTTCCATGTCACAGCCATGAAGATGTTTATTACAATGTCCCAGGATTTAGCAGTTGAGCAAAAAAGAGAAAATAAGGAGAACAGTTGAGTCAAAGGTTTCATAACTCTAAATAAGAAAAATCACAGCATAAGAAGAAAGCCAAAATCTCCAAAGCAGTAGAAATAAAGTTCTAGAACAAAGAAAGAGTCTGGGAAATAAAGAGGATGCTATCAAATCTACAAGCACAACAAAAGCATTAGTGCAAGCTGGAAGTGAAGGAGACCACTTTCTAGGCAAAAAAGTGGAGTTAAGATGCCCAAGGAAAGTAAAAGCTGTTTTCAGCAAGAAAGATTCCTTGTCTTTCGGAGCCTGGGATTCCTTAATGTGAAGAGGTGGTTTTGATGTAGGGTCATGTGAGGAACTGGCCATTAAATCTTATGGGGCCTGCTTTGGTGACTCCAATAAAATGCCAGCTAGTCACAGAGCCTGTGCACTTGAGCTGGCTGCGATGTTAATTTTCTTTAACCAATGATTTCTTCCATAAGTTGAGTTCCAGGGGCCTGCTGGGAAGACTATCATTCAAAATTAATGAAATGCTATTAGTATTTTAAAGTACCTATTGTGCACATGGGAAAAATCTAGCTTCAGTTGAAGTAATAGAGAATTTTAGAATGGATGTGTTAGCACAAGAGATCCTTACTGAAAAGGCTATTTATTTTGTCAGTCACTATTGCCGCAAAGGCCAAAAAGCAAGACTCAGAAGTAAAAGCACAAAATGAATCTGTCCACAATGCATAGAGAAAAGTTAAAGCCAGAGGAAATCTCCTGGAACAGATGTCTGCAAGGCCTCCAGTTAAAACGAAGGAGAAAGGCACTTGCAGTTACTTGATCATTTCAGGTCTTTGCTTTGCTGAAATTGTCACCAATGAGCCATATCCATCCATACTTTTTCTTAATTCTTTTCCTGCTGATTTCAGTTCTAGTCTAAGAGCTTCATTGGGAACATTTTGCAAGGCAGTTTGGCAGTATTTATAAAAAAAATACTTGATATGATTCTCCTCTGACCCACTTCTAGGGGTCATTTCACTTATAATTAGGTTATTTCACAATAACTAGGGTTATTTCACTTCTAGGAAATTTTCCTGTAAAAATTCTAACTAAAGCATATAAAGATATAGACATAAGGAAAGCTACTGTCCCATTGTCTGAAATACCATACACTGAAAGCAGTCTAAATGCCCATCAACATGAGCTGGCTAATAAAAGGTGACTTAGCTGTACAGATATCCTGGAGTTGGATCACCTGAGTTTGAGTTCCCATTCCACTACAACTTTCTTGTTGCAGTTGCTTATACATGTTTTCTATTGCTGCCATGATAACAGATTACCACAATTTTAGAGGTATAAAACAACTCAAATTTATTATCTCATAGTTTGATAGGTCTGGTATGGGTCTCACTGGACCAAAACCAATGCATCGGCAATGCTGGGGTCCTTCTTTCAGACTCCATGAAGGAATCTCTTTCCTTGCTCCTTAAGTTCCGCGTGGTTATAAGACTGAGATCTCTGTTCCCTTGCTGGATGTTAGTTGATGGATCCCTTAGCTCCTAGAGTCCCCTTGCTGGTCCTGCATGTAGACCCAAAATATGTACATTAAAATGTTTAAGAAGGCTGAAACAGAAAGTTGTATGCAAGTTTAATAATTCATAAACGCTGTCAAGAAACAAAGAAGCAACTGCAGTAGGGATTAAACTGATCAGAGAGATTTAGTTTTGAGCCAGATTCTGAAGGAGGAAAGGAAATTCATGGATTTCTAAGAGGAAACAATTCAGATAGCAAAATGGACTGTCATGGCACAAAGAGACCTTATCAACAGAACACAGCGGACAGTAGTAGATGAGGGTGGTTGAAGCAGGATTTCCTTTCTGAAATTCTGAAGAGCTATGGAAACAGACTTGAGTACTTAGATGGATATAAGCACAGAAAAATGTCAATATATAATTAAATAGAAAATTTAGGCCACTGGAAGAATAGACCTGACATCACAGATTTATATTAACTATAACAATCACTTTCTTCTTTATATTTTGCTGTCTCCAATTTTTACTTTAGATAAAGAATAAGGAAGGTGTTTATGTACTGCTTTTCAAGAAAAAGGGGAAATACTAATGGAGAGCCATGAAGGAGCCTCAGTTGGTTCTCTGTTGGAAGTGTTGGAATTACTTGAAACTAAGTGAAGTCACTCAGTCGTGTCTGACTCTTTGCGACCCCGTGGAGCCTATGAGGCTCCTCTGTCCATAGGATTTTCCAGGCAAGAGTACTGGAAGGGATTACCATTTCTCCAGGGTTAAACACCATTATTTAATAGATTAACACACACAAATATCCTCTTCCCCCAAAAAATCCTATTTTGAAAATATCCCACCTAATGCCATCAAGGGCTGCTCCAGTGGCTCAGTGGTAAAGAATCTACCTGCAATGCAGGAGATGTGCAAGAGACGTGGGTTCCATCCCTGGGTCAGGAAAATCCCCTAAAGAAGGAAATGGCTACCCATGCCAGTATTCCTGCCTGAGAAATCCCATGGACTGAGGAGCCTGGTGGGCTATGGTTCGTGGGGTCACCAAGAAAAAGTTGGACACGACAGAAGCGATTGACCACACACATACGATGCCATCAAAATATTCTAATGTTGGGCTAAATTCATCTTTCTGCCTTCAAATTAATTTGTGTGAAAGGCTCAACCTAAGCTGTACTCGACTGATGTAGGTGGCCACGACCACACACTGGACACTTGAGTCAGTCCAGATCTCGTGGTTCACAGAACAGGTCCTGCTGCCTCAGCTCCTCAGCCTACAACACCGAGGCACCTTCCCGTGGCCTCCCTACAGGTGGCCAGAGGAAACGAACACTCCCCACAGGTGGCCAGAGGAAACCAACACTCCCCACAGGTGGCCAGAGGAAACGAACACTCCCCATAGGTGGCCAGAGGAAACGAACACTCCCCCACAGGTGGCCAGAGGAAACCAACACTCCCCACAGGTGGCCAGAGGAAACCAACACTCTCTCTCTCTCTCCTTCTCTAGGCCAAACTTAACAGTTCCTCACCAAGCTTAAAGTCTTCCCCAGGGAGCCAGCCTTGCACTACTGTGTCTCTGAGAGTTGTGACAGGCCATGTGTCACCGATAATGAAGACCAATAGATCCCAAGGACCCACTGTTTTCAGCCCCGTGTCTACAGCAGCTTCCCCATCACTCAGTCACCAGCTCCGCCGTCTGGCAAACTCCTGCTCCAGTACGTCTCAGGTCAGGTGCTTGCTCCCCTGTGAACCCACGTCTCCGACTTCCCCAGCCAGCTTAAGTTCTTCTCTTAAAGCCATGCTGCACCTTGTACAGACTCCCACCTGAGACTTGTCTTGTTTGATGGCAGCTGTTTATACAACTGTCTCCTATTTCAGTGTAAGTTTCTTAAGAGAAAGGCATGACAGAGACCATGCTTTGGTTCTTTTTATACTGTCAGAAAATAGCAGCTTTCAGAACATTCTAGGCACACAGTGAACATTAATGCGTGTTGAATGAATAAATTAGTATTACCACTAATATGGAGTCTACAGAGTTCCCAGTTAATTAGACCAATGCTTCCTCCCCTCTCCTTTTCCTGCTATATGTGGCAGCAGGGAAAAATTGTCTCCCTGATTATGTCAAACAACACTGTCTCTTGAAGTCTCTGCATTTTGAGAGTAAAGGTTGAAGGAAATGTTTTTCCCAAGTAAAGATTTGGCTTATTGGCAAAGAGAAGATACTATATTCATTAGAAGAGAAAGTGGCCTAGCAATTCTTCCTATGTTCCTATAACTAATTAGAGATAAGTAATTTTAAAAATCAATATCTATAAAAATTAATCCACAAACCAATAAGGATAATGAGTTGAATCATAAAAATCCCATGCTATTTATATTTCCTACACACACACACACTCAGTACATTTATTCTAAATGGAAAAGTATGAATATTGGGAAAAAAAAATTTAAACTACAGAAACACAAAACTGCAAATGCTAATCCTGCCTAAAGGGTAGAATTTAATTCTGTGCTGAGCTACTGTATGTGGGATTAAGAGGCATGGTTAACCAAACATTTAAGAATAAGTAATTACCACTGAATCTCTATATCACTTATTTGTCTCACACATAATTTATACAACTAGCCCACAGACGGGGAAAATAAAATGCTGCTTGAAACATTTTTTTCCAGCCACAAATTTTTCAGGCTTGCTTTTCTTTACTCATCAAAGATTATTTATGCCTATGGTCTTGGGTTGGATAACAGCAGGATATTTTCTCTCTGATACATAGGGACAAAGAAATGATGTCTCTAGCCTGTTATTCATAACTGTGTCTTACCAGCCAATCTCAGGCATCTGAGTGTGAATGTATAGCTTTCCTGTAATTGGTTTATGTAATGCTTTCAGAATGAAATAAACTTACAAGGAAACGTTTGATTTAGTCACCTATTTGTTCTTTCAGCAAATATTGATGAGGCACCTATGTGCCCAGAATTGACACTGGGATCTCCAGAAACCAGGGAACAAGACAGGGTCTCCACCCTTGATGAGGTCACAGTCTAGAAGCAGAGATAATTAAACCAAGAATTACAATGTAGAATGATAAGCCAGGATAGGAGGATACATGGGGAGTTGCAGGGATCTGACACCTGTCTGGGATGGTCAGGGAGGGCTTCCAGCAAGAGGTGTCAAATCTAAGTTATATCTTGATTGACCTGTAAGGCCCAGACAATTGAAGGAGGGTATGGAAGTGGAAAATTCAAAGCTAAGAGAAGAGCAGGGAGAGATCAGTCTGAGAAGGAAAGTGGGAATAGGTGTGGCAGGCTAGTGCTTACTGATGGAGCAGAGCAGACACAAAGATACAGAGTCTGAGTCTTGAAGTAAACATTGTCTGTGCTCACAAGCCAGCTAACAGCTTTTGTGGACCTCCTCTCCCTCTCTACCTGAGGCACCTTCAACAAAAAGGAAAGTGGAGAGCTCAAGTATATTTGAGAGAAACATAAAGCCTCTGGGCAACAGCACCTTGGCTGGACTGCTTCCGGCATTTGCTCTTGGTGTAGCATTTTGCACAAAGCAGGGCAATATAAACCAACAAACCATAACTTGTCTGCAACTCCAGCTCAGTTCTGGCTTAATGCAGTATTTGGTAAAAGTCTGACCTGGGGCAAAGGATTTCATATAATTGTGCCTCAGTGCCTTGTCTTTAGAATAGATGGCAGTGAGAATAAGTGAGTGCATGTAAAGTGATCAGAACAAAGCAAATGCCCAATAAGTATTAGTCATAATTATTTTACTCTGCATATTAGATGTGTGGATAAAACTTGTTGGTCAATTGTTTAAATAACCGGCAGGTCATTTATAGGAACTGGGCTCAGGAATAAAGTTGTTGTTTAATGTCTTTGGCACTAACAGGATTCTATAGTTAACTCCATGAACACAAAGGCTGAACTTTGGTGGTGGATTTTTTGGTTTATATCAATTCATTGAACATTCATGAGCCCTGAACTTATTGAGTGTCTACTGAATGTCAAGCCTGAGGGTCCAAATTACCTGAAATGGGCTAACAATATATTAATACGTACTTAGAAGTACCTGCAAAGTATAAGTAACTGCTGAGGATAAGATGATGCCCTCCAGCAGAATGTGATACATACTACCAAGAGGCAGGGACAGTAAAAATCAGGGCTTGCTTTACACCAGGCTCTTGACTAATTACCCTACCTGGATTATCTCAAAGTGCTGTGGGAGTTGATAGGATGCAGGCAAGGTTCCCAGTGGGAAGATCAGGAAAGATTTCATAGAGGTAGAGATATTAGAACAGAATCTTAGAGGATGCTTCACTTCTGGAGCATTTTGCTCTGTCCTAGCTTTACAGCAGAACATCCAATGGTTTTTCCTAAGCTGCCACAAAATATAAAGGCTATTTTAAAGAAAATAGCCAATAAAAGGGGATGGTTTCTACCTGAGTCAGAGTCCAGCTGTTGTTTAAAAATGAACAATTTCTTGAACAATGAACATTGTCAAGCCTAGAGTCATCTTGCCTGCATTGCAATCCAAATTCCATCTCCCTCTGAAAGTCCCTTCTTTCCCGCTCTTCACTGGGAATCGTGTTTGCAGCACATGCTGGAATCCTGTTCCTAATTATTGGTTGTGTAATTTATTGATAAAGCAAAGCCAAATATGAGTAAGAAGGAAAGCCTAATTAGAAATAAAGCACTCAGTGTCCCAACAAGGAAAATTCCAGGGCTTCAAAAATAGAAAATCAGTGATGCATAGTTTGAGGGCTTTGTCACTAAAGAAATAATCCCAGTGCTTAATATGCCAGAAAATGAATTAAACAGATGGGGGAAAGTTATCAGTGGCAGGGAATGGGCACCTACAGAGAAATAGAATGATTCAGAACCAAATGACTCTGGCACATGCTGAAGAAGATGTGCTGTGTCCTGAAATGAATGCTATAGAAAATCTGTGTGAAAAGGAATATAATATCAGCTATGAAGAGAGAACATAACAGATTATTGGCTGGTACAGAGCTGGAGCCACTTTTTCACTGGGTTGATTAGTCCATTTCATTAAGTGGTTGCTTTGTATGATTTCTTACTTCAGGGAATTGATAACCTTAGTGAATCAACCAAAGCAGTAACTTGAGTAGAGTGTGGATGCAGCTTTATTCTGATAAACTGACCTTTAAATACAGATGACCTTTGAACAATGGGTTTGTACTGTAAAGGTCCACTTATATGTGAATTTTTTTTGCAATCATAAATACTATAGTACTGCACGATCTGCAGTTGGTTGAAACCAAGAATACAGGAGAATCTCAGATATAGACAGTTGACTATGAGTTTGTTGTTGTTGTTCAGTCGCTAAGTTGTGTCTGACTCGTTGTGACCCCATGGACTATAGCACTCCAGTCTTCTCTTTCCTCGACTATCTCCTGAAGTTTGCTCAAATTCATGCCCATTGAGTCTGTGATGCTATCTAACCATCTCATCATCTGCTACCCCTTTCTCCTTTTGTGTTCAATCTTTCCCAGCATCAGGGGCTGGAAAACCATGAGCCTGATGTGAAGAGGGTCATCTTCACATCAGGTGGCCAAAGTATTTGAGCTTCATCTTCAGCATTAGTCCTTCCAGTGAATATTCAAGGTTGATTTCCTTTAGGATTGACTGGTTTGATCTCCTTGCAGTCCAGGGGACTCTCAAGAGTCTTCTCCAACACCACAGTTTGAAAGCATCAATTCTTTGGTGTTCAGCCTTCTTTATGGTCCAACTCTCACATCTGTACATGACTACTGGAAAAATCATAGCTTTGACTAGAAAGATCTTTGTTGGCAAAGTGATATCTCTGCTTTTTAATGCACTGTCTAGATTTGTCATAGTTTTCCTTCCAAGGAGTAAGTGTCTTTTAATTTCATGGCAGCAGCCACTGTCCTCAGTGACTTTGGAGCCCAAGGAGATAAAATCTATCACTGCTTCCACTTTTTCCCCATCTATTTGCCATGAAATGATGCCAAATGCCATGATTATAGTTTTTTTAATGTTGAGTTTCAAGCCAGCTTTTTCACTCTCCTCTTTCACCCTCATCAAGAGGCTCTTTAGGGTTTCTTCACTTTTTGCCATTAGACTGGTATCATCTTCATATCTGACTGTAAGTTATATGTGGATTTTTGAATGTGAGGAAGATCAACACCACTAACCCCCATGTTGTTCAAGAGTCAACTAAATAAAAAAAACCTGTTTTTCCTAACAGAGAAACAGCACACACACCTACACAGCCTACACCTATATGAACATGTTTTGAATTAATTGATCATTTACACATATCAGCTCATAAGACCTTTACAGGATCCCCAAACTCACTTTTCAGTGTCAGTGAGTTGCTGGATGATCCTTGCCAGATCACTTAGCCTGTTTTCCAATTATTGTATTGCATCACTAAAAGGATGTTGTACACGCACACACAAGCACACACATGCACACACATCACACTGAGACTGATCAGGAGGCTTTTACATTTTCAAGAAACAGAGATCTGGAAAACATAGCTTCTGAGTGATGGCATAACAAGTTTCTATTTATACCTCATCTTCCATCCATTGATGTGAACTCGGGGTCTTTCTCTGCCAGAGAATAATTTTAGGGAATGAGTTTCCTGGTGAGCTCACAGCTTAACACTGCTTGTATCACCATCTTGAGTCAGCAGTGGCTAATGCTGTGCAAAATAAACTAATTTTAGTCATCTGTGGGATCCTTATAAACACTCCATAGTGACTCTTTTAAAAGTCAGTGTAAACTTGCTATCTCTGCTTCATTTCCTGCTCCCAATAATGCACTAGGGGTATTTTTAGGTGATGACATTTTACAGGACTGGTTTAGGTGAGTTTCTCTATTTCAAAGTTGGCATTTAAAAATTTTGCCATACATTATGCTAAGTGAAATAAGTCAAAGACAAACACTGTATGATATCATTTGTGTGTGGAATCTAAAAAATGCAACAAACCAATGAATATAACAAAAAAAGCAGCAGACTCACAAATACTGAGAACAAACTAGTGGTGACCAGTGAGGAGAGAGAAGGGGGAGGGGCAAGATAGGGGTATGAGAGTAAGAGGTACAAACTATTAGGTATAAAATAAAATGGAAGGATATATTGTACAGCTCAGAGAATACATTCAATGTTTTATAATAACTATAAATGAAGTATAACCTTTAAAATTGTGAATCACTATATTGTATACCTGTAACTTAAATAATAATATACAGCAACTACACTTCAAATTTAAGAAAAAAAGCAAGAAAATTCTGCCACAGATACCAAAGTCAAAGCGCCTCTGGTTAAATGTCACCAGAAAAGTGACTAACAAGGCAACAAAAGACATGGAAATGTACATATCCTATACGTGCTACAGAAAAGGCACTGCCCACCTTACTCTCATCTTAACAACACTTTCCGTGAGCCCCAGCCCCCAGCTACAAGAGGAAGAGATTGGGAGAGAAAAATGCTCATCCCCTAAGCTAAGAGCTTTCCTCCCAACTCTCATACTGTACATGTGGAGTGTGAAATGATCGCTTAGCTTCTTAATCATCTCGTTCTGTGATGAGCCCCTGGCGCTGAGTCACATTTCATTGGAAGTCGGTCACAGGCCAAATATAGAGCAGTTCTAACTTGTGCAGTGTCTCATGGGTCACTGAGAAAGAAGAGGGCATGAGGACAGACTCCACTGGTCAGATCACACAGATCCAGATGTGTGATCACAGGCTGTAACACCTAGCCAAGAACTCATATTTAAGATCTTGTACTAGGGTTTTGGAAAAAGATGCTGAGTTTGACTGTGTTTATCAAGGAATATGGAAACCAAGAGGGGCTGAATTAGGAAGAAGAAGGTAAGGAGGATTCTAGGCAAAGTAAACCCTCGAGGTTAGCAGGGAAGAGCCCAGAAAGAACATGAAGGAACCAGCTCTACATGAAAACAGTTTCTTGGGTTTTGTGCTCTCCTCCTTAAAAATCTTCAACCTTGAAATGTTTGATATCAAGGTGTTCTGATCTAAAAAGAGAATTATAGAACCTCAAAGGAAGTATTTGAGGTGCAAGAGGAAAGATGAAGGGAGGGAGGAAGGCAGATTTGGAAATATTAATAGAGAAAAGGAGGCAAATGGTGTATCCTGTAATTATTTTTCTCAAAAAGGCAGCTAATAAGGTTCCAGGGTAGAATTTTTATTTCTTGAATTTGTTCAAAGTAACTTTGAGACTCCCAGAATTGGGGGAGGTCAAGTTTTTGTTATAGGAAACTTCATTTAAATGCCTCTTTCCAAAGAAAACACACATCATACCAAGATACACAAGCTATGTGTAGCTTCACTGTGGTGCTAGAAACTCGGCCCCACTGATTGATTCTTCTTCAATGAGAATTGCAGTGTCCTCATTTACCCCTCTGAAAGCTACTTTGATGGACTCCCAGTTGAGTGAAGCAAGCCTTTCAGAGCAGAGAGGCAGCTGCCGCTGTTTGGCCGGCTGCTAATGAAAGGCTAATGCAGTGGTCTCTGTGAACCAGGCAGGCAGGGCTCCAGCCGGATCCTAAGAAACCAACCTTTTGAGGAACATTGTGTTAAGGAATGTCTGGAATGTTTTTAGTCCCAAGAGTTCCCCGGGTAGCCTATATGGTCCATGATGAAAAATGGGCAAAGCAGTGCAACAATGTTCAGCAAGACTGATTCAGATCAGAGAGCAATCAAGGATTAAAAAAAAAAAAAAAAATCATTAAGATGAGGTGTAAGATTGGCTCATCTCAACCATTAAATGAAGTTTCAGAATTTCTTTCTGGAGTCCAGCTGCATCACACAGACCATCTACCATAGTCCAGGTTAATGAGAGGGTAGGTGCTAAATAGGCTATAAATTCTAAACTAAAAAGTAGCAACTACACACGAATTTTTTCATACCGTTTTGCTTAGTATATGAGTGAGTGAACACTGTTAAAACATCAGCATAACTGCACCCTTGATTTTACATTATTAACAATGGTTATTCATAGGATGGGAAGCTATATTTCTAACTATATTCTAAAGGTTTAAAATATATTTAAAGGTTTAAAAAATGCTATTTATAGATAAGTGTTTGTATGCTCATATACATACATGTATATGAATATATTTTGCCTGAATGCCTCTTTTGTTTATTAGAACTGTAAATTTGCTAAGTCTAAGGGTATTGCTTTTATAATAATTTAGCATTTAAAATAATATTTACTGTATAGAATAACATGGTCTTTTTTTACTTTTCATTCTGAATATTCTCTATCTTAAGAGTTCTCAAACTTTTTGTTTGCATTCCACAGTAAGAAATATATTTAAAATATTTGATTCTGCACTCACATGCATGATATGCTTATATGCTATTTATATACATATATGAGTATATATATGAAACAAAACCTACCCTTTCAAAGTGTAATGCATGCTGATATTTTCTGTTTATTTTTCTATTTGCATAAAATATCATGACTCATTTTATTAATTTTCCTACTTACTGATGGATCATGACCTGTAACTTGAGAAACGTTGTTTTACCTGGTCTTTTAAGTAATTTCATAATTCTGTTAAGAAAAATGAAATGTTATAATGCAATAATATGGGTATCCATTTGAAGTGATTCAGGGAAATACATGAGTGCTAATAAAAGAACTCTATCTTTGACTTAAGCTAATCATGATCATTATGTTGTGTTATCCTATTCTGGAGAATATTAACTTTCTAAAAATGAGAATAGTCATGTAATCCCTTTCTTCATTTAAAACAACATTTTCACAACCTTTCAAACCTAACTAAGCCATCTCCTTTCTTTAGCTATCCCATCCCCAAGACCCCCAATTTTTTTTAAAGAAAATGAAGATATTTGATAGAATACAAAAATTAAAACTCCAGGTTTTACTATAGCAGACTTCTACTAGCTCACCTTAGAATTACCATAAGGTCACATGCAGCATAAGAAATGCAGAAGCAGGTTCTGGGCACTTAATGGCTCCTTAGAATTAATTGTAAACTAACTTCTGAAGATCAGATCAGATATTAATTACCAAGAGGGGTAATTATTGGAGAAACTTTGTGGTGAAACCATCTGTGAAAATGGAGAATCATTCTGTAGTGTGAATGATTCCCTAATATAGGGGTCTGTATTGACGGGCTGGTCAGAATGCAGTAAGCCCAAGACATCAAGAAGGCTATTTTTGAAACAGTCTGTGTATTTCACCTTGACAGATCTGATTTGTAAATTTAGATTTTTGCATATTGAGTGAATTAAAATGGGCCTGAATTGTCCTTTTTCTTGATGCTGGCCTACCCAGTTCACAAATTGGTGTTTAGGGATAGGAATTTCTTGCCATTTAACCACTTTTGACCAGGACTTTCTAAACTTGTTTGACTATGGAATCATTTTTTGTGGGTCATACCTACTGTAACAGTTAACAATTTGAGAGAACACAGTTAGGGAATCACAGGACCCATCCCCTCCCCTTGATCCAGGCACCTCTAGCCCCTCCCAGTCCAGAGTCCACGTCCTTTGCCATCACACTCTCTCAGCCTCTGGAGACCCGAGTCTCCGTTTACACATCTCACTAACCAAGTCTCCTGGCTGTTAAGGCTAGATGTCAAAAACTGTCCATTTACTCTCTCAATTCTTTCTAAAAGTCTTATAATGTAACCAAATCAATCTAGCACATTTGTAAAGGTGTAGAAAGCTATTCTACAACATAAAGTGACTTTTACCTCCAATGTCCCTATAGAGAAAAATAATCTTTTGTGCTTTGAGTAACTAAAAATACTAAAAACCCTTGAGGTCTCTAGTGCTATGAAGCCACAAATTACAGTGTGAACATCAAATAATTCTATTAAGGTGATATAAAAGAACTGAATTCAATATCAGTCACCTTCAGTTTCACCACTGTTGGGATGGATAAAATCTAACATTTATTGGGTGTTTATTGTGGACCAGGCACCCTGCCATGTGCTTTCCATAGATTATTTCACAACAACTTTATAAGAAAGACACTGTTGCAATTCCCCTCCTACAGAAGCAAAACCCAAGGTACTGGGAGTCAACTTGAGATCACATAGCTATCTAGCCAATGACAGAGCTAGGATGTGAAGAGGAGGACCTGGTTTTTACATGTCCCCAGCTATTGTAGACGCTAACTCTGGGGTGCACAAAGTAAAGCCAAGTATGAGTCCCCGGGTTCTAACAAAGTGATCATTTGCTTTTTGCAAGCCCCACATTAAAAGCTACATGACATCTACTAAATGGTTACCCTTGGGGAACCTTCAAAATCTGTCAACTGGAAATAAGATTCCAGAAGGGGAAACCCTAAAACCATTAATTGCTCCAAGATGATATGTTGGTTTGGCAGGTCTGGCTTGTCTTAAAAGGAAGGCCTTTTTTTTTTTTTTTGAAGGTGTAACTGAATAATATGGCATTAAAGAAACATGACTCAAGTTCTCATGCTTATAAAATCACTGTTGTCATTTCTAGGTTTGCTAAAGACTGTTTTGCAATCTTTTACTAAGCTGGAGAAAACCAACACTGTACACACTTAGGTATATTCTGCACTCTTGTTCCCTTCACCAAAGAACCTCATAGGGTTTTTAGTATTTTAGTTACTCAAAGCACTCAAAACAAGGATTGTTTCCCTCTGTAAGGATATTAGAGGAAAAAGTCATTTTATGTTCTAAAATAATTTATTTTACATTAACCTTCACAAATGTGCCACATTGATTGGGCTACTTTTAAAGCTTTAAGACAGAATCAAGACTGCTGTAAGAAAGTGTTGAAGAACCTAAAATAACTGGAGACTCAGGCCATTTATTGTTTTCTTTAAAAATAATTATAGATGGATTTCAAGGAAGTAAAAAAGATGAAAACAGAAGGTAAAAAAAAAATAATCATTTAATGAGGCATAGAGGTGGCTTTGGGAATTTACACCTAAAGAAAATCGCTAAATCAAAAACCAAGGAATAAAGGACTTCCCTGGTGCCATAATGGATAAGAATCTGCCTGCCAATGCAGGGGACATGGATTTGAGTCCTTGTTCAGAAAGATTTCCACATGCAGCAGAGCAACTAAGCCTTTGTACCACAAGTACTGAGTTTGTGTTCTAAAGGCCAAGGGCTACAACTACTGAAGCCCATGGGCCCCAGAGCCTGTGCTCTGAAACAAGAGAAGCCACTTCAATGAGAAGCCTGCCCACCACAATGAAGAGTAGCCCCTACTTGTTGCAAATAGAGAAAGCCCACGAAAAGCAAGAAAGACCTAGCATAGCCAAAAATAAATAAATAAAAGATGTTATTTCTTTAGGGGGGGGGAAAAAGAATAAATAACCCCAGGAGGCAGTACAGAATGGGGTTAAGAACCAGTCCCACAACCTGGGTTCACTCATGAGGTAAGTGACCTTGTGCAAGATACCCATTCTCCCTGTATTTAGTTTCTTCCTCTTTAAATGAGGTTGTTAATCAGACCTGCTTCATGAGGTTGCTTGCTGTGATAATTAAATAAGATAATTTATAAAAGAACTAAGGACAATATCTGATAAGTGCTCAGTAACTGCCATCTATTAAAGCAGATGTTACAGGACTTCCCTGGTAGTCCAGGGGTTAAGACCCCATGCTTCCAATGTAGGGAGTGTAGGTTCAATACCTGGTCAGGGAACTAAGATCCCACGTGCCATGTCGCGTGGCCGAAAAATTAAAAACAAAAACAGAAGACATCACAAATCATTGCAGCACTGTTGAAGGGGTGTGGAGAAGGTAAGTTAAACAAAGGTGAGTTAAAACAAATAAGGATAATCCTACATCTACTGCTGAGACTTCGTGGTAGAACTGACACATTGTGGTACTCAGTAAATATTGAATAATTGACCTAATTAATCAATCAGTGAATGAGTCAAGGAATGGAGTCATAAAAAGAAAAGCTTGCTTTCAAAAAAGTGAAATTCTTTGCTTTCTACAGGCCTTTTGAACCCCTCTATTCCATCTATAAAAGAGAAGGTATCCATGATAATCCGGAATAGTCTTTCTTTAAAAAAAAAAAATCTATTTATTTATTTGGCTTCATTGGGTCTTAGCTGTGGCATGTGAGACCTAGTTCCCTGGCTAGGAATGAACCCAGGCCCCCTGCATTGGGAGCAAGCAGTTTTAGCCACTAGATCAGCAGGGAAGTCCCCAAAATAGTTTTTCTATTCCTCTTGCAATAACTCAGTTCAGTGCAGTAAATTTTAAAATTTTTCCAAAACTACACTAACACATATGCAAGAACACAACAAATTTATAAACAAAAACTCTAAGTGACCTCTATATCATGAGGAGAAAAGGAGAAAAGATGTTCAAAGATGAAGTCTTGTTTAACACACTCTTTATTTCTGTCTAAACAGTGTGATTTAAAATGAATGAGTGTTGTGTAAAAATACATACATATTTTTTAACAAAAAGAACAATAAAAGAAAAGGGAGTATGTTGAATGAGAGAGAGGGAAGGGAAAGTCAGATATACTGGTTATTTTTCTGCCATTAGGATACTTTATTTTTTAGGGCTCCAAAATCATTGCAGATGATGATTGCAGCCATGAAATTAAAAGACGCTTACTCCTTGGAAGGAAAGTTATGACCAACCTAGATAGCATATTAAAAGGCAGAGTCATTACTTTGCCAACAAAGGTCTGTCTAGTCAAGGCTGTGGTTTTTCCAATGGTCATATATGGATGTGACAGTTGGACTGTGAAGAAAGCTGAGTGCTGAAAAATTGATGCTTTTGAACTGTGGTGTTGGAGAAGACTCTTGAGAATCCCTTGGACTGCAAGGAGATCCAACCAGTCCATCCTAAAGGAGATTGGTCCTGAGTGTTCATTGGAAGGACTGATGATGAAGCTGAAGCTCCAATACTTTGGCCACCTCATGCGAAGAGTTTATTCATTGCAAAAGACCCTGATGCTGGGAGGGATTGGGGGCAGGAGGAGAAGGGGATGACAGAGGATGAGATGGCTGGATGGCATCACCAACTCGATGGACATGAGTTTGAGTAAACTCTCAGAGTTGGTGATGGACAAGGAGGCCTGGCGTGCTGCGATTCATGGGGTCGCAAAGAGTTGGACACAACTGAGCGACTGAACTGAACTGAACTGAGGAGAGGTATCATTATTCGACATTCTTTCAATCCAGTTATTTACCTTCAGAAATTACTTTTGGCTTCTTTCCAATTCTGAACAAGGATCAAAATCACAAACACTTTCGACAACAATATGTTCCTCTTGTGTGAAAGTTTCTTCTAGGCCACATACATAATTAAAATCCTGTTGACTCAGGAATAACATCTCAGAACTGAATGTCCAAACTCTGTAACTTGCTTCCTTTTCTAACCAGACAGCACAGCTGCCAAGAGCTTCTGGGCCCTCTGCCTCTTTTCCTCATGTATAATTATTATACATTATATAGTATATACTTGATTTGCAAAGGCCTGCCAGAAAAGGTTCCTGTGACTACTTATTTGAACTTTGTTGTGTAGACATGTGACCAAAAATACAGTGTTTCAAAACAGAAGAAAAAAGGAAGGGGGTAGGAGTAGATATGATTAGAATTTTTTTTTCATTTATTTTTATTAGTTGGAGGCTAATTACTTTACAATATTGTAGTGGTTTTTGCTATACATTGACATGAATCAGCCATGGATTTACATGTGTTCCCCATCCTGATCCCCCCTCCCTTTCCATGGAAATGAGGTAAAAATCTTAAGGCAAAGCAATATATACATATAATATATACGTGTATATATATATATATATGTATATACATTATGTATATACATATATATTATATGTATATATAGCTTATAAAGCAAAATTAACTTAAGGCAGAAGAATATTTTTAAAATTCATGAAATAGACTTTAAATAGGAAATAGACTTTATTTATTTTTTTTAATATATTTATTTATTTAACTTGTATACTTGGCTGCATCAGGTCTTTGTTGTGGCACGTGGCATCTTCATTGTGTCATTCAGGATCTTTCAGTTGCAGCCCATGCTTCTCCAGTTTTGGCACATGGGCTTAGTTGTTCTGCAGCATGTGGGATCTTAGCTCCCCAACCAGTGATTGAACATGTGTCCCCTGCATTGCAAGGGGAATTCTTAACCACTGGACCACCAGGGAAGTCCCTGGAAATAGACTTTAAAGAAATAGGAAATAGACTAATAGGAAATGACTTTAAAAGGTCTTCAAAATATATATGAGGCATAAAATAAAGGACTTTGGTTTTCCTTCACCCTTGGGCAGCACCAGATTTAAAGCAGATATGAAAATCTATCTTATTTTTAAAGACCTCTAGAGAAAGAGGTTGCACAATATTTCTTAGAAAGTTGTTCCAATATTCCTCCCAGTCATAAAACTCTTACATTCTAACCTAAATCCCTCACACTCTAGTTTCAGCCCATTTCCTTTTGCTCAGCCTAACCATGGTTGAAGAACAGTTGCTCACTTACCAAACCAACATTATGAGAATATTCCTTCTGCTGTTTTTTTTTTCAGTCCATAGTTGTCTGAATCTCTTCTATTTCTTCAAAGATATTTAGATATGATATTGATCTATTTTTTTTTCAGTTTTCTGAAAGTTCTCACTTCTACAAACTTTCAGAAAGACCTGTCTATCTTTTAAAGGCTTTTAAGCTGCAAGTAATTGAAGATTTTAGTATAGATAACTAAAATTATTTTTACCAGATGGTTCTCTACTCATGATCATTTTTCTTCAACATTCTAAAACTTATTTCAGAAATAACGTGATCATCAAACTTTGGTGTGCCTTAGAAAATTAGAGAAGCTTCTAAAAATAAGATGCCCAACTCCTGACCCAGACTCAGTAAATTATAATCTTTAAGGTCCTGGCATCCTTCAATCGCTCTCCTTTAAAGAGTGGCTACCCACTCTTGTTAATTTGGTTAACAAGAAAGTTATCAAACCCATTATTAAAAGTGGAAACAAGATAGTTGGTAAAGAATCCACCTGCAATGCAGAAGACCTCAGTTTGATTCCTGGGTCAGGAAAATGCGCTGGAGAAGGGATAGGTTATCCACTCTAGTATTCTTGGGCTTCCCTTGTGGCTCAGCTGGTAAAGAATCCACCTGCAATGTGGGAGACCTGGTTCAATCCCTGGATTGGGGAAATCCCCTGGAGAAGGGAAAGGCTACCCACTCCAGTATTCTAGCCTGGAGAATTCTATGGACTGTATAGTCCATGGGGCTGCAAAGAGTCAGACACGACTGAGCTACTTTTACTTCACTTCACTTCATTTCTTCAACAACAAAAACATACTAAGAAAATGTGTGTTCTCGTTATCCTCAATAAAGTCAATTCTGCTTCTGCACATAAAACTGACACATTAAGAAAGTCAGGTATTTAGTAGTGTACTGAAATTCAACATCATAATCCCCATTAGCAGGAAAATCAAAACCAAACCTAATCCATGCCTACAAGTTTCCCACAGTAGAACTAAATGCACTGCCAACAGGCTCTAGATGTATAATACATTATCACATGAAAATGCGATTATGAAAAATACAAGACTACCACTGTCTATGAGTGCATAATGCATTCAACATAAGTTACCCAGTAACTTTCAAAATTTAAGCTAGCTTCTGTGGATATGAGCCCATTTAAAGGACCCGGAGTGGCAAGGTAAAGGAAAAACTAATTACTGTACAAAATGACATAAAAATAGAAACATCAACAAAGCACAAGAGCTGAGGAGGAGTTGGAAGGTTCTATGTGAGAGGCAAGGTAGGACTTCCCTGGCAGTTCAGTGTTTAAGACTCCAAGCTTCCACTACAGGGGATGTGGCTTCCACCTCTGGTTGGGGGACAGTGGATGGAGGGAGACTAAGCCGTGGCAAGGTCGAAAAAAATGTCTATATGAGAGACAAGAGCATCTTTTCCAGGAAATTTTAAGGTGAATCAGGGTAGGTCTGTGCTTAGACCCTAAACCATGTGGTATTATTATTAGTGTTGGATTGCCTCAAAAGTGGAACACCAGGAGACTGCCTCAATGATTTGCGCATGTGGTTTCATTTCTTTCCCTGATATTCTTAAGCGTCAGTGTTGGATCATCCAAAGGGGCTGCCTCAGATAGTCTGTGCTCTGCATTTTCCCACAAGCACACAGTCAAGAGGGGGAGAAAAATACTAAAGCAGCCACAGAAATGTAGGTCAAAAAAAAAAAGAGCTCAGAAATTGCTGCAAAAGGAAAAAAGAGAAAGAAGCAAAAAAAAATAATAATAATAATGGCAGCCAAATGCTGATATATTCAAGGACAACTTAGGTGGGCAAAGAAAAAGGTATCTCTTGTGATGAGAATTTTTAAGATCTATTTTTAAAAGAATAGACAACACAATAATAATTGTGTTAGTTTCTGTTGTATGGCAAAGGGAATCAGTTATACATATATATATATATATTCCACTCTTTTTTACATTCTATTCCCTATAGGTCATTACAGAATATCAAGCAGAGTTCCCTATGCTATCAGTAAGCCCTTATTAGTTATCTACTTCATATAGAGTAGAGAGCCTATGTCCATCCCAATCTCCCAATTTTTTCCCCTCCCCCTTTCCCTTTGGTATCCATAAGTTTGTTTTCTACATCTGTGACTCTATTTCTGTTTTGTAAATAGGTTCATTTGCACCATTTTTTAAGCTTTTACATATAAGCAATATCATATAATATTTATCTTGCTCTGACTTACTTCAGTCTCCAGATCCACCCATATTGCTACAAATGGCATTATTTCATCCTTTTTTTAAGGCTGAGTGATATTCCATATCTTCCCTGGTGGCTCAGGTGGTAAAGAATCTACCTGCAATGCAGGAGACTTGGGTTCAATCCCTGGGTCAGGAAGATGCCCTGGAGAAGGGATTGGATACCCATTCCAGTATTCTTGCCTGGAGAATTCCATGGACGGAGGAGCCTAGAGGGCTACAGTCCATGGGGTCACAAAGAATCGGACACAACTGAAGCGACTTAGCACCAGGACATACCACATCTTCTTTTTCCATTCTTCCATTGATGAATATTTAGGTTGCTTCCATTTCCTGGCTATTGTAAAGAGTGCTGCAGTGAACACTGGGGCACATGTATCTTTTCAAATTATGATTTTCTCTGCAGATTATTTTTTATTTTGTTTATGCTCTGCTTTGCTGTGCAAAAACTTGTAAGTTTAATTAGATCCCACCCATTTGTTTTTATTTTCATTGCTCCAGGAGGTGGATACAATATCTTGCTGTGATTTATGTCAGAGGGTGTTCTGCTTATGTTCTCCTCCAAGATTTTTATTTATTGTGAGTTTATTTTTGTGTATGGTGTTAGAGAATGTTCTAATTTCATTCTTTTACATATAGTGGTCCAGTTTTCCCAGCACCACTTATTGAAGTGACAGTGAAAGACTGCCTTTTCTCCATTGTATTCCTGCCTCCTTTGTCATAGAGTAGATGACCATAGGTGTATGGATTTATCTCTGGACTTTCTATCCTACTCCACTGATCTAATTTCTGTTTATAGATGGAACATACCTCAACACAATCCTTTTCTAGTTCTCCAAACTTGTTTTTCTGGTTCCTCTGTTTCATTTTCAATAAATTGTCTACATGTTGATTTTCCCTAGAGTTTCCATCCTTAGTTCTTTTCTCTTTTCCCTCTATATTCCCTTTATTTAAAAATCGTATGTGTATCTATGGCTTCAAGCATCACTTACGAGAATGACTCTAAACATCAGGTTCCACAAGTAAAGGGTTCAGTTCTATAAGATGGCTTTCCCCATTTTGGGCTCAAGTTGAAGGTCAAAGCTATAGATTAGTAGTTCCCATGACCCTCTCCTTGGTCTTCGACACCAGTCACAAGCCCATGTTGTTACCTGTAGTACTGACTAACCAGCTATAAATCAGAGGTTCCCATGACCTCCTCTTTGAGTTCAATTAATTTGCTAGAATAGCTAACATCACTCAGAAGTAGTCAGTCAGAAGAGCTGCATAGCTATGGGGAGGGTGTGGAGCGCCTATGCCTTCTCCTACTGCAGCACTCTCCCTCATCTCCATGTGTTTCCCAATCCAGCAGCTCTCTGAACTCTGCCTTTTTGGGTGTTCATGGAGGCATCAGTACACCATCATGGTGGATTAAATCATTGGCCCTTGTTGACTGGTTCAACCTCCAGGCCCTTTCCCCTCTCTGGAAGTCTTCAATCACAAGGTTGGCTCTCCTGGCAACCAGCCCCCAACCTTAGTGAGGCCTGAAAATCATTTCATTATCATAACATGAGACACCTTTGTCAGTCTCGGCACTTAGAAAATTCAAAGGGTTTGGGGAGCTGTAAGTCAGGAACTGTGCATGACGATCAAATGTAAATGAGACTGCCCAGGGGGCGTTAGTGGTATAGACTCCATGGGGCAATGCAGGAGACACAAGAGATGTGGGTTTGATCCCTAGGTAGGGAAGAGCTCCCGGAGTGAGAAATGGCAACCCACTTCAGTATTCTTGCCTGGAAAGTTCCAAGGACGGAGGAGCCTGGTAGGCTACAGTCCATGGGGTCGCAAAGAGTGGGACATGACTGAGCACCATCAATAAGTTTTGATCATCTGAATGACCAAGTACATGTTTTTTCTTATAAATCACACCCCATATCTTCTATTTCTGTACAAACCTTTCCATTATGTCTGCTTCTTCCTTTGCGGCACGCTATTGCTTAGCAAATCCTGTTAACGGCGTCTCCAAGGCAAGGCACAGGTCATATTCACGCTCACTAGTTCTCCCCTAGATTAGCTCTTTCCTAACTCTTGCCTAGACTATTGTAATAGTGTCCCAGAAGGGCTCTTCCCAAAACTGATTCTTAAAATTTTTAGCAATTTGGATGTCACAGTTTGATTGATCACCTCTCTCTTTTTGAAGTCCTTCTATACTTTTTCCTTGCCTATCAGAGTTAGTTCAACCTTATTTTTTAAAAACAGTAAGTTCATTGAACCCATTATGTGACCAGTGCTGCACACATTATTTTACTTATTTCTCTGAAAAGCCTATAAAGTGGGTGTTTGTGTGTGAAATAATTCAAATTTTAAAATATTAAAGTATTTCCATCAATTGTGGATATACAACTGATTTAAAACTTTTTTTAGGCAATAAAGAAATATTATACTAAATATACATATCTATTGCAAGATTTTTTTATTTCAAAAACATTAAAATGAGGAAGAAAAATGTGACTCTTAGAAACAAGGAAATACAATACCTTCCTATTTTAAACCAAGTCACTGCGCTTTCTGATATACAATGTTCCTTTTCCCTTTGACCCAGAGTTCAAATTTTTGTCTTATTTCCCTTTCTTCTCCTCATGCTTCTTTCATTTACCCACTCTGGTGTCTTGGTCTTGATTTCTCCTATACCAGAAATACTCACTCTTCCTTACTCCGCTTGTACAAAGACAACTAAGCCTCAACACGTGGCTCAAACGCACCTTCCTTCATTAATTCTTTTCTGATTCCCCAAATGAAAATGACCTCTCACTCGTCTGAACTATCATACATTTTGCACTCTGACATGAAACTACTCTTTGTATCTTGTGATAGGTTTGTGTATACTCCATTCCTCCACATGAGTCTAAGCTTCTCTGAGATCCAACTGTAACTCATACATCTTTGCACAACTACCCCCAATGCCCTCCTCCTGTACCCACTATAAACCCTAGCAACCCCTTGTACATTATAAGCTCTTAAGCATACTTATCAACTGAATGACTAACTGGAACACATTTAGTGATTTTCTCCTATTATTCATTATGACTAAATGAAGACTGATGGTCCCCAAGCATGTTGCCACTCCTCATCCAAGAATAAAGGTATATGGGACTTCTCTGGTGGTCCAGTGGTTAAGAATCTGCCTTGCAGTGCAGGAATCACAGGTTTGAGTCCTGGTCTGGGAACTAAGATCCCACATGCCGCAGGGCAACCAAGCCTGAGCGGCACAGTGAGCAACTACTGAAGCCCACATGCTCTGGAGCCTGAGGTCACAATGAGAGAGTCTGCGCACTGCAGTGAAAGATCCCACGTGACACAATGAAGATCCAGCAACTAAGACCCCATGCAGCCAAATAAATAAATATTTTTTTAAAAGAATCGAGATGTAGGACTTCAAGAAACGTTCATTCTCTTGCCACAGTCAAGTCACAACTTGATGGGCCCAAACAGCTGTACTTTTCCTAAGTGATAGCTTTATTTCTTCAAGAATAAGACTTTTTTTGAAGGAGGCTCTTTAGAACTTAGGCTAAACTAACTTTCTTTTTAAAAATATAAAGTCCTCCTAAGCAACAGAAGAAATGCTCTCTGTGCTAAAGTGGAAATTTTTTCTCATCTTGCTCTTACCATTTCCTGGAGGGGAAGTTGTTGTGGGAAACCTAAATATTTCTTGGCCTTGGCCCTTGCCCTAATATTTCATAGGAAAGTGTTACATTAAAAATAAGTATGTCACAGACACTTGTTTATACTCCTCATTATTAGTCTCAGTTCAGTTCAGTCGCTCAGTCGTGTCCAACTCTTTGCAACCCCATGAACCACAACACACTAGGCTTCCCTGTCCATCACCAACTCCTGGAGTCCACCCAAATCCATGTCCATCGAGTCAGTGATGCCATCCAACCATCTCATCCTCTGTTGTCCCCTTCTCCTCCTGCCCTCAATCTTTCCCAGTATCAGGGTCTTTTGAAATGAGTCAGCTCTTCACATCAGGTGGCCAAAGTATTGGAGTTTCAGCTTCAACATCAGTCCTTCCAATGAACACCCAGGACTGATCTCCTTTAGGATGAACTGGTTGGATCTCCTTGCAGTCCAAGGGACTCAGACGTTAGCAAATGATGCTATACAGATCTTTGTTTGTTCTTTTGTTTACGTCTTACAGCAGCCGTCCCCAACCTTTTTGGCACCAGGGATTAGTTTCGTGGAAGACAATTTTTCCATGGACAGGGGTGGAGGTAATGGTTTGGGGGTGATTCAAGCTCATTATATTTATTATGTCACTGCTGACATGATAGGAGGCTGAGCTCAGGTAGTAAGGAGATGGGGATAGAGAAAGTGAAAGTGAAAGTTGCTCAGTTGTGTCTGACTCTTTGTGACCCCATGGACTATACAGACCATGGAATTCTCCAGGCCAGAATACTGGAGTAGGTAGCCTTTCCCTTCTCCAGGAGGTCTTCCCAACCCAGGGATCGAACTGAGGTCTCCCACATTGCAGGTGGATTCTTTACCAGCTGAGTCACAAAAGTGACTGTAAATATAGAGCAAGCTTCACGTCCCCCCTGGCCCCTCAACTCCTCTCGTGCAGTCTGGTTCCTAACAGACCACTGACTGGTACTGGTCCATTACCTGGGGGTTGGGGACCCCTGCTTTACAGGATATAGCAGAATCCTGTGATGATCTACTGTATTATTTAGACTCTTTATTGCAGTGGGAAACCTTACAAAAAATTTTAAAACATTTTCTCATTTAGTTCTCAAAACAACTAACTAATGTAGGTATTGATATACACATTTTACAAATGAATCAACTGAGAATCATTCAAGAATCTTTTCACCCAAGGTCATATAGCTAATAAATGGCAGACAGTAGATTTGAATCCAGGTCTCCTCACTCCAGGACCTGAATTTGGTTCATAATTCTGTAAGGAATCTGATATGAGAAACTAGTGTTTTCAAATGAAACTAGAATTTATGGAAGAGTATGACAAACTATCATTTTATCATGACCTTTAAAAAGAAACCAAGGGTAAATAATTCTAAAAGCTTACAGATTGTACATGCAAGAATCTATGATTTGGTTTCAAGTGTTTCATCAGCCCACTACTACTTAGATTCTGAGGAAATCAGAATTCTCTACCCTCTCAAACCTCCTCTCTGAGTTCTATTTCCAGTTATCTGATTTGGAATTCTGTCACAAGAAAACAGGTGGTTTATGTCACCTCATATTTCAATTTCCAAAAAACTTCTAACATCATATATCCAGATAAATGGTGATAAGATGTGAGGATATGAAGGCTAGATCAGTAGCATTCCAATCTTTTTGAAGAAACAGTCCTCTGTCTATCCACACCCTCAATTAACACTGATTTATGAAAAGCCACCCACAGAGAGAAGATGATGGCACCACCACTCAGGCCCACCTGGTCTAACCCCAAAATACACTTGCACACACGTGCCCTCAGCCATCCTCCATTCCCTCTCCATCACAGTTAGGGTTTTCATTTGGCCAATAGCTAGCTGTTAAAGATGAAATGAAGAAACACAGGTTTTTAGACCACAGCAAGGAAATCTTTAAGCAAACCTACGTTGGTTGACTAACACAGGATGAGATCACAGAAATTTTTAAAATATAGGTTTAATCTTATATAATGACTGTGAATGAAAAATGTTGCCACCGTATCAGTAAACAAAGGCTGTTGCAAGCCATCAATCCACTACAGCAGCCCCAACAGTAAGTCCTGAGGGAAATCAGGATAGAGGTGAACAAGCTGCCCCACTGCCAAGCCTTAGGTCACTGCAGCGACCCCCAGGGTCCACCCTGAGGGGGCTCACGATGAGACAGATACTGGCCCCAGATAGCTGAGGTGCATATCAAAGGAGGGTTCCCATGAGTCCAGACTTTTTCATCTTCCCATACATAGAAAAGTGCTAAATTCATTAACTTGAAATATCCGGTTGTCTTGATTTAACAGGAATCTTTTGATATCTTTACTGCCTGTTATTTGTTGCAAAAACTCTTATATCTCCTGGCTTCTCCCTTACCACTTCCAAACAGTCCCTCTGAACAATTCTGAGAGGTTGCCTCCTGGGCTTGAAGCCTTCAGAAAGTCTGCCAAATAAAACAGATTTCTCAATTTTTAAATTGTACATTTTTTTAAGTTAACATGACCTTGAGAGATGGACATAATTATATGCATTTTATGAATGAGGATACTGAGGCTCAGCAAGGTTAAATAACTCACTCAAGGTCATACAGTTAGAAAGTGGTAGATCCAAACTCTCTGTCTTCCTTCAAAGTCTGTGCTGTTACTAATACTACCACATTGCTTCTCAGATCTATTTTTGTGTGACATTAAGATGTAGATGAAGTCCAGCATAATATATTATATCACTGGATTATCCTCACAGTTCAGTTCAGTTTAGTCGCTCAGTCATGTTCAACTTTTTGCAACCCCATGGACTGCAGCACACCAGGCTTCCCTGTCTATCACCAACTCCTGGAGCATACTCAAACTCATGTCCATTGCGTTGGTGATGTCATCCAACCATCTTATCCTCTGTCATCCCCTTTTCCTCCCGCCTTCAATCTTTCCCAGCATCAGGGTCCTTTCCAATGAGTCAGTCCTTCGCATCAGGTGGCCAAAGTATTGGAATTTCAGCTTCAGCATCAGTCCTTCCAATGAATATTCAGGACTGATTTCCTTTAGGATGGACTGGTTGGCTCTCCTTGCAGTCCAAGGGATCTCAAGAGTCTTCTCCAACACCACAGTTCAGAAGCATCAATTCTTCAGCACTCAGCTTTCTTTATAGTCCAACTCGCACATCCATACATGCTGCTGCTGCTGCTGCTGCTGCTAAGTCGCTTCAGTCGTGTCTGACTCTGTGCAACCCCATAGACAGCAGCCCACCAGGCTCCTCCGTCCCTGGGATTCTCCAGGCAAGAGTACTGGAGTGGGGTGCCACTGCCTTCTCCACATCCATACATGACCACTGCAAAAACCATAGCTTTGACTAGACAGGCCTTTGTTGGTATAGTAATGTCTCTTCTTTTTAATACGCTGTCTAGGTTGGTCATAACTTTTCTTCCAAGGAGTAAGCATCTTTTAATTTCATAGCTGAGTCACTATCTACAGTGATTTTAAAACCCCCCCCAAATAAAGTCAGCCATTGTTTCCATTGTTTCCCCATCTATTTGCCATGAAGTGATGGGACCAGATGCCATGATCTTAGTTTTCTGAATGTTGCGTTTTAAGCCAACTTTTTACTCTCCTCTTTCACTTTCATCAAGAGGCTCTTTAGTTCTTCTTCACTTTCTGCCATAAGGGTGGTGTCATCTGCATATCTGAGGTTATTGATATTTCTCCCGGCAATCTTGATTCCAGCTTGTGCTTCATCCAGCCCAGCGTTTCTCATGATGTACTCTGCATGTAAGTTGAATAAGCAGGGTGACAATATACAGCCTTGACATACTCCTTTCTGGATTTGGAACCAGTCTGTTGTTCCATATCCTCACAAGGAACCCATAAATGTGCTAACAAAAGACAAAAAAAAAATCTAGATTTTCTATTGGTTTCCATTTCTTCCATCCTTTTTGGAATCTCTCTTAATTAAATTCTTAGTCACAACTATCTGTATGCATGTCTAACACATTTGAACCTTAACAATGAAAAGAAAACAACAGTTCAAACATTCTACTGTCTTGAAGAAAACAACTACAATATACAAAAGATACTCTGAGGTCTACCTGGATGATAGACCTTTCAGAACAGTTTGAGGCAGAGTTGTTCATAAAGCACACAGGAAACAAGCAACTGCCTCTGAAATAGTCTTCCATCAATTCCTGTGGCTTGGGACCATTGACCAATGTCAGAAAGTTGCTCACTTTGAGAAAACATATCCACAACTGTATGCACACTGGTATCTGGTCATTCCAGGAATGGTTGAGGCAAGTTGAGAGAATTAAAAAAAAGAGAGAAACAAAGCACTTAAATTGGGCATGGAGAAATGGATAATGGCAGATATAGTTGTTCTCTTTGGGTGTATGGTGACATCTTTGTACAAGAGTACTTGTTTATACTATACATAAAGTAGATAAGCAACAAGGATTTATTGCACAGCCCAGGGAATAATGTCTGACACCTTGTAATAACCTATAATGAAATATAATCTGCAAAGAGAAAATCTGAATCACTATGCTGTACATCTGAAACTAACATGATACTATAAACAACTATGCTTCAATTAAAAAAGAGTATTTAAGTAATTATTTGACTATCTTGATCAATTTTATCCTTTTTATCCATATATATCAATAAAAGTGGGACTGAAAATGGAAAAATAAATACTGGTACTATTGATAAGGATAGAGCTCATAAATTTAACACAATTGCGATGAAAACAGAAAACAGTGGCCAAGCCAAAAGCAGACACACTTTGGTCTCAACTGGAGGATGGTTGGACTTCAGCCAGTATTCTCTATATCCAGCAGTGAGGGAAAGCATTAAACTAAAGAGCTCAGACAAAATGCTAGAAATACACAATCAAAAACTATCTGTGAAAACAAGATACATTTAGGGATTTTCTAGTACTTTTAGTTCTTTGGTCCTAGAATGCTGTTTATAATACGTAAGTCTATGATTTGAGTTTTGTGAATTAGTTCATATTTTTAGGAGTACATTATGTACAGATGTACACAGAGGACTGCTTATACCTAGCTGTTTTGTCTCCATGCCCATTCATTTTGAGCTAAACAAACAAATTGGATGTCAGAGTGATGAAGCCTGCAGAATAAGCATAAAAACACTAAAATGACTGCAGATCCAGGAGCTGGGGCAAGCATCCAGATTTGTGTGTGAGGAAGAGCTGAGGTTAATGCAGCTGCAAACCAACTCCCTACAGAGGCGCAGGCACGGGCAGGTGGACAGGAAGCCTTCAGGAGTGCTGCATTCTTTTAGATGTTGTGGGGAAACGAAACTAGATACATGAACTGCATTTAAGTTCCCACTCTAAAGAATAGTTAAATAAATAACTTCAGAGCACAGTGTCCGAAGCCTGGTCCCAGGAATTTCTTGAACTGAGATAAACGTCTGCTTATGAGTATCCAATTCTGTCCCCAGTTTTCAGAGGTTTCCACCCCCGCCCCCCCCTTCACTCAGATACCCAGAAGCCCTCTTTTCATTGTGGCTTTATCAGTCAGCCCTATCTATCACCATCAGACTTGCCTTCCCTCCTAAACAAAAGTACAGAGAAAATTTCTAGCCATCCACCCACTCATCAGGGACTACAAGATTCAACTCACATCCTGCAAGCTCAGGATGGAACATGAATCCTTTTAACTACCTGGGCACAGTAGCTGACTATCAGGAAACTGCCTGTGGCCTCCTCACGCTGCCACAGTATTTACACAGCTGATGGAGGTTTGCCCTGGTTGAGGAATTTGGCTCTAGAGGATTCCCTTTAGAATTCCCAAAGAGCCCATTCACCCTGTCCCACCCGCACAGATGCCTGTGGAGATAGGAACAGTGGGGTTCATTTTCTAACTTCCTCTGTACACACCATAACTCTACACATTTATTTTAAAAGCGGGGGTCACAGAAGAGCTGAGGGAGCTACAAAACATAACACTGTATGAGCTATTTTCAGAAAATATTTTAGGTAAAGTCAACAACCCCCTGCCCCTGCCACTCAAACATTCCTCTGCTCCATTCAGCAGCCTAAACTCTGCCCTGCATGTCTGCAGACACGAAGCAAGGCTGGGACGTGACGCCCAACAGAGAAGGAATCTTTCCAGGGCAGCAACAGGAAAGCCCAAAGAGTCAACCTAGTCTCAAAGCAGTGAGGAGAGAAACAGCAAAGCAGAAGCCTTGACACCCCTCTCCTTTAATAATTTAAAGCCCTGCTCTTAGCGAAAGAAAGAGGGGAAAATATGAGACGTGATTTCATCATGACAATAAGAAAGCAGAGGTGATAAGCTGGAGGAAGTAATTTTTGAAGACTTTCTTGACTTTTTAAAAGATAAACATCAGTTTTTATTCTGTCAATTATTAAAATATGTTAGAAATGACAGTAAGCTATTAACGTCTCCCACTCTTACTACCAACTGCGATAGTAGTGACAGTCCAGTCCTGCCAGCCATGGGGCCTGCTTTCCTCAGCTGTGAATAACTTCTTTCACTAGGAAAATTGGTCAGGAAACAGCCCTCCATTCAGAACAGAGGTGTCTATGAGAGGTAAATGTAGATCCAAAATGTTCCCTTTCTTAATTTCCTTTCCTTGCTGCTAATATTATCCTTGCCTAAATAATCTTCCTACATTGCTCAAATAAACTCCTTCTAAACCAGCTCAATCTTAACAACGAGAAGAGGTGATATAACTGATCCTCCCACATATACATCCTACTTCTTTCCTTTGGAAAGACAGAAGTGTAGTCTCAAGGTTAAGGGCTTAGGTTTTGGTGCCAAACTCTCTTGAGTTTGACTTGACCTTGCTAAACTGACTCAGCAACTTTGGACTAATTACTTTCATCTCAATGTTCTTATTTGTATCAATTTCCTTATTTGTAAAATGGGAACAATAGCAGTTCCTAGCTTCTATTAGGGGTGGTTGTAAAGATTATACATAAGACACCTTGACTATGGATTAATAGACTGAAAAAAAGCACACACTAAAAGTTGAGAGTTAGGTCAAAACTGAGGACTTAAACTCGGGACCCAGAATCTCAGATAACCCTGAGAAACTGCCCCAAAGAGGCAAAAAATATACAGGAGCTTTTGCAACAAAGATCAGGTAATCAGAACATCAAAAGATTGCTGTCAACTAAAAAAAAAAAATCTGATAACTCAAGTTAAGGAATTTAGCACATTTCTGTGTAGAAGATACAAGATTCTTGGCTCACCAAAATCATGCCTTCGATATGCACCTCAGCTATCTGGGGCCAGTATCCTGTGTTTTCTCATCTTGAGTGTCCTCAAGGTGCAAGGTGGGGGGAGGGGTGGTGCCCACAGTGTCTGATGATTTAATGTGGGCATTATAGTTCTATCCTGAATTCCCCCAGGGCTCACCATCCGGGTGGTTGTAATGTGATGGCATGATGGTTGCAACAGCCCTTTTTTACTGACATGGCAGGTAACATTTTTCATTCACAAACAGTATCCCAAACAAAGTAAGCACTCAGTAAAGTCCATGATTACTATCATAGGCTTTTCCATCTCTAGACAGATTCAAGCAGACCATGCAAGGATAGAAGGCAAACAGCACTGATTAGAGAAAAACATCACAGCTAGAAGGGTTCTGAACTGTTAGTGGAGCAAAAACAGATGAAAGTCAGGCAGCCCAAACATCATGTGATAATAGTGATTATTTACAGGCTAATGATTCATAAGAGAGAAAATAGTCTTTCTGTATGTGTACAGAAACAATAGGAAGAGTGTTATTTGAGAAATCAAAGAGAACTTATAAAAAAGCAATTTTTAAATGACCAAAGAATTAAAAAATGAAAAAAAGAAACACTTAAAAAAGAAGAGGTTAATGAATAAGCAACAGTTCATGCTCAGCTGATCTCCATAATAATGCTGGTGTCTGGGGACAGAAATAACCTCATATTATAGGCTTTCTGGGATTTAGGGAGGGAGCTGAACTATAAATTACTATGTACTCTGGGGACTGAGTTAGACACACAGTGTAACTCTATCTCTGCCCTTACCCATCTCAGAAGGTCCAGCCAGCTTAAACCCTTTCCCCATCCCCTCAAAGGAAAAAATTGGCCTTGTGGTTAAAAGAAAAGAGGCCAGAATGGGGAAAACCTGGGTGGGAGTATTGGAATAGTCACTTATTAGCTAGGTTGTAGTAGATGATACAACCTTGCTAGCCTCAGTGACTGCATCTGAAAAATGGGGGCTACCATCTCTGAATAGTACCTATCTCAGAGGGCTGTGTGAGTGATCGATGTGAAGATGCACACTGGGGATACAGGTCTCCCATCTTCAGTGGGAGCAGTCAGAGCCCAATCCAATTGTTCATTTTATAGGTAAGAAAACTAATATCTAGAAAAGTTAAAATCTAGCCCAATTGTTAATAGTTTCAAAGCCTGGACTAGAACCTAAATCTTGATTCTTAATTCAGTATTTTTGCATTTCAATGTGCCTTCATGGAGCTTTGCAAATCTTCTCCTACACTGATTTTGCCCTTTTCTGAACATTTTTGGAAAGTGCCATTTTCAACCAGCACCATCAGTATAGCACTTGCATACTCTCAAATGATGACTTTGTTCCTTCAACTACATTGTAAGTTCCTTCAAGTGATAAAAGAGGTTTCAAATGCCTTCTATCTATCCACAGGTATCTACTCAAATGCTGGGCACGTCATGTCGTTAATTGACTGATAGAGTGGTTTCTTCCGGAAGAGGTTTTACTTGGGATAAAATGTTACTGTGAGGAAGATACTGGCCAAATGTTCAGGACTGCAGACGATCAGATCACATGAAATGGGTTTTGAACATGTGCAAACAGACCCATAAAAAATCAACTGCAAGGGAATTCAAACATAGAAATACTGGAACAAAGAAGGCAGAAGGCAGAAGGCCCTTTCTTCATGTCAATGTTTTTAAACAGTCTATTTTTAAATGAAAATGCATTGACAACCTTCACAGTATTGTAATTATCCTCCAATTAAAATCAATTAATTAATTTTAAAAATGCATTGACACAGGCCACTGGTTCTTAACCTGTAGCTGGTAAACCCCAAATGTTGTAGAGTTACTGCAAAGGATCTGCAAATTGATTTGCACATCAAACATTGTAGAATGAATAAATGTTTTGCACCTGCTTACAATATTTTGTCCCCAAAATGCATGTACAATCTATTTTGATTTAATAAAATTGCAAATTCTTTTAAATACATTGCGGACTTGGCTGTAATTTTTTATCATTGCACATTTTTAATTCAGTCAACAAAGCTGGGTCTAACATTTATTGAACATTTTCAGTGTGGCTAACACAGTGCTATGCCATCCAGATTATTTTTGTTTACCTCTTGTTAGCACCCAGAAGATAGATACAATTGTTACCCCAATTTTACACATAAGAAACTGAGGTTTGTAGAGTTTAATTAACTCACCATTTGGTTTTACTAGCAGGAGATGATGGAGCCAGACTCTGATTCTGAAGTTTGTGGCATTGCCCATGGTTAGGATACTTTGTAACTGACAGGTAGAAAATATTTTACTTATTTACATCCATATATATGTGTGCAGGAAATGGGTGTTGATCCATGAAATTTGATGTTTGAAGAAGATTCTAATATCTGCAAGGATAGCAGCACAAACTAGAGGTTACAAGTGGCTCTGGAATAACTAGCTCTCTGACTTTGGGTGAGCCAGGTGCTCAGAACTAAGGAATTCAACTGATTGATTTCTAGAAATAGCTCCAAGACAGAAATTCTGTCATTCTATAATTCACATCAGCATTTCCCTAGATAGACTCTGCCAAATTCTGTCAGAAAGGACCCTCCATAGAAAAGGTTTCCATGGTCAAACGAGTCTGGAAAACATCAGAAATGAAGAGACCTACCGTACACAAAAGAGAATATCCTCTTTTGGAAATTCATAATTACACTTTCACATATTATATAAGTCCTGCGTATATAGTTCACATATTATATAAGTCCTGCAGTGTGTTGGCTTACACAAAGTTAAACATGTTCTCTTCTTGCAAGACTTCTCAAGGAAACATTTTTCATTCCGTGTAACCCAGAGCACCCTAAAAATACTTGGGCATCAAATGTCTTCTGTATATAATTACTTTCATGGAATTATTTCCATGGAATATTTGTAGATTATAACCTCATTCTGACAGTTAAACTGTTTCTGAATTAAAGCGGTCAGTTATGACAACTGACTTCTGAGAGTCTTCCAAACAGTGCCATTCTTTAGTGATATTGGCTTTCAGAAAGCTCTTTAGCCTAGAAGTATATTTATCTAAAGACTATACACACTGCTAATTTTTTTGTTTCTCTTCAAGCATGAAATAAAATTTTTATCACAGTGACACTCTGAAGGTTCTGTTTTTCTCTTTTCAAAATCTGTTCTAGACTAATGGTTCTCAAATTTTATTATCATCAGAATCACCTGGAAGGCTTGTTAAGCCTACGACAATTGCTAAGCCTACCAGAGAAACTGAGAACCTCATTCAACAGATGAGGACTGAAGCCAGAGCATTTACCTGACTAACATGCTTCTGGTCTGGGGATTATGCCATTCCTCTAGATCTCTTCTTTCAGATTGAGTTCATGAAGTAGAACATGGAAGACGTTTTGGTCTCTGCTTCCATCATCAATGGCTGTTCTTGTTTGCTTTCTGTAAGCCTGACCCTTAGATACTGAGCCACAGACCTATGGTGTTTTCTTTGTGTTTTGAATTTTTATTTTAAAAAGTGTCAAAAGCTTCAGAAATCAAATATAAAGAAAGGAGTTAGGAAAACAGAGAATGTCTTTGACCAAGTTTTAACAAAAGAAACTTTGAAAATATTTCATATTTAACTATTTAAGAGCTACATTCTTATTTCTCATTTAATCATATGGACTAAATGAACTAATTCTTGTCTCCTTGGAGGAGTGATTAAGTAACATTTTGTAAATACAGACAAATTTTACATCACTGACACTTGGGCTGGGGCTCCATTCACCAAAACCTACAGAACTTTAACTGACCTTTAATTTCTACAACAGAAATTTTGATGATGCTAAAGCAGCCATAGGGACTTCCCAGGTGGCTCAGTGGTGAAGAATCCACCTGCAATGCAGGAGACATGCATTCGATCCCTGGGTCAGGAAGATCTCTTGGAGAAGGAAATGGCAACCCACCCCAGTATTCTCGCCTGGAAAATCCCATGGACAGAGGAGCCTGGCGGACTACAGTCCATGGGGTCGCAGAGTCAGACACGACTTAATGACTAAACAACAACAAAAAGAAGCTATAGAGTTAAGGAACCCTTTAAAGTAATAGTGATTATAAATGTAGCACAGAATCACAAAATTGGCACAGCCTGGTATAATAAATGTGTTCCTGGGAAATTGCAAGTCAAATTACAGTCAATTGGATCCCATTTACATATTCTAATTTTGGATATGCCCAACTGACATTGTTTCTTAACTTTTTACTTTGAGGCATCTGCTTATTATGAGCTCCGCATCCCTACTGACCTGTCAAGGAAAAAAGGACAGAAACTAATGTTTATTGACCATCTTCTAAGGGCTACATCTCATCTACAACAAATCTGTGACGAGGGACTGATCCCTAGAAAAGTTGAGGTCAAGAGACTCCCATCACATTGATAAGTGGCAGCTTTAGGACGTAAGTCAGCCATGAGCCATCCAAAGTCCACTTTTTTCACCCCCCCACTTCACCAACCACTCTGCTTCAAGACCTTAGTGATCCTTGGATGGAATAGGAGGGCCCCCTCTTTAAAGGACAGCTATAAGGGAGAATTATTTGGTGTTGGAATGAATTACCAATAATTTATAGGTTTTAAAATTATCATTTTCATATATGTGTCACCTAAGTGGTGAAAACATCTGATACTGAAACTGAGAGGCATAAAATTAAATCAAAATGTTTCACTCAGAAGTATGCAAAATGTGACACCTTTACATACCGTTGTTTAATAAGACTGGCAAATAACCCAAGGGAGTAATTAAAAAACAGGTACAATTTAAAGGTCCTCCATGAGCACTTTTACATTAATCTCAAGCTTAGGAAGGCACATGTAGCATTAGTCTATATATTCTACCTGTAGTGAAAACACCACCATTACCAATTTGCTGGCACTGCCTTGGTTATATAAAGCAGTTCATGGCAGTGTTCTTGGTAAAAGGGAAAACATCCTATCTACGCAGGCTCTGAAACCCTGTGCAAACAAATTTCTCCCAAGTAAGCTGAGCTCTGCCCACGGAGCATACTTTAGGGCTTAGTATATGTGTAAGCTGAGTTCCCCACTATTATCCACACTGTCAGGAAGGCTTTTATGAATGTGTGACCTTAGGTTTTAAAAGGAGACCACAGAAGCTGACAATGACCTAAACTACCTGTGAATGTCAGCCTTTCAGCTCAGAGAATATTACTGATGAACCCAGGCTACACAGGGCTCCTGTGCAGCTTTGAAACCAGGCAAAACATTGCCAGTTTTAATAGTTACTGGGGTGTGAGAGACACGGCAATATGCTGTTCATGACACCTCTGGGAAAGTGTTTGTTAGAAATAAACAAGGCTTGTGAATAGAGCTCTACCGCTCTGGGACCTCTGGTTTTCACTGGTTAATTCTCCAGATTACTTCGATAACTTGTATCAACAGAAATCCAGCTTCTTCTGAGCAGAATTAAATGCCACTGTTCTGCATAGAATGATAACAGCTCCCTGCTCATTCAGAGTATCAGAATTTCTAGATCAGAAACACAGAACAACATTTATAACATTTAAATTAGCAAGAGTCTAACAAAGTTCCTACTTTCCTTCCTTCTTTGCTGTAACATTTACTGACCACCTACTCCTATGAGACATACTAGTGATACAAAGATGGTAAGGTCTATTCCCTTAAAGGGCTCAATTTAATCCACAAAATAAACATGAAAGGCACATACCACTATAATAGACAGATGTTACGGTAGAAGACAGAATATCACAGGAGACAACTGGTAGCAGCCTACTGCATCATGTTTCACAGAGGTGACATTTAAATTTGGTATTAATTGATGGCAAGGAATTTTGCCTGGTGGAAGAAGAGGTGATAAAAAGAATTCTTTGGGTAGAGAAAAGATCATATGCAAAGACAAGGCTGTGAAATAGGATATGGTATGCCAGGAATGGTGAGTTCTCTGTGGTTGCCACAAAGAGTTTGAGGGAATGATGGAAGAAACAGCACAAAGTCTAGACTTCTTAACTAGGGCAAGGGTTTGGGGTGGACTTGGGAAATTGAAGGCAGTGAAATTGAAGGGTTGCTGAGGTACAGATTCATTGGGATGAGGGAGGGTGGGAAGACGAAATCCCAAGGAGATGACTAATCCTATCAAGTATCCAGTCCAAATACATCTGGACAAGTCTTTGCTAAAGGAAGTGTCCATGTCTAGCGATGAATCATATCTGTTCATGCCACCATGTCTGGAGAAAGAGTCACTGTTACTATTTCTTATAGACCAGAAAAGAGAAAACCCTCTCTCCTTTCCTTTCAAAGGGAGATAATATTAACCCTTACAGAGATTAGCCAGCTTTTACCCCCTCAAATCTCACCTCTCCAAGGCATCTTCCACACTCTTGCCAGAGTCATCTTCCTAAAGCACCGCTTTTTTTTTTTTCATTTATTTTTATTAGTTGGAGGCTAATTACTTTACAATATTGTAGTGTTTTTTGTCATACATTGACATAAATCAGCCGTGGATTTACATGTGTTCCCCATCCCGATCCCCCCTCCCACCTCCCTCTCCATCCCATCCCTCTGGGTCTTCCCAGTGCACCAGCCCTGAGCACTTGTCTCATGCATCCCACCTGGGCTGGTGATCTGTTTCACACTTGATAGTATACTTGTTTCAATGCTATTCTCTCAGAACATCCCATCCTCACCTTCTCCCACAGAGTCCAAAATCTGTTCTATACATCTGTGTCTCTTTTTCTGTTTTGCAGATAGGGTTATCATTACCATCTTTTTAAAATTCCATATATATGCATTAGTATACGGTATTGGTGTTTATCTTTCTGGCTTACTTCACTCTGTATAATGGGCTCCAGTTTAATCCATCTCATTAGAACTGATTCAAATGTATTCTTTTTAATGGCTGAGTAATATTCCATTGTGTATATGTACCACAGCTTCCTTATCCATCCATCTGCTGATGGGCATCTAGGTTGCTTCCATGTCCTGGCTATTCTAAACAGTGCTGTGATGAACATTGGGGTGCATGTGTCTCTTTCAGATCTGGTTCCCTTGGTGTGTTTGCCCAGGAGTGGGATTGCTGGGTCATATGGCAGTTCTATTTCCAGTTTTTTAAGGAATCTCCACACTGTTCTCCATAGTAGCTGTACTAGCTTGCATTCCCACCAACAGTGTAAGAGGGTTCCCTTTTCTCCACACCCTCTCCAGCATTTATTGCTTGTAGACTTTTGGATAGCAGCCATCCTGACTGGTGTGTAATGGTACCTCATTGTGGTTTTGATTTGCATTTCTCTGATAATGAGTGATGTTGAGCATCTTTTCATGTGTTTGTTAGTCATCTGTATGTCTTCTTTGGAGAAATGTCTGTTTAGTTCTTTGGCCCATTTTTTGATTGGGTCATTTACTTTTCTGGAATTGAGCTGCAGGAGTTGCTTGTATATTTTTGAGACTAATCCTTTGTCTGTTGCTTCATTTGCTATTATTTTCTCCCATTCTGAGGGCTATCTTTTCACCTTGCTTATAGTTTCCTTTGTTGTGCAAAAGCTTTTAAGTTTCATTAGGTCCCATTTGTTTAGTTTTGCTTTTATTTCCAATATTCTGGGAGGTGGGTCATAGAGGATCCTGCTGTGATTTATGTCAGAGAGTGTTTTGCCTATGTTGTCCTCTAGGAGTTTTATAGTTTCTGGTCTTACATTTAGATCTTTAATCCATTTTGAGTTTATTTTTGTGTATGGTGTTAGAAGGTGTTCTAGTTTCATTCTTTTACAAGTGGTTGACCAGTTTTCCCAGCACAACTTGTTAAAGAAGTTGTCTTTTTTCCATTGTATATCCTTGCTTCCTTTGTCAAAGATAAGGTGTTCATAGGTAGGTGGATTTATCTCTGGGCTTTCTATTCTGTTCCATTGATCTAAAGAACCGCTTTTAAAAGCTAGCTTCTCAGTGACTAGAGTCTGAAGTTCCAGTTCTTTAGCAGTATTAGCTTTTCCTTATACAACACACCTTTCTACACATCTGTGCTTCTGCTCATGTAGGAATGACATATCTTTCTCCCCTACTCTTAATCTGTCAAAATTCTACTTGTCCAAAGTTCAGTATAATGGCCAACTCCTCAATGAGACCTCTCTTCTCACGATTATTCCTTCCTTGTTGACCCATATTCTCTTGGATTCCCACCAGCACCTATTTTACTCTGTCCTGTCTTTTAGGTGTCTCTGGGAAGTTGTTATTGAAGTGGACATCTTGACTAGGGACAAGGGAAAGAAAGGGAGGGAAGAAGTTTAGCTTCTGAGTAGATGCAGTAACTACCTCCTAGATAAGAACCAGGTAGAGGCAGTCTGATCAGTAGATAAGTGAGACACAGATGCCAAAGTGGAAGACTGTAAATACTTTGGCCACCTAGTGCAAAGAGCTAACTCACGGGAAAAGATCCTGATTCTGGGAAAGATTGAGGGCAGGAGGAGAAGGGGGCGACAGAAGATGAGATGGTTGGAGGGCATCACCAACTCAATGGACATGAGTTTGAGCAAACTCTGGGAGATACTGAAGGACTGGGAAGCCTGGTATGCTGCAGTCCATGGGGTCTCAAAGAGTCAGACATGAATGAGCAAGTGAACAACAATGAACAACAACTGCAACAATATTTCCCAAACTCTTCTACAAAGTGGCCTCTAATCTGGAAATAAATCCTGTTTCTCTCCTCTTGAATCTGAGATGGTCTTAGCACTCACCTGTAACCAACAGAACACTGCACAAGTAATGTTGCATGGCTTCTGAGGTGATACCCTACGGCCTTCCCCTGGTTCTCTTGGGATGCTTGCTCAGCCTCCACATATGATGTCTGCCTCCTCAAAGACTACAGTGCTGCAATAGACATCTCTTAGTAGACAGTCTCGGAGTAAACTCAGAGACTATGTTGGTGCTCCAGTGGACAGTCCCCGCTAAGCTCACATTCCACACCCCCACCAAGGTGACAGATTTGTCAGTAAAATCGTCTTAGACCCTCTTGGCCAGCCATCTTCCAGCTGAGTACCACTGAGCGACCTGGCCACTTCACGAGGAACAGAAGAATCTTTTTCTTTCAGAAGAAGCCGAATCCTGGCCAAATTGCTGGCTCACAGAATCCACAAGATACAATTTAATGGCTTCTGTTTTAGGTTACTATCTTTTGGAATACTTTGTTATAAAGCAGTAGATACCAGAAAAGGCAGGGAATGAATGAATCCTAACTCTTTTATAACTAAAGCAAATTGGTCTTCTGAAAGAGTTGTAATCACTGGCCAGTTGGAGACAAAAACTTCTGGGATCCCCTGATAACATTTAAGGTACTTAGTGAGAACCAGCGAATCCTTAACTGTGAACATGTGCCTGAGGCCACTGGGGGCCCAGAGGCCACCCTCAAAGGGCAACGTTGCTGATCTGACCAGAAGGTGCCCCATCTTAGGTCTGTGGATGCTCACTGCACTTTGTAAGAGCACAAATTAGAAGTCAGAGGAATGAAAAGATTCTTTATGCTCAGAAGATGGTAGAGACCAGGAAGAAAGAAAGGCATACATGCTCAGTCATTTCTGACTCTTTGAGACCCCATGGATTGTAGCCTGCCCAGCTCCTTTGTCCATGGAATTTTCCAGGCAGACATAATACTGGAGTGGGTTGCCATTTCCTCCTCCAGAGGATCTTCCTGACCAGGGATTGATTCTGCATCTCCAGCCTTGGCAGGTGGATTCTTTACCACTGCGCCATCCAGAGCCTTGATAAATACCTGTTGTGTGAACTGACTGAATTCGGAAATTGAAGGCAATACTGGTAGTACAGTTTTCTGAGAGGAAATGGGCAGCTGAGCAATACAGGACACCATATGAGCTGTGACTGGATATGGGATGCAGATCCGGACTCTCCTTCTTCTGAGGCATTATAGTCAGAATGCTTGTAGGTCAGAGAACTGTGACCAGTCTGTTGGAGGACTCTTTGTGGAAGAACTTCCGGAGGATTCTGCTCTGAGTTGAATGTCTTGCCCTGATGAGCTCACCCAGCCCTCTGCCGACCAGAAGCATCTTCACCTGAAGGTTCTACTTGTTGCTCACACAGCATTTGCCTTTCTCTTCTCACCATTCTGCGGAACTCATTAGTTACGTGCTAGCTAGCACCCACAGACTCCCCTAATCATTTTCCACCATTATTCTAAGCCCTACATGAAACATTCCTCTTTTCTGAGCTCACAATAGCTTCTTTTTCCTCAGGACCATATTTAAGATCTCCCATACTGATTGAAACCTATTAATGCCTGAAGGAGAGACTGACTCAAGACCAATGTACAGGCCCTCACAGTTATCCTGAAAAGGGATGACGAGATTTCTGATCTCTAAAGCAGCTTTTTTTTTTTTTTACAGGAAGATCAAAATCATGTCCTGTATTTTCAGAGGGCCTTTCATATTCTTTTTTTTTTTTTTTGGCCTTTCACATTCTTATTCAATGCATATTTTTGAAGTCATAATCCTGACTGAGAATGTGATTTAAGCTAGATTTTTACAAGAGTTAAGATTTTATTGTGATATTCAAAGGGCTAAAAATTTTATCAAATATCTTATTTTCATTACACTGATGACAAACTGTATAATTTTCAGGATTATAATTGCACACTTCCCTCGCACAAATCTTAGGATCCCCAGTCTCCTGGAGAAATCTCAACTTTGTCTCTATTTTCAGAGATTTGTTAACTATACCGCAGTGAAAATGTTAAACAAAAGGACCAGTTTACTTATGGATTCAGGCTAGAAAAGCCTTGAATCAAAACAAATAGAGAAATTGGCTTTAGGGCCAGACAGAATCAATTGTTTCCTGATCAGTTGTGGTTTGGGGAGCCTAATGAAGAGTGATCCCTCAACAAGGGCTGGGATTAATGCACTGTCAGTCATCATTAATCATTGCAGTTCCCCAAATCGCCTGTCTTCAGTCAGGATACCTTTGTTTCACAGGCATTTCTCCATATTCTTGACTCATAGCACACATATTCATTAGTCTATTAGCAGACTAATGAATGTTCATTAACACAGACATTATCATTTAAATATTTAAAAGGGACTGCTAAATCACTTTTTAAATGTGGTATTTTGTTCAAGGATACAGTCAATTATGCTAAATTTTAAAAACCAGGCAATGTATTTTTTTCGGTGTTTTATATGCCTCCTTCTACACTAAGTTCCTTGAGGGCAGGATCTGGGTATGATTCATCTTTGAGTGCTTTTTGGTGCTTGGCCCTGTGCCCGGCACACTGGAGTGAAGTAAACAGCTTTGGAATGAATGAAAAGAAGCGTATTTGAAGAGGAAAGGGTGGATTCCACGTGAATGCACAGACGAGTTCTCTGACAGCCGTGTGATTTAAAAGGAACTCATGTACAGCCCTGCAGTTTGTAAGCACTTCCGCACATTTATCATCTCTAAGCCAAGTGTCAGTAAGCTTATTTTATTGTGGAGGAAACTGATTTCTAGGAGATTATGGGGATTCATCTCAGCCTTTCTGATTCTCTAGTTCATGGAATTAGGAAACAAAACCACACACATACAAAATCATCTCCCAAACTTCATTCAAGAGGCCCGTGTTTTTAATGTTTTAATCTGCCTACCACATTATCATCAAAATTCTATCTACGGAGGGAGAACATTGAACATTATATTTAAAGTCAGTTTCTTCACCTGCAGCTATACACGTCCATACCCTAGTTCTCTGGAACACACAGAGTGGCTGATGGGATCTGACGTGACTGAACCCGCTGACCCAATTTGCAGGGCATGCACATAAAATGCGGTGCTTAGCTTTGCAAACGCTTAATCATCAGGTGCGTTGTCAGGAGACAACGAAAAATCAACTCTAGCTTGTAAAATCTAAAGAACTGCTCCAAAAGAAAGGTGAAATTAAGTATCCCTGCTCAGAAATGTTTGATGTCCTTGCAATATTAGGAATATGGCAATAAGGTAAAATTTTCCATGATGTTGCTTATTTTGATATGCTTTTAAGCATTATCTGAATATACTTATCATCAAAATGATATGAAGGCAGTTCACACCCAGGACAGAAAACCGTGCTCACCATCCTCCCAGCCCCGGCAGTTCTGCCAGCGGGGTGTGAGCAGCAGGTCGAGCAGAATGCAGGAGTAGGCTGGGAAACGTTGCCTCCTCCTTCTGTGAGGCAAAGCCAAAAAAGGTTCCTCATTACTGCTGGGTCTTTGATCTCTCGCTCCCTATTTTTAGAACTCTTCTGTCCAATATCTTCTGCCCCATTGCCATGACCTTTCATGACACACTTCTCCTGGTGGTTATTTTGGGATCCTATTCCTTTCCCAAAGTATTACTACAGCTAGAATTAATGTATGAGGTAGATCAGCACAAGTCTTTGCTTGAAAAAGGACCCAAAGGACATGTTCCCACATGAGGGGGAGAGAGCTGGTGCACAAAGGACAGATTCATCATCCATATTTTTAGTCATCAAAGCATTCTAAAAAGGCTGCTTAATGTAGCAGATACCACCACCTCACAAGACAGCATTATCTAGGTGCCCAATCTGGGCGTGGGGATTTGAAAATGTGTCCAGTACAGCTAAAGAGGTATAAATATGTGTGTTGTTTCTGGGGTAGAGAAAGGAGAAGCAACCATTAAAAAAAAGAAGTAGGATTTATCACTTCAGGCTTCTTTTTCAGACTTTCTCTTGCCCTAAATCTACAAATCATATTAAAGAATCAGTGCCAATGAGGGAAGGGAAGAGAGATCAAGCATGCTCTGATTGCTCAGTATCCCTTAAAAAAGTATTTCTACACAGAATTTATAAAGGGAGAACAAAAGTTCCCTTGCCAAAAATAAGAAGGGCACATAGATCCAGGAGCAAAAATCCTCCTTGGTGAAGACAGAGACATCTTTTGTGTTCATCGTCATACCTTCTGCGTCAAGTACAGTGTTAAATAGATAGGTACATGAATGAGATAATTTGATGTAATGATAATAGCTAAACTTTATTGAATACCTAGTATATTGCTATGTGACAAGCACTATTCTACAAGATCTTCATAAATTAAATTACTGAATGCTTACAACAAACCCATGAGATATAAGCTTATATTGTTCCCATTTGAGAGAGAAGGATACTGAAGTATAGAGAGGCTAGGTATCTCATCCCAGGCCCAACAGTTCTTTTTTTAAATTTCTTTTCCTAAAAATGTACTTTTTAAAATAGTTTTTGTTTTCCTTTCTTTTTTTTTTTAGGTCATGCCATGTGGCAGGCATATGAGATCTTAGTTCCCTGACCAGGAATCTAACCCACACCCCCTGTATTGGAAGCAAAGAGTCCTAACCGCTGGACCATCAGGGAAGTCCCTCAGGTCAAAGAGTTCTTAAGTGAGAGAGCCAGAGTTCAACATCAAGCACTTTGGGATCCAGAGTTTATGCTTTCAGAGTAAAGAAATGGGTTTTCCTCCCTCTGCTACATCCATGAGGGATTTGAAGAAAGAGCTACACTTAGTCTTATGGCCTGAATTGTATCCTCTCAAAATTCGTATGTTGAAGTCCTAACCCCAGTACCTCGTAATGTGACTATATTTAGAGTCTTTCAAGAGGTTATTAAGTTAAAATGAGGTCATTATGGTATAGCCCAATTCAGAGTAATCCAATATGTCTAGTGTCTTTATAAAAAGAAGTGGACACAAACATTCATGTACATAGGAAGACACAAGAATCACTATTGGCAAGCCAAGGAAAGATGCCTTAGAAGAAACCTGCAAATGCACTGATCTTGAACTTCTAGCTCCCATAACTGTAAGAAAATAAATCTTAACTAAAATAAATTTTGTTTGACTTCTAATCTGTGATCATTTGTTATGACAGTCCTAGCAAACTAAATAATACATTCCATGTTAAAGTGTAAAATGGAAACCAAGGACAATGCATTTGGTCCAAACGAGTCAAAATGAATTCAACAATTCAAGGCAGAAAGTTGCTTCCCGTCCATGGTCATTGGTTGACTAGTTATACAACTTTTGTGAGTTCCCAATTAGTGGGAGGTGCTTGCAGGACTTTCTTTTCAGTGGCCCAGACAGCTCCACTCTCAGAGGACCCCTAATGAATACACAGATTGCAAAACATGACTCCACTTAAAGTTTGTGGAGGGTATATGATTTCTATATCTGTAGATTTTCTTGTCCTCAAGTATTTCCATGTTCTGAGTAAAGCCCTTTCTTTATGACACACTCATTTATCAGATACCTCATATTATAAAGCAGTTTTTAGTATAAAAGTTATACTAAGAATATAAAAATTACCCATAATCTCATTATCTGCAGATAAATGATATTAACAAAGAATGAATATATATATATACACATATGATCTTTATATAAAAGTGGTATCTTGATGTGTATAGAGTTCTTTGTACTGCTTTTGTTAAATTAACACTGTTTTGAGAGTTCCCCCAAGTTATTAAATAGTTTTCAGAAAACATGATTCTAATGGCTTCATGATATTCCTTCCAAGAGGTTATATATTAAATATAAACTTTAATAACGGCAAGGACATTGTGAAGCAGGCACTCTCCTAAACTGTTGGTAGAAGAAGAAAATGTTATGACTTTCTAGAAAACAGTTTGACATTATAGATCAATATTATTAAAAGAATTCATACCAGCTGCTCCAGTAAAGAAAGGCAAAAGAAAAGATAAACATTCACCTTCTCAGTGAAGCTATGCTAGTACATCTTCTTTAAATTGCATTCCTGACATTTGACATTGACTAGTAGAGAGACCTCAGGGACATCCTAGGTCATTCAATAGACACCAATAGAGTCACATCTTAGTAGTAGGCCTGAACTATCTGAGTGAAGGGTTCTCTAGACCGGCCCTAGGAAAGTGTAAGGCCTTGAATGGGTCAAGCTAATCTGCATATAACTTAAAGACCTGCCAAAGCAAAACACCACACTATTTAAAGAAAGAAAACAAACAATATTTGTTTGAAAATACGACAACATAATATTTATAACACTCAGCTTCCAAGCAAAAAATTACTAGACATGCCAAATAGCAGGAAAATGTGCTCCAGAATCAGGAGAAAAAGTAATCAATAGAAACAAACTTAGAAATTACAGGGTTAATGAGACTAGAAAATGATAACATTAAAAGAGCTATTATAACTGTGTACAAGTATCTAAGGTAAAATGTAAAGTGTAGGATATTTTTAAAAAATCAAATAGTTTATTTTCAGACCGCAATGAAATCAAACTAGAAATGAATATTTATTATTTATTATTATTTATTTAGAAATAAATAAATAACTAGAATGATGCCTGGAAAATATCCAAATACTCAAATTCTAAATAACACACTAACCCAAGAGTCAAAATGAAATTAAAAAGGAAATCAGAAAAATCTTTCAAATGAATGAAAATAAAAGCATATGTATCAAATTTTCTGGGATGCAGCTGGAGCATCTATAGGGAAATCGACAGCACTAAATGGTTACAATAGAAAGAAAAAAGATCTTAAGTCAGCGACCTTAGGTTCCACATTAAGAAACTTGACAAACAAAAGAAAACTGAACCCAAAGTAAACAAAAGAAATAAAGTCAGATGGCATACCACAAACAATGGGGGAATCAAATTAAACAAAACTTTAAAATCCTACCAAATGTAATGGGATGCTGGGTCACACCCTCTTGCCGATTATGCTCTTCTTTCCTGTCTACTTCCAATGTGGTCTACTGCCTAGGAAAAAGGCTTCAATAACTAGGCTTACTTTTAAAACTATATAACAGAAATCTTGGGATTCACTATGCACCATTTCTAGTGAGGCCAAGAATACAATTCACACATCCTTTAGTTATTATCACAATGCTAGAAAATGTAACTTCACCTAAAAGGCCATAAATAGACATCAGGAAGCCTAGACTGCTTACCAAAGGGAAGTGGAAAAGCATTCAAAACAAAACTACCCAGCCCCTTACTAACAAGATCATCAGAGGACCCTCCGAGTTTACGCTGATATTATGTCATTGAAGCAGTCATTTAAAAACAAGCAGAGACAGACTCAGCCTGTTCTTTCAAGCTTTGCAGAAGAAGCACTGCAATTTCCAAGAGCAACACCATCAAGGGCAATGAGAAGACCTCACCGCTAGCATAGCCCACGTACACACAAGGATCCAGAGGCAGTGTGTACACAATGCACCCTTATGAGGGGACACAGTATTTGCACACAGGCATTATTTACCTGGGCTTTCCTGGTAGCTCAGACGGTAAAGACTCTGCCTGCAATTCAGGAGATCCAGGTTCAATCCCTAGATTGGGAAGATCCCCTGCAGAAGAGAATGGCAGTCCACTCCAGTATTCCTGCCTGGAGAATTCCTTGGATAGAGGAGCCCGGCAGGCTACATTCCATGGGTTGCAAAGAGCAACTACATATAATTTACCTATGCTCTCACCACTCTAGACCATGCCGTCCTCAAAGTCAGAGACCAGATCTTAGTCACCTTTGTATCCCTAAACCCTAGCATGCTGCAATCATTTAATAAGTGTCCTTTAAAAGTCAAGCGGGAACCCTCTAGAAACCTAAAGGGTTGTCGAAAGCACCCAATGTGATAGCCTTGAGATTTAGAACACAAAACAAGGCTTCAGATCCAAGTCGAAACTAAAGAACACAGGCTTACTATCTCTTTCCTGAGTTCAATTCAACTTTTGAAACATTTTAAAAATGAATTTGTTTCCAGCCTTCAGTGAGTATTTGGGTGGGACTGGGTTTTATCTGAACTAGTCTGCCCATCCTTTTCCCACGGTGTTCTGGAAGAAAGCAGAGTGGTGACTCACACCTGGCACTATTCTTAGTTCCTATGTACTGACAGCAGACTGAATTCCAAAAGAGAGGCATTTACTGAATACAAAGGATTAAATTCTGGATGTCCTGGCCCTAAAATGTGGTTCATGTTATAAACTTTCCAACATGATGCTAAATTAGCTGCATTTGGTTCCAGATGGTTAATGCCTAGTGAGTGGAAAGGTGACTTCCAGTGGAAATTGCCTCAATTCTTACTTTATGTCACTTCAGAATTATTCCCTGAGTTTACCTCACACCCACCCTCATCTCCTACCTCCTTCCTTGGCTCCAGCTTTTTGAATTTCAGGCTCTTGAAAACAGTGCTTGCAGGATGGCCCAACTATGAAAATAGTCCTTTCTGGCCACACCTCCTGGATGGAGACTCAAGGACTTTTCTATTGGAAACTGCAGAGCAAGGACCTAGGAAGTGCAGAAAACCCACAGAAGAGAAACGTGATTGGAATCAGGATGAGCTATGTTAACAAGAAAAGATAATGAATCCACAGGAATGTCATAATTCACTATGTTCTTCTCATTCCACCCCAACACACAAGCACCCATATACACACATGTACACACAACACACACTTCAGTGCGTTTGTCCAATACCCTTTTCACATAGTCCTCTGACTTCCACTCCCTTAACAAGTTGTTGTTCAGTCGCTTAGTTCTGTCCAACCCTTTGCAACCCCTTGGACTGCAGCACACCAGGCTTCCCTGTCCTTCATCATCTCCCAGAGTTTGCTCAAACTCATGTCCATGAGTCAGTGAAGGGCATCACCCTTTATGAGTGCTTGCTCTTTTTTTTATATTTTCTTACTGTTGTCACCTTGCCTTCATAGAGCCACTGGATTACTTCAGTGCAGCCTCAGGCTGCCATGGCACTTCCTTCTGTCTTTGAAACACAAACTCCCTGAATCATACTTCCTTCATTATTTCCACTTAAACTCCACACCCTGGGGAACCTGTCATCTACCCCTAGAAGACAGAAATCACGGATATCTAAATTATTCTACATAGTGCCTAGCAAGGAAGCAAATCCAAGTGCAGGCTTAGTATCACCATTTTTGTTCTCTGATTATAGTGGTGAGGATAATGATCTCATCCACTTTAATTTGCACCTTCTTGAGAAGTCAGGCTCACCAGTGAGTTGCTCAAAAACTGCAGCATCAATGGATCTGAAAGTGCTAAGAAAAGGTGAAAGGGCTGGCGCTATAAAGGCAAGGTGGTAACAATAAAAGAAAATAGAACAAGAGCAAACACTCATAAAGGGAGCTGAAACTCAGGAAGGTAGGACGATGTAGCAAAAATGTAGAAAGGGCAAAGACTTCGGGTTTGGGAGCAGTTAGGTCTGGGCTAGACGCCGTATTTGGTCACGTACTAACTGCCTAATCTTGAGCGAGTTGCTTAACTTCACTGAGCTCCAACTTCCTAAGTTTAGAAAGATGTTCACATGCTCACCTTAGAGGATTTTCTTGAACGTAAGGTGAGATAACCTTTAAGGTTTTTGGCTCATGTCAGTTCTCTTCCCTCTCAGAAAAAAGAATTCATGGTGATAATTTCCAACAGCACCCACAAAGTTGGTCCTGTCTGTTATCAATGCATTTTCAGAGGCTCATATTAAGTTTCTCATTTGTATGTGTTTTACTATTGTCTCATGAAGATGCCCATGTTTTCTGCAATTGCCAGCTTCAAGGGGAAGATACATGTTAGTGCCTACACGTGACTGAGTCTGAACCATCATATCCACCAAAATATACAAACTGAAAAAGACCTCACATTTTTAAAGGGTGGGACTCAAAGTTAAGATGTTCTTGTCTTTATTCCCAGAGCAATTTGGCTGCCTTTTACCTAGAACATAGATCGCTGTATTATATTATCTCTTTATGCCTCTAGATCTTTTCTAGGCTATGAGAGCCAACATAGCAAAATCTAGATGTTGTTTCTCTTTGCCTTGCCACCTAGAATGAAGCCTGTCATTCATATCATATTAATAGGGCTGAACTGAGCCATTCATCTTCTGAATCGGCAGTGTTTTTTTGGTACATATTCACATTTTATAATTCCCCCAGCAGCATTTCCTAGGGCCTCAGAAGATTCAAGCATTGAAGACATGTTGTCTTCACCGTTTAAGAACTGACTGTTCAGGTGATCAAAAAGTACAAACTTTCAGCTATAAAATAATATAAAATAAATAAATCCTGGGAATGTAATGTACAGCATGGTGACTATAGTTCATGCTGTGCTAAGCTGCTTCCATTGTGTCCAACTCTTTGTGACCCTATGGACTATAGCCCACCAAGCTCCTCTGTCCATGGATTCTCCAGGCAAGAATACTGGAGGGGGTTGACATGCCCTCCTCCAGGGGATCTTTCTGACCCGGGAATCAAACTCGCATCTCTTATGTCTCCTGCATTGGCAGGCAGGTTCTTTTACCACTAGTACCACCTGGGAAGCTCCAACCATAGTTGATACTGCATTGTAAATAAGAGTAGATCTTAAAACTTCTACTCACCCCCCAAAAAAAACTACATGAAGTGATGGATGTGAACTATACTTACTCTGGTGATCATTTCCCAATATATATATACACTGAATCATTATGTTGTATACCTAAAATTAATATAATATTATATATCAATTTTTAAGTTAGAAACAAGTATAAAAAAATAAAACAGACTGTTTAAAAACAGCTTTGTTTTGTTTTTTGAAAGCTAATATTTAATCAAAGGAGAGAGGATAAAAGATGTCAAAGAAATGCCTGGGACTAGCCTTAAATTGCTGTATGCTTTTTCTTTTTCTGCCATAACCTTGGGCAACTTGCCCATGCCCACATCCAGGGTTCAGTGCCACCTTGCCCAAGGTGTGCACAAGGAGTGTTTGATGGGTGCCTGGAGGGCTCTGTACTGAGCAGCTCAGATGTGAGGGTGACCACAGGCTGTGGGTGGTAGCAGGACCATCTGCCTCAGGTGATAAAGTCAATGGTGATGACTAAGCTAGGGTAGAAGCATCTCTCAATCTCTGAGTTCCTCCTCTGCTCTGACACATCTCTTTCTCTTCAGAGGAAATAGGAACAAGTTCAGGCAAGGGTCCCTGAGGAGGGAACCCTCTTTTATTATTTAACTCATTCATTACCAGACTCTCTTGAAGAAAGTGAGGTCTACCAGGTCTGAAAACACAAATGAGCTCACATTTAGAAAAATATTTAAGTGAGGTCCACAATCAGTTGTTAGGAGGAAGTCAAGAAGTTGGGGGCAAGTACCTAGATTTTAAGGCAGATTCCATCGAAAGAATGGCCTTTGGGTGCAGACACTCTGCTGTCCCTTAACATCTCATATATATACTAACTGCCTAGTCTTTGGTAGACAAAAACCAGGCACCATAGGTACAGTGATCCTCATGGCTCCCAAACACTGAGGCCACGTTTTAACTGTCACTAACTCTCAGGTATGGTGTTTTGTACCTGACTGAGTGCATGACTTCTGAGCTGGGGCAACCTCATTATCTTATAGATGAGGAAACCAAGGCAAAAACCTCACATGGCTCAACACTGTTTGTAGGCAAAGTTGCAATTCCATGAGAGGCAAGGCCATTAAAGTGCTTTGTTAGATGATCGCCGGGGCCCCAGTGCAAGCCAGGATCCTGACTTGGGTGGGGTTTATAAATCACATCATCTAGATATAACTTAGCAAATGATTTTTAAACTAGAGTACATCTAGTTTTTTTCTCTAAAGAATACAGAATATTCTCTAGAGAATAAGTCTAATTCATCCTATGCTAACTGTAGTGAAAGTAAAGGTAATGGTGGTGATTGCAGTGGAAATAATTATAATTTATTAAGTACTTACTATATGCCAAGCATCCTGCTGAGTATTAAACATGTCTTATGTCTTTGTTCAGCCCAACTGCCAGAATCCTCCTTCACACTTAATCCTTGGCCCTGCAAAAGTTGGCACTAATAAATGGCTTTAGTCTCTCCGTGTGCTCACATACTGTGCCCAGATCAAATCCTTTCTCAATTCTGAATGTGGTATGTGTGGTGTTAAGTGGGCATTTAAGAGACAAGTATCTCGGGAAATAAAACCCACAGAAGGTGAAGGTTAATTCTTAATCTCTGATCTGGAACCAACCCATTTGATAGTGACTTATAATTATATATTTCGTGTTGCTCAAACATGTCACAAGATAGATTGCAGGGTGGAGTGGGAGGGGTACCTTCCAGTCCATTCCTTTGAAATGTTTCTATGTTATCACAAAACAAGAAGATCTGTAAAGTAAAGGGGTTAGAAATGCCTGGCTTCCTGTGGACAGATGCCAGGTGAAGGAAATAAACAGATATAGTTCCCACTGGATACAAATGCCCTAAAAAAAAAAAAAAAAGTGTTTCCTACCATGCTGCCAAGAGAATGCCTGCTGCTTACAACATAAATTCAAGGGGAGAAGAAAGAAGACAGAGTAGTGTTTGGGGAAGATGGAAAGTGGAAAATAAGAAAAAGACACATTCCAATTTTGTTGATAAAGCATAAACTCTTACAACTGAGTCAAGTGACAGCCCTAACTCTTAAACAAATGAAAACCTAGCCAACCTGCCAGTTCAATGGAGCCCATGGTGCTATTCCTTAACATGTCAAGAGAGGCTGAGAGTTACAGAATGCCAGAACAGGACAGGTTTTCAGAGACATTTAGTCTGGAGATCACAATTGGCAGCTCCCACACATTGTCTTCTTGGGTTTTCCCAGGATTAACTTAGATGGCATTTTAACATCGTTTTAATTAATTGTCAATATTTTAAAAATTAAAAGTCTTCGCGTAAGAATTCAGATCACTAGTACCTCTAAAATTTGAGAAAACAAGCAAACACTGGATCTACATTTTCACCTACCAACCACTCAGCCCCCACTCCACCCCTCATAGAGTCTACACTATCCACATTGTTGCCCCAGGCTGAGGCTAGTGTCATCAGACAAAAATCCTTGGAATGGCATTTTGTTACCTGGCTGATCCCCTTAAGCCCTTCAGTGCATATTCCCTGAGCTGGGGCAATGCCATTATCTTATAGATGAGAGGAAACCAAGGCAAAACCTCCCAGGCTCACCACTACCTGTAGACAGAGCCCCAATAACATGGGCAAGGCCACTGGCAGAAGATCCAGTTGATGTCTCTTGCCAGTTCCCCAAAGGAATTCTATGGCCATGCCTTACTAGTGGGTCATCAAAGCTCTATTCCCTCAAATATCTTTCCATGTATCAGACTCTTGTTTATCATTAGAGACTCAGATTAGTTCTATATCCATTGCCCAGGCCCAAAAGTGTCAGACTGTAAAGTCATTCAGGGGAAGGCCAATGTTAAAGTCCCCTTTTTGGTGCCATGACATATCATGAGCTCAGAATAAATCTGGGGTTTGAAGAGGATAAGCAATTTGTCCTCAGATACATAGGTGATTATGCTCATAACATAATTGGAAAAAAAAAGTTAAAAGTAGATTGAGTGTATAAGAAACACTCAGACTGATAAACTATCAAATAAGTAGCAGTGAAAACTATCTCAGTGACAAATGTAGCTCTTACCAGGCCAACCCTTACTCCAGAAGTAGGACTGTCTGATCAATGTGGCTTGTAAGATATCAGAAGGATTCCCAAGGCCTAGATACCTTCTCTGCCATCTGCCAAGGTGTCAAAAAGTCCACTATATAAATCTGTTTGCATTAAGGCTTTTTCTGTTGAAATGCAACAGCCCTTTCCCTCTCCTCCCCAAGAGCCAGTGCTACGCTATGCCTAGTTGCTCAGTCGTGTCCGACTCTTTGCAACCCCATGGACTGTAGCCCGCCAGGCTCCTCTGTCCATGGGGATTCTCTAGGCAAGAATACTGGAGTGGGTTGCCATGCCCTCCTCCAGGGGATCTCCCCAACCCAGGGATTGAACCCAGGTCTCCCACATTTTCAGGCAAATTTTTACAGTCTGAGGCACCAGGGAAGCCCGAGAGCCAGCATATAAGGCAATTCTTAGAGGTTTGTACAGCTTCAGTTAACTCATCAACTTTTCTGTCTGATGCATTTATCCTGGAACACCTGCATAAGTTGTGACAGAGTTAAATAAGGGTAAGCTTCAGAAGAAGGGACAGGTCTGAACATCTAAGTGATCGGGAGTAGGCACATTGGTTAAGTGCAAGGTCAGCTAGGGCCAAGAAGCCTGGGTTCAATTCTGCTACCTACTGAGTGCTCTTTGACTAAATATTTACCCTCTGTGCCTCCCTTTTTTTTTTTTTTTTTCATTTAGATAGAGAATGGTGTTAACAATGCCCTCAATGGGGCATTAGAGAATCAAATAAGTCAATAAATAGCAGGCATTCAAAACCGTGCCTGACACAAAGTGAGCCCTATATAAGCATTGACTTCTGTCATTATCAGGAGAGGATGGCATGAAATTTGACCCTGAAAGGGACTGCTCCAGTTTTACCACTGCTGTCTCCTTTCCCAGTTTACTGATGACTGTAGGCTAGTGGACGGCAGAGCTAGGGCTTCCTATCCAGGGGTTCTGCCTCCACGGAACTTAGTGATGAGGAGGGAAGGAAGGGTTGTGGGAGACCCAAGAGAAACCGAGAGCGAGCTTCAGCCTCTCTCCCTTCTAGGGATAACGGGATCAAGGCCCTCGGGGACTACTCCCCCAAATTAATTCCTGGTCCCCACTTTCGAGTGGGCTTGATGTCTCAAGAACGCCTGGTTCCGACACACACCCACACCCCCGCGCCGGGGCGTACCCTCCAAGTCTGGCACAGCGCGGCAACTCTGCCCCGTTGGGAGGACGAGTCAACAGCGGGGTGGACGGGAAAAGTGACACAATCGGGCCGGCGCCCTCCGCGCCAGCCTCCCACGCAGCGCAGGGCGGGCCGAAGCCTCTCAAGGAGTGCGGGTCCGAGTCCGGCGGCCGCGGTCTCCGGGGCACGCACGCACCCGCACGCCCGGCACGCCTGCCGCCCCGCGGCGCGAGGGCCGGACGCGGGCACTTTTCAGCAACGCGGCGGCCGCGCGGTTGCCGGGCCCAGCTCCTAAGACCGCCGCCGTCGCCTCCGCCCCCCAGAGCTGGATGACGGAGTCTTGAAAGACTTTCACCAAATATGGGCTGGGGCTGGAAACGTCCTGCGGCGCGCGCCGCCGGAAACCTCTAGTCCTGGCAACCGCGGTGACTCCGGGTGCGCGGGCCGGGCAGCCGGCAGGGGGCAGCGGGCGGCAGGCGGCCGGGCGCTTACCGGTGCTCGGCCCAGGATCTCTCCCGCCCCCATACCACTCTTGCCGCGCCGCCCCTGCCCGCTGTCTCCGCAGAGGCGCGGGGGACAGCCGAGGCCTTCCCAGCACCATTGGCACTCAGTTCCTGCCCTCACCCCTGCTCTCCGACTCTCCCTGCGATCTCTCGGGGTGGGGTGGGCGGTGGGGAGAGATCGAATAGCCGTAAAGCCGGCCTTTCGCTGTCACCTTGAGTTGTTCTGTTCCTTCAGGTGGCTATTAAAAGTGGAGTTGTGAGACCACCGAGTACCTAACTGTGAGGACAGATGCAAGCACACACACAGCTCTTACAGGCACTTTTGTCGTCCAAGGCGGTGGTTCTCCGGGTGTGATTCCCCGAACCAGCGGGGTCACATCACCTCGAGACTTCTTTGAAACTAATTAGAACTAATTAGAAACTAAGAAACTTCTTAGAACTAATAACAAATTCTGGGGTGGGGCCAGTTGGATCGGTCGTTTAACCAGCCCTCCAGGTGAGTCTGATGCAGGCCAAAGTTGGAGAACCACTGGTCTAGGGCTAGGAAACCGGAGTCGCCAGATTTAGGGTGATTATTATTCTCAGTTGCCGCCAGACAGTGAACCCTTCTTTTGGTGACCTAAAATTCCCTGGCATCCGCGGGCGAGAGACGTTCCCATCGCTCAGTCCAAAGCCAGGAGCGGAGAAGACAAGCAGCCCCTTCTCCGCGCCCTGCAGCCCAAGGAAACAAGGCGGCCCGTTATTCACTCTTGGGGCTCCCGGAGAGGGAGGGGGGGGAGGAAAGAGAGCAAAAGAGCCATGCAAAGGAGGACCGGAGGACACTCACCCATAAACGTTTGCACAGTTACCCTTCAATCTGTCAACGTGAGCTGCTCTGCAGCTCTCAGCAGAGGAGGCGAGAAGGCAACCGGACGTTTGGGGTTTCTGGACCTTCCTGGAACAGGACTTGAGGAGCTGCTATTCCTCTTGTCTGATGCTGTCGTTTACTAGCAGTCACACCAGGACATAGTGTAGGGAAAGGCTGTGCACATAGGTTACTCCTGTCTCTCCGGCTCCCCAGTCCTGGCCCTGCTTGCTCCGGCTTCCCACCCACTCCCACAACACACCCCCTGCTTTAAATGGGCAGCTGACGGTGAGGTTCTGTAAGCTTCTCCTCTGAGGCAAACTCATCCTCCAAGATTCCCCAGATGAAGTCCAGAAACAAACCCACACACTCTTGTTAGAAAACTTTAATCTGATTTTTAATGGAATCTCTGGAATGGTGTGTTTGGGAATGCTGTGCTGCACATTGCATCTTTCTGAGCTCTCCCTTGCCCCCACCCCCTATACAACTTCCATAAAGGAACAAGGTGTATACATGAGCCAGTTGGATCATCTGTCCTAATTTCATTTTTAAATTATGATAGACAGATTGCATGAAAAACAAGGAATTCCAAAGAATTTCCTGCCCTGGGAACAGAAGTTAAGTCTATATTTAACAACATTTGAAGCTGTCAAGAATGCTTTGTGGTTGGATAACAGAGGCAGAAAAATGTTAAAAACGCAGGCTACTGCTATACCCAAATATGGAAATATTGTTACGTCTGGTGTCTGATTCACCATCTGGAAATACTTACAACCATGAAGTCAAATAGAAAAGACGCCGCAACAGAAGCCAGGAACGCTCCTCTCCATTCTCTCTCCACCGCCTCCTCCCACCCTGTGCTGCATCTACTCCTAGTCACTTCATTATGGAGGAAACAATACTGAAACTCTACTACAGGAAAAAACAAAAACGTTTTCTAAGTAATAACTGGTGAGTTGACTTGGATAGGGCCCAGAAAACCTGACAGTTTATTGTCTTGAAAAGTAAGACCCCCTCCCAACTAAACCTTAAAGATCCCATTCCCTCTAGTAAAAGCCTCTTAGACTTCTGGAAGAGCACTTTTGAATGAATGAAACTTAACTCTTTCCTGCCACAGTTCTCTGCATTGGAGAATGTTTTCATTGCAGTAGGTCTTTATTGTGTTTATCAGTCATTCACGGAAAGTTACACTGAAGGCCTCCTTAAGCCAGACAGCTCAGTCATTTAGACTGAACAGCCCTAAACATTACAAAGGACAAAAATTTCTCCTACAGCACATATACATGAGAAACTGGCATAATTACTGTGTATGTTTTTATGAAAATTACACAAGAATTGTAGTTTTGAAACTTTGAGGGAACATTTGTCAAGCACACTAATGGTTTTTGAAGTTCAAATAATTTGCTTTGTAAGGGGTCTTCTATTGAATGTGTTGCTGGTAGCAAAAGACCTTAAAATTGCCAACTTTTTTTTTTTTTACTACAAAATATTACATCCTAAGACTCTAATTTCTCTGTACTTAGAGGGCAAAGCATTGCAATTCACTTGAAATGGGAGGCTTCTAAGTGGTCCCAGGAAAGGGGTTAAAACCGCCTGCAAAACTTTCCGTGTCAAGGAGTCTGTTTTCTCCAGAGATCCATTGGGCACAATGGTGCTGGAATCTGGTTTGATTTTGCTGTATATGCAGGTAATGATCTCAATACAAATCACTTCACGGTAGTCCTCTACGCTTCTGGCTGGCTGCTTAGTTAGCGTCGCCTCCCGCCTGCGGAGGGAGACTGGAAGGGCTTACCCGGTCTCCTGCATCCGTGAGGAAGTGTAAGACAGCCTGCCGGAGAACTCCCTGCGTTCGTTTCCTCTCCGACTTCCAACCCAGGCAGTGGGTTGGAACTTAAGTGGGAACCTCCAAAAACAAACAAGTACGACGTACCAAAGGGGGGGGGGGGGAGGGGCGGAAGGGGGGAGGCCTCTGTCTGGGAATCTGCCAGACAATGGGGGAAGTAGATTTTTCCCCCCTTCTCATTCATAAATGCCACTGCGGGTATTAGTTTGCAATATATTTAACTTGGCTAATAAACACCATGCCAAAGCTTTGGGACTTGATCAGAGCACGCCTCTATGAAATCCTCAAATAGAGTCCTGGCTCCCAGACACTCCCCCTCCTCGTTCGCCTTTCTCAATAGATAACTTGATTCTCACCTTCGCTGTAAACAGGCAAACGGCTCGCTGCCTTCCCGGGTGAGGGCTTCCAAGGCTGCGGGGTCAACTTGGCATCACCAAACAAAACGACTTTTGTCCCTCCCTCCAGGTCCTCCCACCCTCCCAGTCCAGGCAAAGTTCTGAACTCGCCCCCCTCAGCCCTTCCACCACCATCACCATCATCACGCCAAGAAGAGCCCTCCCCAACAGAAGTCGTTATTTAAAGTGGAAAAAACGGAAGATTGTTTTCTTGACGGGTCCAGGACAAAAAAAAAAAAAAAAGTGCAACGGAGCCAGGGGAGGCGCTTGGCAGGAGCCCGCGCCAACCAGCATTCCTGAGATGTTTGAGAATTCTGGAACGCACAGACAGAGCCGACGTCACTGCAACACGCGGCGCCGCGACCGGCCCGTATAAAAGGCGGGCTCTGGGCGCTGGGGCAGACCGCGAGCGAGAGCGCCCCCGAGCAGCACCCGCGCCCTCCGCTACTCCTCGGCCAGGACCTCGGGAGAAGGACGCCCGCAAACCGCTCGCCGGCCCGGCCCTCGCCTCCCTGCCGCCCGGCCCACTACCCCAGCCGCGCCGGCTCGCCCGCTGCGCTCTGGTGTGTTGGCATCTTTGCCTCTGCGCTCGCCCGGACCACTCCTGCGCGCCACGATGAGCTCCCGCACCGCCAGGACGCTCGCCCTCGCCGTCACCCTTCTCCACTTGGCCAGGCTGGTGAGTTCTTAGGCCACCGCTTCCCCGTCCGCTCTCACAGCCCCTTCCTCTTTCCCCGGAAGACCCGCGGTCGGAAAAGCTAGACTCCAAAGTTCGGGGGGCGTTTCGGGATAGCTCTTTCTTTAAGCCCGCCCTGAAGACCTGCCGGGGGCCTCCTGGCGTTCGCCGCTGCCCGGGACGGCCGGGCTGGACGGGATCAGAAAGCCCCCTCCCCGGCCGCCCGGGTCAGACACCCGCGTCCCTTCTTGGGGCGCCTCTCCTGCGTACCCCCGCGGAGCCTCACGCGTTTCCTCACCCCCTTCCAGGCTCTCTCCACCTGCCCCGCCGCCTGCCACTGCCCCCTGGAGGCTCCCAAGTGCGCCCCCGGAGTCGGGCTGGTCCGGGACGCCTGCGGCTGCTGTAAGGTCTGCGCCAAGCAGCTCAACGAGGACTGCAGCAAAATGCAGCCCTGCGACCACACCAAGGGGCTGGAATGCAACTTCGGCGCCAGCTCCACCGCTCAGAAGGGGATCTGCAGAGGTAAGAGGCTTGCGGTTTGGCCCCTTTTAAAAAAAAGAATAGTCCCCGAAGTCCAGAAGTTTAGTAATTTTGAGACCATGTATGGTGATGCTTTGTTGTTGGTAGCTTGGCAGAAAGGCTCATGATTTCAGCAGTCTGGAATGCAATTCAGTGTGTCTGGGCCCAACGAAAAGCGCATACGGAAAAGTGATTCCTGACTAACTTATTGTTCTGGTCTGGAGTCTCCGGGGAATTGTAGGAAACTTTACCATAAATTGAATTAAGCAGCAGAAAATATGTATGAGTTTCAGGCCGTAGTTCAGAATCTCACCTTTATCCACCCCTTCCTTTCTTTTTCGGTGCTCTTTGCAGCTCAGTCGGAGGGCAGACCCTGTGAATATAACTCCAGAATCTACCAGAATGGGGAAAGTTTCCAGCCCAACTGTAAACATCAGTGCACATGTATCGATGGCGCCGTGGGCTGCATTCCTCTGTGCCCTCAAGAACTCTCTCTCCCCAACTTGGGCTGCCCCAACCCCCGGCTGGTCAAAGTTACCGGACAGTGCTGTGAGGAGTGGGTCTGCGACGACGACGGTGCCAAGGACCCTGTGGACGACAGGGAGGGCCTCCTGGGCAAGGAGCTGGCCTTCGATGCCTCGGAGGTGGAGTTAACGAGAAACAATGAATTAATTGCAGTTGGAAAAGGCGGCTTCCTGAAGCGGCTCCCGGGTAAGTTAAAGACTGCGACCTTGCCCTGAACCCTATGCCTAGTCTGAAGCTTTAGAGAAATGAGAACTTGGATTTGTTTGTGTCCCTGTGTTTCTGAGAACTCTTGCCTCTTGTTTGTCTGTCTAGTTTTTGGAATGGAACCTCGCATTCTTTACAACCCTTCTTCACATGGCCAGAAATGTATCGTCCAAACAACTTCGTGGTCCCAGTGCTCAAAGACCTGTGGAACTGGTATCTCCACACGCGTTACCAATGACAACCCTGAATGCCGCCTGGTGAAAGAAACCCGGATCTGTGAAGTGCGGCCTTGTGGACAGTCGGCGTACGGCAGCCTGAAAGTAAGTGCCTGCGGTGCTGTGGTGTAGACTGGTCCCCTGGGTGTAGACTGGGTGAGAAGGGACCTTCTCTTCCGAGAAAGAGAAAACACTAACTTCCCTTCTCTTTTCTTACAGAAGGGCAAGAAATGCAGCAAGACCAAGAAATCCCCCGAACCGGTGCACTTTACTTACGCTGGATGTTCGAGTGTGAAGAAATACCGACCCAAGTATTGCGGGTCCTGCGTGGACGGCCGCTGCTGCACGCCTCAGCAGACCAGGACTGTGAAGATGCGGTTCCGCTGCGAAGACGGCGAAATGTTTTCCAAGAACGTCATGATGATACAGTCCTGCAGATGCAACTACAACTGCCCGCATGCCAACGAGGCCGCCTTCCCCTTCTACAGGCTGTTCAATGACATTCACAAGTTTAGGGACTAAATGCCACTCGGGTTTCCAGCACAAGGGTGGACAAAATGGGGAGAGAAGAGTGTCAGAATCACAGAGGCATGGGTGGGGGCGGCGGGGTGAAGGGACTTACGGTAGGAGGGAGGCATTGCTCATTCTTGAGTAGTATTAAGGTATTTCGAAACTGCTAGGTGTGCTGGTGCACATGGACACTAACGCAGCTGCGATTGGAGAATACTTCGCTTCATAATATTGGAGCACACGTTACCGCTTCATTTTGGAGCTTGTGGTGTTGATGACGTTCTGTTTTCTGTTTGTAAATTATTTGGTAAGCGTATTTTTCTCTAGGCTTTTTTCCTTTCGGTTTTACAGTTGTAAAAGGTCATTAAGATTAGTTGGTCAGTTGAAACCTTCATCCTTTGACAGAAGTAAATGGGAAGGGGGTCCCTTTCTGAAGGTGACACTCTGTGAGTGTCCGTGAGAGGCAGCTATCTGCACTCTAAATTGCAAACAGAAATCAGGTGTTTTAAGACTGAATGTTTTTATTTATCAAAATGTAGCTTTCGGGGAGGGAGGGGAAATGTAATACTGGAATAATTTGTAAATGATTTTAATTTTATATTCAGTGAAAAGAATTTATTTATGGAATTAATCATTTAATAAAGAAATATTTACCTAATATCTGAGTGTATGGCATTCAGTATTTTAGAGAATGTTCAGAGCCATTGGGGACAATCTAGCTTATGCATTCAATCACTGAAACAAGATTTACTGAGTGAGCCAGGAACTGTTCTAGTGCTTGGGATAGAGCAGGGAACTAACTTACAAAAATCTAACAATGATTGCTTTTATAAATTCAGTAGAGAAAAACCTTGGCATTTAAAGTAATCTCTTTTAAAAACACATATTGAACCCTAGCCCTTGTACAAGCACAAGAAGATTCGGATCTGAAGTTAAGTTTGTGATTTAAATAATAATGCTTTATTTTCATAAGAATTCAAAGTCTAAGGGCCAAGCTCCATCACCTAAGCTCTTTGAGGTGGGTAGAGTCATTTGCCATTTTAATCACTTTTTAACTGTGCACGTCCCTTTAGAGAGGAGAGAAACTTTAATGAAAACAGTCCATAACTCAGGCTGCCCACATCTAAATCCATGGGCAAGATTTAAATATGGTTGGATGATGTGTTATCAGGTCACCTGTTCACATTTTTCTAGTATCGTTCCTAAAACCTGCGAGAATGACTCAAAAATTCACCCATGGTTGGGATCAGAGAAAAAAATCTTACAGTCTACAGAAGTCAGTTTGTTTTCATTGAATGAATTTGAAGCACTGACTTGTGTTAATCCTAATAAGCCGATGATTAGGTAAACATGCTGTTAAATGCAAAGGAATGCAAGGAATTTCAAGTACTTTTCCAATAGCGTGAGGAGCATTCTACCCCACTCCCTTTCCTTTTTATAATATACAATATATTGAGGCAGGAGGGAGCAGTTAGATAGAACTGGCTATCTAGAGGGTCAGAGGCTAGATGCAGTGCATTCCTAAAAGAACCTGAATTGTAGGTCTAGGAGAGGTTGAGAAGGCTGCATCAATGTTTGTGAAAATGCTGGTAGCTAGTTTTAGAAGACTCACATCTTGAGAAAACACTGACAATAAATGTTTTATAGAGAGGTTTCCCTTTCATCAAGCTTCTTGGCTCCTGTTCAAATCCATAGTGAAATATTTCGGTCTTCACTTAGTTAAGAGAGTACTTGAATCTTTAGGCAACAGGAGAAGGTGCTTTAAAAGGGGAGCCGCTTCTGGGATCTTGTGAGTTTTCAAAATAGTTTAATATTGATGCTCCATTAAGACCTACAGAAAAACACTGCCTGAGCACCTGAGTGCCTTACTGAAATTCATAACGTTTCAAGTAAATGTGATAGCAAAAATCTGTGGACAAAGGCCTTCACTCTTTTGACTCTTTTGACAATGTCTTACCTTAAATATTATAAATTTTGCCTACTGAGTAGTCAGATTTTCTTGCCTGAGGCATCCAAATTTTAAGGTGTTTGGAAATTTGAACACCACCTGTCTCAGTCTTGGATGCAGTTAAACTTAGTGCAACAGAACATGTAAAACATAATAAAGTTGTGAGGATTTTTGGTGCAATATTGTTAAACAGACATCTGAACCTCTAGGCAAACTTTATGCATTCCCAGGCACCAATCCTGGTATTGTCTTCCAATATTAGAGCCCAGCAAATTGCTTTTTACAAGAAGATCAAGGAGCAATATTTTATAGACCCTTTAAGTATGTAGGGAGGTAATATTTGTCCTGTGCTGTGCTTAGTCGCTCAGTCGTGTCTGATTCTCTGCAACCCCATGGATTGTAGCCCTCCAGGCTCCGCTATCCATGGGGATTCCCTGGGCAAGAATACTAGCGTGGGCTGCCATGCTTTTCTCCAGGGGGTCTTCCCAACCCAGGGGTGGAACCCAGGTCTCCCGCATTGCAGGCAGATTCTTTGCCATCTGAACCGCCAGGCAAGCCCAGTATTTGTCCATTGAAGTTCAAATGTGAAACATATCTAGCATGGGAAAATACTAGATCTTTGATCATTAAACTTATCATAAGAAATACACTAAATGATACACAAGTGCTGATTCAATGAGTACTTAATTTAAAAAAAACGCCAATAGACACAAAATATTTGATTTGGCCATAGAAAAAGAGGGAGAGTGAAGCATTAAAAGTAATTGAGAATGAAATTATGCAATTTAGAACATATCAGTTTTATCTAGGTCTAAAATGGAATACTGCCTATGTCAAATATTGAGAAAATAAAAAACCTTGCATTGCAAATGTGAAATAGAACATATATGTACCCTCTACACATGGGTTTCCCTGGTAGCTCAGTCGGTAAAGAAACTGACTGCAGTTCAGGAGACCCAGGTTCAATCTCTGGGTCAGGAAGATCCTCTGGAGAAGAAATGGTAACCAACTCTAGTATTCTTGCTGGAGAATTCCATGCACAGAGGAGCCTGGCAGGCTACAGACCATGGGGTCTACTAAACCACCACCACATGTGGTAAAGATGTTATATTGTAACCACTTTCCAATCTAAAAGATTCTGATGTTCTTGAGCTGTTTTCTTGTTTTGTTTTTGATAGAGATGTAAACCTTGAAAATTATAAAGTGATCCCAGAATCCTAGGAATTTAGTGAATCTTAAGAAATATTCTTTGGGACATTTAGCAGGCAAAAGGAGAAGAAGGTGGCAGAGGATGAGATGGTTAGATAGCATCACCGACTCAATGGACTCAATTTATGTCCATAAATTTGAACAAACTCCAGGAGATGGTGAAGGACAGAACGCCTGGCATGCTGCAATCAGTCCATAGGGTCACAAAGAGTCGGACATGACTTAGTGTTTGAACAGCAAAGCAGAACAGTAAGTAGTCTCACAGTGATGATTCTCACATAAGCACATGTGCTGTCCACTTCATAAAGAGATGCAACCGAATCAAAATTAGCAAAGTATATTTTAGTTATTTTACCAGTACAATGACCAGATTTGATATGTTCACAACCTCTTCTCCTGCCTTCTGATACTATTTGAAAGTCACTTGAGCAATAGCAAGGGTCCAGTGGGACCACAGTACAGAATAAAGCTGTGTTTTGGGTAGAATGGCAGATGATGTTGTAGAAAGAATCCAAGACTAGAAATTGGGAGACCTGTCTTTTACACTAGCTCTGCCATTAATTTACTGGGTAAGCCTGGGTGAGTTTCTGGATTCTTCTCTCCTGTTTTAAAATGGAACTTCCCGCATTTTTGTCAGCAAAAAATTTTTTTTCATATATTCTCTTTAATACATTGACTCCCATACCTTTAAAGCTTTGCCTCCTCAAGCAACTGAATGTATGAAGCAAAAACTGTTCACGTTTGTCTGTGGGCAAAAGCACTCATCTCCATGAAGTCTTTGAAAATATAAGGCCCTCTTTACTTTCTAAAGCCCTCCTGGTTATAGGATGTGGCAGTCCCTGGACCTTGCAGGTTATAGGTCCATATTTTTCCTCTCCCTATATAGCCTCAATATCTGGAGCTTTTTAAATCCCTGCCCTAAAAAGCTTATTCTTTGAGACAAAGCACACAGTGATGCATGTGTACGGAGAATAGAACAGACTTACCTGTAACTTTATTGCTGGTGGGAAACACTTCTCCACGTAATCTAACAAGGTGCAATTCAATTAAACAAGTACTCAAGCGCATTTGTTAGTACCTTACAGGTCTCATTATTCTGCTTGTTTATTCTGAATCTACCTCTTTCTTAGTCTAGTGCAAACATCCAAATCTAAGACATCATCATCTCTTGCCTGAATTACTGGAACAACCCCTTCACTTGTGGCATGCAGTATTTTTCAAAGGTGGCTGCAACCATGTCTTCAAACCCAAATGCCCTTCAGCAGTGTGACCCTGTTGCTCTCCAAAATAGATGGGGTCTACTTCTCCACCCTCTTGGAGCTGGGTGGGCTCTTTGACCGCCTTGACCAATGAACATCTAAGAAGTCATGCGATATGGTGCTAGTTCCAATTGGTGCACTGGCTAGGAGCTCCTATTTCCTTTCTCTTCAAAAACGAGCTTCCATAAAAGAATTATAAGTACCCTGAGACCAGAAGACTGAGAAGCCCATGCCACAGGGATAGGCGTGAGAGGATGAGATGCCATGTGGAGAGAGAGGAAGATCAGGGAGCCCTTGGGTGCCACATGTGTATGAAGACATCATCCTGGAAATGGACCCACCAACCCCAACTGCCTCACAAGCTGATGTCTTGTAAATCAGAGATAAGCTGCCTGTTGAATCCTTCCCAGAATTCTTGACCCATAAAATAATGAACAAACCAATATGAAAAATCAATCAAACTAAGTTTAAGGCCCTAAGTTTTGAGTGTTGTTTGTTACATGGCAATAGTTAACTGAAACATCACTGGTTTCCAATCTTGACCACCAGTGATCCATTTTCCTTACAGGAGCTGGAGTAATTCTTTAAAAATGTAAATCAGAAACAGGTCAGTCCTTGACTTAAAGGCTCGATGGTTTCCCATTGCTCTTGGAATAAGATTCAACTCCTTACTTGGCACACAGCTCCTGGGAACCTGCCTATTTCTTTCATTTACTCACCGTAAGTGGAGTTTATGGTGCTCCACTTGCCACTTCCTCTCTGAAATAAGCCATATAAGTTCCTCCTCAGGACCTTTGTACTAGCTGTGTTCCTCTGCCCCAAATGCCCTGATCCCTGATCTGAACTTCTTCCTGTCATGCAGGTCTCAGCATCAATGCTACATTCTCAGTGACCTTCCCTCCCCACCTAGACCCAGACTATAGTAGTCTACATCAAAGTTGACTGTTTTAAATGTTAATTGTATCTAAAAATTACCATCAGGGTAACATCTAGACTTTTGTTCAACCCAACAAAGGAGCATCATAGTCTAGCCAAGTTAACACATAAAACTAACCATCATGATGCTTGTGTCATAAAACCTTTTGGGAAGAAGAAACTCATGTCTTCTCTCTAAAATGGAATGCCTTTTAGCAGTCAGAAAAGAGCAAAATTGTTGCTAGATATGCCTATGATCCCTCTGGGCCGGGTATGTATGGGGGAGGGGCAGCAGCATTGATTTTTCATTGACCAAAGGTATGGGGCACCTCAAGAAAATTTCTAGAATACTAACCCCAAGTTCCATATCGAGCCAGCAGGATCCACCTCAGCTGAAATGGATATAGAATTCTCATAAAAGCTCTGGAGAAAATTATTCTCCAAATCTTCATAAATGTGGTAAAACGCAGTCCCTTACTCGCACACACTACCAGAAAGAAAACAAGTGCTCCATCCATTGGCTCGTCAGGCAAATCCATGGGAGCAACACCACCACATCATGAGTGGCTATTTAACTATTCCCATCAGATTTTAAATTCTTTAAAGAGTTCTGTCAATGAATAAATGTCAACTAAGAATAGATTGAAAGGAGTTTGAGGGTGAGCTTCCCAAACCTCCAGATCTTCATGAAGAAGAGAAAGCAAATTTGTCCTGCCTTGCCTCATAGTAGAGGTCCTAAGAACATATGTGCTAAGTCACTTCAGTCGTGTCCGACTCTTTGTGACCCTATGGATTGTAGCCCGCCAGGCTTCTCTGTCCTTGGGATTCTTCAGGCAAGAGTACTGCAGTGGGTTGCCATTCTCTCCTCCAGGGGATCTTCCCAACCCAGGGATGGAACCTGTGTCTCCTGCAATTGGCAGGTGGGTTCTTTACCACTAGTGCCACCTGGGAAGCCCAGAGGTCCTAAGCTGGTGACTCAAATAGGATTGGACAATAAATATGTTTTGTTCAGCCTGCAGAGAGTTTATAAAAACTGGGATTTGCTGCCAATATTTGAAAATTGAGAATTTTTTCATATTTCCATATTTCTGGCTTCTTTTGAAAAATTCATAGATCTGGTAATGGTGGGCCATGGTTTCTACAAGTTAGTTTGCATAGGGTGGAAGCTGAGTTGCAGCCTCCCCTCTTAGAGTAGGTATGCTGCATTCACCAGAAATGGATAGAGAAGAGATACGCATGTATTCCTGCAGTTGGTGGAACTGAAGGGCAGGCAGAGATCTTTAAAAATCCAGGATCTTTCTAAAAAAGGCACAACTGAAGCACCACTTTTACTATGAAAGTGCTTCAAAAAAAGATTTTATGCGTGGAAACTCTGCATTATAAGCCCAGGAAAAAATAGAGACCACTCCATTAATTTCAAATCTCTGTGGGGCTGTAAATAAGCCCCCACTCCCTAGCTTCCTTCTACCATTCCAGACTGTGTATTTTTGTGGAGAAGTGTACATATTCCATTTATAATATCATGTCACATTTTTCGACTGACACCGGATAAGCTGATCAAAGATATACACTGCATCCTGAACCTCTGCTGAATTTAACCATCTATTTTTATAGTAACCAAAGAGCCTTCTCAGGAGAATCATTCCAGGTAGCCAGGGGGGTTGTTCTAGAAATCTTTTTTAATGACACAAAAATGCTTCCTTCAAGTGCTGTCACATAAATATTATTCATTTTTCACAGGTGTTCAATGAACTTCAGAGAGATTGAGGACTTGGTAGTTACAGTTAGTCAGTAGCAGAGCGGAAGGCAGACCCCAGGATTTATTCTCTGAGCTTATCCCTGACAGAGTTATTTGGGGTGCAGGAAAGCACTTGGGTTACAGGGATGTTTGGCTGGCTCTTGGTATCAACGTGACTCCTGGGACGACTTCCGCCAGTGGATTTCCTATCGGCGAGTCAGTATCCTCAGCATCCCAGAGTAAGGATGATGCCCTTCTCCAGCAAATAGAGAATGATTCAACATCGTAAAAATGTGTATCTTCTGTGAAGGAGATTGGCTAACTTAAAAAAAAAAAAAGTTACTCATTCATGGAAGGAGTTTAAATTCTGGGCTCATGAGCAAAACTTTCAGAGAGGTCCCGCCCACGTTCCAAATTAGTTTACTCTTGGAAAGGAGCCCAAGTCTTTAATTGACTTCTTGCATTCAAAATGATACTTGGCTTTTTAAAGTGCTCTTTTTAATATTTGGCTTTTTTTTCCTCAACAAAAGAAGGCATACTCATACAAATTCAATATTTTAAGAAATACAGAATGTCAAAAATGAAGGTCTCTAGGAAACCCTCCTCTTCACACAGGTCCCCACATCCAGCCTGTTTTATGTGCATACTACATGTTGTACTTATAGGTTTGGGGTGTGCCTAATCTGGTATTCATTATTATTATGAACAAAAAGATTAGACTATACACAGAGCTTTACAGTCCTTATACCTTGAAAGTCATTTCATGTTGTTGCATGTAGTTCTCCTTCAGCCACTGTAGTGGGTTTATAGACTTTCAGTCTTTCATTGATGTGCCACAATTTATTCAAGTACTCGGTGTGGGGACACCGTTAGATACACACCTCACAGCCACCCTTCATTTCCTTGACTTCTTGCTAGCAGAGCCCCATTTCTGTTCAGGTGCTCTCCCTTCCATATGTTCAGGGAAGGAGTTCCCTGTCTCTCCCTAACCCCAGGGATTGCATCAGGACTGGCTTCAGGCACCATAATGGTCTCATTTTCTTATCCATGATGGGCTCTGATTTAATCCTGATCAACAATATTCCAGAAAATATCTCCTGGGGAAGGTTGGTGGGGGATCTTCTGAGAAAGGATTTCTCTGATAATAAAAAGAAACTAGAAGAGGAAAGCGTTTCTTCTCTGCTGGACATCACCTCTCTTGAGCCCAGGGAGAAGTGTCACTGACACATTGAAGATGGCAGAACAGAATGTAGGAGGCCCCTGGGTCTCTGAAGAGATCACCGGGCTGTTGAGCCACCCAACCCTCAGCCCCTCTGCATCCATACCTCTTGTTTAGTGTGATAAGAAATCTCCTATTGTTCAAGCTATTTTTTTATTAAACCAACTGTTACAGGTAAAATCACCCTTGTGGTGGTTGTTTAGCGACTGAGTTGTAATTGACTCTTTTGCAACACCATGGACTATAGCCCGCCAGGCTCCTCTGTCCATGGGATTATCCAGGCAAGAATACTGGAGTGGATGCCATGCCCTCCTCCTGGGGATCTTCCCAACCCAGGGATCAAAACCACATTTTCTGCATTGGGAGGAAGATTCTTTACCACTCAGCCATCAGCAAAACCCGAAATCATCCAACTGATGACTTTATACTTGGCCCTTTCTGAGGCCTATTGATTTTATAAATAACACAAAGATAACCATACCCAAAGGAGAAGAAAGTATTCCTAAAAATGAGTGAATGAACCAAAAAACAAATATTTGGCAGAAATATAATATGTCCATTCATTTACCGAACATTTACTGAGTATGTAGTACTTGACAGGCCACATATCAAGACATGGGTAACAGATGAAATAATGAGACATTGTCCCTGGCCACAAGGATGTCGTATCTAGCAGAGGTAGCAATGTATACAAATAATTCTGGTGCATAGTAACAGCATTGGAGAACCTAGGACAGTGAGAGTACAAAGGGTAGTCAGAGAAAACTTCACAGAGGACAGAACATCTGAACTGGGTCTTGAGGCATGAATAGGAGTTACTTCCAAAATGGGGGGTGGGGGGGTGGGGAGTACCTGAAGCCTGGGAATCCTATCGAAGCCAGCAAAGTATTTTGCATCTTGGTTTTTACAATGGATAAGAAGAAAAGCAGCCTTCAGCAGGGACCTACAGAAGACCTAACCTGGTGATGGGGCAGGCCGGACCCTTCTATGGGAATTACCTTTGGAAATCCCCCACCACCACAGTAGTAAGAGCTGCCATCCTGCAGAGGGTGAAGTCACATTGGCACCACCAGATATAAGCTAAAAATCAGTCTGCTTCTCCCACATGACAGCCTCAATATGACAGGTTGACCTCAGACTGACAGGATCCAGTCTAGGCTTGACCCACTGGTAGGTCACCCGAGGAGGCCCTTGTGACTACTTGGATCCAGGTGCGAAGGCAAAAAGCCCAGAGAGAAGTGGCCTGGATGACTTGGTCGCTGCCACCTGACCCTCTTATTTTTGTGCCACAGTCAGAATATCACAGGAGGCCAGCCCATTAATGGCTTCCGGTTCCTCCTTAAGTGATGCTTCCTGCTAGCTGCACACAGCTTTCTAGTCCAGGATCTTAAAGCCTAAAGGTGTGTGACATGTAAAAAAAAAGCCACGGGGGCAACTCCATGCTGGCTCCTGAAACCTCATCTATTCTTCCAGAACTCTCGCAATTGCACTCACAGTCAAAGTGAATGTCAAGAAAAGGCATAACGAAACAGTCAAGTGTCTTCACGTTCTGTATGGGCAAGAACTATAAAGTCACTCATAGACTTTGTGGGCTACATCAATGATAACCAAGTTAGAGGGTTTGGACTGTGCTATTATGTTGATGTGCTTGGTCTAGACCATTCTAGCTATCTGCACATGCTCTTAAGAATGTATTTAACCTACACCGTCACTCTCACTATCATCTGCCTAGAAGCTGTACATTCTCTTGACACTTTCAGAAGTAACAGACCAGATCTCTTGGCATGAGGTGGGAACACAGCCATTTAAATAAATAGAACAGGGCAATGGTTCAACACCCACAACAGGAGTCACTGTTTTTTTGGGTGAGGAATGGTGAGGCCAAAAAAAGATAGGGAAGAAATCCCCTGTAACATTAGACAGACTGTAAGAAATCATTCTGAATTTGAGCCAAGAAGTCAAGACTAACAGTCACACTGAACTTTTTTTGTAATAAAAATTTGGCTTCCCTAATAGAAGTTCATTCATTTGACATATATCTGTACATACATTTCTACCAATCTGCACACATATGTTTATATGTGCACGCATACCACACACACACAGTTGTTGTTTATATTCTTGTTTGTTTTTGGCCAGGCACAGGGCTGGCTCTTGGAAGGTCCAGCTGGCTGAGGACTTGCCGTCTGGAAGTCAGAGATCAAACACCAATTTCCTCATTCCTGAAGGGCTGCCTCCCAGACCTGCTCCTGCTGCTTGGCTCCTTTGGTTTTCTCAGGACCCACATGGAAGGCAATCAGTCAGGGCATGGCCACTACCATTTCCCACTCCCAGAATGGAGGAAGGGCAAGGCCACTCCAGCCTAGTGTCCCTGGATAACTGTGGACAAGGGATATTATTTTGAACTTGTGATACACATTCTCTGCAATAGGAAACTGATAAGGTATATTCACACAGGGGCTCAATTTTATCCTTCCAACATCAAACCTCACTTGGAGTTCTGTGGCATTAAACTGTCACCTAGCACTTATATCTACCCTATTTCACCTAAGATGCTGATGACTGCAGGTAACATCACCCTTTTACATACTACTGAGAGAAACTCAGCCAATTAAGCTATCCACACCACCTGTAGTAAGATGCATTGTGATTTCAGCACTCTTAAAGGGTGAAAACATATTTTTAAGAATCAGTGAAATCCAGGGCTTGTCTTTCCCATTAGACTGTGAGTTCCTAGAGAATAGGGACACGCTTTACAATCTCCTTGCTTTGCTGTGCCTAGTACAGTGTTACACACAGAAAGTCTGAAACAAACACTTCTGAATGAATGAGTAGCTGATACAAATCCCATGTTCACCTTAGCAATCAAGCAACCTACTCCGGCAGAGCCAGACGGTCTAGATTGTGCCTGGTTCTTCCTATCACACCTGCCTTTGGAAAGAGCCAGCTCAGAGAGCTTGGAGGGGTCTCCTGAAACACACCTACTCCAGCACTTAGGGCAGCTCCAGGCCTGCTCACCTTAAGGCCCGGTCAACAAGCTTCTGGCCAGACACACTGTGACACCAGGCTCCCCAGGGACCTATTTATGTTTCGCCTGGAAACCGGTGTGTAATATCAAACTCTTGAAAATAAAATCGGAGGTAAAGTAGGCTGTGGGAGTTGGCTATTTAGAGGGAATTGCTGGCGAGTCCTCTTGTAAAGTCAATAACCACCCCAGATTTATCTATTTTATGACTTTGGATTTTTGTGTATCGAGTTCCCGACAAGCAAGGCACACCCTTATATTGAGTTTCCCTACAGCAGAGTCTTTGTGCTGGGTCAGTGGCTTAAAGTGTTTTTGCCACGACTGGCCTCTCTCCCTCGAGGGTTCTTAGTCTGCTCGGGCCCCCATTAGACCAATCCTCTTCCCCCAGATGCCAGGGCTTCCCCGTTGTGGAGGGAACAGATGGAAACCACAGTTTCCTTTGTTCATTTACTTTAGAATTAAGTTCTTTCTGACCAGAGCTGCATTCCAACTTAAGCCAGATGGGCCACAGCGATAATGCAGGTATGTGCCCTGCATCGAACCGAGCATCAGTGAGCATGCGCCACGCCAGCCGGTGGAGAAGGGAGCACTCCGCACGTTCCACCCGCTTGATCTGAGCATCTGAGACGCCGTGCCCGCCTTCTCTGAGGTAGAATGAGGTGAATAAGACCGTCTTTGGTAGAACTAGTTACAGTGAGCTTTGCTGGATGATTCCAGGCTGCCTCGGCCTGAAAGAGTTGCGGAAGGTTTTTTACACGGGGTAGAACCTGGAAGTTGGGTCTTGATAGAAAAGGAGAAACGAGAAAGGGAAACCAGGGTGTGAGAACAGCCTGTGAAAAGGCCCGGGTGTGCGGGAGCCCGAGAAGCCCCGGGGAAAGACACGCCAGAGGGTGCTCTGCAGCCCCTCCCTTTATTCTCACCCAGGGCCGGTGAGGGAGGAGAAAATGGCCCTGGACCCGGCCCATAATTGCAAGGTCTCCAGGGAATCCGAAACGACCTCCCAGACGTGCTGTTTCCCACGAACCTGCGACTCTGCAGTCCTTTCTCTCATCCTGGTACCATGGGTGCGGCCGGACCCACGGACTGGAAATGGTGCCCCCACCCCTGGGAAGGTCTTCTCCCCTATAGTTTCACAAGCTCGAGGGGGAGGGGGGCAGGAGAGAGCCAGTTAGGTGCCCTGACAATGGTGCTGGAACAGAGCTGAGTTCCTAATCAGGAATGCCAGATGACTTCCTCTCGCTTGTGTAGTCCGCTTCCCTCGTCCTTCCTGAACTGTCCACACTTGCGAAATCTGCAGGCTTATATTTGCCTGACCTGCTCCTCTGAGTCTGCCTCCGGGGCGTAATAAATAATTCCCGGAAAACACAAGTTCTCACGACCCATTAAGAGTGGTGAGAGACATTCAGGCAGCGGCTATGGGTCTTCGAGCCTTGACTTCTCTTTCCCTTAATCTCTGGGCTCTGCCCCATCCACGGACAAGTCTTCTCATTCACTCCTGGCAGGCCGATGTCAGCTGGTCTACTTCGGAATACTAGCCAGTCGGGATGAGGATGACAGAACCTCGGGGATGAATCCTAGGGCCGAACACTTAGGAGAGACTTAGAAGCTCCTGGCTCTGCCTACTGCCATAACCCCCTCCCCACCTGCTCAGCCGGAGGTGACCCAGGACTTTCTCCCTAATCTCTATGGTGCCCACTCTAACTCCTGCACTTCATCCTCCAGACGTGTTAGACATTCTTCTGAACATTAATTTGAAACCCATTTCCCCGTAAATTTTAGTTCCTGTTTATGTTTCTCCTCCTGGCACTTTTCAGAATGAATTTAATCCTCTAACATATGTCATAGTTAAATAAGTCTGTGCTCCATCCTTCATCCCTACTTGCACTGCCAGCCTTTCTTTTCCTTCCTGTTTCTTTTATCCATGGAGAAGAATTTATGGTGGCTACAATGATTCCTCACGTGCTCTGATCTTCAGGCCTTCATTTCCTGATTACTTGCTTCCAAGTACACTTGAGTTTTTCAAGGTCACTGTAAAAAAATGGGATACTGGTGGGTTAGATCTTGGGAGCTAGTAGATTGGTGGTCCACTAGATCTTCTCTGAGTGCTGACTCCAGCAAGTCTATCTGCTTCCTTAAGGGACCTAAAGTGTTCTTCTATTTACATACCTACCTTCCCTACTAAACTGTGAGCACTTATTCTCCTGTCTTCCCAGCCCCCAGTGCTAGTACAGGCATAAATTTCAGAATCCAAGAGAAAATATGGTACATGAGAATTGGGTAAATGAGAATATGGTAAATGAGAATTGGGTCTTAAATTCCTTGTATCTCCAGATCCTGATACAAAGCCTGGTAACCAGCAGGCACTTAATAACTGTATGGTCTATCAACCAGTTCATTTGTTTCATGAAAGCAGGCTGAGCTTGCATTTAGTTTCTTAGCAGTATGTCAATGCTTATGGTTAACTGGAATCCTGTGGTCTAATTCTTGTGACATTCTGTAAGGATCATCTGCCAATTCTACTTGTACTGTTGACCTTTCTTAATGTAAATTTAGGACTTGACATTTGTGTAAAAAACCCTTCCAAAATTTGGTCACTCAAAACAACAATGACTTATCATTTGTAACAATTTTGTTGGTTGACTGGGTTTAGCTGGGTGGTTACTCCTGTAATTCCTCCTTCAATTAGGAGCCTGGCTGTGAACTGTATGTCTGAGAGGACCCCTCAGCCCCCAGCGTTTCCCTTCTTGTGGCTTCTCATCATCTATAGTCTAGCCTGAGCTGCTTTACAGCCATGGAGCTGGCTTCTGAGAGGGAGTGTTCCAGGTAGACAAGCCCCACTGTGCAAGTACCTATTAAACCTCTGAGTATGGCACACTCACTGATGCCTCATTGGTCAAAACAAGTCACATGATCCCAGAGTCAAGGTGGGAGGGAACTGCACAAGGTCATGCATAGTAAAAGGTGTGGTTCATTGGGGGCCATCAATGTTACAGTTTACCATGTTTACCCTTCACTGTCACACATGAGAGGGAGTATTTTTTTTCTCATTGTTTTTCAAAATCCACATTTTGTGGATGATGAGGGAGGTGAGGAGGAAGATGCATCATTTATTGTCTACTGTGTGCCAGGTTGTTCTTCACATATTTATGACTCATGAAAAAAATCTGAAGGACAGAATTACTCCCAATTTTAGAGATGAGTGAGATTCAGAGAACCTCAATAAATTCCTGAAAGTTTCCCAATTAGTTGAAAGGCAGGATTTCATCCTAGATCTCTAATCCAAAGAATGTTTTTTTTTGTTTTGTTTTGAACTACTGAACCACACTGCTCTCTCTTGGAATCTGTGCTTTTGACTCAAAGAAATATACAGTTGTTTTTCAAATTCTAATAAGGAACTCAAGAAGTCAGATGATGCAAAGTAACTTTTCTTTCTCTGGAGTTCTTTAAATGTTTCAAAGTCATTTTGTCCCGGGATATTTTGGTTTCTTTTATTTTACATAGCTAATTCCTCTAAGCAGTGAAGGAGCCCTAAAGTGCTGATCATACAGTAGAGCTGGGATGTTTATTTAAATATCATCCAGATATTTATCTGGATGAAGGTTCTGATAAGACTTTATAAACATAGCTATAACGCAGGATTCCTATACAAAAAAGCTCAGTCTGAACTTGAAGTCAATCTTAACTCCATCCCTACTGTCTGAATTCCCAGTCTAATTGGCCTCCAAGTAGAGAACTATGCTTTTTTCTTTATCTACTCTGGTAAATTATTAAAGGGCTCTTCTGCCCATGGGGGGAGATCATTAACTACCTGGGAGATTGCAGAAGGCATCTGGCAGGTGCAGTAAGGTGAACCTGGGCTGCTCTGACTAGGATAGCAGAACTGAGTGTCCTTAGGCAGCTTCCACTGGTGGCCAGAATGACAGAGAGGCCACCAGTGGGCAAGGGTGGGTGGTGGGGAGGGGCCAATGGGCAAGAATGGAGGCGAGGATGCGATGGGGGAAGGGGGCCTCCTCTCTGCAACCTACACCGTCATTTTTAAATTTGAAACTCATTGAGCTAATAAAAATCCCATTTGCCTGGCTGAACATGTGCCAATATGTATCTACACTTACCCAAACTCCCTCCTTTCTGTCGTGGAGGGTGGGGCTCCTGGGTGACAGCTCTGTTACCTGTAAAAGTAGAGGCTGGGGCAAATGCCAGATTGCTCACTGGAGAAATGCTTGTGTCAGTGACATGGGAGAGCAGGAGACATGGGCAGGAGCCATAGACCCTCAGCCAACCTCTTCACCAGCCCAACCTCTTCACATCACAGGTGAGGTGACATGGGGGTTATGTGACATGGCCAAGACCCTGACTTCATTAGTGCCAGAGATGGGGATACAAGCTACATCTCCTACTTCTGTGAATGTTTAGTCACTTCAGTTATGTCCAACTCTTAGTGACCTCATGGACCATAGCCTGCCAGGTTCCTCTGTCCATGGGATTCTCCAGGCAAGAATACTGGAGTGGGTTTTCGTGCCCTCCTCCAGGCGATCTTCCCGACCCAGGGATTGAAGCCAGGTCTTCTGTGTTGCAGGCAGATTCTTTACCATCTGAGCCACCAGGGAAGTCCCTCCTACTTCTAGGGCAGGGTTTTTTCCTTGGCACTCGGTGCTGTTGCTGATTTCAGTAGCTTTAACCGGTGTATTGGGTGGACCATGGAAAGCACTTTTCCCAGAGAGTCTAGGCACTGGCACACTAAATTTTGGCCTTCAGACCAATAACTCACAGCCTAGTTAGTCTCGTGCCCTCATTCCATCCTTCACTTACTACTCATTTTGGAAAGTGATTGCAGTTGTTGGAGAATTCTCTTGTCTGTGATTCTGCTCTCAGCTTTTCCATCTACAAAGTGGGCCCTGAGTACAACCTTTCATTCCTTCCTTGCTCAAGGATCTGGGAAGGATTCCTGCGGTAATGTAAGGTTCATCTGGAGTGAGAGTCATTCTTCACCATTCACCCTTCTGGTGCCAGAACTCAGCCGTATGCAGCCTCTGATTCACTGTGGCCCTGCAATACATGCACGAAAAATCATCTTTTTTTGATTTGGTGGATGATCCTCTCCTTTTGTGGATGGAGGCACCAGGCAGCCTATGGGGCTAAAGTTGGTAAGGAAAGGGGTGATGGAGGTGCGAGACTGGGAGAAAGATTCATCCATGATTATTTAAACTTATTTTAATGTAGGTGTGCTACTCCTTACTGAGACCAGTGTCTTGGAGTCTATGTCCCTGACCTTTGGGAGGTCACATCTGTGGGAGAGGCAGATCAAAACAAATTTTTTTTTTTTTGCAGTATTTCTTAAATAGCTTTACTGAGGTATGATTGAAATATAGGAGGCTACACATATTACAAATGTACATACACGCATGAAACCATCACCACAATCAAGATAATAAAAATACCCACCACCCTTTAAAATTTCCTCATGCACCTTTTCTTTTTTCCCTTTTTCTTTTTAAATTTATTTTTAATCGGAGGATAATTGCTTTCCAATGTTGTGTTGATTTCTATCATACAACAACGTGAATCAGCCATAAGAGTATACATGTGTCCCCTCCCTCTTGAAACTCCCTCCCGCACCTCTAGGCTGTCACAGAGCACCAGGCTGAGCTCCCTGTATTGTATAGCAACTTCCCATTAGCTATCCATTTTACAGATGGTAATGCATATAAAAAATCATTTTAATTCCCCAGGAATGGGAGCTTACGCAGCATAGCCAAGGCCAGAGATGGGACCAGAACCCACATCTCCCGCCTCCCAGGACAGGATTTTCCCTCCACCCCGGAGCTGTTACCAACTTCAATAGGTGTAAGGAGTGTATTGTGGAAGGTGTAAGCCAGCACATTTCTCTAGGAGCCCAGGGTTTGGGGGTGAGAGAAGCCCACACAAAGCCCTGTGGAGGCAGGGCACAGAGTCTCTGCTTCTGGCTGGAGCAGCCCAAGGAGGAGACACAGCCTCTGAGCCCTGGAAGGCAGGCGGACAAGGAATTAGGGGAAGGCGTTCTAGGCTGAGGATATAGCCTGGGCGGAGGCACAGCGGCCCTTGGTAGTCAGGGGCTCCTCTGCCTGGCCGCGGCCTTCAGCCCCATGCAGCACGGCCTACAGGAACCAGGTGCTCAGGGGCCGCCCTGGCGTTCTTCCGCGTGGGAGGCCTCCCAAGGAGGTCCGGAGAGCTCTGCCTCTGGTTCTTATTGTCTGAAGTCACTGAGCCTCCTGAAAGTATTTCAAGAATGTGGAGGCCTGACTCACTCTCTTCCTTGAGTTCACAGTCTGAAGTTCATAAAACCGCTTTCCCCTTTAGTCATTCTTATTCAAACATCGGCTCACATGCCTCACAGATGGAGCTGGCAGGAGGAATCCAGGGCCACATTTTTTTGCTCAGGATGTGAAAGTAGATGAGGAGTGAAGGAGATCAAGGAGAGATTATTCACCAAGAGCCAGGCCCCTTTGGCAGGGGCTGCTGATGTGTGCAGAGAACTGCTGGCTGACTCGGAGCAAGAGACCCCAGTAGAAAGGAAAGCTGAGGAAGCCAGCCTCTCCAGCCTTAGTTTCCTCAACAGCCTCTCTACACCTACTGTAGAGCGTCAGGCTTCCCTGGTGGCTCAGTCAGTAAAGAGACCACCTGCAATGCAGGAGATGTGGGTTCAATCGCTGGGTTGAAAAGATCCTCTGGAGGAGGGCATGGCAACCCACTCCAGTATTCTTGCCTGGAGAATCCTGTAGACAGAGGAGCCTGGAAGGCTACGGTCCATAGGGTCTCAAAGAGTTGGACACGACTGGAGCGACTTAGCATGCAAACCTGCACTGGAGAGAGGCATGATAAAGATGAAATGAGTTAATCCATGTAAAACACTCAGAATACTGCCTGATACATAATAAACACTCAATAAATACTAGCTTATTACTAATATCATTACTCATAGTTGGCAAGGAGTGAGTTTTCTAAACACAGAGTGATGGGGAGAGAGGGAGTCTTCCTGGAATAAGACTGCATGGGTTACACCTGAAAGGAGAACCTCCCCCTGCAGTGTCTGGAGTGCTCTGGCTGAGGAGGACTTGGGAAGTAGCACACAGTGGGAAGAGCGGTGCCAAGAGAAGAAATTCAAGTGTCCGCCTCTGACCGGACATCCAAAGACAAAGTTGTAACTAAAGTACTTCTTCTGGATGGGAAATAGGTATCAAAACATCCAGAGAAGAAACAAAAGGTACACAGAAGAGACATTTAGGTCTTGGGCTGAGCAGACAAAGAGCCCAGTGCAGTTTCCAAATTGGTATTATTCACCTTATTTCCCCTGTTGCCATGTAGCCGATGACATTATCAGCAAGACAGGCCGGCCAAGAATGGATCAGATGCTCTGTTTTCCTCCTTTCCGACTCCGGCTCACTTTAGAGGATGGAGGATGCCAGGAGACTTCCAGATCAAAACTCCCGTCCACACCACTGCCTCGGGCTGTTTTGAGATCCATCCTGGAACACATAGTCAGTTATCTTGACTCACAGGTTTGAGTCTAAGCGGTCTTAGCACTGCTGGAATTCTGCTTGGCTAAGGCAAACCTTTCTGCCTTTCTGAACACTCAATCTACAGAGAAACTCTCACTTCTGCCCAATTTAGACAAGGTGCTGAGCACCCTGGCAGAGCTACAGAAAGGGACGCATGCAGCCCCAGAGAGCCTCTGGAATTCATTTGGCAGGCCCACTGCTTTATTTCTTCCTGCTCCCTCAGCCCCTCTGTCCTTATACCCCCTCCCCTCCTGCTTCAAGTGGCCAAAAGGTTGAGCACCTGCCTCTGGGTGCATCTGCCATTGCAGTGACCACACAGTAAGAATCCTGCATGAATTTGAAAGGTCTTAAAAAAAAAAAAGTAAAAATAGTCCCAGAGATGATTAAAGGGTTTCACTGAAGGAATTGAAAAAAATTATTAGTGGCTTAAAAACAGATGGCTGAATACTATAGGAGGAGAAAGCCACTTTAGACCAATGACATTACTCTCTTGATGCATGGAAAAGTAACTGAGAGGAGAATTGAGGTGATTTTTGAAAGAAGGGAAGGTCATTAGATTCTTTACTATTAATAATAAAAATTCCTCAATTTTTTATTAACCAGCTTTCCCCCCTATTAATTAGATACATGCTATGTCAAGTAATTCAAACTGTGTAGAAGGGAATGAGGTAAAAAGTGAAATTCCTTTTCTCCACTATATACTCTCCTCCCCACACCTTCCTGAGTCCCACTCCCTAGCAGTAACCACTCTGAACAGTTCCTTCCCTATCTTTTTAGAATTTTCTATGTACATTCCAGCCACCTCTCACACTACTCTTCTTAACTCATGCACAAAGAGCCTTCAAACTTGGGATCTTGCAGCATTATGCTTCTTTTGTCAGGAAAGCTCCTCTAGTTTTTGTGGCTAGCCCCTTCAGGACTGTCACCGGCTCAGAGAGGCAGCCTGAAACATCTCTATTTAAACAGGAGCCTCATTGTCACCACCATTCTCTACCCCAATAATCCAGGCTCATCACTGTCTGCCCAGCCTGTAGCACAATGTCTGATGCACAGAAGGTATTTGATAAATATATGATGGATGCATGAGTGAGTACATTAGTTGCACACACACACACAAACACTCTCATACAAGTGTATAGATTCTTTTCACAAAATATAAATGCAGTGGTATTATAGCTAGGGGTCTGAAAAAATGATAATAAGTAACATTTCTTGAGCACATTTGTTCCAAGGCCTATTCTAAGCTTTGATGTACGCTTTCATTTAATTCTTACAACAATCCCATAAGATAGGTAGTAATACTACCCCACTTTACAGATGAGGAAACAAAGAAATGGGGACACAGGGAGGTTAACTGACGTCCTCAGGTGACACAGCTTGCAAATGGCAGAGCTAGCACATATACATTTCCCTTAATCTTATAATGACTTTGGCCTTAGCAAACATTTTATTGTGACAAAATATACATAACAAAACTTACCATTTTAACCATTTTTAAGTGTACAGTTCAGTGGCATTAGGTACATTCCCATGTTGTGCAACCAACACCATCCATCTCAGGAACGTTTGTCATCTTACTAAGCTGAAACTCTGCACCCACTTATTCAACAAAAACTCTCCATCACCTCTTCCTTCCAGCCCCTGGCAAACACCATTATATTTTCTGTCTCCATGAATTTGAATACTCCTGGTACCTCTAGGGCTTCCCAGGTGGCTCGGTGGTAAAGAATCCACCTGCCAGGCAGGAGATGCCAGTTTGATTCCTGGATCAGGAAGATCCCCTTGAGAAGGAAATGGCAACCCACCCCAGTATTCTTGCCTGGGAAATCTCATGGACAGAGGAGCCTAGAGGCTACAGTCCATGGCGTCAGACACACCTTAGCAGCTAAACAACAACAAGGTACCTCATGTAAGTGGACTCACACAGTATATGTCCTTCTGTAGCTTATTTCACTTTGCACAATGTCTTCTTTAACTAATATTTTAATGAGTAATTTTATTGAATAAAATATTTGAGCACACGATATGAAATTCAAAAGGTACAAAAGGACATAGAATAAAAAGCAAGTTCTTCTCCCACCTCTGTCTCCAGGCACCCCTGGGGCAATCATTCTTCTCAGGACCCAGAGATGCTCTATGCATATACAATTATATGCCCACATCTATTTTTTATACCAGTCATTGCATATTCTACATACTCTTCTGTCTCTTGCATTTCCCATTTAATTTGGAGATTATTCCATGTCTCTATACATAGAATGGCCTCTCAGTAACTTTTTTAAACTGAAATATAATATACATAAAGGGAAGTGCATATACTATAAAAGTCCAGCTGAATAAGTGTTCACAAGCTGAACATATCCATATAACTAGGACCCTGATCGAGAAACGTAACATTATCAGTCCCTCCAAGTCTCTCTCTGTTCCTCTTCAGGCATGGCCCATCCCCTCCTCAAGGGTAGTCACTCTCCTGACATCTTAACAGACTAGATCAGGTTTGCCAGTTTATGTAATTTTTACAAAAAAATTCTACTGCATATCCTCTGGTGAAGGGCTCGTTTTGTTCACCACTATGCTGATGAAATCCATCAATGTCACTGACTTTCAGCCAATATTTAACAAATCTCTGAATAAATTAAGGCCCTTGTTGCTGCCGATGAGACCATCCCTGCCTGTTTGATGTTTCGCTCAGTCTCAGCCTCACAACACTGGCCTTTCTCTAAATGGCATGGTAAATGCCTGAAAGAGTTCCCAGATAGCCGAAATTCACCACCAGATGCAGCTCGTGATGAAAACCAGCAGCCTGGTGTTGAGAGGGCTTATGCGGGCATGAGCAGAGGGGAAGGAGGAGCAGCAGCCTCCCTTTCTGATCAGCATCTTTACAGCCACGGCTCAGTAAGACAAGCTTTTGGAGCCCTCATTCACTCCGCCAGGAACTCAAATCTCAAATTCCCTGTACATGAGAAATCATGACAAAGCACTGATCTGCATTCCCCTTGCAAATGTTACTTTGAAAGTGGAGTCAAAACTACTTCCAAGTAAAGAGCAGAGCAGCTCTAACTAATACCGGCAAAGGGCCTAAGAAAAGAGATGGAGTTAATGTATTCCATCTGTTTGTTTTCTCTCTCGTGCCCTAAGACTCAGGACAAAATACCAGTTTGGCAAAGAAATTGTATATACAGGGCAGGAACAAGGTACCAACAGGGCAAGGCTGGACACACTGTCCAACCTGAGTTGGCCACGTATGAACTTGAAATCCCCAACTGGCAAATCTGTCCCCAACCTCCCCCCCACCCCTAGCCTGGCAATGACAGCAGTATCTATTTCCAGATATGAGTTGTTATTCGTCAGGACCAATCAGCACTTTCATGTAGGGCCAATCATCGCTGCCCTGATTGGTTCAGGAGGCAACATGCAGGACTGCATTCTTGTGGTTTGCCCTTCCAGAAAGGCCTTTCCCAAGCACCACATGCTGCCTGCAGCATGGGTCTGGGTCCAGCAGAAGAAGGGGAGGCAAAGCTGTGCCCTGTGGCAGACTCTGTTTTACCAGAAAAATACTGTGCTTCTTGCCTGGGTTGAAACCATTCCTTCTCCCCACATAGGCCTTCTCTTGCAAGGCTTTGCTGCACAGTCTCCAAAAGACCTCTTCTCTATGTACCTGCCAGCTTGTAACAAATAATTATAGTGGCTGCTGGGTATCCTTCTAAAATGGTCATGACCTCATTCAGTTATTTTAGCAGCAAAAATATTCACAGAAAACCCAAGACAATCCAAAAATCATCTCCTAGCTTTCAGTTAAGATGTGAAAAGAGAGAAAAGGAAGGAAGGATAAGCATAAGAAAAGAGCTTGTGGGAGAAGTTGAAAATAAATCTTTTCCAAGTTCAGAAAGAATATCCCATTTAAGTGCTTTATAAAGGTTTTCTTTGATGAGTAGTAGAGTATTGCACAAGGTGTATAACTTTCTAGTGGCTTTTCAACCAGGCTTCTTTTGATAGGTGTCTGATACCCACTGCAGACAAGGGGAAAGGATACAGGGGGAGACCATGTACTCCTACCGCTAATCAGGGATGGGGAAGGTCTGCCAAGGCCATTGCCATCTCTCAGTTTGTATCACCAGGAGCCTGTGGAGGCCACTCCTGGATAAATACAACCCTGTCTAGATCTATTCCACGAAATTATATCACAGTCCTTTCTGGAAACTTCTTAAAAAAGAGAATGGAGATGAGAAATGCCCACAGGGAAGGTTTTCATAGCGGTCCACAAGCTCAACTAGCTGGAATCTGAAGAAGGCAAGAAAAAAAAAAAAAAAGAAAATGGAATCTTCATCCCAATGATTGAACAGAAGATAAGCAAACATCAGGTGACAGAACAAACAGGCAGGGAATATGACCTACCAGTCCTGGGAAGGGATATAGTTCTTGTATTACTCTCAAAATGTGAGGAGGTTCTAATTAACTCTGCAGCTTTGAACCCAAGTCTGAGCAAAAGCTTCAGTCTTGATTCCTGGAAGAGCTGTATGAAGTGCAAGGGCCAAGGGCTTTTCAAGCTGATAGGATCTGAGAATCAGTCTCCTGTGAACAGAAGTTCCCAGAACCAACAGTAGCTGGCAGCAGATAACCTCTCCAAGCTGGAAGATAGCTGAATCCTTGACTGTTAGTGCCAGAAGGTATCTTAGAGATGGCCCAAGCCCCAGTCCTCTGCTTTAGAGATGAGGAAACCTAGGCCCAGAAAGGGTAAAAGCTTGTCCCAGGTCACAGAACTAGGTATGTGACCAGCATCAAGGTGATCTGGCTTTCATTGCCACACCTCAGCCAATGTGTAACCCAAGATCAAAATAGTCAGGGGCAGAAGGAAAGGGAAAAGTTATGGGTTTTGAGTCATTAGTAACCCTAGCATTAGATATGCAGTTGACATCATCAGCCAGCTAACTCTGCTGATGTCTCATGTTCTCAATGTAAGAGGCAGTATCTATTGTACTAATGAGGGGACTAGTACCATTAGCCATTTGGCAGACATTTTTTTCAAGTTTAGGGTTCTAGCAATATATATGTTTATATATATAAACATATATATATATGTATATATTAATAGAAGGCATCCCTGATGGCTCAGTGGGTAAAGAATCCTCCTGCAATGCAGGAACTGCAGGAGACTTGGGTTTGATCCCTGGGTTGGGAATATCCTCTGGAGGAGGAAATGGCAACCCACTCCTGTATTCTTGCCAGGAAAATCACATGCACAGAGGAGCCTGGTGGGCTACAGTCCAAAGGGTCACAAAGAGTTGGACATGATGAGCATACACACACACACACACACACACACACACATGGAGATTTATATAATATAATCACTAAATATACACCTTGAGCATTTTATTATGTAGATTGAATGAACATTTGTCCTTTAATTTTTCCAGGAAAAAAAAATTCCTTTGAATTATACACAAAGTTATATGACTTGTAGTTTAAAAACAAAATTGGTTAGGTCCCCCTCCTTTTTTCACTGTTTATTAGTTTTTTAAAAGTGACTAGTTTTTAAAAAGTAACGAAGGTGTTGAAAGAGCAGACATAAAGTCCATTCAATCACCCCTGGCAGGATGAGGAACATTTGTCCAATGGTGGAGTTCCTGAATTGGGACAAGGAAGAAGGGCTTGCCTATGAAAGGCATGGGTAAGCCGGTATATTCTAGATGCTTATTTTGGGGGGCCCCTCAAGGGACTGAGTAATTAGAATGCCAAGTTGAGAGAGGATATAGAGTTTTTTCTCATTGTTTTCTAATGTAGGTTAGCTAAAACAGCTACAATACTGGGAGACCTCTTGTATTTTATTCAAGGTAGAAGAATGACAGTCATAGTCACTTAAGTCTAGTAGGACCTCAGAAATCACCTAATCCAGAACCTTCATTTTCCAGATCAGAAAACAGAACCCCAGATAGATCTAGTAACTTGATCAAGGTTAGCACAAGCTCTCTGGGGGCGGAGACAGCATTCCAGCAAGTCTGTGAATCTTTTAAATTGCAAGCCATACAAAATGTGTATGCTGAGTACTCCCCTGGCAGATTTCAATCTACGTGAATTAACTGGAAGATTTAAATGAAGATTTTTAAATGTTTTCATTATAATCATTACCCAGCCCTCCAAAGGGTTTAGGTATGAACGCTTTGGAGACAGATTTTTCTCTTCTCTTAGAGGTGCTGGAGTCTGTGCAGTTCTAGACCACTGCTGATAAAACAGAATGGGTGGACTGATAGGAGCCAGATGCTGGGAGGCTGCTCCTGGTAAGTGTCACCAACTTGCCTCAATTACGCACCCTAGTTGTTTGTAGCAGGTCATCTCTGGCAGCTGAAGTCTATACTTTTCAGTGATGGTCCCATCCGATGACAACTGTCCACAAAACCAAGGCTGGCCAGCACTGAACCTCCTTGGCGCTCCCGAAATGCTCCAAACCTCAAAACCCCAAAGACAGTTTGATGAATGAGCCCACACCCTTTGAGCTTAATGGTGCTCTCACCACTCCACAAGGATGGCTTTGAAAAGTAGCACTAATGGTAGTTGCTCAGTTGTGTCTGACTCTTTGTGACTGCATGGACAGTGGCCCACAAGGCTTCTCTGCCCATGGGATTCTCCAGGCAAGAAAACTGGAGTGGGTTGCCATGCCCTCCTCCAGGGGATCTTCCTGACCCAGGGATTGAACCTGAGTCTCCTGCATTGCAGGCAGATTCTTTACTATTTGAGCCACCAAGGAGGACTGCTATTTATTTATTGAACAGTTATTGTGTACAGAGCTCAAGACCTGTTATCTTATTTCCTCTCAATATCAGCAACGCAAGGTAGGGGTAATGGCTCCCTGATACAGAGATGAGGAAAGAAGAGGTCGGCCAAGGCTTAGTAACTCACCTACTTAACTCACACAGCTTGTAAGCGGCAGAGCTGGTCAAATCATTGACTCTTGGACTCTAAAACTTTTGCTTTCTGGGTCAGAGTCCCTGCTGGTAAAGCAGCAGCCATACACTCCAGTTCCAGATTTCAAGTTATTGTCAGAAAGCTTCCTAATTCTAATGTGTTTGGAATCCTGTCTTCTGAAACTTCGTGTTTGTCAAGCATACATATGACTTCCTTCGATTTCTCTGCAAATTTTTACCAAATAAAACCATATGCACTTCCATAGCAACATTACAACACAAACATGGTGTAATCTTTGTCCACTGCAGTACACAGCTTGAAAAGTTTTTATTTTTAAATAAAACAAAAAAAAACAAAAAAAAACCCTACATCTGTATACAGTTGAACTGAACCCCATGGCAACAAATACAAACATAAACGAGAGCTCTTCTCTTTAAGTATTTTCTTCTTTTCTTTGCAGGCAAGAGTCTGAGAACATCAGAAACTGGGTTGTACCACTTGTGACTAAGCAGAGCTCCACTTCGGTGACCAAGGAGCCGCCAGGGCGACGCGGGCCTCCAGCAGGACAATGGCCCCTGCCCGCTGCGCGCGCGCGCGCCTCTCCCGGCTCGGGAGCCCTGGCCACCGGCGCTTGACGCACGCGGAGCGGCGGGGGCCGCGGCCCCGGCCTCTCGGAACCCGAGAGCGGCTCGCAAGACGAGCTGGGTCAGGTCCCCGGGGGAGGCCGGGCGCCACCCGACCCGCAGGAAAGCGGGTGGCCCTAGGGGAGAGACCGGGAATGCGGGCACATCCTTCCGTTGCCGCTCTGCCTCTGCACCCCCCGGGCATGGCGCCGGCCGGTCCCATTTCATCCTCCCCACGAACCTCCCAAGCGGTGTTGCAATGAGCCACGTTCACAAACGAAATCCTCCAGCCTCACGGACCATATGAACTCGCCCAAGCCGCCTCGGCTGGGAAGGTGGAGCGAAGGGATTTGAAAACAGGACTTTTTTTTTTTTCTTTTACTCTATTTCACTTGGCTCCCGACTCCTAGGGCGCCAAGTTAGGTAATTCGCGCCCCTTCGCGCCGGCTGTCGTGATGCTTCCCGGAGCAGTCCTGGGTGCGCCTCCTGGGGAGCGCTGGGGCGGAGGCATCGGCTGCGCTGAGTGATGCAGGTAAAGGCGGGTTTGTCTGGCTGAGGTCCCTGCTTCTTTCCTCTGATTCTCCCTCCTCCTAGAGCCCCAGCTGTTTAAGACTTTCTATGTCTTGACAAATGGAGACACTACCGAAGTGAAGACAATCCCAAACAAACTAGGCAACGGGTTTATGCGGTGGTTTGTTCTCGTTTCCATGGGGAAAGGCCCAGCACGCACTTGCTGATGGGGGATGGGGGTAGCTGTCACGGAGTAAATGCTATTCTCTGTTTCATTCTCATGAACCGGAGAGACTTATTATGAGCAGGTGCTAAAACCTGAATGTTCTCGGCTGCTTCCTCACTGAGCTTGTGCTGAGGTATCCAGTTGACTGCTGAGGGGGTGGGAGGGGGTGGGGGTGGGTAGGTTGAAGAACATCCGAGTGATGATAACAAGAAAACCTCCCATTTCTGAAATACTTGCTAGGTGCCAGGCACTCTGAGAAGCCCTTTATAGCATTTCAGCCTGACAAAGCAGGGGAGGCAGATAATACTGTTTATTCTCATTTAACTCATGAGAGATCCAGAGCTTTCAGAGGTAGTCTGTTCTGCCCCCAGGTCCTGCAGTGACAGAGCGGGTTCTGTCCAGAGCTTCAGACTTCAGAGCCTGTCCAGCAGTGATTTCCCCATAGAGGAGGGTGTTGGTTGGTTGGTTAGTGGCGCAGTGGTGTCTGACTCCTTAGAGAGTCAGACATATATAGCCCACCAGGCTACTCTGTACATGGGATTTCCCAGGCAAAAATACTGGAATGGGTTGCCATTTCCTTCTCCAGGGGATCTTCCCAGCGCAGGGATGGAACCAATGTTTCCTGCTTTGTCAGGCAGGAGAGAGTGACCTAGGGAAGCCACTAGTGAAGCCCCAGAAGGGGGTAAGTGTGTGCTCAGTCGTGTCTCCTATGCCATCTGAGAAGAGGGTAGGGGGCCACTCCAAAAAGACACTCATAACACTGTGCCAGGAGAGACATAGACTCTTGGGTGGTCTTGAACCAGCTTTAGGATATGGTGGGGGAGGAGAAGAGTGGGAACACCCCCGCTTCTTGTCCAGATCCAAAGAGGGGATCCAAAGTTCAGTTCTTTATTTAATCAATTGTTTTTTGTTTTCAGAACTAAAGTGGAAATGACCCAGTGAGGAAGGAAAGTGAGCACCGCCTGCCCTGGCCACACAATTAAAACATATACGCTGGCCAAAGGTGCATCACTCCTCCGCCCATCTCTTCAGACTGAGAAAGGCTCATTTTGACCTGGAAGCCTATTAAAGCATTCCACTGGGGGAATTCTCTGCCCCTGCTGGAGGGACACTGTGAGAAAAGCTTGTTCTTTAGAATGCAGCCACACAAAAGGTTTTGTGCAAATACCGAGTCATGATTCTATAAATGCAAAGAAGCATTAGGGATGGTATGTGAACAAAAGCTGGACAGAGGATGCACACCCAGATGCTGTCTTGGCCAGGTTGCAGTTTCAATGATCTAATGTTTTCTGGCTCCTTCTTGCTTTGCTTTTCCAATTTGGTTTGAATATTTGCATTGCTGTATTATTTTTCCTGTACAATTGCTATTGTCTGTACACAATTAGGTCATTTTCACAGTTGGGTGAGGAGACACTTCAGACCTGAGATGAGCTGCAGCTGCTAGCTGATTCCCTCCTGGGTTGTGTAATTAGATCCCCGTCCTGTTGGCCCCAAAGACACTACCTGCACCCAACATCTGTTGGGTTTTAATGTAAGCCATCTAACCAAGCGGAAAGAAACCATGACATCCCTTTGTAATGGTGGCTAAGCACATCTTGTCTTTGTAAGTTTTGGGTTAATTTGCTGATCTAGTCATCCTGTTCTTTGTGCCAAATCTAATCTTGTATTGCTATGATCCAGACAAGAGAAAGGACTGTTTCCTGGCAGCCGGTGGCTTCTTGGTTTGTGGCAGGTCTGCTGAAGACCTGGGCAAGGGAGAAGAAAAGGAAATTAACAGGACGAGGAGGAAGGACCAGCTGCCTCCAGAAGTGCACACGGAAATTCATGTAGATGTTCAGGTCAGTACAGAGGCTGGACTTCGATCTCGGACTTTGGTTCCATCCCTGTGCTGGACTTTTGTGTATGGTGTTAGAAGGTGTTCTAGTTTCATTCTTTTACAAGTGGTTGACCAGTTTTCTCAGCACCACTTGTTAAAGAGGTTGTCTTTTTTCCATTGTATATCCTTGCCTCCTTTGTCGAAGATAAGGTGTCCATAGGTTCATGGATTTATCTCTGGGCTTTCTATTCTGTTCCATTGATCTATATTTCTGTCTTTGTGCCAGTACCATACTGTCTTGATGACTGTGGCTTTGTAGCAGAGTCTGAAGTCAGGCAGGTTGATTCCTCCAGTTCCATTCTTCTTTCTCAAGATTACTTTGGCTATTCGAGGTTTTTTGAATTCCCATACGAATTGTGAAATTATTTGTTCTAGTTCTGTGAAAAATACCGTTGGTAGCTTGATAGGGATTGCATTGAATCTATAGATTGCTTTGGGTAGTATAGCCATTTTGACAATATTGATTCTTCCAATCCATGAACACAGTATATTTCTCCATCTGTTTGTGTCCTCTTTGATTTCTTTCATCAGTGTTTTATAGTTTTCTATGTATAGGTCTTTTGTTTCTTTAGGTAGATATACTCCTAAGTATTTTATTCTTTTTGTTGCAATGGTGAATGGTATTGTTTCCTTAATTTCTCTTTCTGTTTTCTCATTGTTAGTGTATAGGAATGCAAGGGATTTCTTTCCTTCTACTAACCCTGGGGTTCTTCATTTCTTCCTTCTCTAGTTGCTTTAGGTGTAGAGTTAGGTTATTTATTTGACTTTTTTCTTGTTTCTTGAGGTAAGCCTGTAATGCTATGAATCTTCCCCTTAGCACTGCTTTTACAGTGTCCCATAGGTTTTGGGTTGTTGTGTTTTCATTTTCATTCATTTCTATGCATATTTTGATTTCTTTTTTGACTTCTTCTATGATTTGTTGGTTATTCAGAAGCATGTTATTTAGCCTCCATATATTTGAATTTTTAATAATTTTTTTTCCTGTAATTGAGATCTAATCTTACTGCACTGTGGTCAGAAAACATGACTGGAATGATTTCAATTTTTTTGAATTTACCAAGACTAGATTTATGGCCCAGGATGTGATCTATTCTGGAGAAGGTTCCATGTGCACTTGGGAAAAAGGTGAAGTTGATTGTTTTGGGGTGAAATGTCCTATAGATATCAATTAGGTCTAGCTGGTCCATTGTGTCATTTAAAGTTTGTGTTTCCTTGTTAATTTTCTGTTTAGTTGATCTATCCATGGTTGTGAGTGGGGTATTAAAGTCTCCCACTATTATTGTGTTACTATTAATTTCCTCTTTCATACTCATTAGCATTTGCCTTACATATTGTGGTGCTCCTATGTTGGGTGCATATATATTTATAATTGTTATATCTTCTTCTTGGATTGATCTTTTGATCATTATGTAGTGTCCTTCTTTGTCTCTTTTCACAGCCTTTATTTGAAAGTCTATTTTATCTGATATGAGTTTTGCGACTCCTGCTTTCTTTCGGTCTCCATTTGCGCGAAATATTTTTTTCCAGCCCTTCACTTTTAGTCTGTATGTGTCCCTTGTTTTGAGGTGGGTCTCTTGTAGACAGCATATATAGGGGTCTTGTTTTTGTATCCATTCAGCCAGTCTTTGTCTTTCGGTTGGGGAATTCAACCCATTTACATTTAAGGTAATTATTGATAGGTATGGTCCCGTTGCCATTTACTTTGTTGTTTTGGGTTCACGTTTATACAACCTTTCTGTGTTTCCTGTCTAGAGAAGATCCTTTAGCATTTGTTGAAGAGCTGATTTGGTGGTGCTGAATTCTCTCAGCTTTTGTTTGTCTGTAAAGCTTTTGAATTCTCCTTCATATCTGAATGAGATCCTTGCTGGGTACAGTAATCTAGGTTGTAGGTTATTCTCTTTCATTACTTTATGTCCTGCCATTCCCGTCTGGCCTGAAGGGTTTCTATTGATAGATCAGCTGTTATCCTTATGGGAATCCCTTTGTGTGTTATTTGTTGTTTCTCCCTTGCTGCTTTTAATATTTGTTCTTTGTGTTTGATCTTTGTTAATTTGATTAATATGTGTCTTGGGGTGTTTCGCCTTGGGTTTATCCTGTTTGGGACTCTCTGGGTTTCTTGGACTTGGGTGGCTATTTCCTTCCCCATTTTAGGGAAGTTTTCAGCTATTATCTCCTCGAGTATCTTCTCATGGCCTTTCTTTTTGTCTTCTTCTTCTGGGACTCCTATGATTCGAATGTTGAGCCCCTTGACTCTTAACGTGCTTCATAATCAGACATGACTGTGCCCAGCTTATTAAATGGGCAGGATGGTCTCTCTGGCTCAGCTTTCTCATTGTTTTCTGCTTGCTTCCTCTTTGGTACCTTAGGTCTGAATCTGACAGTGGCCTTGTTGCTCCTCTTTTCTTTTTTCCTTTTTATCCAGATCACTTGTTCACCATTCATTTACTAGCTATTTGATCCCCTTCTGTGTGTCAGACATGTGTTAGATGCTGGAGTTACAAGTGAGTCAGGAGTCTTTGCTCTCATGGAGCCTGCAGTCTCATGAGGGACACCAACCACGAGTGTGATAGGGAAACCCGTATTCAGGTGCTGAGTGATGGCTGGAGGAGGAGGCAGCCAACCCTGAGAGATGGGACACCTTATCTAAGTTCTCACAGATGGCTGATGACAGAGTTGAAACTAAAGATATCATTTGGGAATAGAAACCTGGCCTTCTGCCATCATCTCCTTCCAAGACACCACACTCACAATCTTCTCCTCTTAATTCATTCTCATCCAGTTGCACATACTTAGAACTTACCCTTTTCTCAAAACTGAGCTATTCCCATCTCAGTAGGATTCACGTTTGTCACTAAAGCTAGATGTCTGTCCTATCTCTAAGAATTGATGTGCCGATAAGTTGAGCTGACAGACATAAAAGTGCTTTGAGAACTAAACCCAATACAAACCTAAGCACCAAAGCTACTATCTAAAATATTGATTCAATACATGAATCCATCAAGGGATCAATCATTAATACTAGGTTCTCTGGGGGCAGGACATGTCTTCATATACAGGATGGCCCCATCCCTAAAGGAATTTGGGGACAAGTTGATGGTACAGGGTTAAAGAGGGAAGAAAGTAGGCATTTATTGAGTATTTATTATGTGGTATGCAGAGTGCTACCTGCTTGTCCTTACAGTATCTCAGATAATTGTCATAACAATCTAGGAGGTTGGAGTGATTCTTCTTAATGTATGAATGGAATACCCTCCCCCAATCCCTGTCTGTTCAGGCACAATGTAGCATAATAGCTAAAAGCCTTGTAACAGGACTCAAACTTCTTGAATTCATATCCAGGCAATGTTAACTACTTTTGGTATGACTGAGCAAATTACTCAGATTCTCTGTACTTCGGTTATAAAATTGGGATGACAAGAATGGTGCCAAAATTTTATGCTTTGTTGTAAGGATAAGATACATGGGAAGTACTTGCCACAGTGTCTAGTACAGAATAAGCACTAGATAAAAATTAGGAATTGTTGTTATTATCCAGCTCTAATCCCTTTTTATCTGCAAAGCCTTCCCAGATCCCCCATCAGAATTGATCTCTTTTGCTTCTGTATCCTCACATCACTGTGGGCATGCCTTAGCACATTCTTATGTGTACGTGGTTATTAGTGTCTGGCATAGAAAACACATTCAATAAATGTCAATGGTTGGATGAATGGATGTTTCTGTCTCCTAGATCTCTCTCCTATGCTCATTGAAGGAAGGTAGTATTGTGTTTCTTGCTATAAGGCAGACAAAACACCCAGATGTTCTAAATAAAATACAACAAATATACTTTGAATGCATGGCCAAACTCTTGTGTAAATTAGGGAAATCCTTATGGACACACACACCCACACAAAGAGGGACTGAAATTCAGAGAGGTAAACTGCTACTGAAACTCTGCTGCTTTGGGAAATCTGACTATCTCATGACTTTGGGGTTTGGTTTCAGGGGCTTTATGGAGGACAGAAGACAAGGCATAGTGTCCTCAAAAGATGTTAAGCTGGAGTGAGATGTCTGCATAAAAGTGAGACTCATGAGGGTAGACTAAGGGGGGAGAAAAAACCCTATCTGCATGAAGAAAAACAAAAGAAATGTCTGTCTTGGCCTGGGCTCATAAAATGTTAAAATCACAGACTTCCCCATCACAGATTTAGAGTTTAAATTTGTATTACCTACATGGTCTGGGAACTATAGCTGCAAATTAGTTTAAGTTGGTCCCAGATTGGTAACTTCCCAGAGCACCTGGCCTCTTCACTGGAGAGATAGTCACCGAGGTCTCACTGGAGTCTTAACAGATAAAGCCCCACTGAACATGAGATTACAATCTAAAATTACAAATCCCACTAGGAAACAAGCTACCATGAGTGAAAACTAGTGGAAACCATAGAACTAGACATTATAACAGTTGTCATATATGAAATATAAATTTCTTAAAATGTTTAAATAAATAAAAGGGGGAAACAAAAACATGAAAAAGAATAAATAAAATCTAAAAGATCAGGAAGAATTGAGAAAGAACCAAATACTACTTCTGGAAACAAAAAATACATAATTATTAAAGTTAGAAATATGGTGAATACATAAAAGTAGAATAGATACAGATAAAAGGAGAGTTAGGGAACTGGAAGACAGATCTGAAGAAATTGCTCAGGATACAGGAAAAAAAGGGAGAGTTAGAGAGACAAAGAAATGTGAAACATAAGACGTTAAAGGAGTCAGGAAGAAAAAGAATATGAGAAAGGCAGCATTTAGATAAAATGGCTAAAGTTTCCAGGGTACAGTTCAGTTCAGTTCAGTCACTCAGTCGTGTCCAACTCTTTGCGACCCCATGGACTGCAGCATGCCAGGCCTCCCTGTCCATCACCAACTCCTGGAGTTTACTCAAACTCATGTCCATTGAGTCAGTGATGCCATCCAACCATCTCATCCTCTGTTGTCCCCTTCTCCTCCTGCCTTCAATCTTTCTCAGCATCAGGGTCTTTTCAAATGAGTCAGTTCTTTGCATCAGGTGGCCAAAGTATTGGAGTTTCAGCTTCAACATCAGTTCTTCCAATGAAGGACTTCCAGAGTTAAGGGCAGGAAATAGGACTTGTTTAATTTTTTAATCTAAAGCACTTTGGCAAGGGCCTGACACATAGATGTCCGGTAAATGTTGCATTGAATTGACACGCGTGCTGTGGAATTTGCTTGTCCATTACTTCATACACCTATTTATTTTAAAAATATTCACTAAAGATACAGTTATGAACAAACCAGACAAAACCCTTGTCTTCACTAAACTTATGTTCTGCTTGAAGAAAACAAATAATAAACAAGTTAACAAATTAATATTCAAGATACTTTAACACTGTAAGAAATGCTATGAAGAAAGTGAAACGGTCACTTAAGAGAGAGACTGGGAATAACTTCATTGACGAAGTGAGAGTTCAATGTTAAGAAGTCAAGTGAAGACATTACAAGTGAATGATACAGTGAGTGCAAAGGCCCTGAGTGAGAAATAAGTTGGCATTTTTGAGGAAGAGAAAGAAGTCAATATGTCTAGAGCTGACACAAAAAGTGGTATGAGATGTGATGGGAGAGATGGGCAGGAGCAACAGCATTTTCCCCCTTGAGAGCAGCACGAAGTCACTGGAGGGATTTAAGCACAGGAACAATGTATTCTGTCACCCTGCATACTGTGTGGTAATAGATTGTAGTGGTAGCAAGAATAGATCAGGGATCCTAGTTAGTGATTTCAGTCATTCAGGCAAGAGATGACAGCAACTTGGACTAGGATCATGGCCATGAGTATGGAGAAAAGTGGAGGGACTCAGATATATTTTGGAAGTAGAAACAGGGTATTTGGAGTAGATATAAAAGGTGAAGGAAAGGGGAGGCGGGATGAAGCATGATTCTTAAGTTTTTGGATTGAGTGGCTGGGTGAACAGCTGTGCCATTTTCCAGATGGAGAAGAGTAGAAGAGTAATATGTGAGTGGGAGTGGGGTGGGGACATGAAACAGGAGTTCTTTTTTGTGCATGTTAAGCTTGAGATTCCTGTCAGACGTCTGAGCAGATAGCTGTATATGAAAATATGGAGGAGCTCAGGAAAATGAGCCCCAAGCCAAGGAGTGTTCCTATTTTGCAGCTTATGTTTCCTTCAAGATCCTCCTATAGTGTAGGTATGGATCGGGGTATGCATGGGGGACTGACCACTTTAAGCTACAGACTCTGTGGAAGCAGGGTCAATGGAGCTCTGGAGTTTAGGAGACTCTTTTGGGCCCATTGCTTAACTCAGCATGGGAGCTTCCAGGCTTCCAGGCCCATGTAACCCTGATGATTTTGGTAGCTGCTGTAGTTTTAAGGCAATGTGCTTTTTGAGGGATGTCAAAGTCTGAGTTCACGACTCAGTGACAAACTCAGGCGGTTCTTGTGTGGGGAAGGGTGGAGAAGTCATCATATCATCTGGTGCCCACCCCCTCCCTCCCATTAACTCAGAGCATTGTCTCTCAGAGATCCAAGGGAGTCAAGTGTCAGGAATATGACGCATCAGAGATACAAAGGCAAAGGAGATCCCAGCATGAGTTAATGACTGAAGAATGCCTTAGCCCATTACATAAGCGAAAGTGAAACCTCTGAGGAACAAATAAACAAAGGGTATCATATTGATATAAAAATACAAGAAGCTCACTCTGTGGTTGCTGACATACATCACTGTGGAAACAAACTCATGTCTGAAGTGACTATGGTTAAACTTGGAACCACATGACAGGAGCTTTAGGAAGTTCCAAAGTAATCAAGAATAACTTGAACAAAATAGCTTTCTTCCCCAAGCTTATGGCTTTGAGAGAAAGGACAAGGACTCCTCTCTGGAGAGGAGGGACCACAATGCAAGGGGACCAAGTGACTCAAGTTAAGTTATTTCATACAAAAGAAGGAAACTACTGTCACCTTGGAAAACAACTGTAAGTTGACTGCCATCACTCAGGATTCAGCTCTAAAATCCATGAGACTGTGGCAGGATTCTTTTCTTCTCAGCTATGCATACATTCAAGCTTGCTGAGACATCTTTTTCCTTTCATTTCTTAGGAAAACCAAACTGTTACTTTGATCCTATACCTTACCATGTTGCTCTGCCAACTAGGAAACTCAGAGTCAAACCAAGGCCCACCCTTAACTTATAAGTACAGAAAGGTTTAGGTAAATGTAGCTTTAAGTCCACCTTATTATTGGATTAACTTTGTTTTTAATTCTTATTTTTCTTTCATTCCCCATTTTATGTTTTTTTTTTTTTTTTTTTTAAACAGTGTGGTTCACATACCATGTGTTTTGGAATGAAGTAGAATACAAGAAAAAAAATAAATAAACTTTCTGCCCAAACAAGGCAGCATGAAAAACAGGTACCTGGTGGTGTTAGGATAGCTCAATGAACAGAGCAGGTTCTAATTGCTGTCTGTTAGACACCTACGTCAGTATCATTAAGTTCATTAGACAGACAGGAATCTTGTTGCAGCTATAACATGATGGCATACTAAATGTTCATGAACAAAAGAGGAGGTATTCAAGGTAAGATGGGCAGAGCCAATGAAAACAATCAGCTGTGCAATTCCAGCTCCTTTAAGGGTTGATTTCCACCCAGCCTGGGAAAGGCTTCCAGGAGGAGCTCTTCTGGCCTGCCTTGGTGGTTTTCTTATAGAAACTTGGTTGTATCCTGGGTACGCTTAGTCCCTCAGCTTCCACCTCCTGGGACAGACCAGACTGTTGTCCAGACCAGTGGGTTAGAACCCACCCTTGACCTCTGGAAAGGTTACTTTGCCTGCTGTCTGATTATTTTATTTACATGTTAGCAGTTTTACTCCTTTTTTTTTGTTTTGTTTTTAGAACATTAAAAAGTAATTTTTTAAATCCCAAGAGTAAGAGAAGGACAATAAAAATTCAGATATACCAAACTATATAAAATGTAAAATCAAACTTCCTTTCTTTTCCTCTCTTCTCCCATTCCAATGCTCCTACCCATTTGTCAAATGTAGCCACCACTAACTGTAGTGCGAACACATCTGGATCTTTTCTATACGCATTCAGACGTCTTTACATACACATACATGTGCTCATAAAGTCTGTGTATAGCTTTTTTTTCTTTAAAGAATTTTTCTCTTCACATTATTCTGTAACTTGCTTTTTGCAGTCAGTAAAATATTGTGAACTACTGTTACATACATAGCAACCACATTCTTTATAATGGCTACTGAATGACTCATGAAACTATACCAAAATGTATTCAACTTATTAAGGAACATTTAGGTTGTTTCTAATATTTTGATAGGACAGATTAATGCTGCATTGAGCATTCTTATGCCTGTATTACTCTTTTTATTTCTAAGAGTAGAACTGCTGGGTCAAAGGGTATGCCTGTATTGAATTTTGATAGGCACTGCCTAACTGCCTTCCAGAAAGACTGACCACTTTATACTTCTACTAACTACGAAAGAATGCCCTTTGTTCACATTCTCATCAACAATGGATATTGCCTGCTTTTTTTCCTTTTTCGTTTTTTTTTAAATTTTGGCAGAAATGATTGGCAAGAGCATGGTACTTATTTTAATTTGTATTTACCAGACCAGTAGTAAACTTGATCACTTTTACTCTTTTACTATGGGTACAATGAAAGACAAAGTTGAAGGAGTAGTTTTAATGTATTTCTTTTAGAGACAGATGACAAACCCAAAGTGTGATATTTTAAGCTACTGATCTCTAAGAGGGCTTCCCTGGTGGCTCAGATGGTAAAGAATCAACCTGCAATGCAGGAGACCTGAGTTCAATCCCTGGGTTGGAAGATCTCCTGGAGAAGGGAATGGCAACCCACTCCAGTATTCTTGCCTGGAGAATCTCCATGGACGGAGGAGTCTGGCAGGCTACAGTCCATAGGGTCACAAAGAGTCAGACATGACTGAGCTACTAAGCACAGCTTAAGAAGATCCACATTTGAATGTTACACATTTCCGTGTTAGGAAAGTCAGTCATAATTTCACTCCCAAGGTCAAATTGCATATGATGTTTATTCTTGGCATGTGTTTACATAATGGCTTTGGCCCAGAACATTAGAAGATGTCAGAACTATATTTTGATAATTTTCCCTTGTGCCAACATTATCATGCTAGCAGTTACAAACAACAGAAACTACTCTGACCAAATTATGGATAATAAGTTTATTCTATAACAGTTGAGAGCCCACAATTGGGCTAATTAACAGGATGACTGGCCTCCAGGAACCACCTTGGTGGTCTCATAGCAGGCATGGTATGGCTGGAAGGTCTCCTCCACACAGCAGATGTTTTCAATGTCTTGATCTCTGTGCTCAAGAGTCTGCTTCTAGGGAGAAAGCATCTATTGGCTTAACTTGGGCCTCAAGGGAAGGCAGGCTCTTAATTATAATCCCAGTAGACTGAATCCAACAGGAAGAGACCCTTCTTCAAAAGAAAACTGGGGTATTGTTAGGGAGTGAAGTGGATGCTAGTCAGCCAAAACCAAAACAGAACAAACAAAACCATCCACTACACTAATCTTTCCAACTGCCATTTCTTCTCTTCCCCTTGTAAACTTTTCAGTTCCCACAGTCTTCATAGATAATCTTTCAGATAGCATAGCAAGGGGTTTATATCCAGAATGGGGACCCCATGGGGCAGAATAACAGAGACCATCTTATTCAACTTGCATTTTGTGCTATGCTTTCTCAAGTACTTTCTACTATTCCAGCCCTGGGATCAAAACACTGAAGTCAAGACTTCCCTTGTGGTCCAGTGGTTAAGAATCTGCCTTCCAATGCAGGGAATGAGGGTTCGATCCCTGGATGGGGAACCAAGATCCCACATGCTGTGGAGCTACTAAGCCTGCTCAAAACAACTAGAGAGCCCAGGTGCAGTAACTACTGAAGTGCTCCAGAGCCTGTGCTCCACAACAGAGAAGCCCAAGCATCGCAACTAGAGAAAACCTGTGCACCAGATGACCTAGTGCAGCCAAAAGCAAAAAATACACTGAAGTCTTAGAATAAGAAAATTTTTCCTGAGAGGTTATAATATTGGCTTTCTCTCACTCTGCATGTTACTTTGGTTATCCTTGAATACATAGAAATTCTGTGTATTCATTTATTTATTCATTCATTCATCCAACTACTACTTATAGAAAGCAATGTTGTGCTATACATTGTTCTAGGTGCTGAAGGAACAGCAATGAAATGGAAAGACAAGGTCTCTGTCCTAGTAACAGATGATGCTGGAAGGAGGAAGCAAGGCTGGTATTTGGACTTTGGATTTTAACTGAAAAGCAATATAAAATACTTAAAGGTTTTGGACAGGCAAGAAATACAATCAGATTGTATTTTAGATACATTATTTTAATTTGTACTTTAAGTCCATAGAGAATGGACTATGAGGCAATAAGAACAGAAGCCAAGAGACCAGTCCGAGGACCAATGTAATAGCTGGATGAGAAAAGATGTTAACTTGGACTAGTTTGGTGGCCAAAGAGAGAATGAGATGTGGACAGAATAAAGAGATATCTAGAAAGCTGAATGAATAGGATCATGTAGCTGGTTGGAGTATTAGGGAAAAGGAAAGAGAAAAAGATAGTTCTGATATTTCTGGTGTGAGCAACTGAATGAATAGTGATGACCCAGGGGAGCTGGTTAGGGGAAGTGGAGAAAAGAATGAACTAGCCATGTGTTACACTGAGTGCATGTGTGATTGTCATGTCAAGTAAGCAGTTAGGTCAGGTCTGAAGGTCAGAAGAGAGATTCAGTGGTCACTAAACCAAGGAGTTGGAAGATGATGTCCAAGGAGAGGGTGTAGATTGAATAGATGGGTCCCCCAACATTGAACTCATATCTTAAATAAAGGAACCCTGGAATAGTTTGCCTCAAGAACTGTCTATTTCCCGTGGAGCCCCACATCAGTTCTTTTCTGCTGCAGTTTTTTTCAGTCTCCAGCATCAGCTGGCCCCTGTATGTAAGGAGGTCACTAACTCAAGCAACACTGCTGGTGGACCCATCATTTGGCCCAGATCATAGAAGGATTCTCAACTAAATCTGTTCAGTTCCATCTTGTTTGGAGGGAGACATGCTGCTCATCATGCCCACATCCTCACACAGACTGTCCAGGTAAGTCTCCCACCTTTGGTTCAAGGGCTTACAGGTTTCTGGGGCCACTGGACACAGGGATGCACAGGCTATGGGTTGTTGTTGGTGGCATGGTGGGTCTACCCCTTGGGGATATTCCAGCGCTGAGCCCTTTCTACTCTATTCCTCAGTTTTCATGGCAAATCTGAGGACCTTCCTCCCCCCACACTATCCTCTCTGGTGCCACTTGCCCCTCTCCTGCCTCCTTTCCTCACACCAGCACTAGGATGTCCAATCATTAAATATGGAAATATCATATATTCAGTGGATCCTTTGGGTCTTTATTTCTGTTTCCATCTGCAGTGCCCTTAGGTATCAGGGAGAGAGAAGAAGGGAAGGGAAACACACAGGAAGCATGTCAATAGGCTGAAACTCTGCTACAGTTTCAGATGACAGCTTACCTACAGACAGATGGTTTAGGAATCAGCTAAGCGCTGGATTTCTTAATACTGCCAGGAGTAACTCAGAAGGCTGGGGATACGGCTGGAAAGATCAGACACCCAAGCTTTTGAAAACCACAGTTTTGGTAAATACATGCACAATTTAAAAAATGTATTTGCAAAAATCTAGTTGCCTTCAGTCCAGTCTTCCCTATTAATCAAAGGATTTTTTCTTGAGCTCTGTGGCCCAGTCTAGGATCCCAGCTCTGACCGCTGCTGCCCATGCAGGTCTCAGTGAATTTCTCTCAGAGTCTCCAGACTGCCTTGGCTGACGACTTGTTCCTCTTGGGACAGTTTTCGCCTGAGCTGAGCAGCCTGGCCCCCAGCTGTGCGGGGCCCTCTCTCCGGTAAGAGGAAGCGCTTTCAGCTTAGTCCATTAACACAAACATTCAAAAGCAAACATTCAAAAGCCACAGATCGTGTTCACATAAATAAAACAGGATTGAGAAAAGCTTCACCCCAAGAAACCAAAGGGGTGTTTTAAAAAACTGCCCCTGCCTTCCAAGTAGGCAGGCAGCAAAAGCCACAGCGATTCCAAAGCCTCGTGTGCTCCTTAGAGCTGGGTGGCTGCGGCCACAGGCCTTTGAAGAGGAAATGCCATCCCCGGGACAGGCAGAGAGCCAGCCCCCAAGACCTGAAAGTACCAGAGAGAAGCTGAAAGCAGTGAAGGGGAAGGGGGAGCACAGCTGGGAAGTGAAAAACGGGAGGAAGGTGCAGGGAAAATAAAGGGGGAGGCTCTTCCTAACTGGGCTCCCCACACCCAGGCCAAAGAGTCAGTAGACAGAGCGGTTCACTGTGCCCCTGAGACAGAGCTGGCCATGGAGGGGCCTGGGCGGCGGGCACAGCCCAGGGTGACTAAGGCCCCGCAGAAGGGTGTGTGTTCTTGCTGAGGGGTGGAGAGGGGTGGTGGTGTCTGGGCTGAGAGATGCCTTTACTTTGAAAGCTTCTGAGGAAATTAACTTTACAAGGTACCTCCCTGTCTCCCAGAGTTATTAAAAGAAAGGAGGGAGCAAAGAAGAAATGGAAAAATGGTAACACCTCAGGAAGGGCTGAATGATCCCAACTGAAGGAAATGGGAGGCAGATTAAGTGATGAATGTGTAACCTCTTCTCAGGGAGGAAGAACTCTGAGTGTGACCTTGTGTAAATGGGTAAAAACAAAACAGAAAACCCCCACGCAAAGCACAACACTCAGTGTGGCCAAGGGCAAAACGCAGACACACATACACATGCCCTTTGAATATGTAGGATGAATGACTAATTAAATAGCCTAGGAACTTCCAAGTAAAAGGTCTGCTGGTACTTCTGTCTCAGTGGGGCAGCACTGAATGCTAAAGGGATGGAGGGAGGAAGAAAGGTGCTATAAGTCATGGGGTCCAGAGAAGGTGGCAAGTCTGGGAGCCTTTGGAGTCCTAACAGTGGGGCCCATAGATGGATATCTATCCGGACATCCATTGCTCATTTGTTGATGAAGAGAAAAAAGGCACTAAATCTAATCACTCTTAAAAAAAAAAAAAAAGAAGCCAACTGAAGCCATTCATTTCACAGCATAGGAAGCCAGGTGTTTTCCTAAGTGTTAAAAATCTGGGGTATAAAAATGTAAACCCCTCCTGCCTGACAATAATCCTCAGAGCAGATGAGGCCACACTCGCCCAACTTTGGCAAGCCCAGTCAGCGTTTGAAAGCATGATCCTTAGAAGCTTGTGCCTGCCCAGACACGTGTACCCACAACTGCCTTACATTCAGAATTGCATTCAGGTGGACTAGCAAATCCAAGGTTGGAAAAAATATACTGGGAGAGAAACAGCCTACCTTCTGCTCCTCTTCTTGCTCTTCATTCCTAAGCCCTCAGACTTCACCCCTAAGTCTCTGCAGGTGACACTTGGAGTGAGTGGCCTTCTAGTGGCTGGGTATCTCTGTGTCCTTCCAGACAGTGCTGCATTTGCCCGGTGGTGGAGGAAACATTTCCAGCTGCTTTCTGCTGGCTCCTTCATCAAAGCTGCTTCTGAACCTCTCATATGGCTCCTCCCAACACGCAAAGCCTTTGGGTGGTTAGGAGTTTTCTTCACCAAATTGTCAGAGTCCTGATGACAGTACTTCAAAACAGAAGTTGATTCACCCAGGTACACAAGGTCATGATGGACAGCTCCAGTCTCCATGGGCCAACTTTCATTTTTCAACTCCTCTAATTATTTTGTGTGTGTATTAAAAGAATTAGAAACAATCATTGCCACTGATATTAAGTGTTTACCATGTGCCAGATGCTATATATATATTACCCTATGTAATTCTTGGCCTGAGAAGGCACCATGTTGTTTCCTGGGTTAACTGAGGCTCAGAGAAGTTATGCAGTTTGTGAGAAGATATAGGACTAGAAAATCAGAGTTAGTATTTGAACTCAGTTCTATTTAATTCACTAGTGGGTTCCTTCAATTAGTATCCTGGACTGGCTCCAGGGGCCAAAGATAGATTTATTTCTGCAACAGGGAAAAACTGGTAAGAAATCCCATGCTGAGCTAAACCTTTAACTAATATAACTCAGTGGTCTGCCTCTGGTGTTGACCAGCAGAAACATTAGATAGGCAAGGTTAGGACATCATGTTAAAAAAGTTGAGTAACTCCCTAAGTATCTCCTAATCTCTCACTGATATATGCTAACTCCATTAATATTTTCAGTCTACATCAATCCCTTGGATACTAGTTTCTGTATGTTTATTATTTTCTACATTTACTATATTTTGAGGTACTCTGAATTACTTTTAAGTTTCAAGGGACACCCTCATACTCTGTTATTCCTAGATTTATTGGCTGATAGAAATCAAGACCAAAAGGAAAAAAATCTCAACAGGCTGAAATGATAGAATGAAACTGAGTGAGAATAAATGACAAGTCATGAACTGAGGTTCAGTTAGTCAGCTAATTGACTGCAGAATGATGGCGAACAAAGATGGACGTCGTTACTTCATGGTCAGCCGTGGATAAGGTGACCTTAGGCTGCCTGAATAGAAACAGAGAGTCTGGGACAAAGCAGGGGACAGCTCTAGTTTAGTCTACACTGTATATATATTAAGTCATGTTCTAGCCACACAGCTTTAATAGTAACAAAGACATTTGGGTATTAAATTAAAAAAAAAAATGTGAGAAAACCACATTTCATGAAGAGATCTGATGTGTGTATTAAGGGAAAAGTGGAAGAGGGCAGGATTAAGTGTCTTGAAACATTTGAAGCCAGGGAGCAACTTCAGAGGGAAAAACTGGAACCAAATGGAAAGAAATTTCAAGGGGCCGATTTTGGTTCAGTATATGGGAGAATTTCTCTATCAAAACTTCCAAAACAGAATGTGCTGCCTCAAATGGTAATAAGCTTTCCATCCTCGGGATATGCAAAAAGAGGCTGGATGACCACTTGTGAGAGATGCTTTGGAGGAAATTCTGAAATTGGAGGTGGGCAAGGGTGATTTCATAACCTCTAGGCACCCTTCCAGTTATAAGATTCCCCATTTAATATATCTCACCCTTCATTCACCATCTGGGCAATCCCTAAAACATCCAGTAATCTCTCAAAGCTTCAATTTTCCCTTCAGTAAAAGGATTATATAAAACATGTTAAGTCACAAGTTTAATGTGAAAATGCTAGTTATATTTTACGAGGATTCATAATTATATTTTTTTAAAATAAAAAAAAATTTTCATGAATCACATAAAAATCACCGTGCTTATTTTTTTAAACCCCTGAAGCATCTTTGGAGGTCCTGGACTAGTTGATTTCTATGGTCCTTTTGGTTCTAAGATCCTACAGTTCTGTGGTTTTGCAGAGACCTTAAAGGTCACGACACACAGGGGAAAGGAAGCTCCTTGGAAAAGACCAGACCACTAAAAGGAGGTGCTTGTTTGAGTTTTTTCACATTCTCTATGTCACTTACGAAATTTTGTTGTTGCAAATGAGGGGGAAGCCCTCCAAAATGACTCCAAAATGAAAGCAAAATGTTATAACCAGGATCCATCTCTTAGCTCTGCTTCTAGCTTCTCACGCTGGGTCCCCTTGTGGCAGCAAAAATAGTGACATCCCCATGAGTTAGGCTAGTGAGGAAGAGAGACGGAGTTCTAGCAGTCCTAGCAAAAATTGGAGGCTCATTCTGGTATGGATTTCCATGCCCATTCCTGAACCAATGACTGTGGCTGCGATGGAATGGGAAGGCGGGCATCAATCCCAACCCAGCCCTACAGCTGAGGATATGGGGAAGTGGCTCTCAGAGGAAATGTGGCGAACCAGACAGAAGGACTCGGCAATGTTGCCTGGTCCAGCCTTCGGCTGCCTGACAGCAATCCATGGCTTCCACACACACAGGGCACGTTACTTCTCTAAAGGGACATCATGTGAAACTTCTTCATTACTAAAGCTAGATCCAAGTTCAATATTTCATGTCAGTGTGCAAATCTTGTCAAGTGATTCTTCTTTGTTCAGTGATCTGTGGGTAAATAAGAAGTTAAGCCACACCCTATGTATATTAGGACAGAGAAAACAGAAACATTCCAAATTGCAAAGGACATCCAGTGGCTACCAGGCCTCACACATATCACAGTCTTTTTGGGCAAAATGGGCAAAGACTCCCTATCTTGCAGTGAAGTGGTGGTCTGGGGCTGCCTCAGTTTCACTTTCTAAGAGGATCCCCTTGTTCCCTGTTTCTGTGAGAGAGTCTTTTCATAGGACAGCACAGCTTTAAATGCCATTGCTCTCTGGTATAAATGGGAGTGCATCTGTGGTGGGGGAAGGGGTTCCAAGGACAGTTTTCAGACTGGTTCCCATCTGTGTGTTTCTGGTTATGATAGTTAATTTTATGTATCAACTTGACTGGGTCATGGGGTGCCCAGATATTTGGTAAAACATTATTCTGGATGTTTCTGTAAGGATATTTTGGAATGAGATTAACATTTAAATCAGAAGAGGCAGTAAAGCAGACTACTTTCCCTAATATGGGTGGGCCTCAGCCAATCAGTTGAAGGCCTGATTAGAGCCAAGTGGCTGACCACCCCCTGGGTAAGACAGAATTCCTCTGGCCTGACCACCCTTGAACAGGGACATTCCTTCAGAGTCAAACTGAAACATTTGCTCTCTTGGGTCTTAGCTTGAGTACTTACCTTGTAGATCTTGGGACTTGCCAGACTCCATAATCACATGCGCCAGTTCCTGATAAATCTGTTTCTCTCTCTACATATATACCTATTGGTTCTGCTTCTCTGGATAACCCTGATAATACACTGGTCAATTCCATGAGTTAGTAATAAAAGTAGAGATCTAGCTGATTTATAGCTTCATTTAGAACAGATTTGGGGTAGCTGTAAATTAATGGCTTCTACCTCTATATTGGTCTCCTTTGGGGAAATACAATGGAATGACCTGGAACTACTCTCCCTTGCTGGAGGGCTGCATACCAGCTGCATCTGTTCAAGAGGCATGGCTGTCCCTTTTGACAGGTCAGGAGGGTGCAACAAGAGCATTCTAGAAGAGGTACGGGAGATCACACTTATTCTAGGTCCTAATCTTTCTTTGGGCTTCCCAGGTGGCTAAAGAATCCCCCTGCCAATGCAGACCAGGGTTCGATTCCTGGATTGGGACGATCCCCTGGAGAAGGAAATGGCAACCAACTCCAGTATTCTTCCCTGGGAAATCCTATGGACAGAGGAGCCTGGCAGGCTCTAGTCCATGGGGTTGCAAAAGAGTCAGACATGACTGAGCGAATAAACAACAGTAATAATCTTTCTTTATTGTACTTTTCCCTTCTTTTTTCTTTTGCTCAAACTAATTTAACTTTACAAGGAATCTGGCTTTTCCATTCAGCAAAGGATCCAGATGAATACACTCAGTTGACTTGGGTCACAGGCAGAAACTGTTTTTTGTAGCAAAGTCCTATTTTATTCCTTCTTGGTTTTAGAGGCATTAGCTCTTGTAAAATTTACAAAGGCTTCAACCTGCAACCACTACATTCCTACAACCTGAACTTTCCGTCCAAGTCCCTGAATGCTGCCGCCCAGAGAGTCACATGGGCTGAAAATCCCAGTATACATTAGACAATTTACCACAAAACAAGAACTGCCAATAACTGACTGTGTTAAAGACTGTTATTGTCCCAATACCCATCTAATTATCCTCCTTAGTAAGAAGAATCCACAATTTTTAGTTAGGCACATTGCCAATCAGGACTTCTTCCCATTCCCTTGAAAGCAGGTGTGGCTATACGGCCAAGTTCTGGATATGGGATATCAACAGAAGTGCTGTGTGCAACTTCCACAAACTGTCCATAAAGGGCCCGTTAAGATTATTTTTCCTTTTACAGACCAACCTAATCCTCACTAACACCCAGAAGTTCTTCTATCTTCATTCATCCAATTCTATAATCCAGGGGCTGCAACTTGCCATGCTTCATTTCCTGGTATTAAATTCTGACAGTTGACAAAAAATCTAACTTACACAAACTTGATTAAGGGAGGAAAAGAGAGGAATGTAATAGGTAATGTAACTGAGCACTCCACAGGGATGAAAGGGCTTGGCTTAATCTAGATTCAGTCAGCTTCCTCTGAGTTGTCACTAGTCTCAGGAAGGCTCCCCTTACAGTAGCAAAACAAGCTAACCTGCTTTTAACCTGCATCTTTATAGTAGGGGAGATTCTATCTGCCTGTTCTGTAGGTCTCTTGGATTGCACCAGCTTAGGTCACCTGCACAGTTCCAAACCAAACACAGGTTCATGGGAGTGGGATCTGTTGAGGCTGCTAAAAACCCATCCTAAAGCTAGGGTTGGTCTTAATTCCATCTGAACCAGATCACTGAGAACAGGAGCTGCTAGCTTCCCAAAGAAACTCAAGCTAATGAGTTTCTTCCGAGAAGGGGGATGCATGTTGAGTAGCAAACAACACATTTTACCATACTCTTTAATTTATATTTGGACCATCACTTGGCCTAAGCTTTACAGATTCATTACCACCCTTTGGAGAAATCTTAAACAGGACTAAAGGAGATTACAAAATATTTTAAAGTCCTTTTGAATAGACTAAGTTATAGGATTTCAAATTAAGTACTGTTTGACAGGTTAAGAAAGAACTTGCTGTCCTTCATACTCCTAAGGGGCACGGAAGTTTGGTAGGGGAAAGGAAGATTTGATTGCTTAGGAAAAAAAAATCAAACCAAACCTCCCAACAGGTCTTGGCACTTAAGAAAGTGAGGAAAGAACACCTGGATCATGCTTTCCCTTTGACTGTCCACACACAGGTCAGCCACAAACAGTAGCTTCCTTCTTGCAGGGTCGCAATAATTCATTACCTGGAAGACTGGATGCCTGCTCTCATTTGGCTTTCCTGGCCACCTCAAGTTTTCCATTTCCAATGCTTAGAAGTTTTGTTTGTGAGGGTCCAAATGCAGCAGGAACTATTTACAGGCTTCTAAGCTGCACTTGTTGTGCAGGCCAAGGGTGTTGGCTGAACAACCGACCAACCTTTCCAGGGAGAGATCTGAAGCAGGGGATTTGAAAAAACACCTTCCAATCTGTCAGGAACATGGAAAAAGTTGCTGTCTCTTCTACATTGGCGGGGGCGCCAAAGCACATCACAGCATCTGGTTAACCAACTGCTAAAACTTCAAAACACAGAGATCAGACTCTACTGTTTTTCTTTAGGAACACAGAGCAGCAGTCAAGCATAGGACCACAGGGTTCTAGGAAAAATAAGAAGTTACTGGGCTTCAGGGACTGTCTTTGCACCACAGATTCAGAGTGTACAGACTTAAACTAGAATCAACTGTTCAAAGAGCCAGAAGAAATCATACCAAGAGGTGATATGTGACAATCTCTTCTCAAGGTAAAAATAACTGAGAACACTTAGCAGAAAACTGGGAGAAGGAAAACTTTTCTGAGATATTAAGTGAAACTGTTATTTGATGAACACTGCATTACCTACCCAAGGGGGATGGAAATTTCCCTTTTAAGAATCAAGAGGCTTCGTTTACTCTCCTTGGTTATATAGTTTAGAGCATGAACACTTGCTTTCATGAAATTAAGAATTAAGACTCACATTTCACTATTTACAAGGCCTTTGTCTTTTCATGGATTTTCTCCAACTATCCCATTTTCACTTTTGATGTCATTCTCAAGATTTCCAACAGGTCCTGAGATTATACTTCCTCCCCTATGGCTGTCCTAGCTCCCCAAGCCTGTCCTGTCCAGAGGCAATGCCCAGCAGCTCTCAGTTGGATTAACCATGTGCCAAGCACACGTTCCTGCCGCAGCTCAACATAAGGTCAACTGGACAATCATTACCAGCTGTCTTTGTGTCCTTCTGTCCTTTCCATGTGGGCTCCCTTTACCATATAGTCCTGGGCAGCCAGGTTCCCTGAGCTGGTTCTAACAGCTCTGAGCAGTGCTCAGTTCAGCGGTGCAGAATCCATCACGGACAAAGAAAAGACTTGATACTAACATCTTGGACTCCACTGAAAGAAACTGGCACTAGCATCAACAGCTGGTTTCAAACTAACTGAAGTGATTGAAGTTTTTATGCCCAAACCAGCAAAATATGAGTAACATGGATGAAAGACTCAAGACAGGAACTGAAAACATTAGAAAAAACAGCCCACTGTCCATCAACGGCAAGAAAAACCTCCAAGAAAAGCGGTTTCATAAACTCTGAAGAAACTGTCCTACTTTTCCAAAAAATTCGGTAGGTAAAGTAGCCTATTAAAATAATTATCTATTTTTAAGTAGCAGTAAACTGTAATATCATTTCAAAATCATTATGAAACATAGTATGACTTCAGGATGACTTGATGACCCAGGCAGAGCCCATCCAGGAGTCCAATTAACCTCATGGTTAAGGACATGACCTCTGAAGCCCAACTTGCCTTGGTTTAGATCGTGGGCCACCTAGTTAATTTCTATGTAACCCATACAGTTTGGATGTTTATTTCCTTTCCTATATAAAATGGGGATGATGGTACTGTACTTTATTGACTCTAGAATCCACATTTTAACATTCTTGAAATCTCTAGGGCCTTAAAAAAGGCTGGTGGCCAGGCCATAGTCATGATGTACCTGTCATTGCTTGTGCATATGTGGAGTTGGTGGTTGTTTCTGGTGGCACAAATGGACATCAGCAATCTTTCAATATTTCATTCCACAGGCCATCATCTTAATAACAGTTGACCAAAATCCTTCTGTTAAATATCTCTGGATCAAGGAAACATCAGCATCAGAATGTGCAGAATGGGTGTCAGTGTCTGACTTTTTGTGACCCGATGGACTGAAGCCCACCAGGCTCCTCTGTCAGAATTTTCCAGGCAAGAATACTGGAATGGGTTGCCATTTCCTCCTCCAGAGGATCTTCCCAAGCCAGGGATCAAACTCATGTCTTTTGTGTCTTCTGCATTGCAGGCAGATTCTTTACCACTATGCCACCTGGGAAGCCCTCATTGCACAGACCATTGTCTTAATAACAGCTGACCAAAACCTTTCTGTTAAATACCTTCTGATTAAGAAAACACCAGCATCAGAACTTGCAGAATGGGTGTCAGTGACTTTGAAGGAAATTGCACAGACAGTGGTGGAGCAGTTCATTAAGAATTGCTGCATCATGTGGTCTGAGTCATAAAGGTCAGACTGTGAAGTTTTAGGAATGCCTTACCCAGTTAATTTCACTTGTTTAAAATATAAGCACAGAATGATATGTTTGTCTCAATATCACATTACATCAATTCTAGCTATTTTTTCCATATTTTAACATCTCAAGTCAGGATGTGTCACACAATTTGTTGAGCCTTGTATTTTTATTCTTAGTGCTATACAAAATGGTATGTCTTACAATTGACAAAGTCTGAGGTTTATTGAAATAAAACACCTAACAGAGCTTTTTGCATAGGCATTCTACATTTTCTAAAAAGCATTGTCACAGTTTAATTGGCAGCATTGTTTTCTGTTAATAAAATGGCACATCTTATCACTAATGACATTGCAGAGTCAATGAAACAGCAGTACTTACTTCACTGGATTGTGAGCAATCAGTGATTAACAGTTTTAACGTGCTTAGAATGGTGCCTATGTTCTATGCTTTTAGACATTAATATTAGCTTATCAGTCAGGGGCTTTGCTATAGATTGAGAGATATCAATCTATAACAAAACCTTAAAAATTTGTTTTCAACCTAGAGAGCTTCCCTGCTTCTCCCAACTTATCTCAATATCCAGTCTTTATTGAGGTCTTACTTTATGCCAGAAACTGCTTGATATTGTGCCATAATTATCAACCACAGATTTGGCCTTCAAGACCACTTAAACAACAGTTTTAGCAATAACTATATAGACAGGAAGAAAGATAACACCAGGTTCTGAGAGGAATTAAGAGAAGGCAAATATTGAACACCCATCATTCATCATTTAACAGTGTGACCTAAGGATAAGCTTGAACCTCTATTGCCTTGGTTTTCTCATCTGTAAAATGGATTTATTGTAAACCCCATCGATAATGCTGTCTACCATAATATGAATCAGTTCCATTTTCCACCTGAGCCCCTGTTCACAAATGCACGTGGGCTCAAATCCCAACTCTTGGTTGAGGCAAGGAACATGAAAGAGAGGGTGAAGGTGAGTGAGGAGATGGCAGGCTGTCTCTGGAAGTGGGGAGGCAGAGGGTGAGTTAATCTCAGAGAAGGGTGTTGAGATGGGCACTGACAGCCTGAGAGACTCCTGGGCTCCTGCTATTTTCTTAGATGTACAAGACAGACATAGGGCTGGCTCACAATTGTCAGAACAGTGCATGGTATTTAGTAAGCTTATTAATATACACTAGTTATTAACCTTATTATTAGTGTGATATTAAAAACACTTAACAACCAGTGTGGCATGAGCGTCTGCCTATCAGGAGACGCATGCAGTGTGAACATAACTATGGTTTCTACATGAAAGGCTCACAGCCATGACTGGTCAAGCTGAGTCTCAGAGAGTAGGGAGAATATGCTCATATGGAGATTATGAACAAGGAGAAAGGCACTTCTGGGGGGGAAATGCTTGGGATGTATATATGGTAGTGTTTTTGTTGTTTTACGAGACTGAAGTTAAAGGGTGGAGATGAAGGAAAGAAATGGCTGTAAAATTAGGTTGGGGCCCAGTCATGAAGAGTAAGTGGTATTGTATTCATTAAGAAAACAAAACTGGCAATAGCAGAATTGTGTAGCAGCTTATCAAAGGCTAAAGGGTGCATTTGGTTATGAAGTTCAAAATGAGTGCAGCCCACCACACTTCAATATGGAAAATGTCCACATTTTAGTTCATTTTAAAGAACACACGCACACATACTTTAGATAGCTTTCAGCTGACCAAAGTTAAAAGAAAATATTTTGTAATGAAGTACAGATCCTCAGAGGTTTAAGGGTCTATTTATACTAAAATAGTCTTCATTTTTTTGACGCATTATCCTCCAGTACAACTCTAATTTCAAAATCAGTATTTCTCATGTGTTGACAAAACTGGCAATTTCCAAATCCATCCTGGAAACAGACTGGTGCTCCGTGCATCTATCTGATCAAACCAGCAGCAACATAATGTCAAACACAAATGGGAAGCATTAAAAAAAAAAGCCTATAATGGCAACTCAGCAGCAATGGCACAAGTAGGAACTAAAATCTCTAGTTAAAGCCAATGAAGGCCTGCAGATTAATTCTGAATTTTACTCCTTATGTGATTTCAAATCAGAAACCCCCTGCTACTCAAATTCCAATAACTGTGCAATGGACATCTGTTTGTTTCTTTTGTCTTCTCAGGAACCACCTTTCCTCTAGTGTTCCCTACACCCTTCCTTTTTCTGGTAATTTCCCCTTCCTTTGGGGGAACTCCTCATCAGCTCAGGGATAGAATGTCATCTAATCTGGTTAAAATGAAAACCCTTACCCCCAGTTTTACATAATTTGCTGCCAAGCTTTGTATGATGATGTAAGCTGAAACTGTCGAAAGCGTTCATCTACTATCCTCACCTCACTGCCTCCCACTCCAAAGTGGGCATCCCCAAAGAGAAAGTTTGCCTGGCAAAGAAAACCAATTCACGGGAAAAAAAAGAAAAACAGGGTCAAGTGTGGGAGATGGAAAGACAGATGGCTTCTTTGTTGTTTGGACCCAGTCATGCCTGGACTTCCCAGCACAGGAGTCAATAAACTGCCTTTCATGCTGACACTAGTTTGAGTTTTTGACACTTGCAGTTGAAGGATGATTGGTTAATAAAAGTATTCAATACCTACCTGAAAATAAACCTAACACATTTTAATACAGTAATTTATGACTAAATAAAAGCAGCTTAGGTTATCTTTACTTAAAATTTAATGCCTGATATGAAATCAGGTACAACACACTGCATATGCCAAACAAATTAAACAAAACATATAAAGTAAATTGTTGGCATTTAATGTTTTATGTTTAGCATTTCACTACACATAGTGAAATCTGAACCCTATCACTTGCTACAGTGAAACAAATTGGCTCAACTACACTTAGGAATATTATAGTAACTCTCTTTAATTCCTATTTATAATATGAACAGGTGCAAGTTTTGTTTACTGTAAATTTATGTCTATTAATCCCATATGTAATAATTAGCAATTATGAAAGGCCTACCTTCCCTTTGAAATCATTGTTTAAAAAATAAAGGCCAGGTGGAGCCTTTCTCCTTTAAAAATATGGTTTGTGAATGAAATGCAGGATGTTGAACTTAACATGGGTCAGGGAGTTTGTTTATTCATCAGAATTTGTCAGGAATCCAAAATGGTGAAGGCCTCTAAAAAAGAAATTGAGTTTTAATGCTACAAACTTAAAGGGCTCTCAGTGAATTATTCCAAGTTTACCCCATCCAAGCAGTTGACATAGTTATTCACTAAAACACGTTTACTGTAAATTCTGTGGGAATAAATGTGCATATTAATCAAATGATATAGTTATATTAAGGGAACTCTGCTATATTCTTTCCTAAGGAATAGTCCATAATTTAAAGTCTAACAGAATTCTAGACAATAGATACGGTAAAGATGCGTTAGATCATGTGGGGTTTTTCTGTTGTTTTTTTTTTTTTCCCCCTCCCAGGGAGGGAAAGTACAGGATAAATCCTTTGGTTTTTGTCCAGTTTTTCAACTTAAATTCTAGACGGGATGGAACTCAACACTTTTCTTGGAAATGAGACTACATCATAACAGATTTCACTGTCAGGAAATTCCTCTCCACCCTGATACTCAGATCACATGTTCTTTTTGTGTACTTTATCCCACTTTTCCCAATAACAATTCTGTGACACGTTTGATTCAATTCATTCTCTTTCTTGCCTGTCTCAAGAAGTTAAATCTCACTGTTAAGATTGTGAAATCCCATTTAATTGTCAATCCAGTAATTATTGTGAAAAACATAATTCTACACAAAGTTTTTACTATATATGAGGAGAAGATCCCTGAAGCTGCTTTAGGAAGTATATGTATTTTTCAAATGCTTAACCCTTACTGTCTATGAATCACATTTCTACCACTACTCTATATCAAAGGTCTTTGGGCCATTACTGTCTTTAGATGCTCTTCTCCAATTTCTACCCCAAATTACATATATTTGTATTCTACAAGTTTCTTCTGTGCTTATAATGTTCTCATTATCTTTTAATATTTCTAATCTTTCCAAGTCTCTTTTAATGAATACCTCTGGTTTCTTTTTGGTCTAAAACTTATCCTAACTGTAAACTAAAAATGAATTTCACTGATATTCAATTTTATCATTTGTTTTCTTAACCATTAAGTACACAGATGCAATACAGATGTAATAATCTTTTATAGTCATATTGCAATTTCATAACTATAAATTCCAATAAAACTAGGAAACTTTAATTTTAATAAGTGAGATCATAATGTATACAGAGCTGCCATAAGGTATACATTAAATCATGTATATACATAAGTACACATACACATTCCAAAAGCACTTTGAAGAGTTCCAAGTGTTTCTTCTTTAGCTATTGCTAGATGTTTCCAAACACAGAATAAAACTGCTCATCACAACACCCCGTGTGGTAATGTCAAGAGGAGAGCTGGAATGGGGTGAAAGGCACAGAATTCACAGTAAGACACAGCTCACTGTGTGAACAAGGAAAGCCAGATTTGTGAGCACTGATGGTTTAAACAACAACGTGGAGCCACTGATTTTCTGAACTGACTGTAAGAAATAGCAGTTGCTAGTACTTATACAACCTTTTACATAGGACATCAATACCAGATGCCACCCAAGTATAAAAGATCCATTCAGTTGTCTCAAGAGGTGAAGTTACATACAAATCCCAAGGACAAGAATGGGCATCTGAGAGACCAGTCCTCCTGTGGCTAGATGGTGTGCCACATGGTCGTTCCTTAGTCAGGTTCTGCTAGAGAGAAGGCCAACTTTTGGCTAACGCAGGATCCTTGGATCAAACTAACCAAGTTTTCAGCCTACAGAATAAAGCATATTAAAGTCTGAGCCTTACAAGTCAATTCAGGAAGCTAGAAAATACATTAAAACATTTTTTTTCCAAGATGGTTTAATCACTTTTCAGAGAAACAAAACTTTCCAACGAGCAAGTGAAAGTACCCCCAAATCTTCCAGCAGGGTCCTCTGCCACTACCTGGGCACGGCCACATTCTTCCTCCAAGAGAAGTGCTCAATTTTCATCACCAGTTTTCTTAGTAGATCCACTATTCACTGAAAAAATAAGTAAACATACAGCCAAGTGTGTATACTGTTTCTGTTTAGCCTGTTCTGTTTTTCCCTCTTCTCTCCTCCCTTCTGATTCATACCAACAGCTCTGCTCATGGGGACAGACAAACCATGTCATGTCCCAGGCAGCTGAGATATACAATTCTGGCCACAATAAATACAGAAATGATGTCTGAAAGTGGCAATTATATTTTGTGAGGTAACATCCTTCCTGACTCTGCGGAAGACTCAGGAATGGTCACTTCACAGTGTGGGTAGGATCTGATACTTGCACCACTGAACAGACCACTATTATCACTCAGGCTGGCCAAGTGTGGCTGGAATAAATTTTTCCAGGATTTTTTTTAAACTTAAAATTGAGGGTCAGTATATAGTGAATGAATGTGGGCTGACAGAAGACTAGCTAATCGCCATCTCCTTCTTTTCATAGGAAAGGAGACTGAGAGCAGAAATGGAGCTCCTTTAAAGGAGCTGTCTTGACTACAGCAAAACTATGCTTTACTCACTAATGGAGAGTTCTACGAGGATAGACACTGGGCCTTTCTCTCCTATATTTATTTCCCCAGTGTAGCATGTATACTGAATGAATATAACTGTAAGCTACTCCAACTTATAGATTTTTTTTTTCAATTTGCAAAATGGGAACCAGAATAACTGCCCTATTTATTTTATTGTACAGGGAAGCTAAAAGGAAATAGCACATAAACACTTTGAAAACTCTTAAGGTTAATATACAGATTATTTGCTTGAGGCTTATAGCCCTTTATCTCCATTGTGCAGGTAAGGAAAATAAAGCTCAGAGGCAGAGTGAATGCCAAGGACCCAGCTAATAAGAGGTGATGCTAGAACCATAAATTTGGATCTTGCTTTATATTCCAATTGCCAAGTTCCTTGGTTTGCCAATGGTACCTAGATGTAACACTGTACCAGCAACCAAACTGGTGTCCATCGGGCCATTTTTACAAGGAAGGCACTGAAATAGGTTCTTCCCAAGATATGGTCCTGATCTTTATAGAAATTCATAAAGATCCAAGCAGAGTCCTTCATAGCAGAGTCCTTCAGGTCTCACTCCATGATAATACAAGTTAGTTGTTTTCTCCTCTGGCAGGATTGAAACCATCATAGACCTCATTGCACTGTAAGGTTGCCATGTGTGTTCTTGTGCCTGAACTCCATCCCCAACCCACTCCCCCCTACCCCCCTCCCACAGAAACAGAAAGGAAGAGAGAGGGGGTAAGCAGGAGTGAGGCAGGAGAAAGGAAGAAAGGATTTACTGGCCCAAGAAGAGACTGATGTGGGAACTCCCTAACAGTCTGGTGATTAAGACTCAGTGCTTTCAGTGCTGAGGGCCCAGGTTCAATCCACGGTGGGGGAACTAAAGTCCCACAAGCCTCATGTCACGGTCTAAATAAATAAATAAAGGATTGATATATAAGTAACTTCTATGTTAGTGTTTTCACTAATTCAAGTAATCATTTTTGGGTTGTGTGCATGCATGCTAAGTCACTTCAGTTGTGTCTGACTCTTTTAGACCCTATGGACCATAGCCAGCTAGGCACCTCTGTCCAAGGGATTCTCCAGGCTAGAATACTGGAGTGGGCTGCCACGGCCTCCTCCAAGGGGATCTTCCCAACCTAGGGATGAAACCTGCACCTCTTAAGTCTCCAGTACTGGCAGGCAGGTTCTTTACCACTAGCGCCACCTGGGAAACCTAAAAAGGCAGAAGTATTCTGTGATTCTGAGTTATATTAGAGAAAAATATTTTGCTAATTTTTAAGTTAATGGGCTTTGTGCTGTTTGGTATTGCAGTTTGGGATGCTTTTGCTTTTGCTGCTTACTGAAGTTGCCCAGTTTTCTTCTTTTAATGGAGCTCCATTCTTTTTTTTTCCTTAGTTTGAAATGTAGCATGCCTTTACTGTGTTATTTAAATCTACCAGCTAAGTTTGGCAAACAGGACCTATGAGACAAGAAACACCACTCTGAGCACTTCCCACTGCAATGATACAAGGTGTGGGGGCAGCACTCTACGCCTCCAATCCAGTGGGGCTACATTAACTGCTTAACCTTTTCCATTTCATAAAAAGCCAAAAGCAAACAAAACTTGTCTATTGCCCATAGACGGAGGCAGACTTTAAAAAAAATAAACTATGGCCATCTATACTCATAACAAACATTTTAACAATTATCAAATGTGAAAACAGCTGAATCCCAGGCCAGAAATACACATCCCCCAAACTAGAAGAGACACCTTTGCTATGAACTCGAGATCAAAATCCAACTTTTTTTGCCTCTGGAGAGAGAAAAAATCTCAAGGCTTTCCAAAGAAAATGCCCCATTCTTATATAACACCCTTTTTCTGCCCTCCCCTGCACTAAGGGACCACCCTGTAGAATATCCAGTGCTGTGAGAATGTACAAAGAAAAAGCCACCTTGAAGTGCTTACACAAAGAAATGCAGCTACAGGAAGACCTGGCATTGTTTTTAGAGCGCATGTATTCATGATGTGACACTGATGTGGTCAGGTCCTCTTCAGTTCTCTGCTACAGCAGCTCTGAATGATCCTCTATACTGAAAGCGCAAGTCACTTAAGGTTCATGTAAATTAGTCAAATATCGAACAACCACCAAAAAATACCAAATTTTACTTCATAAGGTTCCAAGTACACTACAAAAGTAGCCTTTTCTCTTTGCTTCGTGACAGGAAGCCTTACTTCAATGTGCATTCCTAAAGAAGGTGAAAGAGGAGCTGTGTGTGCTGTGTTTATTTACACAGACAATGTTTGCTCTGGCTAGTAACCCGTATTACTAAACAACTTTCCCTGAAACCAACATTTAGAGAGAGAGCTATGTGAATTATATTAAGGAAAAAGAAAGGTTTTACACAGTTTAAAAAAAAAAAAAAAGTGAAACTGGCCATTTAGTATTGAAATTTCTAATTTAATTTGAAAAAAATAAAAATGGATGCTCTCAAATTGTAAACAAAACAAAACATAAAGTCAAGAATTAACCTAAAGATTTAGAGAGCTAATTGATTATTAGAAACTTCATGTTTGCCAATTAAAAATTTGACTTCAAATTGTGGCACTGACAAAATTTGGCTAGTTTAAAAAATTTTTTTCTATTAACTTTCACAAAGAAAAAAAGATACCATACACACATACAGAGAAGACCTTACAACAAAGGTTATTGCCCATTAAGAGTCTATAATGCTGGTATAACAATAAAACCTGAACCATATATTTCCAACCCAAGGATTTTATGGTTCTCTGGAGTTACAATGAGACCTGGCCTGTACCTATAATTCTTAGCTTAAAGTGCTATCTAGTGGTTCTGAGTTAAGGTAAGTAACTTCGTTTTCTTTTTAGAATTTTTAAATTTTATTCATCTTCTAGAATTTACATTCAGCTACATAATTAGTTTCAATAGTAACTGCAAATACGGATAAGCCACCTTATATACTTACATTTTACACATACCATTTCCAGTTTTGGTACTTCCTCCCAACTTCACTACTCACCAAAGAGGGAAAAGTATAGAATACTAAAAATGTTTTGTGATCTCTCATTTTAGGAATCTCTAAGGAGTTTTAACTAGGGAATAAATTTATCTGATCTTAGACAGACTGTTACTTAAAGATTATTACCTTAGAAAAACACAAAATACAAAAAACTCCAAAGAGGGAAAGGACATCTTTTTATAGGCAGACATTCAGTGATTCATTCATTTTAAGTTGATAAAAGCTTACAGGCTCTCAAACAGGACTGAAGCAACAGCTCAATTATATTTTTCTTTATAGCATCATCTGTAGTTACAGAGGAAATTCAGTTATGTGTGTAAATACAGTGAGAAAATACATAAAGACAATCATGTAACTGTTTCAATTTCACCAGTTATTTAAAAGTTACCAGGAAGAAATTTACACTCACCTTGGTGAAGAACTTTCATGTCATTACTGTATTCTTTTAATACCACATGTAATGTTGGGTACTCAATGATCACTTTGCCCCTCAAATTGTCAAGGAGACTTTTGTCAGGATCCAGCTCATAATATCTTTTAGAAAAAAGGCAAAACAAAAATAAAAACACCCTTTTATTTGAAGTTACTCATAAACAAAATATGAGTCCCTTATATTAAAAAATTTTAAATGGAGACGACAATGATTCAATAGCTGTTTCCTTATAATATAGTAAGTTTACCACTGCTAAGAAAATTTGGTAAAAGAGCTATTATTATGATGTCCCAAAGTAAATCAAAAGCATATCAAATAATTTGACACTAGGAAAGCTCTAGAATAAGTTATTCATTTTCATCTTAACGGATAAAGGCTTTTATATAATATCTATATTTGATGTGTCCTGAATTTTTCTTGGATAAAATACTGACTAGCTAAAAATTCAAATTCCTCAAATATATTTAGTTTGAGCCTTAAAAGAAAACCAAACAACTAGCCCTGATATTTTACAGTAATATATGGCAGTAAAATAACTGGCTATAAAATACTTCTGTAAAAATTTAATTCTAAATTATATTTTCCAAAATTTATATTACCATATAATTAAATCTGGCTTTCCTTTATTTTGAAATAAAAAAAAAAAACAAGTTTGAGTTCATGAATGAAGTAAAAGCACAAAATATAAGAAATATGGAGTTTATCTATAAAGAGTTGGACACGACTGAGTGACTTGCATTTTTTGGGCTTTCCTGATAGCTCAGTTGGTAAAGAATCTGCCTGTGATACAGGAGAACCCGGTTCAATTCCTGGGTTGCAAAGAGCCGCTGGAGAAGGGATAGGCTACCCACTCTAGTATTTCTAGTATTCTTAGGCTTCCCTCATGGCTCAGCTGGTAAAGAATCTGCCTGCAATGCGGGTGATGCGGGTTCAATTCCTGGGTTGGGAAGATCCCCTAGAGAAGGGAAAGGCTACCCACTCCAGTATTCTGGCCTGGAGAATTCCATGGATTGTATAGTCCATGGGGTCGCAGAGTCAGACATGACTGAGCAACTTTTACTTTCACTATGACATAAGCCAATAAATGTGTCACAGGAAATTAGATGTTAATATTCTTTAAAGTATGAAATTCTCAAGTCATTATTTAAAAACAATTTTTTTTCAGTTGATTAAAGTTATATGCCCCTAGCATTCTTCCTTGCTTGCTCTCTGAGATAGGAAGAAAGGACTGAATTTCAGCTAGCTCATTAGGAGCTGTTTAAGAGAATGTGCTGGCATGTGACTATCATGTCATGACAAAGAGGAAAAACCTCAGAACCTCCACCAATATAGTGCAGAAGTTCTCCAACTTTTTTTCTCTTATCTCCACAGATGACAGATGATACTCACATGCAAAGCACATATACCAAGAGATACCAGGCCTGACAGCTGGAACACCATCCTCTTTCCTTCCACTCAAGAAAATACACTGAAATACCAGTGATCAACAGTGAGGCTGCCACTGAGATACATTTGAATCTGCTGTAATTTTAAGAGTAAAACATTCAAATTTTGGTATTTCTTAGTTAGCAACAAACTATTTGCACCACACTTTGCAGCTGACTGAGACATGCAGCACATTTACTAAGAACTCTTGGTGTAGTGATTCCTCTGTAGGCTAACTCTGTCCCATGCAATAGTTTTTCAATGAGGGAAAACAGAATTTCTTCACAAAATGCAAAGCTTAGCCCACTACAAAAACTGATTTCTTTTTAAGAAATGAGTAACAAGTGAGAAAACAAGTGTAAACCCAAAACTTTACTTATGTTTGCATGACCACAATTAAATTCTTCACTTGAGAATCATAGAATATTTTTTATGTTGGAAAGAAACCTGAAATGCAAAACACTCAGTTTTCCTAAACTAGTCACCCTCATGCCCATAGGCCACAGAACGCATACATTCTTTTCCCTGTGTAATGTAATACAGACGTGTTTATGATACTTTTAAAAGTGGTTCCAGCCTTCAAGGAATAAATGCTTCACATCTTTTACACGTTATTTCCATTTGAAACAAGCCGTATTTTTTTAAAAGTTAACAGTGATTATACAAAAAAGAGAGACTGAATTAGATATAGAAGCATACAATTAACTTTTATAAAGTAAAATATAAAATGGATGTAATTCAATTTTTCTTAGGAGAAAGTAAGACTTGAAGTTTCAAATAGGAACTTTTCAAGTGGCATCCTACAAACACTTGTAGCAACTTATCTTCTGTACATTTTAAATGAATCATAGGTTTCTATTAAGAGACATTTTCCAAATAAGGGAATGTTTTCTACATATTTAATTATTTTTGGTAAAGAATTTTCAGTTCATATCTAATGTTTTAGGTATTTTCTTTGTAAAATATTACATCTTCGTTAAGCTTCTCTAGATTTCCAAAGTGAAACTATTAAAACAAACCTGGTATGTTGTGTGGTTTTAATTAGAATCACTGAATTTTACTTAGTGCTTACTAAAAGATGTTGCAAACTTATCATAGCAATATTGCTATCGAGTGTCAATAAGCTTGGAGAACTGTTTTCCAGTCTGTCACTTAAAAGAGGTCAGACTTCACTGAACTTCTGAATTTCTTTGATTTTTCTTACTAGTGGTTACTCTTAGTCTACCATTAATATTTGCCAGTAATTAGGAAGTAAATTATGTAAACTGTTTTATAAAGAAAGGCTATTGAACATAAATGTGGTAACATTTTGTGGACATGGGGTTTAGTTAAAGGAGGCAGTGACTTTTGCTGGTTGCTTGGGTTTGGAGTCTTAACACTCAAAGTCCTGGCTCCATCTCTTACTGGTCTGTTTCTTTCTTTTTTTTTTTTATTATTATTATTTTTTTTTTCCAGTGGGTTTTGTCATACATTGATATGAATCAGCCATGGATTTACATGTATTCCCAATCCCGATCCCCCCTCCCACCTCCCTCTCCACCCGATTCCTCTGGGTCTTCCCAGTGCACCAGGCCCGAGCACTTGTCTCATGCATCCCACCTGGGCTGGTGATCTGTTTCACCATAGATAGTATACATGCTGTTCTTTTGAAATATCCCACCCTCACATTCTCCCACAAAGTTCAAAAGTCTGTTCTGTATTTCTGTGTCTCTTTTTCTGTTTTGCATATAGGGTTATCATTATCACCTTTCTAAATTCCATATATATGTGTTAGTATGCTGTAATGTTCTTTATCTTTCTGGCTTACTTCACTCTGTATAATGGGCTCCAGCTTCATCCATCTCATTAGGACTGGTTCAAATGAATTCTTTTTAATGGCTGAGTAATATTCCATTGTGTATATGTACCACAGCTTCCTTATCCATTCATCTGCTGATGGGCATCTAGGTTGCTTCCATGTCCTGGCTATTATAAACAGTGCTGCGATGAACATTGGGGTGCACGTGTCTCTTTCAGATCTGGTTTCCTCAGTGTGTATGCCCAGAAGTGGGATTGCTGGGTCATATGGCAGTTCTATTTCCAGTTTTTTAAGAAATCTCCACACTGTTTTCCATAGCGGCTGTACTAGTTTGCATTTCCACCAGCAGTGTAAGAGGGTTCCCTTTTCTCCACACCCTCTCCAGCATTTATTGCTTGTAGACTTTTGGATAGCAGCCATCCTGACTGGCGTGTAATGGTACCTCATTGTGGTTTTGATTTGCATTTCTCTAATAATGAGTGATGTTGAGCATCTTTTCATGTGTTTGTTAGCCATCTGTATGTCTTCTTTGGAGAAATGTCTGTTTAGTTCTTTGGCCCATTTTTTGATTGGGTCATTTACTTTTCTGGAATTGAGCTGCAGGAGTTGCTTGTATATTTTTGAGATTAATCCTTTGTCTGTTTCTTCATTTGCTATTATTTTCTCCCAATCTGAGGGCTGTCTTTTCACCTTGCTTATAGTTTCCTTTGTAGCGCAAAAGCTTTTAAGTTTCATTAGGTCCCATTTGTTTAGTTTTGCTTTTATTTCCAATATTCTGGGAGATGGGTCATAGAGGATCTTGCTGTGATTTATGTCGGAGAGTGTTTTGCCTATGTTCTCCTCTAGGAGTTTTATAGTTTCTGGTCTTACATTTAGATCTTTAATCCATTTTGAGTTTATTTTTGTGTATGGTGTTAGAAAGTGTTCTAGTTTCATTCTTTTACAACTGGTTGACCAGTTTTCCCAGCACCACTTGTTAAAGAGGTTGTCTTTTTTCCATTGTATATCCTTGCCTCCTTTGTCAAAGATAAGGTGTCCATAGGTTCATGGATTTATCTCTGGGCTTTCTATTCTGTTCCATTGATCTATATTTCTGTCTTTGTGCCAGTACCATACTGTCTTGATGACTGTGGCTTTGTAGTAGAGTCTGAAGTCAGGCAGGTTGATTCCTCCAGTTCCATTCTTCTTTCTCAAGATTATTTTGGCTATTCGAGGTTTTTTGTATTTCCATACAAATTGTGAAATTCTTTGGTCTAGTTCTGTGAAAAATACCGTTGGAAGCTTGATAGGGATTGCATTGAATCTATAGACTGCTTTGGGTAGAATAGCCATTTTGACAATATTGATTCTTCCAATCCATGAACACGGTATGTTTCTCCATCTGTTTGTGTCCTCTTTGATTTCTTTCATCAGTGTTTTATAGTTTTCTATGTATAGGTCCTTTGTTTCTTTAGGTAGATATACTCCTAAGTATTTTATTCTTTTTGTTGCAATGGTGAATGGTATTGTTTCCTTAATTTCTCTTTCTGTTTTTTCATTGTTAGTATATAGGAATGCAAGGGATTTCTGTGTGTTAATTTTATATCCTGCAACTTTACTATATTCATTGATTAGCTCTAGTAATTTTCTGGTAGAGTCTTTAGGGTTTTCTATATAGAGGATCATGTCATCTGCAAACAGTGAGAGTTTTACTTCTTCTTTTCCTATCTGGATTCCTTTTACTTCTTTTTCTGCTCTGATTGCTGTGGCCAGAACTTCCAACACTATGTTGAATAGTAGTGGTGAGAGTTGACAAGTTACTTCTCTAATTCCTATTCCATGCTCGAATGTGGAGATAATAACCGTACCACTTCAGAGAATTATTACAAGAGCTAAATGATAAAACACAGAAATTGTTAACTCATTTACTTAATCTGTGAACACTTTTACAGTTGTATTTACCTAAAATAACAATTCATTCTTACAGAAACTTTAGTTCAAAACAGTGAACATTTTCAATAATGAAGAATGGCACTTATGTAGCACTGAAACACTTACTTTTTATGTGTTCTGCATTTTTAAATGTAGCCTCACAGCCTTCCTCACAACTTTCAAATCATTATTTTGTATTACATTTACTTCCAAGAGGCTATAACTACTTTGAATGCTTCTGTTTCCATTATCGTGAGGCAAGCTGTAGAGTCTAGCTTAGCACTGCCCAAAACCTTTAGGAGTCAGCTCCTTTGCAAGCCATTAAGTCACTGAATCCTAAGTGAAAGCTTCATCTTTTTTTGAAATTTTCACGAACTCTGGTGTTCCCATTAGTAAAGGGTTCTACTACCACAAGACAAACCACTTGGGTTTGAAAGAATTTACATACCAACATTTGTCTTTTCTTTTCCCCTTAGGGACTCTCTTAGACATTTCCTCTTGTTATTTCACTTGCTTATTACTCTCACAGGCTCACTAGCCGACCCAGCTCCAGGCACCTTCACCAGGGCATCGCAAGGGCAGCACAGCTCAGGAGGCTAAACAGGTATTAGGGTGATTGATATCATATATGTAGAAGAGGATTGATGTTCAAGGGTATGCTTTTAAGCTTAGCTCTGTTACCAACTTTCAAAGAAACTGGCCAAGTTCTTGAACTTCCTTCTCTCTTTATTAGCAATTTAGGATTTTTTAAACTTCCCATAACTCAAAAGGAAACAAGAGATTTAAAAAAAAAAGAGAGGAATCACAAACCACTCTATTTCCTATCTAACCACTGATGACCCTTAGACCATCTTCCCTTTTACCCCCTTAAAAAAACAGGTGAACTAAAATCGAATATTCTACAAATTTAACAGTTTAATAGCAATCCCGAGGTCACAGAATTTTTCCACTACAAAATAAGGTCATTGGATGAGGTGATCACCAAGATCCCTTCAGCTCTAAAACTGTGCAAGTTTTTTGATATTCATCTACTAAAGGCAGCACTTTACCTATATTCTTCATAGTTGTGTGTACTTATTTCTTAATTTAGGTTTCTAGGTTAAAAGTGCAAACTGTACACAGCTGAATCTCTCGGTGTTTAAAAAAGCTTAGCCTTAACATAAATCAGTTTATTGTTATCTGATAGGCAAATGTTTTTCAAGTATGACTTATCTTGGTATAAACTGAATTCAGTAAAGTTAATCAATTATAAACTAAATGTTTGAGATTCATACTTATCAAATTCCTTTAAAATAAGTAATTTTAAAGTACTACACTTATTTCAATAGAGCAGAAAGAGAACAGATTAAGTGAACAAACTATCTTTTAAAATCCAAATGAAAAGGAAGAAAGAAACCAGATTGGTAATGAAGAACCAGAACAGGGGAGAAAAGGATATATAAATTCAAACTAACACATGCAAAACCAAACTAACACATGTAAAACCAAACTAAATACAGGGGTCAGATTTTTTTTTTTTTTAAACGCTTCTGTTTAAAAGAAAAAGGCATTAGTTAAAATATCTCCAAATGATACTCCCGTGTGACAATTTTTGCAACTCAAATTGTCCACGTCACATTAGAAACAGATTTTGCCTAAGTCAAATTTTCTTCTTATCTAATTTCACTTAGTTTTCATATTAAAAATATAACAGTAGTTGAACCAGTAGTTTGCTGCACCTTGTTTTGGGACACTTACGTAAATGTGTAAATGAGGACTCCACATGCTTGTCATGGAGCACTGGTCATGAGTGGGGCAGTGCAGACACCTGCCTCCATTCAGAAAGCTCTACAGCTCAGAAACGCACAGGTAGATGATCCCAGTCTATTGATGACATGAAAGCTATGGGATGTAGTGAAATAAACTGTCCAACTACACATTTTAAAACATTCTTTAAAGAGGGCTTTACAAGGCTCTTATTCTAGATGCCATTAGTAGTAAGCTCAATTACTTGTAAATCCAGAAGGCTTGGGTTCCAATCTTATCACAGGTCCTTACATGCTCTGATTTCTCAAGGGTATTCAATTTTCCTCATCAGTATAATGATGGAAGTTATCTAGCTTGTAAAAGTTTTCTAGCTCATCAGCAGGCTTGTAAAGATTAAATGTAATAGGTGAAAATGTTTCTAAAATGTAACTTGCCAAACTAGTATCAGTAATAAGACTTTGCACTTCAAAGGTAGTTTTGCACCTTTAGCAGGAAAATAACATACTTTTCAGGAATTAGGTTCATTGTTTATATGATGGACAAGTTAGTAGAAAAAAGTATAAATCCTGTAGACAAAAAGACCTGAGTCCAAATCCTGGCTTTGTAACTGTAATTTGGTTTCTTTGGGTAACTCAATTTCTCAGAGCCCACGATCCCTATCTTATAGAGATATAGTACATGCTTCATTAGAATTAATGAACATGAAAATGTTGTAAACAGTCCCTAGCATTCATTCACCAATCAATTCCTCAAATACTTATTTAGTATCAACCATGTAAGGTGGCTCAGATGGTAAAGAATTTGCCTGCAATGCAGGAGACCCAGGTTCAAACCCTCGGTTGGGAAGATCCCCCGGAGAAGGAAATGGCAACCCACTGCAGTATTCTTGCCTGGGAAATCCCATGGACAGAGGAACCTCGAGGGCTACAGTCCACTGGGGTCGCAGAGTCAGATATGACTGAGTGACTAACACTAAGATAAAGATAGTCTCCTAGGTAATGGAAGTTCACAGAAATGAACCCTACAGTTCAATTAAAGAACTGGCACCCTAAAGTGCCAATTAAAGAAACAAGCTATCACATTTCATTGGGACACGTGTCATGATAGAAATCTAAACCTAAGTAGATACCTAATAAACCTTCTCTCTTATCCCTTATTCACCTCCAAATGTTCTTTCAGGCTGCAGAGGTGCCTGTAGTACCTAGGCACTTCATTTGCTAACCCTAGCTCCTTCCCTCTTTAATTCATTCTTAAAAATCCTTCCCCCTGCATGGATTTTCTCCTAATTAACACAGGGAATTTTAATTAGCCTTTCTCCTGTTAACAAAGCATATCTTTCTTCTGGTGCTAGACTAAATGCAAGAGTCTGATACACCTTCAGTCTTCATTAGGAAGTATCACTTTGGAAAATATGATCATGTTCCTCCAAATAACTTATTTAAATGTTAAGTAGTTCATGAATTAACTACACCATAGAATTATTTGCCTGTTTGGTTATTCCTCACTCAACACATACTTACTAAGGTCTACCATGTACCATATGCTGTTTCAAGAACTGGGATTACAATGGTGAACTATTAGGTATTCACTAGAGATGAAAAGATGAAGGCTTTCTAGGAAGAAATTGCATGTACAAGGTATTAATAGAGAATATGGGAACACACACAGAATTCAAATGGTTTTGGTACTTATAAATTTCAGTGAGAAGTCTGGTTGAAAAGGAGATGAGGTACTTTGGCTAAAATGAGTCACCTAGAAATTTCAATATGTCATTATTCTCTCTGCAGAGTATATAAAACTTGATGCAAGTTATTATGTAACTTGCATAACTAGAATGGATAAAATTAGTGGATTAACATCAAGCTGAGAGTTAAAATTTATTTTCCAAGTTTTTAGAGAAAACTTTTTATGTTTTACATAATCCTCTTAATCAATAATCAAAATAGTACATGGTTGAAATGAGATCATTACTATGGAAACTGTAGGCTTATCATCTGTTAAGACTTTGACTGTCGTATCATTTTGGATCTACTTTTCTGTACAGTCTCTCAAATTAAAAGTCACAAGTTCACAGCAGCTGAAACTTCAACCACTCATCCATTCAGCTGAGTTTCAGCTTCCCTGGAGCTAAGTAAGAGTAAACTTCTCTAAAGCTACGTTTACAATTCTTATCATGAAACTGCCTCAAGCAGAATGCCACACATGAAACCCATTTCATCACTGGATGTGTTGTGAGATGATGAAAGTATTTAGCAACCTGTGCTACATATTTTTTTTATGTGTGCAGACATTCTTCAGGTTTATTCTAACATTTTCTAGTTCTGAAGTGATCCCTTGCTTCCTCTTTTCTAGAGTCCAGATCCAAAATGTGGCCAACGGTTAAGACCATTTTGAGCACGAACTCATCCTGCTCATGATTCTCACTTTGGAAAATAATCAATAATCTCAGCAATGGATAACAAAGAACTGGGGTTGAGTTCTACATCTTCCAAAAACGTGTACTCTGATCATTTATGGCGCTGAGAGGCATGTGTTATATTGAAAAGACCATACCAAGGCTTTGGAAGCAGGTGTGCCTATGTTTGGATCTAGGTGTCACTAATTAGTGGTTACAAATCTGCAGTCTGGGCTTTCTGGGTAATGAAACATATTTATGATGTATAATGTTGGTGTTTAGTCGGTAAGTCCTATCTGACTCTTTTTGACCCCATGAACTGTAGCCCACCAGGCTCCTCTGTCCGTGGGATTTCCAAGGCAAGAAAACTGGAGTGGGTTGGCATTTCCTTCTCCAGGAGAACTTCTGGACCAGGGATCGAATTCTCATCTCCTGCAGTACAGGTGGATTCTCTACCACTGAGCCACCAGGGAAGCCCAAGGTATATACTGTGTAACATAATTACAATGTCTATAAAATGCTTAACAAAGTACTTAAAAAACAGTAGGAGGCACTCAATAAGAGGGTGTCATTAATACTTATTATGGTCCATAAAGACATCCATCAGCCTTTAGATTTAACTCTGATTTTAAACACCCTTGCAGCAAACATTTGTGTATGTCTCCATTTGGGAAAACTTATGCACATTCTTCACACTTTTCTGCTTATCATAACCTAAAATAACTTTAGAAAACAAAGATACTTTTGTACATTTTAAAACAGACATCTAAAATTTCATTTAAAAATCTTTATTCACAAGTTTAAACAGATTATAAAGAACACAATTTGTAGTGCAGTGCAAATACTGATAATTTAAAATGAAAATGTTATATCACTCTTAGGTAAATTCACTGGAATTTAAATAAAATGGGAATGGTACCAGTATCACCAACTTAAAAACTGTTTGAACAAGTTCTTCATTAATAGTTAGAAATCTTATATGGTTTCCCCTTTCTCTTTGATTGTCTTTCCATTTCAGTTTTCTACAGAATTTTATCTTAAATACATTCATGTTTGAAAACATTTTACTTATCACCCAGTTATACTTCCCTATAACAAAAATGTGTATGTTAGGTAAGAATTTCATTTTATTATCTATGAACTTAAGGCTTTAAATGTTAAAATTTCTTCTGGATAGAATAATTTTAATTATTATTATTACAAAACTGATCAAAACAAAAACATATTACAAACATTTAAAGTACAGTTTTACTGGGAAGGCATCTCTTAATGAGATGAGTGAGTGCTGATGATGGCATCTTCTACTAACCTGCAAGGTTGTTTACAACTGATTCTTAGATTAAGTGATTTCCCCCCATTTATCTCTGCAGAATTCATTACTACAATTAAATTCCAAAAGGGAAACAAAAGGAAGTTTTGTGCTCTCTCATCTAGAGAGCACACTGCTGTTAGTCACTAACCCTTCCTTCATCACAGTTATTTTCAAGGGATCTAACTAAAAAGCAAAACCGGTCTCTGGCTATTTACATAAGACAAGGCATCTGAAAGTAGTTAATGCTGTTCTTAGAAATCCTGGAATTCCTTTAATGTTCTCTGATATATACTTAATTCTATACCATTATTATCAAAATAATCTTAAGTTCCAAGGTCTTCAGTTCCTTAATGGCAGGATATTTTTTTAAAAATCTTAACTTTTAACATGTATATTATAATTTTTTTACTTAGAATATCTTCAAAGTATACTTTTCAATCATTCTCTGTAAGCCTGAAATAAGATTTAGTTTCCTGCTACTAGTTCGATTAGGCAAAATGTACAGACCCTATCTTTAAAGATGTAGAAATCTGACTTCAAAAATTCATCCTAATGTTACACATTTCTACACACAACTTCAACAACTCAACTGCATAAACATCTATCAAATACTTCTTATACAGAAAACACGTTAGACACGTGTATGGGGTTTAAAAATGTCCTCAAGGAGTTTACCATTCTGGGCAGTGTTTCTAAGTGTGGTTCCAGGAATAACTTCTATCAGGGTCCCTTACGAGGCAGAGACTAAAAAATGCAGGTTCTGTGTAAGATTGACTAAACCCAAAACTCTGAAGGTGGGCTGAAAATCAACATTTTCATCCGTCCTAGATAATTATGATGGACACCAAAATCTGAGAAGCAATGTTCTGAGAAAAGAAACACAGGTTAAATAATCAATTGGAGAGATGCTTTTGCTAACGGAGCAAAAGCAGCCAGTAGGTGTCTGGGCGAGGTGAAAAGCAAGGACACCTGGAGGTGGTGACACAGGCAAGAGACCAGGCTCTCAGAATCAACAAAGTCTGAGAGGTGGTGCCTTGCAGGCAGAATTCAGAGTCCAGGAAGTCAGAATCTGAGCAAGTAACCTGAGCTGGAGGGTCACTCTGGTTTAAGGTAGAAGCGGGGGTGGAGGTGGGGGTTGTCTTTGCTTGCTGGTGGGTGGGTGTTAGTGAAAATCAAAAAGAAGTCAGGAGGGTCTCGCTTGAGGCCTTTATGGAGGCAAAACCAATTTCCCTAAAAGGGCATAGGGAAAAATATCTTACCTCTTAACTTCACAGTAAATGATTTTTAAATATTTCAAGTTACAGATCCAAAGAAAGTAAAGTAACTTTAGTTTTTTATTTAAAAAACATCCTCTCAACATGGAAATAAAATCATCCAAGAGAAATAGCTCATTCTTTTGCTGGTTGCTTTTTTGCTTAAAAAAAAAAGAAAAAAGTGTTCCAAAATCATTAACGACAACCAGCAACCAGCATAGTAGGAAACAACTAATAGAATCTGTGCTAGTACAACAGGCAGTCCCCAGAAGAGTAATAACGTCTTCTGTGACGTTCATGAAATCAAAGCTTAGATAATATTTTAATTTGGCCTGGGTTTAAAGTCTCAACTCCTGGCTCTATGTGTCGATTTCTGGAAGTAGAGTAAAGACAACTGGTCTGTGCACCCATCAAAAACTGACATGCAAAGATGCCCATGTTTTCTGCTATGCCGTATTATAAATACATATGTATTATAACATTTACCACATACCTATCTCCATTCCTCACTGTGAGCATATTGAGGGCTAGTCTTTTAGATGTCTATGTGTTCCTAGGGCTTAGCATTGTGCTGGCATATGGAAGGGACTCAAAGAATATTAACTGAATAAATGAAAAATAAAGACTTGATCAATCTTAACCTATTGATACTTCAGGTCAAGGTTACATATCAAAAAGCATGTTCTCTGAACAATTGCTTTTTCTTAAGAAACATTACATTATACTTGGCAGTTGTTTTAATAATCTCTCTTTTTCTCTCAGTTTAGAGAACTGAGATTTGAAGCATGCAGGAATTGGCAAATACAGTCAGCAGGCCAAATCCTGTCCATTGTCTGTTTTTGTAAATAAGGTCTTATAGTCATACCCACTCATTTATGTATTGTCAATAGCTGTTTATGTGCTTCCGTGGCAGCCTGACAATTGGAACTGTACTGTCTGGCCACTCGCAAAAAAGCTGTCTGAACCCTGCTTTAAAGTGGTATCAACACCTAGCACATAGCAGGCACACATATATTTAAGTGAATTAGTACACTACTTATTGGGTCGTCCCTCATGGCTCAGTTGGTAAAGAATCTGCCTGCAATGCAGGAGACCTGGGTTCGATTCCTGGGTCAGGAAGATCCCTGGAGAAGGAAATGGCAACCCACTCCAGTATTCTTGCCCGGAGAATCCCATGGACAGAGGAGTCTGGCAGGCTACAGTCCCTGGGGCCACAAGAGTCAGACACAACTTAGCAACTAAACCACCACCGCACTACTTATTAAAAGAGTTAAGACTGAATTCCTACTATGGGAAAGTCACTGACTCAGCACTGTGAGGAATATAAAAATGAAGATGCATATAGCAGCCACTGTTTTCAAAAGGGAGTTCATCACCATATGGGATGTTTCATTGAGATAAATATAAGACAGGAATGTAGCAATCTATGAGAAGCTTTTGAGGCTCAAAGGATACAGAAATAGGGTGCTTAGTAATAAGGGATTAACATAGAAAGGCCATTCTTTTTGAAAGTAATGACTGAGAAAACGATGACACTGCTAACGTGAAACTCAATGTGCCTTAACCCTCTCTAGACCTTATCTCCATCTCTCAGAAGACAGGTCCACACCAGGCACCCCAGTCAACTTGGCTTCATGTCTGTTTTCTTCATTACAACAAAACTGTACCCTACCGTCTTATATAAACCCCAATTTTTTAACTTTATAGGCCAAGGAGAGTAAATGTGCTTAATTAATGGCTTTTGAGTAAATCTGGAAAGAATTCATCCCACAACAGTTTAAACCACATTGTTGTCAAAATCAGGATCTTATATAAACATCAAAGCAGCAACAAAGTAAACATAAAACAATAGAAAATGCATCTGAATTTCTTTATGGAAAAGATTCTTTATGGAAAGTAAATAGTAAAATATAGGTCTAAAATTTAATAGATTTGAAAAATTACAACTGAACAAACAACATCAAAGCTGGGAGTACTCTAACTTATTTTGTCAATAAGTTAGCAGCAATATAATGGGTGCCTCTGATGGTGCCTGGTATTACTGTCATAGCCTTTTCTGCTTCAAAACACCCATTTACTCTCTGAAAACAGAAACATGGTGAGAAATGATGTGCAAGAGGGTATCTTACATGAATTCTCCTCCACTGGGAATGTGAGCTCCACAGAGTCAAGAACAGTTTTCCTTCCTGCTATCAGTCTAATATCTATAACACCTGGACCACAGTGGGTACTCACTAAGTGTCTGATGAATGAATGAATGAATGGATTTACTTAAGCCGACATACATTTACAGTGAGTGAGCGAGTGAAAGTCGCTCAGTCATGCCCGACTCTTTGCCACCTTATGGACTATACATAGTCCATGAAATTCTCTAGGCCAGAATACTGGAGTGGGTAGCCTTTTTCTTCTCCAGGGGATCTTCCCAACCCAGAGATCGAACTCAGGTTAGGTGGATTCTTTACCAGCTGAGCTAAAAGGGAAGCCCATTTACTTTTATAAGAAGATACAAATTCAGTTCTGTGTATTCTGGAAAGAAAACACCTAAAGGGCAACAAATTCCTTAGGGTGAGATACACATTCTATGATCACCTAAATCTAAACATAGAAGTTGAATAAAGTAAAGCTAAAGCACAGGAAAACTTAAGATTTCTCTAGCTGATCAGTTATGTAATGGGACAATTGTCATAAACCCTCCAAGAATGAAAACACACAACCAGTGGAAATCACCAATACCAAGTATTTGGTCAAAAGACTACTCTGAAGTTACTAGAGTGCAATAAATCGTATAATATACTTAAAATCAGAAAGTCACAAGGAAAATACGTTTCAACCTTCTAAGTACTTTTCAGGAAATAATAAAATCCTCCTTATCTTAAATTAGAAGCCTGCATTTTATAACCTATAATAATCTTACTTAGATGTTCTCTGAATGTACTTTCCTTTAATGGTGTAACTGTTATTAAGTACACAATGAAATGTAAACTCTCATCTTAGCCTATCTATGAATGTATAATCTGATGATCACAGGTTTAAAAATCTTTAATTAAAAAAAATCTACTTCTAAATGTATCTCCATAGTATCAAATTTCATTATTCATGATTAGAAATAAAACTGGGGAGTTTTGTGGAAATTAGGATAACTATAATTAAAGCTGACTTAACAGTCAGAGATATAAGGATGTACCTTAGCCCAACATAGGTCCACCTTCAGGATAAAGGGTATCTCACTTAGAGTTTCTAACATTATTACTGCCTTAAAGTGAAAAACATCACTAATCAAAGCTATGCAGCATGGCAATTTTTAAAAACAAAATTCTTAGACCTTGGTTGTAAGCTACTGCTTCCTCTTCTTTGATGGCATTTTCATATATCATTGAGTTTAAGTAAACAACTCAAATGGGGAAATCTGGAGGACATGTTTTCCCACATAGATAAGGGAAAGTCAGAATACTTCTCATGTTACTCAGTTTGACTTGGGTTTAGTATTCTAGGTATTCCTTAAAGTCAATAGCACTCAACTTTTACTTTATTATTCTACCATTGTCTCCCCTCTGGGGATTAAAAAGGTTAATCCAAGGCCCAAATGAAGTCCTTCTTAGGTTTCTAAAGAAGGAAAGCCATAATATAAGAGAAAATAAAGGCTCTTATAGGGAAATGGAGCCCAGAGAAGTTGAGTATCTAGAATTAGGTCATCTGATCTTCACTGCAGTATAGTCCTTTGACCTTATTTGGTGAAGGTTTATCCTCTTTGGTCCTTTGTTAAAATACTATCTACCAATCTCACTTGTATCCTCCTGTCTTGCTATGTTCGGATTTCTTTCTATGCAACTTCCTGAAAAGGTTTTACCAACTGTTTCCCTCCGGGTTGTGTCATGCTCCAGGCATTTCTGTCACTCTCCGAGAAAACTCTGTCCTCGAGGACAAGCTGAGATCACCATTCCCATTCTCTCTTCACAGATTTACAGTACGTATTTCCAAGTCAAAAATGAACACTATCTGGGCCTAAGCAGTCTATCCTACATTATAAACTTTAAACTATGCAGTATCTTACATTTACCTTACCTTTTATAATAGGTAAGGAATTCAAGGAATTTTGGAAGATGTTTTGTAAGAATCCATTTATCTGTTGTAATAGTAGTAATAACAGCAATAGTAACAATAGTAATAATAAAAGCATGCACTTACCATGTGCTAAATATTGATCTCAATCTCTCATGACAACCTGATTATTATTACCCCCCAGTTTAGAGACGAGGAAACTAAGGCAGTTAGGCTACGTAATTTACTCACATTAATGTAATCAGCAGCAGACTGAGCCGGGATTCAAACCCAGCTTTGTTTTCACGGCTTGGATGCTTAAATCTCTAAGCTACACAAGCAGATGAGACCAATCATATTTAGTCTGAAGTGGATCTAGTAGTTTTGCTAATGAAACGAAAGGGGGAAAGCATCACAGATCTTAAAAGATGCGTGTTCTGTAATTTAGTGTAATGCACACGTAACTGGCACTTATTAAGGACACACTGCAGGGACTCTCAAAGATCTGTCAACATTGTCTGCCTCATCAACCCATTAAAGGAGGGACAGGGAACCTACTGCTACCAAAACCCTCACGTCACAAGGCTTGTTAGAGCCTGCTTTCTTCACGTTCTGTGTAGAGCTCTTTCCACTGTGATATATTCAATGGTCAGTTTATCACACGAATTTCTTTATTCCTAAAGCAAAACCTGGAACATTGGAACTCTGTTGTATAGAATAGGCTTCCTTGGTGCCTCAGTAGTAAAGAATCTGCTTCAATGCAGGAGATGCAAGTGACTTGGGTTTGACCTCTAGGTCAGGAAGATCCCTTCAGAGTAGGAAATGGCAACCTACTCCAGTATTCTTGCCTAGGAAATTCCGTGAACAGAGGAGCCTGATGGGCTACAGTTCATGGAGTTGTACAACAGCTGGACATGACTGAGGATGCATGCACATACACCTGTACAGACACCTATATACACATACATACACACACCTGCTTGAAATACGATGGAATTTTAAAACCTTTCAGTTGCACATGATGCTATTTTAAAATATTCTAACCAGGGTGATTTTTCAATTGCATTTATCCTATAGTATGATGTGTGATTATCTAAAAATTTTAATTTGAAGGTCATTTTTAAAAGCCTAGGCTCTTCTGACAGCCAGATAATTAGTAAAATAACTAGCCACTTCCACTAAGCAAGCTACTTAGTTGTATTACAGAATTAGAAAACATTTAAAGAAATGGAAAGAGAAGCAACTTTACCTTACTAAATTTTGCTGTATATTTTCTACCTTCATTAAAATTCGGATCCCAGTCTGAGAGCAAATGTAGGCTTTCAACCTGAAATAAAAATGTCATATTAAAGGAAGTAAAACTGCTTTTTAGTGTATTTCATTTTATTTTTTTTTAGTGTATTTTAAAACTGTGTCTATGGAAAACTAAGCATCTATGAATGGCTAATTATAATCCTTAAAATTTACCTATCCTAGTATAGAAAAAGTGTTAAAGATACTTTCTAACCAACAATCTAAATGTAAAAAAATTACCTATCTTCTCTCTGTACAGATTAATCTTGCTAATTTATTTATTTTTAAAAAAAAGTATCCAATTTGATGACAGGTATTTTGCCTTCTTGTTAAATATATGACCAGTGATAACAATTAGATTATTTGTAGTAAGAGGAAAGGCTTCCTTGGTGGTTCAGTGGTAAAGAATCTGCCTGCTAAGCAGATGAGGGTTTGATCCCTGGGTTGGGAAGAACCCCTGGAGCAGGAAATGGCAACCCACTTCAGTATTCTTGCCTGGGAAATCCCACAAACACAGGAGTCTGGGGGGCTACAGCCCATGGGATCGCAGAGTCAGACATGAGCTGAATGACTAAACAACAGCGACTACAGTAAGAGGAAAAGAAACACGGTAGTGGTCCCAAAGACAGTGTGGTGTGCGACAGGTCGGGTTTGAGTCTAGACAACATTTTTTATGAAAATTAGAAGATGAGATTTAACTAGAACTGAATCAGATGCTTTAGAATTCACCCAATTTAAAATTTAAAACAAACCAAGCATTACTATCTTAAGCAGGTTATCACCTGGTGAAAAGAAACTCCTACTGAGAAACACATTCCCATACTAACAGTTTCCTTCTTTCAGTGCCGACTACTATGTGTAAGACTCTGTACCAGGAACCTTATATACGTAATTTTTTAAAAGCTTCATAACAACTCTATCTAGTAAACATCATCCTTCTCATTTTACTGATGGAAAAAATTAAGGCCCAGAAGTTAGGTAAGTAAGTTGGCTCCTGATCACATAGCTAATAAGGGACAGAATTAGCTCTTCTAAAGCAGATATTCATAACTGAATCTTTCCACTATGCTATGTTAACCATTTTTGTCCATCTATTTCTGGACAGGAGGCAGAACTACATTACTTAGTTTTATGAAGACTTGGCTGAAACAGGATTTCCTGTCTTTAACTACATGGAAACTCTAATTTTCAGAGTTTTGAGTTCAACTTTGAAAGGCAGTTTAGTTTAAGGGGTAAGAGTACAGACTCTGAATCCAGGCCACCCGAATTTGAAACCTAGTTTCCCTAATTATTGGCTCTATGAGGTCACCTAGCCACTGTAAGGCTCAGCTTCTCCACCTGTAAAATGGAAATAATGGCAATAATCTACTTTAAAGGGTTACTGTGAGGATTAAATGAATTAATACAAAGTGTTAAGTACTGTTATTATGACCATAACCAAAATTCTCACCCAAAACATCACCTCTGACTGACAAAGCCTTGAGTACACCCCAGGAAATGGGACAGAAAGTAAACTGTATGAAAATATCACATTCTAATAAAAATATGGCTTTATTTAATAAATATGCACATAATACACACCTCATTATGTAGAATAATTTCAGAAAGTTACAAGATTTTTGAAACATACCTTTGACGAATTACAGGATCAGACTTTTCAGGATCAATGTAAGGTCTTAGGATTTCATTAAGAGTTTTATCATCTGGTACTCTTCCCAACAAAAACAAAAACAAAATTTATTATTTATAATTTTCTACTAAAGGTGTTAATTTAGAATTATTAAATATTGTGGCTTTAGAGAAATAACTGAACACTGACCTTTTATTCTAGTCTTGGCAAAATATAACATCCTTTTAAGCAAAGATTACTTAGGAAAAAAGCTCATACATATTCATATACATTACTGTGCTACATATCCCTACCTGTAAAATATAAGTCCTTTCCCTGTCGTTCGTTAGGCAACCTTAAATAAGAAAGTTCTTCCCTAAAATTCATATGGCAATTACAAAGAGAGGACATTTATGCATAGTATGAATATATGCTAAAGATATTATTTAAAAGGCAACTTTAAAATTTTCTTAACCCAAGGAATCAAATAGTATACTGCCATTCAAATTTTTAAATGGTATCTGAAAATGTTCATAATATGAAAAAAGTAGGATAAACAACTGTTACGTGAATTAATTCCAATTATCAGTATACATATTATTCATGTCCAAAATAATGTATTTTCTGAGGACACACTGTGATGTTAATAGCAGTAATTTTATCATAGTAGAATTTGGGATTATTTTTCATTTCCTGTGTAATCACCTGGTTGAAGATTTTTCCTCTTGATTCAGCCCTCCTGATTCTCCCTATGCTGCCCTCTTAACATCTGTCCCCCTGTTGAAGTAAACACTATTATGATTTCTGTGCTAATCACTTCCCTCAGAGTTCTACCACTACTATAGGTATTCCTAAAAAGTATACTTTTATTTTTTTCCATATTTACATACAAAATTCATACTCTATATTCTTCCTTAACTTGGTTTTCTCACTTGACATGACTTTTGAGGTTCATCCATGTTGATATGTGTAATTGTAGTTGATTTACCTTCAGTGGTGTGTAGCATTTCATTGTATGAATAGCCCATACTTAGTTATCCATTCTACTACTGACATCACATCACATCATTGACATCACATCATATTTTAACAGTTTATTTTAAATATGGAGACATAATGAAACAAGTAAGTTCTGGATAGATAGTGGTGATACTGTACCTTTTTTCTACATACACAGCTTGACTCTGAGGAAACTGAAGCTTCACATGCCAACAAAACTGTTGTTTTCTAAGAGAGAAAATAATCACGTGGGGGATCAAGGCAGACAACAGAAATCTAAACATACAACTAACTTCCTAAATTTTTGTTTTCGGATAATAATTCTAAAAGCATTCTTAGAGTTTAACATTTTTTTTTTTTCTACTAAAAGCTATTTTCTCTTTTCTAGAATGTTAGAGGCTATGTTTTTTAAACAATATACTTGCAAGAGGTTTTAAGAGGAAAAAATATTAAGCAGAACAGAAATTCCAAGGACTTCGCATTCTTGAATTAAAAGGCAATTTCTCATAGTTCAGGGGTTTCTGAGATCAGTGAGCTGCTAGTTGAAGTTTACAAATAAATTTCCTCATGACTAAAAATAAAAAGCTGATGTTTCTGCCTGACTAGTCTGGAAATGAGGTGAATGAAGTACTGTCCAGTTGAGACCAGCTGGCTGCAGATACACTTCTGAGCCATGAGTACGTGCATTCAGGAGCAAAACAGGAGACAACACGTTGGTTGCTAAGGAGAAGGCACTCTGAGTTAGCCCATTCACTGTCAGTCTAAACTTCGGCTTGACACAGAGTCAACTGTAACAATTCACTAAATGCGTGGTTTTTAGAAAAATGGCCATATGCTCTATCTAATACATCTAAATTTGGTGACACTAGAGACCACTCCTTTTTAAAAAAATTTAATGTTCAAAATATTCAATCCATTACAGAAATGTAAATGTCTTCACTACATGATTATTTTATACCTGTTTTCCTTTCTTAGCAAATAAATTTCTAACAACCCACTGGCAAGTTTATTGCTGGCTGTATGTACAAGCGATGGTCAACATCGCCTATAAATCCATCCCTTAGCAGCATGGTCCCAAAATCTAAAATAATTTTTTTAATGCAATCTAGTAGAACATCTCCCACCAAACATTTATATGACTTCGTCAATTTTTTGTGTGAAGACTAACATAAAATTAAGTAAAAATCCTTCTATTAATGTAAGTTATCACAGATTTGCTTATGGATGCTTTCTTTAGTAACAAGATAGTTTTGGGAGAAAAATAGAGAAAAATATATTGATGATGCTTGATAGTGCCACTTATACAAGAAGCAATCATGTTAAATTTAATTTTTTTTGGATAGATTTAAGCTGTAAAGCAGCCCTTACTGATTTAAAGGTTGGATATCTAAAATCTCAGAGGAGAAAACTTAAAAAAAAACAAAAAAGCCTGAACACAAACACAACAGTTGCTGGTTTTTGTTATCTGTGAAATAGGTAAGTATAGTTTCAGTATCAAGAGGCCAAGAGACACCACATTTCTTAGTACGAAGTAATTTTTTAATCTTAATGCACGATATGGTTTCCTTCTAAATATATTTAAGTTACAGAGGGAAGAGAAAAGATTACCAGCTTGTCATGTTTTGGAATTATAAATCATAATTACCTCAATCATTGCTTGAGTAATTTCAAGAACGATTCGCCTTTCTTAACATTCAGTGGACCCCAGATACCCTCAGAGAGTACTTAACATTCCAAAAACAAAGACAGAAAAGTCCTTGTAAATAATTTTATTAGCTGTAGTTAACATGTTGTGGCTATATGTGAATCATTCATTACTATTTTATTATATATTGCTAAATTATGCCTCTTATCTATATTTGGCCCAAGTTCAAACATGAACAAATCTGAAAAGTGTATTTAGCTTAAAAACAAAAAGACAATAAAAACACTCAACATACACATAGTCAACCAACTTGCATGTTGCCATACTTATATGCTTGAGATACTTTCTTCTAAGAAATGTACGATTATAAATGTAGTTGATGAGTCTCTTCACTGTTCCTTGATCCAATTCCCTTCTCCTTAAGAGAGGTAATTACTATCCTGAGGTTGGGTATCTATTTTTGCCATTTATGGTTTTACATTTTTAATACATATATAAACATATCTATAAGCAATATTTTGTGTGATAGGAACAACTATTTCAATGTTATCATACTCTAAATACCTCATGTCATGCTCTTTATGTTATGCTTTGGAGACTTATGATGATACATGTAAATTAGTTCATTAATTTTAACCATTATATAGTATTCCATTGCATGAAGAATGCCAAAATCTATTTATCGACTCTCTACTGATAGACATTTGTAACTGCTTCCCATTTTTTTACCACTTGTTCTTTTTCTTACATCACAATAAAGAAAAAATAGAAGAATGGCCTCAGGGATGGGGCTATCATCTACCTTTTCTGGTACATAGAATTTAAAGTTAACTTCACTGAAAAACTGCCTCTATGTTTTAACTCTATGATAGTATAAGAGGCATTTGTGAACAGTAATGCGGAGTCTAAAATTTAAGAGAGAGTAGATAAAGAGGTTGAAGAATACTGTATAAAAAATTCCTGAAATGAATGAGTTAATTAATTACCCCTGAAGTGGTTCTTTAGTGTTCCTGAAATTGATGTGGTCCTGACTAAGGCAATGAAATCTCTAAGTCTGAAAGAAGTAACTTGGTTTTTCATTTTTCATACGTATATAGAGTGGTATTGGGCTTCCCTGGTGGCTCAGACAGTAAAGAATCTGCCTGCAATGCAAGAGACCGGGTTTGATCCCTAGGTCAGGAAGATCCCTTGGAGAAGGGAATGGCTACCCACTCCAGGATTCTTGCCTGGAGAGTTCCATGGACAGAGCAGGCTGGTGGGCTACACTCCATGGGGTCGCAAAGAGTCAGACACAATAGAGTAATTGAATAGCAGCATATCACTATATGAAAGTGAAAGTAGCCACTCAGTTGTGCCTGACTCTTTGTGACCCATGGACTACAGACCACCAGGTTCCTCTGTCCATGGGGTTTTTCCAGGCAAGAATACTGGAGGGGACTGCCATTTCTGTCTGCAGGGGATCTTCCTGACCTAGGGATCAAACCCGCATCTCCTGCGTTGCAGGCAGATTCTTTACTGCTGAGACACCAGGAAAGCCCGTATAGTGATAAAAGTCCTATTTAAAAAAATACATACATCAAAATGCCAATAACATTATTTTTGGGGGGAACTGAGTCCCCCTCTCTTTTCTTTGTAAATTTTCTGAAAGAAAACTTTGTAAACAAAAAAACGATTAAAATTAATAATGCTTCAGTGAGCATCTCTAGGCATACATACAATTGTTTCTGAATTTTGGGTTATTTTCTAAATATAGATTCCAAGATATAGAATCATCAGGATAAAGCTGGGTTTCTCAACCTCAGCAGTGCTGACAATGTGGACCAGATAATTCTATTATGGTTCAAGGTGTGGGATATATCACCTTGTGCACTGCAAGATGTTTAGAACCAGGCCTCTCACCATGAGATGCCACCAGCAACACCCACTCCCTCAGTTGTGACCTCTAAAAATGCTCCCAAATACTGCAAATGTCCTCTGGGAGGCAAAATCATGATTTTTGACAACCATTGGGATAGAGGTTTAAATATTTATTATTGTTCTTAATGCATTAGGACTTCTGTTCCCTCAACTCAACAAAATGCCTTCAATTATAAAGATGTCATTGTGTCTTTGCCATATTTATCAACATTCTCAAGGATGGAATTACTATACCCAGAATATTCTTAGCAACTTCAGTTCAGTTCAGTTCAGTCGCTCAGTCGTGTCTGACCCTTTGCGACCTCATGAATCGCAGCACGCCAGGCCTCCCTATCCATCACCAACTCCCAGAGTCTACTCAAACTCATGTCCAGCGAGTCGGTGATGCCATCCAGCCATCTCATCTTCTGTCATCCCCTTCTCCTCCTGATTCCAATCCCTCCCAGCATCAGGGTCTTTTCCAATGAGTCCAACTCTTCGCATGAGGTGGCCAAAGTATTGGAGTTTCAGCCTCAGCATCAGTCCTTCCAAAGAACAGCCAAGACTGATCTCATTTAAGATGGACTGGTTGGATCTCCTTGCAGTCCAAGGACTCTTCAAGAGTCTTCTCCAACACCACAGTTGAAAAGCATCAACTCTTTTGCGATCAGCTTTCTTCACAGTCCAACTCTCATATCCATACATGACCACTGGAAAAAGCACAGCCTTGACTTGACGGACCTTTGTTGGCAAAGTAATGCCTCTGCTTTTTAACATGCTATCTAGGTTGGCCATAACTTTCCTTCCAAGGAGTAAGCGTCTTTTAATTTCATGGCTGCAATCACCATCTGCAATGATTTTGGAGCCCCCCAAAATAAAGTCTGTCACTGTTTCCCCATCTATTTTCCACGAAGTGATGGGACCAGATGCGATGATCTTAGTTTCCTGAATGTTGAGCTTTAAGCCAACTTTTTCACTCTCCTCTTTCACTTTCATCAAGAGGCTCTTTAGTTCTTCTTCACTTTCTGCCATAAGGGTGGTGTCATCTGTGTATCGGAGGTTATTGATATTTTTCCTGGCAATCTTGATCCCAGTTTGTGCTTCCTCCAGCCCAGTGTTTCTCATGATGTACTCTGTATATAAGTTAAATAAGCAGGGTGACAATATACAGCCTTGATGTACTCCTTTTCCTCTTTGGAACCAGTCTGTTGTTCCATGTCCAGTTCTAACTGTTGCTTCCTGACCTGCATACAGGTTTCTCAAGAGGCAGGTCAGGTGGTCTGGTATTCCCATCTCTTTCAGAATTTTCCACAGTTTGTTGTGATCCACACAGTCAAAGGCTTTGGCATAGTCAATAAAGCAGAAATAGATGTTTTTCTGGAACTCTCTTGGCTTTCTGATGATCCAGCAGATGTTGGCAATTTGATCTCTGGTTCCTCTGCCTTTTCTAAAATCAGCTTGAACATCTGGAAGTTCACGGTTCATGTATTGCTGAAGCCTGGCTTAGAGAATTTTGAGCATTACTTTTCTAGTGTGAGATGAGTGCAATTGTGCGGTAGTTTGAGCATTCTTTGGCATTGCCTTTCTTTGGGATTGGAATGACAGCTGACCTTTTCCAGTCCTGTGGCCACTGCTGAGTTTTCCCAACTTGCTGGCATATTGAGTGCAGCACTTTCACAGCATCATCTTTCAGGATTTGAAATAGCTCAACTGGAATTCCATCACCTCCACTAGCTTTGTTTGTAGTGATGCTTTCTAAGGCCCACTTGACTTCACATTCCTACAGCACAACGTTTGTAGTTCGATAATAGACCAGTGAAGTAATGGTGACAATAATTAAATCTAATGTTCCCTTCTAGACAGCCTGACAAAGTAATAAAAACACTGGCTCCTTCTGAGTGCCACAAAACTGAAGTAATCATTCATGCACAGCAAAGCCTTTTCTCTTCCTCTCCCAAATATCAACACACACACACACACACAACACTCTCTGTCACACACAGACACCCCATACATTCTCAATGTGGGAAGCATCACTTCCAAAAGGCTGAAAACTGGTTCTTAGGAGGGTAAAAAAAATTAGTATAATGGTTTGTTTGTGGCCCTTTGGAGGGCTCCAGTACATAAACAGATATATACAGTATAGCTGTGGTATCAAAATATCAGGGTTGGCGGGCGGGCAAGCAGGCAGCAATTGGAGGGAAAATATTTAAAAAGGTTCCTTGGGAGGCTATAATGAGAAAAGACTGAGAAACACCTATGTGAACAAGTATTAAATGACAAAACTAATTATTATTTTACACTTGATTTTAGTGAGTTAACATAGGACATTTATTCAACAACTCTTGCTTACTAGAAACTGTTGTGGTTCATTCTCTTCCACAGTTCCAAGACAGTAATATGTGGATGAAACACAAACTTGGGGTTGGGGAAGTACTGTATTTATATACTCAACTACTCTTCTGACTTCATGACTTTGTATTTAGAAGTATGAAGGATACGCCCCAAATTTTTAACTATGATTATTTCTTAACCTTATGAAAGGACTTCTTTCTTTGTGTGTCTGTATTAAATAAACTGTTGACATAATGACCGGCAATTTTTTTATTATCAGAAAAATCAAAGATGCTTTCAGTCACAGAAAAGACAAGAATAATTTTAACATTCTTTTTAAACTTAAAAATACTTTATTCACTGACACATATATACTACCATATGTAAAACAGACAGCTAGTGGGAAGCTACTATATAACACAGGGAGCCCAGCCGTGCTCTGTGACGACGCAGATGGGTGAGATGGCGGGGGAGGGGGGGAGGCTCCAGAGGAAGAGGATATATATATGACTGATTCACGCTGTTGTATGGCACAAACCATCACAACATTCTAAAGCAATTATCCTATTAAAAACAAATAAATAAAAGTGATGAATATTCAGGGGAAAATTCTCTTAAGTTTTTCCAAATAAAAAATATTTTATTATTAGAAGTCCTATTTTTATCTCAGAAATTATTACTTAACCAGAACCAGGGTTCCTTATTTAATCTTCTGACAGCTTCAAAGCTTTGTGCCTCAAGAAATACGCTGCAACTAAGAGTAACACATGGAAACTGAATTCTAAGAACTAAGATTTCTAATACAAAGTTTAAATGCACATGAACACTTTTGTTCCTTAAAAAAATTGCCAATTCTCATTCCATTACATCACTGATTAACCAACATTTACTCAAAGAACACTTGTGAGGGCTCGCTGGGCATTAGGGATGCAAAGAGACAGAGGGGATGGGCCCAAGGCAGCCTCTTTTTAAAAGGGTAGTGAATGAACTGGCAACGCACAATGTTTTTCCTTCCAAATCACTGTAAGAAGAGTATAGAGTTTCACATAAAAGAACTCTGTTCTTTATTGACACTGTAAACAGAAAAGATATCCAATATACTGTAACGCACAGAGGTAGGAGAGGGGAGAGGTTAAGTGGACTTTGTTTGAATTCTACTCTTAACAAAATTTATTACTTCATGTGATCTTGAGCAAGAGACACATTTCCTGTATGCCTCAGCATTCTCACAGTAAAACAGGGAGAACAATATTTACTTCATAGGATTAAGTGAGTATATATAGGTCAAGAGCTCAGAATACCACAACCAAAAACGTCAGTTACTGTTATTACTACTGTTATAATTTTACATTCAATTTAATGTCCTGTGAGTTATGAAGCTTAGAACAGAAATACTGCAGGGTCTTCAACTTAGAATACTGTGCCATGCGTTTATAACCAAACTCTACATTCATGGAATTCAGTGTTTATGAAACTGGACATGTGGACTAATACCAGAATGCAAAGGGCTCTGAATGTTCTGCCAAACAATATGGATTTTATTCTGATTAACACATTACCAACAAAGGTTTTTAAAGAAGAGCGAAATGAAGGCTTAGAAGGAAATCTGTCATCCTATTTAACTCTCCTAATAACTGTTTCTACAGTATATTCAGACCATTAACTCTTCAACCCTTGTTCGCAGTTATTAAGAGAAGTATTTCCTACTGCTGTGGAGAAGCTTGCTGATACAGTGCAGTTTAAATATGCCTGAAATTTTTACTTATGATTCATAAATACTGGTGACGTCATGAGGTGAGCTAAAGCTAAGTTTTCTACAAGTCTGATCTTCAGACTACCACGGGTATGTGTGTGCTCTGTCACTTCAGTCGTGTCTGACTCTTCATGGCCCTATGGACTGCAGCCCGCCAGGCTTCTCTGTCCATGGGATTCTCAGGCAAGAATACTGGAGTGGGGTGCCATGCCATCCTCTAGGGGATCTTCCTGACTCAGGCATCGAGCCCATACCACTCATTAACTCAGAAAGTCTACAGTTTATGCAAACTACCAGCGAAGCCTTATACCAGAAAGCACTAGGTAGGAGCAACAGCAATAACAATGGTCATCCTTTGGTATCCTGGGGGAACTGCTTCAGTCCTCCCCTGCACCCCACGGCACAGATACCAAAACTGAAGATGCTCAAGTCCTTTATATAAAATGACTATCAGCATATAACCTACACACATCCTCCCGAATACTTTAAAATCATCTCTAGATTGCTTGTAATATCTAATACAATATAAATGCTATGTAAACAGCTGCTGGTGTACAGCATATTCAAGTTTTGCTTTTTTGGAACCTTCCAAGATTTTCCCCAAATATTTTTAATCTGTGATTGATTGAATCTGTAGATGCAGAACTGGCAGGTGCAGAGGGCTGAGTAGTTTATTAAGTGCCTCCTGAATGCCAGGCATTGTGCTAAATGTTTTATATGTATCAGTTAATTTAATTCTTGTAATTTTATGGAATAAAAGCTACTATTTCATTTATAGGAGAGAACACTAAGGTAAAGACAAGTCAGGCACTCTTCCAGCGTTATTATTCTGCTGGAAAGTGGCCGAGCTGGGGTTTGAACCCAGGCAGCACTTTAACTCTTAGAGTTTATGCTGCAATCTAGCATACTGTTATGCACTTTCCAGAAATCAAAGTTCAATAACAAACCATGTATTTTTCTGTACTAATAACTTAAATGGATCTCAATTTTATTTTAAACACTCACCTCCATATTTTAAAAGCACTTTTAAGAGTTATCCTGGACATTCTGTCTCCTTGGCAGTCCCTTACCTCCATTCTCCTTCCTAATCCATAATCAGATTTTGATGAATGGATCCCATCCCCAACTCTAGGACTACACACTTACTGTTTGGCTTAAGAAAGTCACATCTTACATTCTCCTGGACACAAGGTCTCAGGATTGGGCAGATGACCTAGGTGGTCCAATACATTGAATTTCAAGTTTCCTGTTCAGTTACACTGGGAAACAAGCACTCCTAAATATTTTACCTAAACTGTTAGAAGGATTTGGTGGATGCCACAGAAAATACAATGAAGAATCATCAATAAACTGGGTCTTTCATGATACAACTGAGTCACTGTACCTGAAGTCCTGAAGCCCATCCTACCTCTGGACATTCAGTTATGAGAGCCTATATAATAATACACCACATTCACAGCTCAAACTGGTTTGAACTGAATATTTTATTTCATGCAAATAAAGCGTCTTGTTTCATACAAGGGATTACATTCTTTCTAGGTTCCATTTTGCATTTCTAAGCCATAGAGAAGATAGATTAATCAATATATTGTCAACTGCTATAAAATTTGGAAACATAAATAACACCCAATGGAATATCAGGAAAAAGGAACTGTATTCCACTGTGGGTTATAAAATCTTATTTTAACTTAAAGCAGAAAGAAAATCTACAAAAATGTGAAACCCTTCAATAATAAATAAATGCACATAATCCTTCACTCACAGGCATTTTATCTCTTAAATTTTAAATTTTTATCTTTTAAATTTAAGGCCTCAAAAATAAACATAACTATCCTCATAAAAATAACCCATCTATTTTGTTAGGATTGGTACCACAGTAAGTGTTCTTGGAAGAGTGAATGCAAAGGGTTACTGGAACTGGGGAGAATGAAAACCATAATTTTATGCCTTACATCATTATGAAATACTTTGAAAAGTTCCAGTTATATTTTGCTCTTTTAAAAACCAGTTTCACTACTACATGATAATAATAGGAAACAGGTTAACCTGTTTGTGGAGTATGTGGTATATTGGCTTCAGCAGACAGTACATTAAGAAAATGGATATAGTAGGTAAAGATTGAAATGAAAAAAGTACATTTTGCTTCAAATAACAATATATATTCGAGCACTTAATAAGGCAGTTCTCCATCGGGAGTCTAGAGAAGGAAATGGCAACCCACTCCAGTATTCTTGCCTGGAAAATCCCATGGGCAGAGGAGCATAGTGGGCTATAGTCCATGGGGTCTTAAAGAGTCGGACACAACTGAACAACTAACAGTTTACCACTGGGAGTGGCACCAACCTCATTTGGAAGTGGCTAGGCAGTTTTGGGAGAAGGCAATGGCACCCCACTCCAGTACTCTTGCCTGGAAAATCCCATGGACGGAGGAGCCTGGTGGGCTGCAGTCCATGGGGTCGCTAAGAGTCGGACACGACTGAGCGACTTCACTTTCACACACTGGAGAAGGAAATGGCAACCCACTCCAGTATTCTTGCCTGGAGAATCCCAGGGACGGGGGAGCCTGGTGGGCTGCCGTCTACGGGATCACACAGAGTTGACACGACTGAAGTGACTTAGCAGCAGCAGGCAGTTTTGATTGTTTCGAGACTGGGGAGCACTTTAGGTATTTAGTGGGCAGGGACCAGAAATGCCAACCTTCCTGTAATGCACACGAAAGTCCCACACAACAAAAACTGTCCTGTTCAAAATGTCAACAGAGCCCTTACCAAGAAACACTAGAATACAGAAAGGAGAACAGATACATGCATACCAAAAACTGAACACCAGCACTAAATGCAGGCATCTGTTTTACATTAACTTGGGAGAAAATATGTACCATAGGAACCCTGGCAAAGGAGAAATAATGGAGAGGATGAGCTACCATGTGTACTTTCACAGATGTCTAGGAAATAGGAAAGGGGAAGGCATTCTAGGATTAAGAATACAACCACTCTGGGTACCTCTAGTTGAATACACTAGGAAATCAGGTGGGGACATCTATGAAAATCTACTATTTAGTATGGATCCCATTCTTTAGAGGAACAGGAACATACTGCTTAAAGTAAGAAATATTTGAAAGAGATATTTTCAACTGCCTGGAAAGTAACAATTTCAAATGGGGCGGGGGTGGGGGGTGGGCAGGTAGGGAAGGATAAAGGAAAGTAATTTTAGGTCACAGAAAAGGGTAAAACACTGGAGAGCTTCAGATAGCCCAAAGCTGGTGAGTGACAAATTCCACTTACTGGCAATTCTGCCTGTGACCAGTAAAGGTATCTCTGAGCTAATGACTCCTGTGGGCACAGAAGCATTAAAGGATTCGGAGCAGGTGACCATCACAGTAAACACATGCTTTCAGAAGATGTATTGGCATCAATGTATAAAAGTGGCTGAGGTAAGGAGACACTGAAGGTAGGGAGAGTTCCTTAGAGGTTCCCCAAAAATCCCGGGTGAGGCAAGATGGGCCTGCATGGCAGGAGATGATAGCTGCTGGATGCTATAGATGATAGACGCTACAGTGAAGGAAGTGGAAAGGTACTGATTCCAGAGATGAACAAGCAGACTTGGTGACTGAGGATAGACTTTCCTAACTGAACCAATATGGGTACTGTAACAAGATCAACAATGTTTGGTTTCCACTTGTGTGAAAGCTGCCTCTTGCTGTGGAAAGATACACCCTCTCTGATGCTGTGGGGTAAAAACTTCCTTACCACCGTCTACATGGCCCCAATAAGTAAATACCTGATTAACCGAAGAACCATTAGAAAAACAGTGAAAGAATAGAGGCATTAAGTCCTTGATGTTGCTTTGAAATTCTTCCATCAAACTATATCAGTTATGGGAAAGAAACCACAGAGCTAACCACGTTCAATTAGTTAACAAGTTTGCACTGAAAACCTACTATGTCATATTCTCTAATCCACCTCTCTCATCACGACTGTAACTGCTAAACCCATTATTTCATTTTCTTTTGTTCTTTTCTAAAGTCAGTTTGCAGCAAGGTAAAAAGCTATACTACTTATAAAACACCATGCCCAAAATGAAACAAAAAGCTTAAACCCGCAAAAACAAAACCAAAAAAACTGTCCTTTAAGAAATGTATTGCCATATAATTTTTGAAGGAAAAAAGGACTACTTGATGCTAATACAGTGATGGATAGGTATATCACTGTAATATAATTTGAATGCTATAATTTTGTTCAAAAAAGTAACGAAAAGAATGTTAACTGAAGCGTAGTTGATTTAGAATGCTTTGCCAATCTGTGCGATACAGCAAAGTGACTCAGCTATACACACAGACGTTTTTTACAAAAAGTAATTTTAAGACTCTGTAAGAGGTTATTTCTTTACAAGAGAGACATCTAGTGGCTAGCTTCTAAAACAGGACTGGAGCTCAAAGAGCAATTCATACTGTTGTTTAACAGTGGACACACTTCTACTATCTACACTCTAAGTTTGAGAGAGACCCATAGACAGAAAGCCTAGGAACTCTGAGCCAAAAGTAAGATAGCAACTCAGTTCTAAGTTGACGGTAGTAAAGGAATGAAGATAGACTGGGCTGCTTCGAACTGAGGGTCGGGGTCATGTGGAGATAAACTGCCAGAAGAGGAAGGTCAAAAGTTGGGTCCACTCCTAGGGAATAAGAGGTCAGACCACACAAGAGAGCATGTGCCTGGAGATAAGGTAAATATATGACTGGGGAGGAGTCCTCAGTCCAATTCTTTTTTTCCAAATGACAACTCAAAATATATTGCCCCTCACTGCTGAATCCTTAGCTCAGACCCTAATAGCCCAGGAAAATAAAATAAGGAACTCAGGCAACCAAATGAGATGTTATTCAAACACAATCAAGATAATCTCCAGGTTTGCTACCCATGGCTTCCTATATAAAAAACTAAAATACAACTGAAAAGATGCAGCCATGGATAAAAACATGGAATTTTATCTGAGTATCAGAATACTTTCCAAAGACTATACCTACAACTCAAAATGTATAATGGTCCTACCACATCTATTGATGTCTTTTTAAATTATCATTTAAAAATTCATTTATTTATTCTTATAATAAATATAACATGCACAGTCTATATGCACAGTCTAAAATTCAAAAAAGGTACAAAAGGGCACATAATTCCCACTCCTGTCCTCCTCTACATAGTTTCCCTCCCTTAAGATAACTACTATTAATAGCTTATAGCATAAGAATAGATATTATATTAACCTTTACTTTTCACACAGTGGCAGAAAATGGTAGTATATAATGAATGTATCTACCTTTATTCACTTAGTATTTCTGGCAACCACTCCATATTCATACATTTAGAGTTGCTGAATTTTTTCCCCATTATAAAGGCACACCATAATTTACTTAAGTAGTCCGCCATTGATGGGTATTTAGATTCACACTACTCTCTTACTATCAAAACATTGCACTGAATATCCTTGCATATATTTCATTTTCCATATATACGATTATATGTGCCAGATAAATTTCTAAGAGTAGAACTGTTCAGTGAACAAGTCATTATCATGCCTTCCTGATCCATCTCTCTTCAACAACTGACATTCCCTTTTGTTCAGGGCCACTACTTTTTTTAAGCAATTAGTGCACAATGGTAAAGAAGAGTATCTGAAAATCTTCTCAAAGCACTCAGTAAGAAATCCTGGAGAAATACAGCAAACATACTGAGCTCATCAAAAGTAAGAAAAATCTTCAGGAGCCAAAAGGAAGAAGGAACTAAAAACCACAGTGGAATGAGGAAACTACACCTCAGGCTCTGGAGGCCTTTGCCTCTGAGTTACCAAGAGGCTTGGTAATCAAAAGGCTTTTGTTTCAACAGCCACTGGGTAACATGAGACAAGATACTGGTATCACATAAGGTGGAGACCTTATATTGAGATCACTGCATAAAACTAGTGAAAGGGTGAACCAGAAAAATTCTGCCTACCAGCAAAGGGAGATAACAGGAAACACGTTCATCTCAGCTTAAGCCTGAGGGAGAGAGAAGGGATCAGGGGTTGGGGAAAGGTTTCAATTGAGAATGAATAACTATGAAGTCCTCAAATGGGTTTGGAGTTCAAATCACTACCATAGTATAGTCTGATAAACTTCAAACTAAGAAATTAAAGAGGGTCCTGGACTGGTGCAATGGGGTATATGGCATAAGCAATTGCATACCACCTCCTACATGAACTTGACTTCACAATTACATTTTAGGGAAAAAAACAAGGAAATAAGCCATCATAATGTAAGAATCAGCAGAAACAGCAGATAGCTGTAGCAAATTTCCAAGAAATTCAGACAGAATTATTTATGCAGATAACAGATGTACTAAATTATTGAATAAAAAGGGAGGTTAAAACCTGAGAAAGGAACACATTCTACTTAAAAGACAAGATAGATTTGAAAAAGGAACACAATTCCTAGACATGGAAAATGTAACTGAAACAAAAAAACCATCCAGTGCAAGGGCTAACGGTCAGATTAATTAGACACAACAAGGAGGGAAAAGTGACTTGGTTGATATAGCTGGATTAATTGCCCAGAATGTAGCAAAGATGAACAAAGAAGCAAAAAATTAAGGTAACATATTAGAATTTTCCAGAATTACACAGAAAGCACATCACCACCGAAGGAAGATAAATCACCCAAAGACAAAAATGAATAACTTAAAAGCAACTGACATAGAAAGACTATATAAAACAACAATGTTCTCAACAGTGGCAAAAGAAGTGAGAAGACAGTGTAATAAATAATTAAACTGAAGTACTAAAATGTGACCCTGAGATACTTCATATTCAGCTAAATTATTGTTCAAAAGCAAGGGTGGAGCTATAGGATTCATACATATGAAATTTTAAAACAGGCAAAATACATCTTCAGGGGAAAAATCAAAATAGGTTGTCTGGGGAGGAAAGGAGATAACTAGGAAAAATCTTTTGGGTGATGATAGTGTTTTACCTATTTACAGGGACTGGGTTATACAGATATATATACATTTGTCAAAACTCAACAAATATACACTTAAGATTTGTGCATTTCACTGCATGTAAATTTCACAACAATAGTAAAAGTTAGCTTCTTAACTTTCAGACAACTAAACTCCAATATTATTTTTTCACTGGATATTTATCATGGATGTCATGGCATGACAATACTTCTATATCTAACTGTTTTTGTTTAATGGTTGCATAGAATTCCAATGTATGAAGGCATCATTATTATTAACTTATCTCAGTCCAGTACTGAGGGATACTCAAAGTTGTTTCCAGGTTTTGTGCTATTAAAAACAATACTGCACTAGATAAATATGTACATATATCTCTGTGAACTGTACTAATACATGTGTAAGCTAAATTTCTTGAATAGGCATGCAAAACGTTTTTAGAAATACTGCCTTCTAAAATGACTCCTAAGTTTTAACTCTCAAGAACAGTGAAAGAAAATGGTCTGGGTAGCTCACACGTTCACTGTATTAGATATTATTAATATATGTTTGTCAGACACATACTCTGTTTGTGTGTATACACACACACACACATACATATACATCTTTCTATGACCATCTATTCTTATCCTTCGTCCTCTTTCTTAGTTACTAGTCTTTTTTCTTATCAATGCATAAACATTCTGTCATATATGTCAAGGTTTTTTTGGAGAGGGGGTCTTTTGATTTTATTATGGTCTTTTCAAGTTATACAATTTTTTTTAAAAAAGCTATGTAAATTTAGTTATTTTTCCCTTAATGGCTTTGGATGAGATGCTTCTCTCTTCAAAATGATGAAAATATTTCCATATTTTTATTTCAAGTTTTAGATTTTACTAACATGATGTAGGTCACTTAGACTTCAAAAATAAATTTACTCATTCATAGAAAATGAGATCAGATTTCTGGTTACCGGGGAGAAGGGAGAAGAAAGGGAAACTGGAGAAGGGTAGTCAAAAAGTACAAAACTTCCGGTTGTAAGAAAAATAAGCACTAAGGAGATAAAAAAACAACATGATAAATATAATCAACACTGCAATGTGTTATATATGAAAGTTGCTCAGAGAGTAAATCCTAAGCATTCTCATCCCAAGAAAAACTTTTCTATTTCTTTAACTTTTTATCTGTGAGATGAGGGATGTTTACTAAATTTATTATGATAATCACTTCATGATGTTTGTAAATCAAATCATTAGGTTGTACACCTTACACAGAGCTGTATGTCAATTATATCTCATCAAAATCAGAAGGATTTTAATTCCACCTGGACCTTCATCAAAAGATCATTTGAAGATTATTCACTAAAAGATCATTTGAATGCTGAGCAACTTCCACAAAACAACTTTTGAACACTGGTGGAGGACACCAGGCACCCAGAAAGGCAGCCCATTCTTTTCGAAAGGAGGTAGGGCAAAATATAAAAGACAAAAAGAGAGACAAAACAGTTAGGGATAGAGACCTGTCCTGGGGAGTCATGAAGGAGAAGTTTCCACACAATAGGAAACCCTCTCACAGGCGGGTCTGTGGGGAGTTCTGAACTCTCAGAAGGCAACATAACCTAGAGGGGGGAAAAAAAAACCCCACAGAATACACGCCTAACCACAACTGTGGGAAAGAGAACTTTCCCGGAAAGGCTCTAACCTACCAACCTACCGTGCAGCCTGGCCTGATCACAAAGGACTGAGCAAATACCAAAGGAGAGCTAGCTGTGCACCAGCCCCTCCCTGCCCAGAGGCAAAGAGGCAGCCTTGACACAGGCAGAGCCTGAAGGCAAGGGGCTCTTAGCCCCAGAGAGGGCATCTTCTACCAACTGTGAGCAGGCTGCCAGCTGCTAACCACTTCCTCCTGAGATCTTGGATGGCTGACATCTGCCAGGAGGGCCGCAGCCTGAGATCAGCTCTCCAGAGGAGGCACACATGCTCTTGCTGTGCAGCCAGGACCTGGAAGGTGATTAAGAGGCACAGCCCACCTGAGACAGAGCGCTCCCCAAGCACCGGGTCACCTGAGCTGTTCAGACCTGGGAAGGGCACAAAATGCATGCCCAACCCACAGAGGCTGAGCCAGATCTGTGACTGAGTGTCTCCTGTGGAGGCACCGGTCAGCAGTGGCCTGCCGCAGGGGAAGGGGTTCTGGGTGCAGCAGACCTGGGTATGGCATAAATTCTCTTGGAGGAGGTTGCCATTAACCCCACTATAGAACTTCCAGAACTTACACAGGACTGGGGACACAAACTCCTAGAGGGCACAAGCAAAACCTTGTGTGCACCAGGACCCAGGAGAAAGGAACAGCGACCCCACAAGAGACTGACCCAGACATGCCCATGAGTGTCCGGGAGTCTCCAGCGGAGGCTGGGTCAGAGGTGGCCCGCCTCAGGGTCAGAGGCACTGAGTGCAGTAGGGCCTACGGGCCTTTTCAAGAGGCACCATCATCATCATTACCTCCACCACAGTTTGGCCTCAGGTAAAGCAACAGGGAGGGAACCAGCCGGCCCAGCAAAAGAAAACTGGATTAAAGATTTACTGAACACCCATTAGAACAAGACCCAGTTTCCCTCTCAGTCAGTCTCTCCCTTCAAGAAGCTTCCATAAGCCTCTTATCCCCATCCATCACAGGGCAGACAGAATGAAAACCACAATCACAGAAAATTAACCAAACTGATCACATGGACCACAGCCTTGACTAGCTCAAGGAAACTATGAGCCATGCTATGTAGAGCCACCCACGACGGATGGGTCATGACAGAGAGTTCTGACAAAATGAGGTCCACTGGAGAAGGGAATGGCAAACCACTTCAGTATTCTTGCCTTGAGAACCCCATGAACAGTATGAAAAGGCAAAAAGATAGGACACTGAAAGATGAACTCCCCAGGTCAGTAGGTGCCCAATATGCTACTAGAAAAGAGTGGAGAAGTAACTCCAGAAAGAATGAAGAGACGGAGCCAAAGCAAAAACAACACCCCGTCGTGGATGTGACTGGTGATGGAAGTAAAGTCTGATGCTGTAAAGAGCAATGTTGCATAGGAACCTGGAATGTTAAGTCCATGAAAAAAGGCAAATTGGAAGTGGTCAAACAGGAGATGGCAAGTGTGAACATTGACATTTTAGGAATCAGTGAACTAAAATGGACTGGAATGGGTGAATTTAACTCGGATGACGACTGTATCTACTACTGTGGGCAAGAATCCCTTACGAGAAATGGAGTAGCCATCATGGTCAACAAGAGAATCTGAAATGCAGTACTAGGATGCAATCTCAAAAACAAAAGAATGATCTCTGCTCGTTTCTAAGGCAAACCATTCAATATCACAGTAATCCAAGTCTATGTCTCGACCAGTAATGCTGAAGAAGCTGAAGTTGAATGGTTCTATGAAGACGTACAAGACCTTGTAGAACTAACACTGAAAAAAGATGTCCTTTTCCTTATAGGGGCCTGGAGTGCAAAAGTAGGAAATCAAGAGCTACCTGGAGTAACAGGCAAATTTGGCCTTGGAGTACAAAATGAAGTAGGGCAAAGGCTAATAGAGTTTTCTCAAGAGAACGCACTGGTCATAGTAAACACCCTCTTCCAACAACACAAGTGAAGACTCTACACATGGACATCACCAGATGGTCAACACCAAAATCAGATTGATTATATTCTTTGCAACCAATGATGGAGAAGATCTATAAAGTCAGCAAAAACAAAGACTGGGAGCTGACTGTGGCTCAGATCATGAACTCCTTATTGCCAAATTCAGACTTAAATTGAAAAGCGTAGGGAAAACCACTAATCACTCAGGTCTGACCTAAATCAAATCCCTTATGACTATACAGTGGAAGTGACAAATAGATTTAAGGGACTAGATTTGATAGACAGAGTGCCTGATGAACTATGGATGGATGTTTGTGACACTGTACAGGTGACAGGAATCAAGACCATCCCCAAGAAAAAGAAATGCAAAAAAATAAAATGGCTGTCTGAGGGGGCCTTACATATAGCTGTGAAAAGAAGAGAAGCAAAAAGCAAAGGAGAAAAGGAAAGATGTACCCATTTGAATGCAGAGTTCCAAAGAATAGCAAGGAGAGATAAGAAAGCCTTCCTCAGTGATCAATGCAAAGAAATAGAGGAAAACAACAAAATGGGAAAGACTAGAGATCTCTTCAAGAAAATTAGAGATACCAAGAGACTATTTCATGCAAAGATGGGCTCAATAAAGGACAGAAATGGTATGGACCTAACAGAAGCAGAAGATATTAAGACAAGGTGACAAGAATACACAAAACTGTACAAAAAAAGAACTTCATGACCCAGATAATCATGATGGTGTGATCACTCACCTAGAGCCAGACATCCTAAAATGTGAAGTCAAGTGGGCCTTAGAAAGCATTACTACAAACAAAGCTAGTGGAGGTGATGGAATTCCAGTTGAGCTATTTCAAATCCTGAAAGATGATGCTGTGAAAGTGCTGCACTCACTATGCCAGCAAATTGGGAAAACTCAGCAGTGGCCACAGGACTGGAAAAGGTCAGTTGTCATTCCAATCCCAAAGAAAGGCAATGCCAAAGAATGCTCAAACTACCGCACAATTGCACTCATCTCACATGCTAGAAAAGTAACGCTCAAAATTCTCCAAGCCAGGCTTCGGCAATACGTCAACTATGAACTTCCAGGTGTTCAAGCTGGTTTTAGAAAAGGCAGAGGAACCAGAGATCAAATTGCCAACATCTGTTGGATCATCAAAAAAGCAAGAGAATTCCAGAAAAACATCTACTTTTGCTTTATTGTCTATGCCAAAGCCTTTGACTGTGTGGATCACAATAAACTGTGGAAAATTCTGAAAGAGATGGGAATACCAGACCACCTGACCTGCCTCCTGAGAAATCTGTATGCAGGTCAAGAAGCAATAGTTAGAACTGGACATGGAACAAACTGGTTCCAAATTGGGAAAGGAGTATGTCAAGGCTGTATATTGTCACTCTGTTTATTTAATTTATATGCAGAGTACATCATGTAAAATGCCAGGCTAGATGAAGCACAAGTTGGAATCAAGATTGCTGAGAGAAATATCAATAACCTCTGATACACAGATGACACCACCCTTATGGCAGAAAGTGAAGAAGAACTAAAGAGTCTCTTAATGAAAGTGAAAGAGAGTGAAAAAGTTGGCTTAAAGCTCAACATTCAGAAAACTAAGATCATGGCATCTGGTCCCATCACTTCATGGCAAAAAGATGGGGAAACAATGTGAAACAGTGACAGACTAATTTTTTGGGCTCCAAAATCACTGCAGATGGTGACTGCAGCCATGAAATTAAAAGACACTTGCTCCTTGTAAGAAAAGCTATGACCAACCTAGATAGCATATTAAAAAGCAGAGACATTACTTTACCAACCAAGGTCTGCTTAGTCAAAGCTATAGTTTTCCAGTAGTCATGTATGGATGTGAGAGTTGGACTATTAAAGAAAGATGAGTGCCAAAGAATTGATGCTTTTGAACTGTGGTGTTGGAGAAGACTGTTGAGAGTCCCTTGGACTGCAAGGAGATCCAACCAGTCTACCTTAAAGGAAATCAGTCCTGAGTATTCATTGGAAGGACTGATGTTGAAGCTGAAACTCTAATACTGTGGCCATCTGATGCAAAGAATCGACTCATTTGAAAAGATCCTGGTGCTGGGAAAGATTGAAGGTGGGAAGAGAAGGGAACGACAGGGCATGAGATGGTTGGATGGCATCACTGATGTGATGTACATGAGTTTGAGTACGCTCCAGGAGTTGGTGATGGAACAGGGAAGCCTGGTGTCTCTGTGGTCCATGGGGTCGCAAAAAGTCAGACATGACTGAGCAATTGAACTGACTAGACATTCTAGTAAAAAAAAAAAAACAAAAACTGTCAAATGGCAGGTTGTCTCAACTGCATTTATTGAATAAGTCATTATCTATACTAATTTGAAATGCTATCTCTTATCTGATCATATACTAGAGTGCCAGATAGCCTCATGTCTATTTTCTATAATATCACTGTAGATTTCTACATCAATACCATGAAACTTCACTAAAATTTCATAAATTTTAATGAGCCCAGCCTTATTCCTCTTTTTTTTCCCCCTGGTTTTTCCTGGTGCTTCTCCCATGTTTATTCTTCAGAATGAACTGAAGTCATTTTATGGATCCTTTCCTTCTCCAAAAAAAAAAAAAAAAAAGTTTCCAAAATAAGAAACAAACAGAATATCATTAGTGATTTCATTAGGACCATATCAGATTTAACGATCATTCATTTAAGAAATAAATGTTATTTCTATAATATTGAGTCAGCTAATAACAAGGTCTTTTCCTCCCATTTGCTTGACTTTTTTAAGCCATTCAGTAGAATTTAAGTTTTCTTCATACAGATCTTTCCTATTCTTTCAACAGTTTTTGATTAGCACTGGGTGAGAATAAATATAAAGTTATATGCCATACAAAGAGATGAGGCAGAGCATTTACCTCTGAAAGAGTCACTATTTAAAAGAAGTAGTTTGGGGTCTGCTCTAAACATTGGCCAGCTGATGCAAAGAGCCAATTCATTGGAAAAGACCCTGACACTAGGAAAGAGTGAAGGCAGGAGAGCAGGGCGACAGAGGATGAGATGGTTGCATGGCATTACCGACTCAATGGACATGAGTCTGAACAAACTCCATGAGATACTGAAGGACAATGAAAACTGCGTGCAAATAGTCCATGGCGTTGCAAATAGTTGGACACGATACAGTGGCTGAATAACAATGACTAAAATAATTAGGGGAGCCTTACACCATTTTCTTACCAAGCTCCTCTATTTTTAACAGAGAATGTCTATTTTGTATTGGCTCAAGTTATTCTTAACATAAGCATCTCTTAACTTTCCTTTGTTCATGAAAGTTATCCACTATGACATTCCAGCAAATTCACCAGTCCTTTGAAATTTACAGCTATTAAATATACTTTTGACATCACAGGCTGGTTAGTGTTACATCACACTTCGACTATAAAATAGAAATTATGGTTCCTAGTCTTAGAAAAATTTATATATCACATAATTTTGATTTTGGAGATCTGAAGTCAGACTGGTCAAAAACTTCTACCATAAAGAATGCCTGGCTTAAAATGAACCTATGATTCTAAGGTATTAATGCACTTGCTACTATGTAACTTGCTATTAGTCCTACAGAGGTAATTCAGGGACAATATACATTAGCTACACTTCATGGTGCTGTGGGCAGAGGCGGGGGGGTAGGTATTTAATTTTTTTTTTTTAAACTCTCTTATTTTCAAATAATTTCAAACTTTACAGAAAAGTTACAAAAATACCACAAAGAATTCTTCACTCAGATTGCTCAAAAGTTACCATTGGAACATTCAATTTTAAATAACTTCAATTTGAATTTTTGTGTATATTGTAGCTCAAGCTGCTTAAATAAGCAAAGGACCAATTTAATGCCTAGGGACTAATTATAATAATCTTAGTACAGGGCCAAAATCACCATGGCAACAATTCCAAGCCCCGAATCTCTGAAGCTGAAAGATTTTCATAACACCTCCAGCAGCAAAAAACTAACAGAGCTCATTTAAACTCATTATTTTCCCATTTTAATGTAAACATTTGGAGGTTTCACTGCAGAAATAGTATTGTTTGATTATAATGCTGCCCTAGACCTACTAGGAATGAATATAATATAGTAAATGTATTCCCAAAGACTTCCAGTATGAAAATGCATATCTTTTATTGCTGCACATTATCTACTAAGTGCTGGGTATTATTTTAATATTATTTCATTTATTCCCATCAACAATCTAGCAAATTCACTTTTGTCCAAGGACACCTAACATATACCAAGTGTAGAAACAATATTCAAATTCATGTTTATCTCAGTCAAAACTTTAACCACTTCTTAAAGTTTAAAAAAGCATTATTAACAATTCTCTTAAAAACAGAATATCGGAGATATTGGAGGTAGAAATAATTCTTTGATAAGAGGTAGTATCCCCTTCTTCCATCCTTCCAGCAAGTAACATTATGATCATCAAAAGTTTTTACCATTTTCATACAAATGTCTGAGAAACCACAGGTATCACAAAGAATGCCTTTGTGTGTGTTACCAATATCCAGTGGGTAGAGGCCAGAGATGCTGCTAAACATCCTAAAATGCACACTCACAACAGGGAGCTCTGTGGTTCAATATGTTAGCAGCACCAAGATAAGAAATCATGACCCAAATCACTGATGAAAATGCTGAAAAATGAACAAAGTATAAAGACACACTCAAAAGACTTCCAAACTATTCTGAGCAGACTATGGCTATTGACTAACTAATAAGTATAGCTATCAACTAAATGGGAACTGACCTTCATGCTTTATTATTCAAGGAACATCCAAATACAGACATTTTAAATTCAGTTTGTGGCATGATTATTTTCCATTTAGAAATAATAATGGGCAATTTAACAAAGAACAAATGGAAAAATTCTGTCCCACAGATCTGAATTATTTATTTTACTAAAACAGTTCTAAGATCATCTTACTACCACAGACTGGATTAAGTCAAACTTCACATTTGAATTTTAAAATGTGAATTTTAAAATTTGAAACATGTGGGCAAATACTCCATATCTAAGTAGTAATTAAGTAAAAGAAAATTAAAACAATTTCCAAAAAAAAAATTTCCACCTTCCAAAATAGCAACAAATATTAAAAAAGAGACAACTCAATGCTAGTGAAATGTTTAAACAGGATTTCTAAGTTACTATAAATGGAAATGAAAACTGGCTTATCCCTAGTGAACTGAAGCACAAGGAAGTTAGGTGGCTTAGCTTAGTATCACATGGCTAGAAGAGGCAGGTCAGAAATTCGAACCCAGTCAGCCTAGCTCCAGTTTCTGTTCTTAACCACTCTACTTTACTACCTTTATGTTTTATAGAACCTTTCTCTTTTTTTAAGCAATTCTTTAAAATGAATCAAAAATGACTAGAAGGCAAAATTAAGCGTGAAAAGACAGGTAAAAACATTTACAATGCATGCAACTGATCAAGATGAGATAAAAACATGTGTATCTGAATGAAAAAGTTGAAGAATTCAACCTCTAATCAGATAGGCAAAGAAGTTTAATAATATTCAATTAAAGCACAGTATAACTAAAATAGGTACTCATACATTCTTGTAAAAGCTACAAAGTGGTACTTTTTTTGAGAGGACAATTTGGAGTTTCTCTCAACAGTTTAAATGCATGTAATCTGTGACCCAGTAATACCACTTATCAGGAATCGACCTACAGAAAAGTCACATAAGCATGCAAAACGATTTGTTCAAGGATGTTTACAACAGCATTATTTGTAATAACGAAAAACCAGAAATTAAGCAACTGTTCGTGAATATGGTAATAAATAAATTAGGATACAGTAGTCATAGTTGAAATATACTACTTAAAATGAGGCAGACTAGCATTAACGAGCATGAAGTTCACAATATATTGCTAAATAGGAAAAAGCTAGCTGTAGAAAAAAAGTGTACCTTTATGTATAAATAATGCTTAACTTGAGGAGAGTCAAGCAAATTTTTATACTTTTATGTAAGTATTTAATATTACATTTTACTTTATTAATTGAAAAAAGAAGCAAACATGATGAGAAGGAAACTTGAAATATTATCATTTGCTGTCTCTACACAGTGGAATCACAGCTGCTATTTTTCCTTTAAACTCTTTATGCTGAGGGTTTATTACTTTTACAGTTGCGACTATGTGCTGATTTCTTCCTACCCTCACGTTAGTGTCTAGGTAAGTTAACACACTAAGGTCCCGACTACACAGTAGCTATCATTAACGCCATTTTACAGAGGTGAAAACAGCTGAAAAACTAATTCAAGTCTTTTGTGTTCTATGCTGCTAATCTCTTCATGGCAAGACACTAAAAATATAAAAACAGCAAGCCCAAATCATTGTAAATTCATGAGTAAAAGGCATAATGCAAAAAGAGTCTGATTTGCTACTTCACAGATGAGGTATTCCAAAATAACAGCATAAATTTGTAATCTAAATCCAGAAAATACACTGATTATAGTAGTCTTGGAAAGAACTTCCCATAAACATTTATGTATCTAAAGGCCTCAAAGTTTTACATTTGAGGCTCTATTATACATCTAAAGACCTCAAAATTTTACATTTGAGGCTCTGAATGTTTTCTTTCATAAAATAGGAATATATTTTATATTTCAGAAGGCACAAACTAGTTAAATTTCAAACAAATCATGTCAATTTCTAAGTCAGTTTCAAAACACACAAAAGAATTATCTCATATTTGATAAATGCAAAGTGAAGTGAAGTCGCTTAGTCATGTCTGACTCTTTGCGACCCCATGGACTGTAGCCTGCCAGGCTCCCCCATCCATGGGATTTTCCAGGCAAGAATACTGGAGTGGGTTGCTATTTCCTTTTCCAGGGGATCTTCCCAACCCAGGGATCGAACCTGGTCTCCTGCACTGCAGGCAGACTACCATCTGAGCCACCAGGGAAGTCTGATAAATGCAAAATATTACTATAATCTTAGAAACCAACCAAAAAAAGAGAAAACCACCTTTATAACTATCTGTTTTGAAATATATAAGTGGATAACACCATTCTCTAAAAATACAACATCTGTCGAAAAGGTGGAAGATTTTTAGAATAATGATAATTCTGATGGTTCCGTTTTTTTAATTTAAGTAGTAAAATTTTAAGGGAACTGTAAAGTTACCTGGTTCAACCCCCACCATTATACAGATAGAGCCTGGAGAAAGGAAGTAATTTGCTCAAAGCCTTGCAGTTACTAAGAGGCTAAAGAGGGAGGGACTCATTCAGGCTTTTTGACTCTAAAACCAGAATCTTGACTTTGTAAAGGTATTATCTAATAATTTAATGGGCTACTTACAGTACTTTGGGATCCTGTTCTCCTCTGTACGAATGGGGCCTCTTTGATCTAGCAATTTCAGAGAGCAAGAAACTAATCTCTAATGTATTATCTCTATTCAGATTTTCTATAGAGTAAATGTTTTCCAAGTTTCCCTTCTTCTCCATCACTGACTTTCAAATGAATTACTATTTGGAATTCCAAAGTAGAAAGGAGTATAAAAGTCAGGCTCCTCTGGTTAAAAATATGCAGAAATTCTGCTTTGACTTCTTGTTTTGTCCTTGAAGCTTCTGAAATACTTTCATGGTATTTTAGGTCTCAGAGAGAAAGATACACACATATACACACTATTTTCTCTCTCTCCATCTCTCTCTTTCAAACACACAGGGAGCAAACCCAAAATGTTAAAGTCACCACATGACATAAAACTACATAAGCTCCTAAATGCTTATGTCCAGTTTCTGCAGTCATCTTGTCCTGTACCAATCAATGACAAACATCTCATAGACTTTGAGGAGCAATGTTCCAAGCAAACCAAACCTTAAAAGATGCTCCTCATCAAATTAGAACATTTAATATACTAAAAAAGGAGTCAGAAACTTACTTCTTATCAAAAAAAGTTGAATTTTCTTTCCTTTTTGTGAATCCATTGGGTAGAAGTTTTAAATTAATACCTTGCTTTCGAGCACGATTTTTCATAAAGTACATCTAACAAACAAAAACAAATAGACAAATTAATTCTCAAATAGCTTAAATTCCAAAAGCACATAAAACAATGTTTAAAACATAAGTTAAGATTTATCGAATACTTATGCTTCACAAACTACACTAAACAGCAATATCTCATTTAATCCTCACAATACTATGAAGCAGGTACTATTATTACTCTCGAGATGTAAAGTCTACATTTAAATCCAGGTCTGTCTAACTTCAGTCTGTGCTTTTAACCATACATCCTATAACCCAAAAGAAGAATTTCATGGGGATTTAAAAAAAATACAGGTTTTAGCAATCATAGGGATTACCTATACAGTTTTTTTTTCCTTCTTTTTTACTGATGGTTTCATACCATAGTTAGCTATATATATGCCTGCTTCTATTACGAGGCAGGTAGCTCATTCCGGGAAGGAACTACGGCACTGCCTAGTACAGGCTCAACTTAAAAGTAGCCACTGATATAGGATGTACAAAATGAGGTATCAGAATTCTAGCTCTGACATGTATTATTCCACTGACCACGAAGGTTGGTTGAGCTGAATTAGTCAACTCCAGACAGTACTGAAGGAAGTAATATCATCAAGGAAGAAGAAAAATCACTCAAAGAAGTGGCAAAATATAAATGCAACTTTTTAAGTGAGTGGCATCTAGACTTTGCAATGTACAAAGTTAGACAATCAAGTCATAAATCAAGGGGAAGAGAGGGTCAGTAAGAAGATGACAAGAAATTACACGCAATTTCACAGTGCATGGAACTTTGGTTTCAGTAATGATGGTGATTATAAGGACCCAACTCTCCTACTGAAAACATCTAAGAATGCTATATATATTTGTTTGTGTATATATATATGTGTGTGTGTAAATATTTTTAAAGATCACCTTAAAAGCATTGAAGAGTGGACAGAAACGGGAAACTACAGGCCAATATTTAATGAAAAGTGAAACTCAGAGAAGTAAGCAAAAAGCACTGAAGCCACTTTTGCTAATTACGGCAAATATAGGCTTCCCCCTTTCTAAAGCCTCCTCAGCAAGACAGTCAAGATCCAGTAATGTTTGTGGGAACTCCTCTCAAATGAAATGAAACTGAGTCACAGAATAATACACCCTCAGGATAAGGGTCACCAGAGCATGCCAGGAATTTTATATTAGTCTGACTGGAACAGGGGGAAAAAGAAAAATCCATTAGAAATCATCTAGCCTGGACATGGCAGTCCATGCTCAGACTTGAAATGATTTGCCTTGCTTTGGGATTAATGTAATCTTAAGCCTTCAACCTGGTTTAAGGTAGTTTAGATCTGCAATGTTTCTAGGTACAGGGTAGAAAAAAGAAGGCCTATTTATTTATTCCAGCCTTCAAATAATTCTCATAAGTAATTTTTAAAGGGGAAAATAAAAGGAGTACTCAACAAAAAATAAACAAGCATAACCAATATAAGAAAAAAAGGGGGTCTTCCCTGGTGGTCTAGTGATTAAGAATTCGCCTCCTAATGCAGGTTTGACCCCTCGTTAGGGAACTAAGATCCTATATGCCAAGGGGCAACTAAGCCCAAGTGCCACAGGTGCCGAGCTGTATGCTGCCACCACTAAAGCTGACGCTCTGTACAGTCTGAGCTCTGCAACAACAGAAGCCACCACAATGAAAAAAAAATAAAGAAGAAAGTAAGCCTCAGTACAAAGGAACCAAAACAGGAAGAGATTCAGTTAAGAGCTACAGATGTCAGAATGGAGAAAAGCTAGAACTCAACTATATGGTACTTTGAAAAGACACACAGAATATAAGGATACAGAAAGGCCTAAAGTAAAAGTCAGGGACAAAATACACCAAAGGAGTGAAATAGTTTAGTAACAGACAAATACACAGAAAGCCAGAGACAAAAACGACCCAGATAATCACGATGGGGTGATCACTCACCTAGAGCCAGACATCCTAGGATGTGAAGTCAGGTGGGCCTTAGGAAGTACCACTATGAACAAAGCTAGTGGAGGTGATGGAATTCCAGTTGAGCTATTTCAAATCCTGAAAGATGATGCTGTGAAAGTGCTGCACTCACTATGCCAGCAAATTGGGAAAACTCAGCAGTGGCCACAGGACTGGAAAAGGTCAGTTGTCATTCCAATCCCAAAGAAAGGCAATGCCAAAGAATGCTCAAACTACCACACTATCGCACTCATCTCACATGCTAGAAAAGTAACGCTCAAAATTCTCCAAGCCAGGCTTCGGCAATACGTCAACTATGAACTTCCAGATGCTCAAGCTGGTTTTAGAAAAGGCAGAGGAACCAGAGATCAAATTGCCAACATCTGTTGGATCATCAAAAAAGCAAGAGAGTTCCAGAAAAACATCAATTTCTGCTTTATTGACTATGCCAAAGCCTTTGACTGTGTGGATCACAACAAACTGTGGAAAATTCTGAAAGAGATGGGAATACCAGACCACCTGACCTGCCTCTTGAGAGACCTGTATGCAGGTCAGGAAGCAACAGTTAGAACTGGACATGGAACAACAGGCTGGTTCCAAAGAGGAAAAGGAGTACGTCAAGGCTGTATATTGTCACCCTGCTTATTTAACTTATATACAGAGTACATCATGAGAAACGCTGGGCTGGAAGAAGCACAAGCTGGAATCAAGATTGCCGGGAGAAATACCAATAACCTCAGATACACAGATGACACCACCCTTATGGCAGAAAGTGAAGAGGAACTAAAGAGCTGGTTGATTAAAGTGAAAGAGGAGAGTGAAAAAGTTGGTTTAAAGCTCAACATTCAGAAAACCAAGATCATGGCATCTGGTCCCATCACTTCATGGCAAATAGATGGGGAAGCAGTGAAAACAGTGTCAGACTTTATTTTGGGGGGCTCCAAAATCACTGCAGATGGTGATTGCAGCCATGAAATTAAAAGACCCTTACTCCTTGGAAGGAAAGTTATGACCAACCTAGACAGCATATTAAAAAGCAGAGATATTACTTTGCCAACCAAGGTCCATCTAGTCAAGGCTATGGTTTTTCCATTGGTCATGTATGGATGTGAGAGTTGGACTGTGAAGAAAGCTGAGTGCTGAAGAATTGATGCTTTTGAACTGTGGTGTTGGAGAAGACTCTTGAGAGTCCGTTGGATTGCAAGGAGATCCAACCAGTCCATCCTAAAGGAGATCAGTCCTGAGTGTTCATTGGAAGGACTGATGTTGAAGATGAAACTCCAATACTTTGGCCACCTCATGAGAACAGTTTACTCATCGGAAAAGACCCTGATGCTGGGAGGAATTGGGGGCAGAAGGAGAAGGGGACAACAGAGGATGACAGGCTAGATGGCATCACCGACTCAATGGACATGAGTTTGGGTGAACTCTGGGAGTTTGTGATGGACAGGGAGGCCTGGTGTGCTGCGATTTATGGGGTTACAAAGAGTCGGACACGACTGAGCGACTGAACTGAACTGAGAGACAAAAAGGGTTACAACATAGGGCCAAAGGTTAAATACACCAATAATTTCCTGAAGTATGCATCTAATAATGTACCCTTAAAGCATATGAAGCAAAGCTAACTGAACCACAAGGAGAAACATAAAAATCCTTCTGATTTTATCTATTGGGAAGTATTAACATATGTCTCTCAGTAACTGGTAGAAGAAAGAAAGAAAGAAACAAACAAAAAATCAGTAATGTTATAATTTGAACAATGTACTTAACAAACCTGACCTAAAAGGATTATGTTTAGAATAAGACATTTAGCAATTGCAGAGTACTTCTCCCGCTCCCCCAAGAAAACAGCAAACATTACAAAATTTGACTATATGCTGGGACATAAACACGTCTTAATGCATTTTTTTAAAAATGAACTCAGAAAAAAATATGTTCTTTGACCATAATGCAATTAAGCTAAAGATAAAAAAGGATATAACAGAAGTCAAGAGGACACAGTAACTAAATACAAAAGGAATCTGTAATAACAACTGATCTAGAAAAAAAGACACAAGTAAGCAACATCACAAATGATAATACTACAATTCCTACAGATACATTAAAGAAAATGTTATGAAGAACTTTATGCCAATACATTGGAAAATTTAGGTAAAACGAACAAATTCTTAGGAAAATGTAGTCTTAAGACAGAATAATGACGTGAGACAGAGAAAACCTGAACAGTCCCATTAACAGTAAAGAATAAACTTCTGCAGCCCATTAAAAAATTATACCAAACTCCCAAGGAGGAAATAATCCCAATGTTAATGTATTTAAGAATAAAATGGGAACATCATCAAATAATTTTATGAAACTGGAATCACATCAATAGAGAAACTTAAGAATACCAAAAAGGAAAATTAGAAGTTATCTCACTCATGAACAGAAATGCAAAATGAATGAAAGGATAATATGTACACATATATAACACAACTGAATTCTGCAAAGTATAAAAAGCATGATATGACAATAATACACCATGCAAGTTTAGCTTAAAATAGAAAATCAGCTAAAAGATTATTATTCATATTCTTATTAGAATATATAATAAAAGAATAATAAAATATAGAAAAAACATTTGATAAAATATAATCACCATTCATGTTAACATGTGTTAGCAAACTGAGAACAGAACTTCTTTAATCTAGATATTAAACTATACCCGCAAAAAACTGAAAAGTAAACATGGTGAAATCTTAAAACTTTCCCCTCTGTGATCAAGGTTATAAAACAAAGATATAGAAAAGAGCTAACACATGAGGCCTGAAACTTATCCTTAGAAAGTTCTGTTGGCAAGGTTTGCTCTTGGCTGGTGTCTGGCAATTTGGCTGACTAGTAAATGGACCCTACACTAACAAAAAATTTCTCCTAAAATGGTAGGAAAGGTTCTGCTTCATTATGCTGAAATTGTACAAAAATGTGGTTTTTATCTGCTTTCCTTCTGGGTGTATGGAACTTGGCAACTGCTAGGCTAAGGGTGCTTCTGCAACCAGTCCCCATAAAAACCTTGGGTACTGAGTCTCTAATGACTTTCCCTGGTAGACAATAAACTTTAAACATTAGTTATCACAACCCATTGCCTGAGGAAATTAACGGTGTATTGTATGACTCCAACAGGAGAGGAATTTGGAAAGCTTGTGGCTGGATTCCTACAAGCTTGGCCCCATACACATTTTCCTTTTGCAAAGTTTGCTCTGTATCCTTTCACTGTAATAAACTTTAGCCATGAGTTCGATTGCATGTTCCATCCTGTGAACCCCTCAAGCAAATCATCAAACTCAGGAGTGGACTTTAAATATCTACCATCATCACTACTATTTTACATTATTGGAAGTTCTTGCTATTCTAATAAGGTAAGAAAAAGAGATAAAAGAATAAGGACAGAAAGTTAGAAACAAATTGTGATGAACTGTTTATAGAGAAAACCTCAAAAAATCTATAGATAAGGTATTGGAATAGATTTTAATATGGCTACTACCATAAAATGGACAAGAACAAAAACTTTCATTCCTGAATACCAGCAAAGAGATAATAAAAAATTTTAAAAGGAAATACTATTTAAAATACTATGAAAAAATAAAGTACTCAAGAATAAGTCTAACAAAAAATGTGCAAAACCTTCACTGAGGAAATTACAGAGTTGTTAAAGACCCAAATAAATGCAGAGATACAACAATCAAGGATTTAAATATTCAATGCCATAAAATCCAATCACCCAAGTAACTCTACAAAATAAACGCAAATCCAATCAAAATACCCAAGTGGGGAAGGTAGGACTAGAAATCAGTTGGCTGATTTTTCACATTTGTATAAAGTTACAAAGAGCCACATCTGTATTTCAGACAATACTCTAGAAAATATTCTAGAAAAATGGCTGTGGTCTAATCTAAACAATGAACAAAGTGAGAAGATTTACTTCTTCCATGAGTTCAGGAAAGACTACAATAGTTGCGAGAGACAAAAGGTTTAACAGAATAGAACAGACAGGCCAGAAACAAACAGGCCAAGCATATGTGGATGTCTGATATATAACAAAGATGGTCCTGCAAAGCAGTAGAGAAAGGATGAACTTTTCAATAACTGGTGCTAGAAAAAGTAGATTATGCATTAGGGAAATTAAATAGGACCTCTACTTCACATGATAGACAAAAATCAGTTCCATATTTACAGACATAAATGGGAGATGTGACACTACAAAGCTTTCAGAAAATCATTACAGGAGAATAGCTCCTGGAAGGGAGCTCAAGGAAGGGAAGGATTTCTTTAAAAACACATAAAACTATTAACTATAAAGGAAACACAAGACAATTTCTACTACATTAAAATTGAAAAAAGCTGTTTACCATAAGACATGAAAAAGAGTACAAACACAAGCCACAGAATGAAAGGATTTATAACATACACAATCAACATCAGCATCTAAAAATACAAAGAAAACCAATAGGAAAAAGCAACAGACAATGACAAGATGAACACAGATTTAATATACATACACCATGTGTGTATGTGTGTGGCATACACCACAAAGGGGAATATCCAAAGGCCAATAAAACATTTGAAAGGTGCTCAATCTCATTAAGAGGCTTCCTTGATAGCCATTGGCAAAGAATCCTCCTGCAATGCAGGAGATCACGGTTCAATTCCTGGGTTGGGAAGATCCACTGGAGAAGGGATAGGCTACCCACTCCAGTATTCTTGGGCTTCTTTTGTGGCTCAGCTGGTAAAGAATCCGCCTGCAATGCAGGAGACCTGGGTTCTATCCCTGGGTTGGGATGATCCCCTGGAGAAGGGTAAGGCCACCCACTCCAGTATTCTGGCCTGGAGAATTCCATGGACTGTATAGTCCATGGGGTTGCAAAGAGTTGGACACAACTGAGCAACTTTTACTGTCACTTTCAATCTCATTAAGAACTGGACAACTGTAGATTAAAAATCATAATAAAGTAATAAAGCCATCAAACTGATAAAAGCTTAAAAACTATGACCAAGTCAAGTATCTGGAGCGGATGTGACAACAGGTATACTTAAATACTGTGAGTATAAACTGGCATCACCACTTTGGAAAATATTTTGGTAACATACAGTCAAATTTAAGACATGCATACTCCACAACAAAGCAATTTCACTCCTAGGTATGAACTCCAGAAAAACATATGCATAAGCAAACCAAAATCCTAAACAAAAGTGTTCACTATAGCATTGTTCATAAAATTTATTATAGAAAACCCAAAAATAAGAATGGTTCAGGGATGTGCATAACATGGTGGCAGGAATTCTTGAGAAGCTGGTTATGTTCTAATTCTAGATCTAGGTGGTAGCTACATGGATGCTCACTCCATAATTACTATTAAATGGTATATTTCTGTTTTATGCTTTTTTATATGCATGCCAAATTTCATAAAAAGAAGATATTTAAAAAGAAATTTATCCTTTAAGTATATAATTATGTCTAATTAAGCTTGAGAAAAAAAACCTTGATACATGGTAATTTTTCTTTCAGACATGTTTAATGTCATGTCTGTACCAATAATACCAATAAAATAAACTGTTTAAAGAGTATTAAAATTCTGCAACTCCCATACCACTATGGTCTCTGAAAAACAAAGATAATTCCATGATGTAATTAAATAATATTAAAGAATTTTTAGAACAATAGCAGTTGGAAAATATTTCCAATATGTAAGCTTTTAATTTTGCACAGTGCTTAAGAAATGAAAAAGAAATTAGAGTATAACAAGTTTATTAAAATATCAAGTCCTATGAGCCCTTCTTTCAAAATTCAAATCTAATCATTTCCCCTGTATAGCATAGGGAACTCAGTGCTCTGTGGTGATCTAAATGGAAGGCAATCCCAGGAAGAAGGGATATACATTTATACATGTTGCTCATTCACTCTGCTGTACAACAGAAACTAATACAACATTGTAAAGCAACTATACTCCAATTAAAAAAAACACATCTACTCACTCCCCAATGATTCTAACAGCATCCTCTGTGACCAGAACCACAACAACAACTGATCTCCCAGCTTCCAATCTTCCACTCTTTCCTATCTAAGTCCACTTTCCAGAGAGCCTCAAGAGTGATCTTTCAAAAAGCAAACATGCTCAGCTGCCTCCGATGGCCTCCGTTTTTATTTTGAATACATTAGGAGACTTCATCAGTTCCCTTAACCTTACTGTTCAACATGTTCCTTACTCAACTATGCTACAGTCACTGGGCTCCTCTTTTAAGCCCTCAAACCCACTAACTCTGATCCTGATTCATTCTATACTTCTGCTTTTGTCTCTGTCTGTAAAATCTTCCTTGAAAGAATCACATGACTGCCTCTTTCTCATCATGCACATTGCTGCTTGATGTCAATTCTCAGAGAAGATTCTTCTGACTACTCTCAGAACCCCCTTCCCCCACAAACACCGTTTTAATTTTCTTTAACCTCCTGTTGTCTTCTTTATCTTTCACATGCACTTAACTCTATCTGAAATTACATTTGTTCCTGTACTCAGCCCCTGTCTCTCCCGCTACAATACAAGTTCCATGAGGGGAAGGACTTTGTTTTGGTCACTGCTGTATCCCTAGTAACTGGGATAGCCCTGGATCATAGTAGCCACTTAATATATTATTTGTTGAGTGCAAAAAGGAAAAAAAGAATCTATTTGATTAGAAGAAATTCTAACTGGAAAGGAATAGAAGAAACACTTACATGTTTATTGCTGATTGGTCTTTTCAAGAAAGCATCTCTAGAAATATGATCTGCTGTTCTTGCCACATCTTCCAAAAATCGATAATCTACAAATTTCAAAAACACAGAAAAATAAATAAATGATATATGCCTATGGCCAGGAAGCATCAATCTGCTATACATAAGATGGCTTACCACTTAGGAGATTCATTTCAGTAAACTGTTGTATTGAAACATAGGCAGTTTTATCTCGAACTCCGTTACATGTTAGTTCTGCTTTGTGTTTCTTTACACAGGGCAAACTGAAGGAACCAAAAGAAGGAACTTTTATGCTGTGAGGTAAAAAGGGTACAGGCAGAGATGATAAGGTAGAAAATTACATATATACCTGCAGGAATACCGCAAACAACGTGGACATCTGTACTTCGCTTCTTCTGTACCACAAGTTTCACATCTACAAAAGCCCACAAGAAACTTAATAAGTTATCAAATATTAATTCTATATATTTATTTATAAGCTTTTAATCCATCACAATTTACAGACATGCAGTCACAGTGAATAAAGTAGATGCAAGTAACTCTATGAACAGCTGTCAAACATCATTAGAAAATTCTCCTCTAGGAAACCATCTCTAAATGACACTACATTTACAATGTTGTTTAATGATAGGTAATTCAAGAAAACATGTATTTAAAAAATTATCTCACTGTGACTTCCTTTTCTATATAATCAGACAATGAGATCACTTATTAATATTTTAACTTGTAATTCCTGACACTGTTAACAACTGTGTGTGTGCACATATCCAGAAGTCCAATCCATGGGCTGTTTATATATCTTAAAGGCAGACACATTCAGAAAAAGAAAACCCAGGCAAATTTAGAGAGCAGCGGTTGCATCTTTCTTCCTCAGTTCCCCATCCAACTGAGAATGGGCATCAAAACTCTAGAAATACTACTACCCATCATCTGTCTTCAACTGATCTTTCACATGAGTGACAATCAATGTACAATGACAATCAAACTACAAAGGGACAAGCAAACTACATGTTGATTCACTGTGAGACAGAAATAGTCCCAAGAGTCTGACTACTCTTATTTCCTTTGCTGCCACATGTTCACACTATAAAGAAATTAAATCGAAAGCAATAAATGTTTATAGTACCCATAGAGAAACTAGCCAATTGAGTGAGTTCAAATGCATTTTGCCTAATTTTAACTTACTCCACTTTGTTCTTGTTGGCTTTATTAGACTGTTCCTCACACCTATCCACTCTCAAAAGAATACTGAGCCGAGGGCATACAAAGTCAAGCCAGATTCTGGTCCAAGGGTTTTCCGGTTCAAAGACTTTTCACTTCCTAACTTGGTCACTGGACACTAGTACCAACCTCACATATTTCCACAGAATTTGTTGTTATCTGACAAAACCCTTCTTTCCTAATCGCCCCTCCCCCCACCACTCAGACTCCCGGCTCAAACTCGCTCTTATTTTTCATTATTCCACACCTTACTGATCCTGTAGTTTCTTTCAACCTAGACAACAAAGGACCTTCACAGCGCTGCCCTACCTTGACATGGCCAGTTTCCGCTTGGAGCCCACTGAGGGATTTATCTGAGGCTCCTCTTTCACCTTTGTATCATCCATCATTTCTTCTTTGGGGAAATACTTCTCTTCTTTTACATACACTTCATCCATTATTTCCTCCTTTTTAATATTCTGATCAAGAGACACTTCCTCACGTTTAATCTCCAAGCTATCGTTCTTCTCTTCCTTCACTTCTAGCCAGTCCATCACTTCTTCCTTCACCTTCACTTTCTCTTCCTTTATCTCTGTTTCTTCCACCTTTTCTTCTTTTACCATCAAACTACTATCCATCTCCTGCTTCACCTCCAGTGTGCCTGGTTTTTCTTCTTTCACCTCAGGTTCGTCCTGCTCCTGCTTTACCCACTGGCCATTCAGCGTACCTTCTACCATTTCTGACCAGTCCATTACTTCTTGCTTCACAACCGTTAGGTCCATTCGCATCTCTGCTCTTCGTCTACTTTCTTCTTCCCCTGCCCCTGTCTTCTCCATTCTGGTCAGACCATTCTCCGCCTCTCCATCGCCGGACTCCTCCGTCTCTACTGTACCCCTGACTCTCTCTTGATCTGACTCTTGACTTAGCCGCGCCCCCTCAGCTTCACTCTGGAGACCTCCTCCCGACATCTCTTCACTTTCAGCAGCAAAATCCATCACTTCAAGACCCTTGACCTCCGTTGCCACTCCGTCCTTCAATGTCTTTGGTTCACGCCAGGAGGGCTGAGTTACTTGCAAAAACACGGAGAGCGGCCCACGTGGATATCAAAGAACTAGCAAGCAGTGAACGCCGACCCGGCGCGCCTGTCCGAACAGTCGTAAAGCAACGCTTCCGCGCCGTGCCCTTTCACGACTCATGGAGCTCTTTACGGCTCTGAGGCAGTCCCGCACAGATCATCCGGGATCCGCTTGAGACCACGCCCACTTCGATCCCGCCTCCGGGGCGGGGTTTCGCCAAACCCTTCCCTTGGAGAGGCGGTGCCTTCTGCACAGGGCTACACGCTTCGGCTTTAAGAGACCAGAGGCGCTCAGGATAAGGCGGCGAAGGGAAATCCTCGCTGCATTCAAAAGGGGAGACCTACTCTACTCTGTTCTAAGCTTGCATGAAAATGGAAGAAACACTTAATAGCACTCCTCTCCACGCTTCAGTTTCTTAAGCAGTACTCCAGAGACGACGGTATTACAAATCTTTTAGTTTATTTTGATGTTACGTGTAATAATGTATGGAAATAAGCTAGCAGTGATGAAACAAACATATCGTCTCTGTTATTACTGGGAATCCTGATAGGTTTCAGGTAGAAAGAAGGCATTATTTTTATTCGTTCAGTTATTTGTCGATAACAGCCGGCATCAGCCAGTTCCCCATTTACAGCATCCTACTGAATTATCTTCAGAATCTCTCTCTATATATTACATATATTTAAAGACTGGGTCAAAAATTTAATCTCCAGGATTTCCTAGAACTTACAGGGAAAAAAAACCAAAGCAACCCTCAATAAACGAAAACTTTCCTGGCATCCATTTCAGTTACTTTTGTTGTTGTGTTATTGAGTCGCTAAGTCATTTCCAACTGTTTTGTGAGCCCACCAGGCTCCTCCTCTGTACTCTAGGCAAGAGTATTGAAATTGGTTGCCCTTTTCTTCTCCAGGGGATCTTCCCTATCCAGGGGTTGAACTCGTATCTCCAGCGTCTGCATTGCAGGTGGATTTTTACCACTGAGCCACGAGTTACTTTTAAAGATTGTTATCACCTACGGGGATTAGGAGTTTTCACTTAATCTTTACGTAGTGTTTATGAGATACATTATTTTTCTCTGTGCATAAGGAGACTTCAAAGAAACAGATTTTAAGCTGTGGGCTGCTTTCTTCCACTCCCTCAAATTCTGTTATGGTTTGCAGGATGCTCAGCTGTTATCACTCATTCACACTTGATGACGGAGTGGGTGAGCAGAATGAGAACATTTTGAAACTTTAGTTGAGGCTGCACTGATTCAGTAACACCGGAAGTAGCACTGAAGTAAGTTGGGAAAGTTTTGTGCAATTTTCTTAGGGCTTAAGGTAAAGAGGCTTACAGAGAAGTCATGACTGTTTTTTTTGAGATACTTAGAGGTATCAGCTGCCCATAGAGTCAAAGAGAGCCTTTCTGGTAACCCTGTTAGTGATCAGGTTTGTTGGACTCCATCAATAGAAATTGCTGAGACCAGGCAAGAAAATCAGGCAAGGCTTTATTGGGAGGAAAAACAAGTAACAGGTGATTTTACTCACTGGTAGGAACGGGGGAGGGGTGCTGCAGGGCAAGGTGGTTCCTTGTGTGGGGTGAGGACAGGGGTGGGTCTAGGGTTCCAGGATTAAGGGGTGGCTTAGTTGGTCTGCCTACCCCCTTGGTGGTGCTGTGTGCCAGGTGTGTGCACAGTCCCCTGCTTTTGTTCCAGACTCTTTAGAAGTGGTAGTTGAGTTTTTGGTCTTTTTGTGTCTTGTTCATAATTTGCCCAGCCGCCCATGCAGCCAGTTATATTTTTAGTACCTTCTGGTTTCTTTGTATTTTGTTGCTGGAGGAGACTTCTGTCCAGGTGCAGGCACTGCAGCAAAGGGTCGCAGGTCTCACGGCCCAGCCTCTCAGATGTGCAGGCTGGATTACATGTTTGTTCTCGGAATAGGGCTAATAACAAGGAATCCACGTCGCCTTGATAAAGACAAAATTTGAGGTAAGATAGTAACAGGAGGATGTGTTTATCCTCAAGAGAATAAAACCATCTGGATTTCCATTTAAGATTACAGGGCAAGTTGTGAAACTACAAATCAGACCCCAGAAGTAAAAACACTTCGGAGTATTTGGGATATTTGTCGTTTTCCTACATTTGTTCTTGTAATCTGTGTGTGTTTTTTAACAGTCACTGAAGGAGAAATTGTTAAACCAGCAAGGATTCTTGAGAGCATCACAGCTAATCACTTACCTGAGTTAAACAGTTAACACTGTAAGGCTAGTTTTAATGGAGGTATCAGAGGTTATGGGGCTTCCCTGGTGGCTCAGGGGTAAAGAATCTGCCTACAATGCAGGAGATGCAGGTTTGACCCCTGGGTGGGGAAGATCCCCTGAAGGAGGGAATGGCAAACCACTCCAGTATTCTTGCCTGGAGAATCAAATGGACAGAGGAGCCTGGCAGGCTTCAGTCCGTAGGGTTGCAAAGAGACACAACTGAAGTGACTGAGCATGCATGCATGCAGAGGTTGTGATGATATTGTTAAAGGGCAATTTTGAAGGAGAAGGGGGACTTGAGTGGTCCTAGAGGAGAGAACTTTGGGTTGTCTGAGTATAGAGCAAGGGTATTGCCTGCTAGGACAGACTTGGCAGGGATGCTGGATTGGGGTGGGGAGGGAGAAGTTATTTGTGAGGCTGTCATTGAATTCCTATCCAATTCCTCAGACTCCTTCCCCTCCCTTTTCCTACTTCAATGGAGTAGAAGGACAAGCCCAGCTCCTTCAGTATAGGATTGAAACTTCATGCTGTCCCTATTGTCTCTGTCCACCATCCCTGCACAAGGCATCATGGTGCGCTGTCCTCCTCACTTTGGCAGCTGGCCCTTTGCCAAAATCATAGTTGGTTCAATTTAACAGCTAGGAAGCTGGGAATGCTTTCTATGAAAGCATCTTAGCTCAGACTGAAATACCATGAGAGAGTGTATAGTAGGGATGGTTAGAGCCATTTTGGTGGCTCAGCAGGCACTATGGGTAGTCAGCTGTCTAGTTGACTATAGAGTGAAATTTAGGAGCGTCTTTCCTGACCACTCAATGGACAGATAAGAAAATGGAGACCCATGGAAAGAAAATGCTTTGCTCAGTGTTACATGTCTATTGGTGACAGTACTGAAGTACAAAATGATCTGGTCAGAGCCTTTTGTTCACAATTGAGTCTAGTTAAGACAAAGGCTGGGGAATTTAAGTGTGGCTGTGTCCACATGAGAAGCAGGAGCCGGAAAGCCTGAATTTTATCTTGTGGCCATGTGTTGTGATGTATTGCAGGTTGGGTTACTGAGAAACAGAAGCTGATAGGAGTTATTACGGTTCAATGCTTATGAAAGGAAGGAGGACAAAGCAGGACTGGCCAAAGAAAAAAATTTAAGTTGTGATGCAGGCCTGACAAATCCTTGGCCAACCTGCAGGGTATCGCTGAGAAAACATTTTCTTCTCAAGTGTCCCCCATCAGGGCAGAGCTGCCCCATACTTTATATCTAACCCCACTCAGTCTCCTGATGGGTCCTGCCCCAGAAAAGGAATCATCTTGGGCATGGGCTTCCCTGCAGCTGGAGGTCACAGCGGGAGGCTGATGACTGCCCTTCTTGTAACAAGTAACAAGCTGGGTAACAAGTTCTTTGAAGGGAGATCTAGGTGGTGGTTCTCCATGGCTACCACAGTGTGAATGTGTATTTGCCTTCGTGGTCGTGGGGCCTTTTGTCACTGAATTTGCTTGGTTCTTCTTTCTTAAAATGGAGATAGGTATGCCTATTTCACAGAACTATTTCGAGAATTAAATGAGAAAATGTATGTGAGCTTTTGAACAGTGAAAGCAATTATAACTATTATTTTCCTCATTCTACTAGTAATTTTGAAAGCTCCCAATGGTGACAGCTTACTTGTTTTCTCAGACTGGAGGACAAAGCTGAGATAATCACATTCACTAGTTCTTGGCATGTTCTCACCATATGCGACAACCCTCTCTGTTTTCACCATTTGTACGTCACCACTATCATTACCCTTCCTCTCACTCTCATGCGTTTGATATGATTCTTTACATAAACACATGTCTTTGTGAAGTACATAGTATTGTTTTATAGTGTGCTATTTTTTAACAACTTCATTGAGATATACATGTGTGTGCTCAGTCATGTCCAACTTTTTGTAGCACCATGGATTGTAGCCTGCCAGGCTCCTCTGTCCATAGAATTTTCCAGGCAAGAATATTGGAGTGGGTTGCCATTTCCTTCTCCAGGGGATTTTCCCAACCAATGTCTCCTGCATTGGCAGGAGGATTTTTTTTTACCACTGCTACACCTGGGAAGCCCCTTGTTGAAGTATAGTTTACATAAAAATACACCTGTTAAAAAATACACCCACAATAAGCTTACAGTTCAGTAACTTTATAGAGTTGTTCAATCACCACAATCCAGTTTTAGAACATTTATATCTTCTGCTTAAATTCCCTTGTTTCTGTTTGCAGTCAATCTCTGTTCCTAGGCCTAGCCCCAGGCAACCATTGATCTGCTTTCTTTCTCTTGTGATTTGCCTTTTTAGATAGTTTCATATGAAATCATATAATACATGATCTTTTGAGTTTGGCTTCTTTTATTTAGGATAAAGTTTTTGAGGCTTATCTATGTTGTAGCATGTGTCGTGAGTTTGTTCCTTTTTATTGCTGAATAATATTCCATTGTATTGATATATCACATTTTGTTCCTTTACTAGCTGGTGGACATTTGGATTATTTCCAGATTTGGTATTATGAATGATTTTGCTTCCACATTCACATGTAAATCTTTGTGTATACATATATTTTCACTTCCCTTTAGTGGATAGATACCCGGGGGTGGAATTTCTGGGCCATGTGTAAAGTTTGTGTTTAATTTTTTAAGAAATGGTCAAACTGTTTCCCAAAGAGGCTATGCTATTTTACATTCCCACTAATAATGTATTGGAGTTCTAGTTTCTCTACATCCTTACTAAAATTTGGTGTGGTCAGTCTTTTTGATTATGGGTATATAAGGGGCTTCCCGGGTGGTTTAGTGGTAAAGAATTCTCCTGCCAGTGCAGGAGACACAGGTTTAATCCCTGTGTTGGGACGATCCCCTGGAGAAGGAAAGGGTAACCCAAATTGATGTTCTTGCCTGGAAAATTCTATGAACCGAGGAGCCTGGTGGGCTGCAGTCCATGGGCTTGCAAAAAAGTCAGACACAACTGAGCATGCATGAGCATATATAGTAATATCTCATTGTGAATTTCATTTGCATTTTCTTAATCACTAGTAATGATATTGAGTATCTTTTCGTGTGCTTACTGGTCATTTGTATGTGAAATGTTTATTACTGAAATGTTTATTCAGATCTTTTGCCTATTTTTTATGTTATTTTTTATTTTTCAAATTAAAATTTTAATACAATTTTAAAAAGTTACTTTCCATTTAGTTATTACAACGTGTTGGCTGTATTACCTGTGTTGTGTGATACATGCTTGAGCTTACCTCACAGTCAGTAGTTTGTACCTCTCACTCCCCTACTCTTGTATTGCCCTGCCCCCTTCCTCACTGGTTACCAGTAGTTTGTTCTGAGTCTGATTTATTTTGTTATTATGTATTAGTGGTAGGGCTAGTGTGCAGTGGTAGGGCTAGTGGTAGGGATTCCCAGGTGGTGCTAGTGGTAAAGTGGTAAACTGCTTGCCAGTGCAGGAGGTATAAGAATCGTGAGTTCGATCCCTGGGTCGGGAAGATCCCCTGGAGAGGGCATGGCAGCTCATTCCAATGTTCTTGCTTGGAGAATTCCACGGACAGAGGAGCCTGGAGGGCTACAGTCCATAGGATCCAAAGGAGATGGACTCAACTGAAGTGACTTAGCACACAGTATGCAGCCATTAGCATGAGACCATTAGGGCCTAACCATTGGCACTTGTGGGTTAGAAGTCCCACTCCACCAGTAGTCTGCCATCAGTCATTCTCGGGGCAGAGAGTGATGTAAGAAGCTGATCTTCTCCCCAGGGCCCTCCAGGCCCTCTGACCTTGGGCTGGTGAATGAGCTGGGGGTGGAGGTGGGACAGGCTGAGGGCTGTGTCCTGCAAAGCTCCAGAGCCCTCACCATGGCTGCCCACTGTCCAGGCCCGGGCCTTAAGCAGCAGCAGTCCTTTTCCCTTTCCCTACCGCTGTGACCTGTTGTGGCGGCAGTATCCATGGGTTGCCGTCCGGGAAGCTCGGCACCCATTTGGGTGGCCTGAGGAATCTGAGGGCCAGCTGAGTCCTGGGTGCCTGGTTCCCTCGGTGATGACAGCGGGGCGGGGCCTGGGAACCTGACCCTGAGGGCACCGCCAGCTGGGATCTGCCTGTTTAGCTGGGCCTGGGCACTGGCAAGAGGATCCAGACGGGGTACTGGAAGAAGGCTCTTGGGCAGGGTAACCAGTCCTTACAGGGATCTCCCCCTCCTCCTACCCAGGACCTGAACCTCTGAGGGCAAAAATTGAGCCTTGGAACTTGTCTTTACTTGTCAGAACAGAGAATACATTTCTTTCAGTGGAGGTTTACAGGAATGCCATGACCTGACCTCACTTCAGGAACAAAGGATCTGACACCAAGAAGTTTGCAACAGCTAATCATGCCCCTTCCTCTCCTTTCCTATAAAAGGCGATGCTGAAAGTCTTCAGCGAGTTTGAGGTTTTTAAGGCATGAGTAACCATCTCCCTGCATGGTGCTTCACTAAACCTTCTCTGCTCCAAACTCTGACTGTGTGGATTGCTTGGTCTCACTTTGTGTTGGGCGCATGGATTTGTATTCATTCCATAACATTTATATTCACTAGTCTGTTGTATTTTCTAGATTTCACATATAAATGGTATCATAAATTATCTGTTTGACTTATTTTGCTTAGCATAATGCCCTCCAAATTCCTACAGATGGCAAAATTTTGTTCTTTTCATGGCTGAGTAGTATTCCATCCTACCACTTCTTTATCTGTTGAGGAACACTTAAGTTGCTTTCATATCTTGGTGATTGTAAATAATGCTGCTATAAACATTGGGGTGCATGTATCTTTTCAAATTGTTTTTGTTTTCTTCAGATATATACCCAGGAATCGAATTGGTATTCTATTTTTAGTTATATTTGTAGTTTTTTTGAGAAACCTCCATGCTGTTTTCTGCAGTGACTTCACTAGTTTACATTCCCATCAACTGTGTACACAAGCTGGTTTGTTTTTGTTGTTGTTTTGAATTGCTCAGTTTTAATAGAATGAATTCAGAATTGGGAGAATTTTTCCAAGAAAGATATGAAACTTACGCCTAAAATTCAAGGCTTCTTAGAGCCTTAGCATTATGGTTTTTCTTTTCTCATTCTCAACCAGTCTCTCTCTCCCTGGATTTTTTTTACTTAATCATAAAGTACTTATGCATAAAGTTTTGAGCCAGGTTAAAAACACTGAAATTCTTGGAGTTTCTTGAAATGCTATGGGTTACCAGAGTTGAGAGTAGTTTTTTTCTAATGAAATAAAGTGAGACTTTGTCTTTTGGCTTACTAGGAGTGTATACATTATGTTACCATAGTGTATTAAAACTACTTATTTTTAGATATATTTATCCAAATGAATGAGAGTCCCTTGGACTGCAAGGAGATCCAACCAGTCCATCCTAAAGGAGATCAGTCCTGGGTGTTCATTGGAAGGACTGATGATGAAGCTGAAATTCCAATACTTTGGCCACCTCATGCGAAGAGTTGACTCATTGGAAAAGACCCTGATGCTGGGAGGGATTGGGGGCAGGAGGAGAAGGGGATGACAGAGGATGAGGTGGCAGAGGATGGCATCACCGTCTCAATGGGCATGAGTTTGAGTAAACTCCGGGAGTTTGTGATGGACAGGGAGACCTGGCGTGCTGCGATTCATGGGGTCGCAAAGAGTCAGACACCACTGAGCGACTGAACTGACTGACTGACTGACCTAAATGAATATTACCCTTCTAAGTAGTCACCTAGGGATTGCATATACTTGCTTTTCTTGATGCTATTGTTTAAAGATAGGTTTTATAAATTTTTTTCTTAGATTTATCTTCTGGAATACTTTGAATCAAGCTAAAGTTTGTTTCACATATTGTTTTTAATCTTTTAAAAAATTATTTTATATTGGAGTATAGTTGATGTACAATGTTGTGTCTCAGGTGTACGGCAAAATGATTCAGTTATACATAGAATATAGATTCTGTTTTTCAGATTCTTTTCCCATGCGCATTGTTAGAGAATATTGAGTAGAGTTCCCTGTACTATACACTAGGACCTTGTAGAGAATCAATTTTATATATAGTAAAAAATTTTATATATAAAATATAGAGTTTATATATTTAAAATTTATACCTACATATAAAATATAAAATTATATGTTACATATATATTTATAACATATAAATTTTTATAATGTATATAATATATATAACATATATATTATATATATAACATATATAATTTTATATTTATATAGTATATATATGTGTTAATCTAAAATTCCTAATTTATCCCTTATCCCACCTTTCCCCTTTGGTAAATAGAAGTTTTCTGTGTCTGTTAGTCTGTGTTATGTAATTAAGTTATTTTGTATCATTTTTTTTAGATTCTATATATAAGTGATATTATATGATATTTGTCTTTTTCTGATTTATATCACTTAGTATGATAATCTCTAGGTCCATCCATGTTGCTGCAAATGGTATTTCATTCTTTTTAATGGCTGAGTAATATTCCATTGTATATACGTACCACATATTTATCCTTTCATGTGCCGATGTCCATTTAGGTTGCTTCTATGTCTTGTCTACTGTAAGTAGTGCTGCAATGAATATTGAGGTGGATGTATTTTTCTAAGTGTGGTTTTCTTCAAATATATGCCCCCAAGTGGGATTCGTGGGTTGTATGGTCGCTCTGTTTTTAGTTTTGTAAGGAACCTGAACTGTTCTCCATAGTGGTTGTACCAGTTTACATTTCTTCCAACATTGTGGGAGGGTTCCCTTTTCTCCACACCCTGTCCAGCTTTTAATGCTTATAGACTTTTTGATGGTGACCCTTCTGACTGCTGTGAGGTGGTACCACATTGTAGTTTTGATTTGCATTTCTCTAATTATTAGTGTTAGTTGCTCAGTCATGTCTGACTCTTTGTGACCCTATGCACTGTAGACTGCCAGACTTCTCTGTCCATGGGATTCTCCAGGCAAGAATACTGGAGTGGGTTGCCATTTCCTTCTCCAGGGAATTTTCCTGACCCAGGGATCGAACTCAGGTCTCCTGCATTGCAGGGAGATTCTTTACCATCTGATGTTGAGCATCTTTTCATATACTTTTTGGCCATCTGTATGTCTTCTTTGGACAAATAGCTATTTAGATCTTCTACCCATTTTTTAATTGGGTTGCTTGTTTTTTTTTGAAATTGAGCTGCATGAGCTATTTGGAGATTAATTGCTTGACAGTCACTTTGTTTGCAAATATTATCTCCCATTCTGTGAGTTGCCTTTCTGTTTTATGATTCCCTTTGCCGTGCAAAAGCTTTGAAGGTTAACTAGGTCCCATTTGTTTATCTTTGTTTTTATTTTCATTACTCTAGCAGGTGGGTCCCAAAAGATATTATTGCAATTTATGTCTGATTTATGCAGAGTGTCCTGCCTATGTTTTCCTCAAAGAGATTTATAGTATCTGGCCTTCCATTTAGTTCTTTGCTTCCATTTTGAGTTTATTTTGGGATATTGTATTAGAGAATATTCTAATTTCATTCTTTACATATGGCTGTCAGGTTTAACAGTTCCACTTACTGAGAATACTATTTTTTCTCCATTGTATAGTCTTGCCTCCTTTGTCATAGATTAATTGGCCATAGATGCAAGGGTTTGTTTCTGGGTTTTCTGTCCTGTTCCATTGATCTATAAGTTTGTCTTTGTGCCAATACCATACTGTTTTGATTATTGCAGCTTATGAGTCTGAAGTTAGGGAACCTGATTCCGCCAGCTCCATTTTTCTTTCCCTAGATTACTTTGCCTGTTTGGGCTCTTTTGTGTTTGCATATACATTTTAAGATTTTTTTCCTTCTAGATCTGCAAAAAATGCCATCAGTAATTTGATAGAGATTGCATTGAATCTGTAGATTGCCTTGGGTGGTGTAGTCATTCCGACAAGATGGATTCTTTCAGTCCAGGAACATGATATATATTTCCATGTGTTCATCTCATCTTCAGTTTCTTTCATCACTGTCTATAGTTTTATGAGTATAGATCTTTTGCCTCTTCAGGTAGGTTTATTCCTAGTTATTTTATTCTTTTTGATATGATAGTAAAAGGGGTTTTTCCTCTTCCTTGTTATAGAAATGTAACAGAATTCTGTGTAACCTGCAAATTTACTGAATTCATTGAGCTCTAGTAGTTTTCTGGTAGAATCTTTAGGATTTTTCATTTAAAGTATCATGTTATCCAGAAACAGTAACAGCTTTGTTTCTCCTTTTCCAGTTTGGATTCGTTTAATTTAATTTTCTTCTGATTGCTCTGGCTAGGATTTCAAAAACTATGTTGATAAAAGTGGCGAGAATCGACATCCTTGTCTTGCTTCTGATCTTAGTGGAAATATTTTCAGCTTTTCACCATTCAGTCCAGTCAGTTGCTCAGTCATGTCTGACTCTTTGCTACCCCATGGATTGCAGCACACCAGGCCTCCCTGTCTATCACCAACTCCCAGAACTTGCTCAAACTCCTGTCCATCAGTTGGTGATACCATCCAACCATCTCATCCTCTCTCGTCCCCTTTCCCTCCCGCCTTCAGTCTTTCCCAGCATTAGGGTCTTTTCCAGTGAGTCAGTTCTTCACATCAGGTGGCCAAAGTATTGGAGTTTCAGCTTCAGCATCAGTCCTTCCAATGAATATTCAGGACCAGGTGTTGGTGTCAAAATGGCTGCCTCAAGAAGAGCTCTCACCAGTGAATAATCACTGGTACCTTTGCCACCAGTTTCCTTGTGGGCACATTGACTTAAAGCTGCACCCTACCCCACACCTCTCCAGGAGACCCTCCAATACCAGCAGGTAGGTCTGGTCCAGGCTTCTATGAAGTTACTGCTTTTTCCGTGGAAAAGCAGCCATTTATCCAGTAATCTGTTGGTGGACATTTAGGTTGCTTCTATGTCTTGGCTATTTTAAATACAGTCAGTCCCCTATATATGAATGCATTCCATTCTGAGAACAAGTTTATTAAGGCCAACTCATTTAAATCCAGCAAAATTAGCCTAGGTATCCAACAAATATTATAAGAGCTTTATAATACTTTTCACACAAATAATATATAAAAAACAAAGAAACACAAAGAGTAAAGGAAACATTTTAAATCTTATAGTACTGTATTCTAAAGTATAGTAATACAGTACAATAGCTGGCATATAGGGGCTGGCATCAATTGAACCGACAAGAAGAGTTACTGACTAGAGGAGGGAGAGGATGTGGAAGATGGCAGAGCTGAAGAGTCACCAGCAATAGGAGATGGAGGGCAAGCTGCGGTTTCACTCAGAGGCATAGGTTCTAATTCCTTGCTGGATTTAATTCTATCTACCCTCTTATGGCAGAAAGTGAAGAGCAACTAAAAAGCCTCTTGATGAAAGTGAAAGAAGAGAGTGAAAAAGTTGGCTTAAAGCTCAACATTCAGAAAGCTAAGATCATGGCATCTGGTCCCATCACTTCATGGGAAATAGATGGAGAAACAGTGGAAACAGTGTCAGACTTTATTTTTGGGGGCTCCAAAATCGCTGCAGATGGTGACTGCAGCCATGAAATTAAAAGAAGCTTACTTCTTGGAAGGAAAGTTATGACCAACCTAGATAGCATATTTGAAAGCAGAGACATTACTTTGCCAACAAAGGTCCGTCTAGTCAAGGCTATGGTTTTTCCAGTGGTCATGTATGCATGTGAGAGTTGGAGTGTGAAGAAAGCTGAGCGCCACAGAATTGATGCTTTTGAACTGTGTTGTTGGAGAAGACTCTTGAGAGTCCCTTGGACTGCAAGGAGATCCAACCAGTCCATCCTAAAGGATATTGGTCCCAGGTATTCATTGGAAGAACTGATGCTGAAGCTGAAACTCCAATACTTTAGCCACCTCATGCAAAGAGTTGACTCACTGGAAAAGACCCTGATGCTGGAAGGGATTGGGGGCAGGAGGAGAAGGGGACGACAGAGGATGAGATGGCTGGATGGCATCACCGACTCGATGGACATGAGTTTGAGTCAATTCTGGGAGTTGGTGATGGACAGGGAGGCCTGGCGTGCTGAGATTCATGGGGTCACAAAGAGCAGGACACGACCGAGCGACTGAACTGAACTGAAGTGACCCTCTTAAAATAAATGATCCAGTGATATTTGTGAAGTAGCTCTTTTTTCTTACCGTAGATGACATGGTTGCACTGGATTGCATTCTGAACAGCTGCTGCAACCTTTGCATACTGTTCTATGTTTGGGTCCTAGGCCTCAAAAATGCAAGTGTTTTCTCAAATAAGGAACACCCCCTTGTCATTTTCTGTGTCATGAATCTTTACAGTTCTTCAGTTATTTTGTCTTCATCTTGTCTGTCTTCATAATTTCTCTGGTCCTCCAGTTCCTGGTGCTTCTTCGCAGTACCAGCTATATCACTGCTGCTTCTAAGCTTGCTTCCGGACTTCCTGGGCTTGTACTACTGTACTCTATGCAGTACATACAGTGAAAAACACAAAAGCAGAACTACTTGTCAAGGATGCACATACATAGCAATGTATTCCAGACAAGTGATTGGACATGCAATTGAATATTTGCATCTTTGAAAGTTCAAAACTTGAAGGTTTGTAGTAGGGGTCTTGCTGTAGTGCTGCAGTGACTATTGGGGAGTGTGCATCTTTTTCAATTAGATTTTTCTCCAGTTATATGCCCAGGAATGGAAATGCTGGGTCATATGGTAGCTCTGTTTTTAGTTTCTTAAGAAACTTCAATGCTGTTCTTTGTAGTAGCTGCACCAATTTACATTCCCAGCAATAATGTAGGAGGGTTCCTTTTTCTCTCCACCCTCTCTGGCATTTAATATTTGTAGGCTTTTTAAATGATGGCCATTCTGACTGCTGTGAGGTGATACCTTATTGTAGTTTTGATTTTCATTTTCCTGGTAATTAGTGATACTAAGCATCTTTTCATTTGCCTTCTAGCCATTTGTATAATGTCTATTTTCTACTCTTCTGTGATTTTTTTTTTTAATATTGAGCTGTATGAGTTGTTTGTATATTTTGGAGATTAATTCTTTTTTGGTCATATCTTGAGAAAGAAGAACAGAACTTGAGGAATCATGCTTCCTGACTTTAGATCATGCTACAAAGCTACAGTAATCAAACCAGCGTGGTACTGGCACAAAAACAGAGACACAGATCAATGAAACAGGATAGAGTCCAGAAATAAACCTACAAATTTAAGTTCAATTATGCTATGACAAAGGAGGCAACAGTAAACATTTGGGAAAAACAGTCTCTTCTATATGTGGTGCTGAGAAAACTAGATAGTTACATGTAAAACAATGAAATTAGAACATTCTCTAACAATGTATACAAAAATTAACTCAAAATGGATTAAAGACCTAAATGTAAAATCAGATACTATGAAACTCCTAGAGAAAAACAGGTGGAATGCTCTCTGACTTAAATTACAGGAATATATTTTTTTGGATCCATTTCCTACAGTAAAAACAATAAAAACTAACAAACTATTGGGAGCTAGTTACAAGGTTTTGAACAGCAAAGGAAATAATCAACAAAGTGAAAAGACAATCTTTTGCCTATTTTTATTTGCTATTTGTCTTATTATCAAATTGTAGTAGTTCTTTGTATATTTTGGGTAAAAGTCTTTCTTATGTAGTTACCAAAGTGTTCCCCAATGATCTCCACCTTCTGTCATTCATACCAATGTGTAGTTACTGTTTGGTTGCTAAGTCCTGTCCAACTCTTTGCCACCCCATGTACTATAGCACACCAGATTTCCCTGTCCTTCACGGACTCCCAGAATTTGCTCAAATTCATTTTCATTGGGTCAGTGATGCCATCTAATCATTTTATCCTTTGTTGCCCGTTTCTCCTCTTGCCCTCAATCTGTCCTAGCATCAGGGTCTTCTCCAGTAAGTCAGCTCTTTGCATCAAGTAGCCAAAGTATTGGAGCTTCAGCATCAGTCCTTCCAGTGAATATTCAGGGTTGTGTAGACTCTGAATGTGAAGAACCTTTCCAAATTGTCCCAAGATTGGTCTATATTACCAATAGTGTACAGCAGCAGTAATATTTTACTCCTTAAGTTAGGTCGAAAAAAGGCTGTGGTTTCTGTCACAGGCAATGGCTTTCTTACTGTCTTTCCTAGATCACCCAATCTGGGGAAAGTAAGCTGCCATGTTTTGAGTAGCTCTATAGGGAGGCCCATGTGTCAGGGAAGTGAAATTTCTGTTACTAAATTCAGATGTTGAAATCCTAACATTTAGTATCTCCAAATGTGGTTGTTTGGAGATTGGGCCTTTCAAGAGGTGATTAAATTAAAATGAGGCCATTCAGTTGTTCAGTTCAGTTCAGTCGCTCAGTCATGTCTGACTCTTTGCGACCCCACGAACTGCAACATGCCAGGCCTCCCTGTCCATCACCAACTGCTGGAGTCTACCCAAACACATGTCCATTGAGTTGGTGATGCCATCCACCCATCTCATCCTCTGTTGACCCCGTCTCCTCCTGCCCTCAGTCTTTCCAAACATCAGGATCTTTTCAAATGAGTCAGCTCTTTGCAATAGGTGGCCAAAGTATTGGAGTTTCAGCTTCAACATCAGTCCTTCCAATCAACATCCAAGACTGATCTCCTTTAGGATGATCTCCTTGCAGTCCAAGGGACTCTCTAGAGTCTTCTCCAAGACCACAGTTCAAAAGCATCAATTCTTCAGCACTAAGCTTTCTTTATAGTCCAACTCTCATGTCCATACATGACTACTGGAAAAACCATAGCCTTGATTAGATGGACCTTTGTTGACAGAGTAATGTCGCTGCTTTTGAATATGTTCTCTAGGTTGATCATAGCTTTCCTTCCAAGGAGTAAGTGTCTTTTAATTTTATGTCTGCAATCACCATCTGCACTGATTTTTGGAGCCCCCCCAAAATAAAGTCAGCCACTGTTTCCCCATCTATTTGCTATGAAATGATGGGACCGGATGCTATGATCTTAGTTTTCTGAATGTTGAGCTTTAAGCCAACTTTTTCACTCTCCTCTTTCACTTTCATCAAGAGGCTTTTTAGTTCCTCTTCACTCTCTGCCATAAGGGTGGGATCATCTGTGTATCTGAGGTTATTGATATTTCTACCGGCAATCTTGATTCCAGCTTGTGCTTCATCCAGCCCAGTGTTTCTCATGATATATTCTGCATATAAGTTAAATGAGCAGGGTGACAATATATAGCCTTGATGTACTCCTTTTCTGATTTGGAAGCAGTCAGTTGTTCCATGTCCAGTTCTAACTGTTGCTTCCTGACCTGCATACAGGTCTCTCAAGAGGCAGGTCAGGTGGTCTGGTATTCCTGTCTCTTTCAGAATTTTCCACAGTTTCTTGTGATCCACACAGTCAAAAGCTTTGGCATAGTTAATAAAGCAGAAATTGATGTTTATCTGGAACTGTTTTTTGATGATCCAGTGGATGTTGGCAATTTGATCTCTGGTTCCTCTGCCTTTTCTAAAACCAGCTTGAACATCTGGAAGTTCATGGTTGACGTATTGCTGAAGCCTGGCTTGGAGAATTTTGAGCATTACTTTACTAGCGTGTGAGATGACTGCATTCAGTTGGGTCCTATCCAATTCTTCTAAGAAGAGGAAATTTGGACACAAAAGGAAATATCAGGGATGTATGCACACAGAGCAAAAACATGTGAAGACATAGCAAGGTCATCTACAACCTGAGGAGAGAGGCCTCAACTCAGAAGGAATAAGACCTGCTGACACCCTCGTCTTGGACTTCTAGCCTCCAGAAGTTTTGGGAAATAAGCGCCTGTCATTTAAGCCACTCTCCCTAATGGCTCAGAGGGTAAAGCATCTGCCTGCAATGTGGGAGACCCGGGTTCGATCCCTGGGTTGGGAAGATCCCCTGGAGAAGTAAACGGCAACCCACTCCAGTATTCTTGCCTGGAAAATCCCATGGATAGAGGAGCCCAATAGGCTACAGTCCATGGGGTTGCAAAGAGTCAGACACGACTGAGCAACTTCACTCATTTAAGCCACTCAGTTTGTACTATTTTGTTACAGCAGTCCTAGCAAACTAATATGCTGAATAACAAATAGCAAGGATCTGAGGCTTCATAACAGCCATGTGAATGAGCCTGGAAGCACTTTCTCTAGTCCTTTTTTAAATATATGAATTTATGTACTTGTTTTTGGGTCTTCGTTGCTGCACTGGCTTTTTTCTAGTTGTGGAGAGTAAGGGCTACTGTTTGTTATGGTGTGCTGGCTTCTCAGAGCAGTGCTGCTTTTGTTGCGGAAGGAGGCTCTAGGACACTCAGGCTTCAGTAGTTGTGGCACCTGGGCTCTGTAGAGTGGCTCCCAGGCCCTAGAGTACAGGCTCAATAGCTGTGGCACTCAGGCATGTGAGATCCTCCTGTACCAGAGATCAGACCTGTCTCTCCTGCATTGGCAGATGGATTCTTTACCCCTGAGTCACCAGGGAAACCCACATTCTCTACTCCTCCTAATCAGAGTCTTGACATGACTACAGCTGTGACTGACAGCTCTGCTCATATTCCTCAGATTTAAAAATTGTGTGAGATAATAAGTATTTGTTGTTTTAAACCACTAACTTTCCAGGCAATTGCTACACAGCAATAGATAATTAATGACAAGATCTTATATGGTTTGCAAATATTTCTCCCCATACTTATTTTTAATTTTCCTAATGTGTCTTTTAAAGAGCAAATGTTAAACAGTTCAGTGACATGACTGTTTTTTTTTTATCAGTTTTTAAAATGAATTATGCTTTTTGTGTCACAGTAATAAATATTCCCCTGGTGACTGAGTAGGTAAAGAATCTGCTTGCATGCAGGAGACCTGGGTTCGATCCCTGGATTGGGAAGATCCCCTGGAGAAGGGAATGGCCACCCACTTGAGTATTCTTGCCTGGATTCCATGGTCAGGGAGAAGCCTAATGGGCTACAGTCCATGGGGTCACAAAGAGCTGGACATGACTGAGTGACTAGCACACACAATAAATGTTTGCCTAGGCCAAGATCCCAAAGATTGTTTTCCTATGTTTGCTAGAAGCTTTGATAATTTTAGCTCTTACATTTAGGTCTCTGACCCATTTTGAGTTGTTCTTTATTATATATTAATACTGCAGAGCAATGGTTTGACTTCTTTTTTGCACGCTTATTTAACTTATATGCAGAGTACATCATGAGAAATGCTGGGCTGGAAGAAGCACAAGCTGGAATCAAGATTGCAAGGAGAAATATCAATAACCTCAGATATGCAGATGACACCACCCTTATGGCAGAAAGCGAAGAAGAACTAAAGAGCCTCTTCATAAAAGTGAAAGAGGACAGTGAAAACTTGGCTTAAAACTCAGCATCCAGAAAACTAAGATCATGGCATCTGGTCCCATCATTTCATGGCAAATAAATGGGGAAACAATGGAAACAGTGACAGACTTTATTTTCTTGGACTCCAAAATCACTGCAGATGGTGACTATAGCCATGAAATTAAAAGACGCTTACTCTTTGGAAGAAAAGTTATGACCCACCTAGATAGCATATTACAAAGCAGAGACATTACTTTGTCAACAAAGGACCGTCTAGTCAGGGCTATGGTTTTTCCAGTAGTCATGTATGAATGTGAGAGTTGGACTATAAAGAAAGCTAAGTGCCGAAGAATTGATGCTCTTGAACTGTGGTGTTAGAGAAGAGTCTTGAGAGTCCCTGGGACTGCAAGGAGATCCACCCAGTCCATCCTAAAGGCGTTTGGTCCTGGGTGTTCATTGGAAGGACTGATGTTGAAGCTGAAACTCCAATACTTTGGTTGGCCACTTGATGCGGAGAGCTGACTCATTTGAAAAGACCCTGATGCTGGGAAAGATTGAGGGCAGGAGGAGAAGGGGACGACAGAGGATAAGATGGTTGGATGGCATCACCGACTCAATGGACGTGGGTTTGGGTGAAGTCCGGGAGTTGGTGATGGACAGGGAGGCCTGGCATGCTGCAGTTCGTGGGGTTGCAAAGAGTTGGACACACCTGAGCAACTGAACTGACTGATCTTATTGTTTTAGCTTCATTTTTAAAAATTTTTATTCTTCCCTTTTGAATTGGCTTGGCATTTTATAAAGAATCAAGTGACCACAAATGTAAGAATTTATTTCTGGACTATCTATCTTGTTTCATTGATCTGTAGGTCTGTCTTTGCACCAATACCACACTCTCTTGATTTGTTGTTGTTCAGTTGCTCAGTTATGTCCAACTGTCTGTGACCCTATGGACTGGAGCATGCCAGATTTCCCTGTCCTTCACCATCTCCCAGAGCTTGCTCAAACTCATGTCCATTGAGTCAGTGATGCCATCCAACCATCTTATCCTCTGTTGTCCCTTTCTCCCCCTGCCTTCTATCTTTCCCAGCATCAGGGAAACTGATCATCAGAAAAACTCACTCATCTTTTCCAGTGAGTCAGCCCGTCACATCAGGTGGCCAAAGTATTGAAGCTTCAGTTTCAGCATCAGTCCTTCCAATGAATATTCAGAGTTGATTTCCTTTAGGATTGACTGGTTTGATCTCCTTGCAGTCCAAGGGACTCTTAAGAGTCTTCTCCAACACCACAATTCGAAAGCATCAATTCTTTGGCACTCAGCCTTCTTGATGGTCCAACTCTCACAATGGCACATGACTACTGGAAAAACCACAGCTTTGACTATACAGACCTTTGTCAGCAAAGTAATGTCTTTGCTTTTTAATACACTGTCTAGGTTTGTCTCTTGATGACCATAACTTTAAGTTTTAAAATCAGATACTTAAGTCCTTCTAATTTTGTAAAAATATCTTGGCTATTCTAGGTCTTTTGCATATTCATATAAATTTTAGGATCAGTTTATCAGGTTCTGCGAAAGAACTTGCTGGTATTTTGACAAGATTGTGTAGAACTGATAAATCATTTGGGAGAGAACTGGCACCTAAATGGTAATGTTTTCTTGTGGCTGTTTAGTCTCCAACTTGTGTTTGACTCTTTTGCAACTCTGTGTACTGTAGCCTGCCAAGCTCTTCTGGTGTGTTTTATTACAATCCGTGAAAGTGGAATGCCACTCATTTATTTAGACTGTCTTTTAGTTTCTTTTAACAATGCTTTGTAGTTTTTAGTGTAAAATTTTTTGCATGTCTTTTGCTAAATGTATTTCTAAGTGTTCTTTTTAATGTGATTTTGAAAGCGATTAGTTTAAGTTTTGGATATATCATTGTTAGCATATAGATATACAATTGATTTTTTATGTTGATGTTATATCCTCAAACCTTTCTAAATTTATTTTATTACATTTGTTATATATAATGTATCTCTGATTGAATTTGCTAGTATTCTGTTTCTATGTTTCCATGTATGTTAATGAGGGATATTTGTCTATAGCTCTCTTTTCTTGAAATGTGATCAGGTTTTGTCTTCAGGGTTTTCTTCTAATCCCTTAACTTTTATGTTTCCCATCTTTTCATTGCTTCTAGATACATTTCTGGCAGAGATCCCCAACTAATTTCTAGCTTACTAATTTGTTATTTTATGGTATCTAATCTTTAGCAATCTATCTGCTCAGTTCATTTCAATGACTATATTTTTCGTAACCAGTGAAATAACTGGAAGCCAGAAGCTTATTACTGCTTCATATTGCTAATATTCTCCCTTATCTTTTTGGTGGCATTTCTTTTACTCATTTAAGATTTCTCACTAGTTTTGGTCTAGTAATTCTGTTCCTCTAGGACAAATTGTCCAGTTTTTTTTTAATTTGTGGATTTATACTCCTCAACTGTAATATTTCCCCTATGATCTCATATTCCCTTGGGAGTATCAGCAACTTCAGCTGTAATTCATACTTGAAAGGGAGGATCAAAAACCTGAGACTTGGACTGAGATTCCTCTGATGCGATTTCTTTTCTTTTTTTTTTTTTTGAGATGGTACAGCAAAGAGGAACCTCAGGGTGAAAAGCCATTTGTGTTACAATCTGGACTCTGCTAGTTCCATTCTGCCTTTCCTTGAAGAGAACATGCACCTAGGTTTTCCCCCAGTATCCCTGCATTTGCTATCCCTTCTCCATTAGCTGCTGTATTCTGTGGCATCATTTAGACCCCAGGGTGGAGGGAAGTAGAGGAGAGAACTATTCCAAGCCTACCTGTATGTGTAATTATCAGCTTCCCTATGTAACTCTGCCTGCTTAGATAGGTGCTTGACTAGACCTGCTGTTTTTATGCCCACCTCGAGTTGGGGTGTGCTGTGATACTCCAGGATGTTATGATTAGAAAAGGGCATAATCAGAGAGCCCATTTCTCCATTCTACTCCTTACCTAAACCAGTGTCCATATGTGATGCCAGGCTTCCCTTTTTCCACTACAGTGGTATCCAACGCCCTTTCATCTCCCAGGGGTTTCTTAGAGTTTCTGAGTTATTCTCCAAGATCCATCATCACCCTCTCACTTATATGACATCTCAAGGATTAGATTTGGGTCCTCCAGGAAGGCAGTAGTGTTGTTAATTTCATTTCTTTTCAGGAACTGAATTCTACAGATTGAACTTTTAGGAGGTAGTCACGATAATGAATTTCTGAAATTACTTTAAAGGTAAGTCAAAGATCCTTCCTACTGGGCTTCCTGTGACATTGCTCAAATTTTCCAAGGATGCAAAACATTTCATTATATTCCCAAAGCTTTCTTTATATTCCCAACTTTGAGGCACTGCAGAAATTCCCATATGTTTGTTCATGGACTGTTGCCTCACTGTCACTTTGTGTACTTGATCAAAAACAGATTCCTGGACCTCTTCCTAGAGATAGTTAATCAAAATGGAGAGATCTATTAGGAAATCTTTCTAACAAGTGTCTTTGTGCATACTCCTGATGTATAATCAGATTTGGAAACCACTTGAGGAAGACATTGCAGCTGCTACTGTCCAGTATGGCACCACTGGCCACAGTGGCTATTGACCGCTTGAAATGTACTGATCCAAGTTGAGAAGTAGTATAAGTGTGAAGTATTTACATTGGATTACATGTAGTATACATGTGAAATACATTGGATTACAAAGAGTTAGTGTAAAATTTAATAACTTTCATATTGAGCACATGTTGAAATAGTATATTAGATACAGTGGGCTATGTATAATACATTATTAAAATTGTTTTCACTTGTTTCATTTTGCTTTTTAAAATGTAGGTACTTGAAAATTTTAGATTATGTATGTGGCTCACATTAAATTTTCATTGGACAATGCTGGACCAATGGACCAAGAAGATACTATTAAAATTTAAATTCTAATTAGATGGGCTTAACATAATGTGAATAATCAAGAATTAGCTAAGTGTGTTAGTTTACTTATTAATTTGTTAGTTCAGTCAATAAATATTTGTTTCTCCAGTGTACTTTCCAGACTGCTGCCTGAGCATCTTTGCGAAACACAAGTCTGATAATGTCAGTCAACGCCTTAAAACTCTTGAATGCCTCGTGTTGCTCTAAGAACAAAAGAACTAAATTCTTACTATGGGTTTGCAAAGACCCCTTATATTCTGGCGCATAGCTTCTCCTCTGCTTCATCTCTAATTACTCATCCTCTAGATGGCCAGTAAGCACTGCTTTCCTAGGGGAGCCTTCCTTAGCTATTCCTCCTCCTGCTCCAGCTTCAGTAGAATTTCTGTGTGTTTCTTTCAAATTGTGATAATATATTCATGAATATTATCATTTTATTAACACTAGTTTCTCTCCAGATAGTGAACTCATTAAGCACAGGAACCTTGCCGTTTTGCTCATTTTAAATTGCCAACTTGGGTCACCATGTCTAGTTTACAACACACAAGAAGACTTGAAGGACTCGAGCACCTGTTTGCATCATGTACCAGGCTATTCTGTGTGATTATCAACATCAAAATCTATACTGTCTTCAGGGGAGTCACAGTTAAGTGAAGGAAGACAAACATATGAAAAGCAGTAACAATCAAGTGAAGGAAGTGTAGCGGATAAAATGTGATATAAAGAGGAGGCAGCCTGCATTCCTTTGTAGGGAAAGTTGGGAGAGCCTTCCTAAGGAGCTGACTTGAAGAATGAGCAGGAATTGGCCAGGAGGTCAAGGTGGGAAAGCTTTCTAGACAGAGGAATGAAAAAGTGTACCATGTTTAGGGAACAGCAAATAAGTTAGGTGTGAACTACTGGAGTATAATGACTCTGATTAGAAAGGAGGGAGAGAAGACTGACAAGGGATCAGAGGCCAGGTCTTCAAGGCCCAATAGGCCTTGGAGAGAAGCTTGCATGTCTTCATTTCCTGGGCAGTCAGGAGCCAGATTGATTTCCTGAGCCTGTGTTCTTAGGTTCGGACACAGAAGCAAGTGGTCCGGGAAGAAACCACTGGTTGGTTCTGGGTATGATTTTTCTTTAGCAGGGGAACATGACATTCTGTGATTTGGGTGGGCTTGTTATTACAACACAACTAACAGTTCCCAAAGAATTGGCTGGATCTGTTATTGACAAAAGCATGATAAATATCTAGTAAATAAATCATGATTCAGGAGGGTTTAGTCATAGCTGATGAGCCTTTAGAAGGATCCAGTAATTGGGTCATTGCTATTATAGGAATCTAGGACCTAATACAGAAGGCATTGTGTTTGCTGCAAAGAAGTATATGGAATAGGTTCCTGAAATGATTTTAAAGTTTTCTGAAAAAAAAAATCTAAAATTTTTATTTTTATCTTTTTAATACCTAAAGCCTAAAAACAGCAATTTTTACTACCCAGAATAATACTTAGTTTTGAAACCAAACTAAACAAATTCTGCTTGTTTTAATTTCTCACTTCCAACTGTTAAACCAAAAACTTGTTTGTGTTTACTAATTACATTTTGTAAAAAGTTTTAAATTTTTCATTGTAGGAAAACTTGAAAGTTTTTCTGTGGTATTTTGAATTACATAGGAAATATTAAGGGACAATTAAATATTACTTTACCTGAATATTTTGTATAGCATCTCGGCATTTGTATTGGTTGTTAAACGGCTTAATCTCTTTTACAAATCCAAAACATGTCACTGAGAAAAACTAAATATAAAATCCATAAGGTTAAAGTTTTCCTTTTTTAATGAATTACTCCTTTTAATGAAAATATTACTATTAATATTTTGAAATAGGTATCATTCACACCGATTACATGGCAGCAAATTGAAATAGAAAAAATAGGGCTATTATCTGGGTTTTTTAACTAATGCAAGCTATTTATAGAATAATAATGGAACATACATGGATGAAATAATTTATCCTGGTCACAGAGGAGGGGCAGTGAAATCACAGAGAGCTAGGTTAAAATTATATCTCTGCAAGTTTTCTGCCATTTGACCTTGGGCAAAATCTCAGTTCTTCATATGTCAATTTATTTTAGGATTCAGTGCATGAAAGCTTTTAGTACAGTTCCTCACATGAAGAAAACACCTCACATAACATAAGTAAGTTATTAATGATTGTTATTGCTTTTTTAAATTTTTGGTTCCCTTTATTTTGTTTTAATTGTACTGGAGTATAGTTGATTTACAATGTAGTGTTAATTTCTGCTCTGCAACAGGTGACTCAGTTATACATACATAATTTTTTATATATGTAAAAGAATATATATATATATACTTTTTCATATTCTTATCCATTGTGGTTTATGACAGGATATAGAATAGAGTTCCTGATCTTATACAGTAGTAGGACCTTGTTGTTTATTCATTCTATATATAATAGTTCGTATCTGCTAATCCCAAACTCCCAATCCTTCTCTTCCCTACTCCTCTCACCCTTGTAGCCACAAATCTGTTCTCTGTATCTTTGGGTCTGTTTTTGTTTCATAGATATGCTGTGTTATATTTTAGATTCCACATGTAAGTGATATTATATGGTATTTGTCTTTCTCTTTGGCGTATTTCAGTTTTTATGATAATCTCTGGTTGCATCCATGTTGCTGCAAATGGCATTATTTTGTTCTTTTTGATAGCTAATATTCCATTGTACGTCTGTACCATATCTTCTTTATCCATGCATCTGTCGATGGACATGTAAGTTGTTTCCATGTCTTGACTATTGTGTATAGTGCTGCCATGAACATAGGAGTGCATGTATCTGTTTGAATTACGGTTTTGTCTGGTTATATGCTGAGGAGTGGGCTTGCCGGATCATATGGCAACTCTATTTTTAGTTTTTTTGAGAAACCACCATATAATTTTCCATAATGGCTGTACCAATTGACGTTCTTACCAACAGTGTAAGAAGTGTAAGAGGGTTCTCTTTTTTTCAACATCTTCTCCAGCATTTGTTACTTGTAGACTTTTAAAAAATTAATTTATCTATTTTAATTGGAGGCTGATTACTTTACAGTGTTGTGGTGGGTTTTGCCATACATAGACATGAATCAGCCACAGGTGTACACGTGTCCCCCCATCCTCAACCCTCCTCCTGCCTCCCTCCCCACCCCGTCCCTCTGGGTTGTCCCAGAGCACCGGCTTTGAGTGCCCTGCTTCATGCATCGAACTTGCACTAGTCATCTATTTTACATATGCTGCTGCTGCTGCTGCTAAGTCACTTCAGTCGTGTCTGACTCTGTGCGACCCCATAGATGGCAGCCCACCAGGCTCCTCTGACCACAGGGTTCTCTAGGCAAGAATACTGGAGTGGGTTGCCATTTCCTTCTCTGTTTACATGTGCACTGGTCATCTATTTTACGTACATATTTCAATGCTCTGCTCTCAAATCAACCCACCCTTGCCTTCTCCCTCATAGTCCAAAAGTCTGTTCTTTACATCTGTGTCTCTTCTGCTGTCTTGCATATAGGGTCATCGTTACCATCTTTCTAAATTCCATATATATGTGTCAGTATACTATATTGGTATTTCTCTTTCTGACTTACTTCATTCTGTATAATAGGCTCCAGTTTCATCCACCTCATTAGAACTGACTCAAATGTGTTCTTTTTAATAGCTGAGTAATATTCTGTTGTGTATATGTACCATAACTTCCTTATCCATTCATCTGCCATTGGACATCTAAATTGCTTCCATGTCCTAGCTATTGTAAACAGTGCTGCGATGAACACTGGGGTACATGTATCTCTTTCAATTCTGTTTGCCTTGGTGTATATGCCCAGGAGTGGGATTGCTGGGTCATATGGCAGTTCTATTTTCAGTTTTTTAAGGAATCTCCACACTGTTTTCCATAGTGGCTATACATTCCCACCAACAGTGTAAGAGGGTTCCCTTTTCTCCACACCCTCTCCAGCATTTATTGTTTGTAGACTTTTTGATGGCAGCCATTCTGACCGGCGGGAGGTGGTACCTCGTTGTGGTTTTGATTTGCATTTCTCTGATAATGAATGATGTTGAGCATCTTTTCATGTGTTTGTTAGTCATCTGTATGTCTTCTTTGGAAAATGTCTGTTTAGTTATTTGGCCCACTTTTTTATTGGGTCATTTATTTTTCTGGTATTGAGCAGTATGAGCTGCTTGTATATTTTGGAGATTGATTCTTTGTCACTTGTTTCATTTGCTATTATTTTGTCCCATTCTGAAGGCTGCTTTTTCACCTTGCTTTGTTGTGCAAAAGCTTTTAAGTTTAATTAGGTCCCGTTTGTTTATTTTTGTTTTTATTTCCATCACTCTGGGAGGTGGGTCATAGAGGATCTTGCTGTGATTTATGTCAAGAATGTTCTGCCTAGGTTTTTCTCTAAGAGTTTTTTATAGTATCTGGTCTTAAATTTAAGTCTTTAATCCATTTTGAGTTTATTTTTGTGTGTGGTGTTAGAAAGTGTTCTAGTTTCATTCTTTTACAACTTGTAGACTTTTTAATGGTGGCCATTCTGACTGGTGTGAGGTGATAGCTTGTTGCAGTTTCATTTCTCTAGTAATTAGTGATGATGAGTATCTTTTCATGTGTTTATGGGCCATCTCTCTGTCTACTTTGAAGAAATGTCTATTTAGGTCTTTTGCCCATTTTATGGCTGGGGTGTTTGTTTTTTGTTATTGAATTATTAAAGTTGTCTGTATATTTTTGAAATTAAGGGCATTATTGATAGCATCATTTGCAATATTTTTTCCCAATATATAAGTTGGCTTTTTGTTTTGTGTCTCCCTTTGCTGTGTCAAAGCTGGTGAATTTGATTATTTCCCATTTGTTTATTTTTGCTTTATTTCTGTTGCCTTGAGAGACTGACTTAAGAAAATATTGGTATGATTCATGTCAGAGAAAGTTTTGCCTATGTTCTCTTCTAGGATTTAATGGTGTCTTGTATTTAAATCTTCACGTGATTTGAGTTTATTTTTGTGCAGTGTCAGGTTGTGTTCTGAGTTTTATGCAGCTGTCTAACTTTCCCAGCACCACTAGATGGAGAGACTGTCTTCTCCCCATTAATTGTTCATAAATGTTGGGTTGATTTCTGGGCTCTCTGTTCTGTTGACTTATGTTTTGTTGTTGTTCAGTCGTTAAGTTGTGTCCAACTCTTTGAGACCCTGTGGTTGCAGCACACTAGGCTTCCATGTCTTTCACTATTTCCTGGAGTTTGCTCAATTCCATGTTCAATGAGTTGGTGATGTTACTTAATCATCTTATCCTGTGACACCCCCTTCTTTTAAAAGACTTCAATCTTCCCCAGCATCAGGGTCATTTCTAATGAGTTGGCTCTTCGCATTAAGTGATCAAAGTATTAGAGCTCAGCAACAATCCTAATTGAATACTCACTGTTGATTTCCTTTAGGATTGACCGGTTTGATCTCCTTGCAGTCCAAGGGACCCTTCAGAGTCTTCTCCAGCACCAGAATTCAAAAGCATCAATTTTTGGAGGTAAGCCTTTTTTATGGTCCAACTCTCATATCTGTACATGACTACTGGAAAAACCATAGCTTTGACTACCTGTCACTGTTTCCACTTTTCCCCCTTCTATTTGCCATGAGGTCATGGTACCCAATGCCATGATCTTAGTTTTATAATGTTGAGTTTTAAGCCAACCTTCTTTACTCTCCTCTTGCAACCTTATCAAGAGGCTCTTTAGTTCCTCTTTTCTGTCTGCGGTTAGAGTGGTATCATCTGCATATCTGAGGTTGCTGATATTTTTCCCATCAATCTTGACTCCAGCTTGTGAGTCATCCAGCTCGGCATTTCACATGATGTACTTTGCATAGCAGTTGAATAAGCAGGATAACAATATCCAGCCTTGTTGTACCCCTTTCCTAATTTTGAACCAGTCCCATTGTTCCATGTCTGGTTCTAACTATTGCTTCTTCACCTGCATACAGGTTTCTTAGGAGGCAGGTACGGTGATCTAGTATTTCCATCGCTTTAAGACTGTTCCACAGTTTGTTGTGATCCATACAGTCAAAGGCTTTAGTGTAGTACTCAATGAGGCAGAAGTTTTTCTGGAATTCCCTTCCTTTCTATGTCCAATGGATAGATCCAATGGATGTTGGCATTTTGATCTCTGGTTCCTCTGTTGTTTCTGTATCCAGCTTGTACATCTGGATGTTCTTTGTTCACATACCGATGAAGCCAGCTTGAAAGATTTTGAGCATTACCCTACTAGCATGTGAAATGAATGCAGTTATTCCATAGTTTGAACATGCTTTGGCACTGCTGTTCTTTGGAATTGAAATGAAAACTGACCTTTTCCAGTCCTGGGGCCACTGCTGAGTTTTCCAAATTTGCTTGAATATTGAGTGCAGCACTTTAACAGCATCATCTGACTAGCTCAGGTGCAATTCTGTCACTTTCACTGGCTTTGTAGTAATGCTTCATAAGGCCCACTTGATTTCACACTCCAGGATGTCTCACTCTAGGTGAGTGCCCACAGCATCATGGTTATTGTTGTTCAGTTGACAGTTGTGTCCAACTCTTCGCGACCCCCTGGACTGCAGCACTGCAGGCCTCCCTGTTCCTCACCACCTCCCGAAGTTTGTCCAAGTTCGTGTGCATTGCATTGGTGATGCCACCCAGCCATCTCATCCTCTGATGTCCTTGTGCATTGTGGTTCAGTTCAGTTCAGTTCAGTCGCTCAGTTGTGTCTGACTCTTTGCGACCCCATGAATTGCAGCACGCCAGGCTTCCCTGTCCATCACCAACTCCTGGAGTTGACTCAAGCTCATGCCCATCGAGTCAGTGATGCCATCCATCCATCTCATCCTCTGTCATCCCCTCCACCTCCTGCCCCCAATCCCTCCCAGCATCAGGGTCTTTTCCAATGAGTCAACTCTTTGCATGAGATAGCCAAAGTATTGGAGTTCCAGCTTCAACATCAGTCCTTCCAATGAACACCCAGGACCAAACGCCTTTAGGATGGACTGGGTGGATCTCCTTGCAGTCCAAGGGACTCTCAAGAGTCTTCTCCAATGCCACAGTTCAAAAGCATCAATTTTTGGGCACTCGGCTTTCTTCACAGTCCAACTCTCACATCCATACATGACCACTGGAAAAACCATAGCTTTGACTAGACGGACCTTTGTTGGCAAAGTAACGTCTCTGCTTTTTAATATGCTGTCTGGGTTGGTCATAACTTTCCTTCCAAGGAGTAAGTGTCTTTTAATTTCATGGCTGCAATCACCATCTACAGTGATTTTGGAGCCCAAAAAAATAAAGTCTGACACTGTTTCCACTGTCTCCCCATCTATTTCCCATGAGGTGATGGGGCCAGATGCCATGATCTTAGTCTTCTGAATGTTAAGCTTTAAGCCAACTTTTTCACTCTCCTCTCTCACTTTCATCAAGAGGCTTTTTAGTCCCTCTTCACTCTCTGCCATAAGGGTGTCGTCATCTGCATATCTGAGGTTATTGATATTTCTCCCGGCAATCTTGATCCCAGCTTGTGCTTCTTCCAGCCCAGCATTTCTCATGATGTACTCTGCATATAAGTTAAATAAGCAGGGTGACAATATATAGCCTATGTACTCCTTTTCCTATTTAGAACCAGTCTGTTGTTCCATGTCCAGTTCTAACTGTTGCTTCCTGACCTGCATACAGGTTATCTGGGTCATTAAGACCTCTTTTTTGTAGTTCTTCTGTGTATTCTTGCCACTTCTTTTGAATCTCTTCTGCTTCTGTTAGGTCTTCACAAGTTTCTGTCCTGTATCATGCCCATCCTTGCATGAAAATTTCCCTTGATCTCTCTAATTTTCATAAAGAGATCTCCAGTCTTTCCCATTCTGTTGGCTTCCTCTATTTGTTTGCATTGTTCATTTAAAAAGGACTTCATATCTCCTTGCTATTCTCTGGAACTCTGCATTCAGTTGGATATATCTTTCCCTTTCTACCTTGTCTTTTACTTCTCTTCTTTCCTCAGCTATTTCTAAAGCCTCTTTAGACAATCACTTTGTGTTCTTGTATTTCTTTTTCTTGGGGATGGTTTTGGTCACTGCTTCCTGTACAGTATTACAAACCTCTGTCCATATTTCTTCAGGCACTCTGTCTACCAGATCTAATCCCTTGAATCTATGCATCACCTTCGCTGTATAATCATAAAAGTGAAGTGAAGTCACTCAGTCGTGTCCGACTCTTTGCGACCCCATGGACTGTAGCCTACCAGGCTTCTCAGTCCATGGGATTTTCCAGGCAAGAATACTGGAGTGGGTTGCCATTTCCGTTTCCAGTATAATCATAAGGGCTTGATTTAGGTCGTACCTGTATGGCCTAGAGGTTTTCCCTACTTTCCTCAATTTAAGCCTGAATTTTGTAATAAGGAGGCTTCCCTGGTGGCTCAGGTGGTAAAGAATCTGCCTCCAATGCAGGAGACCCAGGTGTAATTCCTAGAGAAGGGAATGGCTACCCATTCCAGTATTCTTGCCTGGAGAAGTCCATGGACAGAGGAATCTGAAAGTTTACAGTCCATGGGGTCACAAATAATCAGACACAATGATTTGAGCTACAGTCGACTCCAGGGCTTGTTTCTGCTGACTGTATAGAGCTTCTCTATCTTTGGCTGCAAAGAAAATAATCAGTTTGATTTTGGGATTAACCATTGGGTGATGTCTATGTGTAGAATCATCTCTTGTGTTGTTGAAAAAGGGTGTTTGCTATGACCAGAGTGTTCTCTTGATTAAACTGTTAGCCTTTGTCCTGCTTCATTTTGTACTTAAAGGTCAAACTTGCCTGTTAACTTCAGGTATTGCTTGACTTTTTGCATTCCAATCCCCTGTGGTGAAAAGGACATCTTTTTTTGTTGTTGTTATAGTCCTGAAGGTCTTGTAGGTCTTCATGGAACCAATCAACTTCAGCTTCTTCGGCATTAGTGGTTGGGGGAGAGACTTGGATTACTTTGATGTTGAATGGTCTGCCTGAGACATGAACTGAGATCATTCTGTCGTTTTTGAGATTTGCACCCAAATACTGCATTACAGACTCTTTTGACTATGAGGGCTGTTCCATTTCTTCTAAGGGGTTCTTGCTCACAGTAGTGGATATTAGTATAATGGTCATCTGAATTAAATTTGCTCCTTCCCATCCATTTTATTTCACTGATTTCTAAGATGTTGATGTGCAGTCTTGCCGTCTCATGCTTGGCCATATCCAATTTCCTTTGATTCATGGACCTAACATTCTAGGTTCCTATGCAATATTATTCTTTGCAGCATCAGACTTTCACCACCAGAGAAATTAACAACTGAGCATTGTTTCCATTTCGTCCCAGTTGCTTTATACATTCTGGAGGTATAAATAATTGCCCTCTGCTCTTCCCCAGTAGCCTATTGAACAACTTCCAACCTGGGAGGCTCATCTTTGGTGTCATATCTTTTTGCTTTTCAAACTGTTCATGAGTTTTCTCATGACAAGAATACTGGAGTGGTTTGCCATTCCCTCCTCCAGTGGACCATGTTTTCTCAGAACTCTTCACTATGACTCGTCCATCTTGGGTGGCCCTACATGGCATGACTCACAGCTTCATTGAGTTATGCAAGCCCCTTCACCACGACAAGACTGTGATCTATGATCCATGTGATGCACGCAGATACCACAGTGTTTTGATTGCTGTATCTTTGTAGTGTTGTCTGAAGTCTGGGAGGTTTATGCCTTCTACTTTGTTCCTTTTTCTCAGGATTGTTTTGGCAATTCTTTTTCTCTTTCATATACATTTTAGGATTGTTTGGTCTAGTTCTGTGAAAAATGTCATGGGTAATTTGATATGGTTTGCATTAAATCTTTAGATTGCTTTGGGTAGTATTGCCGTTTTAATAATATCAATTTTTGCAATCCAGGAGCCTGAGATATCTCCCCATTTCTTTGATTCATCTTCAGTTTTCTTTATTAATGTTTTATAGTTCCTATCATATAAATCTTTCACCACCTTGGTGAGGTTTATTCTCAAGGTTTCTTTTTTGGTGCATTTTAAAAGGGATTATTTATTTACACTTGATATCTGCTATTTCATTTAGCAGAAATGTTAGTGTAAAGAAATGCAACTGATTTCTGTATGTTTACCTCTTTATCCTTTTACTTTGCTGAATTCATTTATCATTTCTAGTTGTTTTTTGTGGAGTCTGTAGGATTTTTTAATATAGTATCATGTTATCTGCATATAATGACAATTTTATATCTTTCCTACCAATTTGAATACATTTTATTTATTTTTGTTGTCTGATTGCTGTGGCTAGGACTTCCAATACTGTGTTGAAAAGAACTGGTGAGAGTCTCATCCTTGTCTTGTTATAGATTTTAGCTGGAAGGCTTTCAGCTTTTCACCATTGAGTATGTTATAGGCTGTGGGTTTGCTGTAAATAGATTTTATTATGTTGAGATATATTCCCTGTATATCCACTTTGGTAAGAGTTTTTTCACACAAATGGATGTTGAATTTCATTGAATGTTTATTCTGTATCTGTTGCAGTGGTTGTGTGGTTTTGTATTTTCTTGCTGTGTTGTTTCATTGTATAGCACATTGATTGCTGGGAATATTTTAGCAAGTCTTGTGCCCCTGGGATGAATCCAACTTAGTCATGCTGTATGATCTTTTTTATGTATTGTTTTATATTCACTTTACTAGAAGTTTGTTTAGAATGTTTGCATTTGTATTCATCAAGATATTGCCTGTAATTTTCTTTTTTGGTGGCATTTTTGTTTGGTTTGGTATCAGGGTGATGTTGCCTTCATAGAATGTCTTTGGTGGTGTTACTTCCTCTTGAGCTTTTTGGGGAAAGTTTGAGAAGGTTTGGTTAAGTTCTTCTTTGTATGTTTCTAAAGTGTGTTAACCCTTTCCTATATCTATTTGCTTTAGAGTCAAACACATTCCAAATAAAAAAGGAATCTACTATTTCTTACTCTCCTACCCCACATTTTGTGATTTTGGTGCCCTGTTTTATATTTTCTTTTCATTATTTTGCTGTTACTTGTGTTTATCTTTGCTTTCACAAATAGATTTTTTTTTCCTTTTTTGATCTGTCTACTGGTGTGTTTAGGTGATTTACTTTAAATTGTGATTTTTTTCTTTCTTATATATTCTTTACTATTTAGAGAAAGCCTTTCAATATTTCTTTTAGGATAGGTATAATATTGCTGTACTTTTTGTAGTTTTGCTCTTTTGCTTTCTTGAGAAATTCTTTATCTCTCTATTCTAAATTATAATCTTGCTGGATAGAGTGTTCTAGATTGCAGATTTTTCCCTTTCAAGATGTTGAGCGTATTTTCCCAACCCTTTCTGGCCTGTAGCAATTCTGTAGAGAATTCAGCTGATAGATTTATTGAGGTTCCCCTGTAATTAACTGTTTCTCTCTTGCTGCCTTTAGAATCTTCTTTGTAACTTTAGCTTTTGCCATTATTATTATATGTTTTGATGGGGATCTGTTTGGTATCATTTTTGCTTCTTATATGTGGTTATGTGTTTCCTTTTTTAGGTTTGGCAAGTATTTAGTCATAATTTATTCAAATACATTTTCAATTACCTCTTATGTTTCTTCTTCTGGAATCCCTATTAGGCATAGACTGGCATACTTTATATTATCTCATAGGTCTCTTGGTCCACTGGAGAAGAGAATGGCAAACCACTTCAGTATTCTTGCATTGAGAACCTCATGAACAGTAGGAAAAGGCAAAAGGACATAACACTGAAAGATGAACTCCCCAGGTCAGTAGGTGCCCAATATGCTACTGGAGAAGAGTGGAGAAATAGCCCCAGAAAGAATGAAGAGGCTGAGCCAAAGCAAAAACAGTGCCCGGTTGTGTATGTGACTGGTGATGAAAGGAAAGTCTGATGGTGTAAAGGACAACATTGCATAGAAATATGGTATGTTAGGTCCATGGATCAAGGTAAATTGGAAGTGGTCAAACAGGAGATGGCAAGAGTGAGCATCAACATCTTAGGAATCAGAGAACTAAAATTGACTGGAATGAATGGTCATTCAGATGACCATATATCTACTACTGTGGGTAAGAATCTCTTAGAAGAAATAAAGTAGCGATCATAGTCAACAAGAGTCTGAAATGCAGTACTTGGGTGCAATCTCAAAAATGACAGAATGATCTCTGTTCGTTTCCAAGGCAAACCATTCAATGTCACAGTAATCTAAGTCTCTGCCCCAACCAGTAATGCTGAAGAAGCTAAAGTTGAACAGTTCTGTGAAGACCTACAAGACCTTTTAGAACTAACACCAAAAAGATATGTCCTTTTCATCTTAGGGGACTGGAATGCAAAAGTAGGAATTCAAGAGATACCTGGAATAACAGGCAAGTTTGGCCTTGGAGTACAAAATGAAACAGAGTTTCAAAAGGCTAACAGAGTTTTGCCAAGAGAACACACTGGTCATAGCAAACACCCTCTTCCAACAACACAAGAGACGATTCTACACATGGACATCTCAAGATGGTCAATACGGAAATCAGATTGATTTTATATTCTTTGTAGCCGAAGATGGAGAAGCTCTATACAGTCAGCAAAAACAAGACCAAGAGCTGACTGTGGCTCAGATCATGAACTCATTATTGCCAAATTCAGACTTAAATTGAAGAAAGTAGGGAAAACAACTAGACCATTCAGGTATGACCTAAATCAAATCCCTTACGATTATACAGTGGAAGTGACAAATAGATTCAAGGGATTAGATCTGATAGAGTGCCTGAAGAACTATGGACAGAGGTTTGTAACATTCTACAGGAGGCTGTGATCAAAACCATCGCCAAGAAAAAGAAATGTAAAAAGGCAAAATGGTTGTCTGAGGTGACCTTACAAGTAGCAGAGAAGAGAAACAAAAGGCAAAGGAGAAAAGGAAAGATATACCCATCTGAATGCAAAGTTCCAAAGAATAGCAAAATAAGAAAATCTTCCTCAGTGAAAATGCAAGAAATAAAGGAAAACAATAGGACAGGAAAGACTAGAGATCTCTTCCAGAAAATTAAGAGATATCAAGGGAATATTTCTTGCAAAGATGAACACAATAAAGGACACAAATGGTATGGACCTAACAGAAGCAGAAGATATTAAGAAGAGGTAGCAACAATACACAGAAGAACTAAACAAAAGAGATCCTAATGACCCAGATAACTATGATGGTGTGATCACTCAGCTAGAGCCAGACATCCTGGAGTGCGAAGTCAATGGGCTTTAGGAAGCACCACTACAAACAAACCTAGTGGAGGTGATGGAATTCCTGCTGAGCTATTAAAATCCTAAAAGATGATGCTGTGAAAGTGCTGCAGTAAATATGCCAGCAAATTTGGAAAACTCAGCAGTGTCCACAGGACTGGAAAAAGTCAGTTTTCATCCCAGTCCCAAACTACCGTACAGTTGCACTCATCTCACACACTAGCAAAGTAATGCTCAAAATTCTCCAGGCTAGGCTTCAACAAAACGTGAACTGAGAACTTGTAGATGTTCAAGCTGTATTTAGAAAAGACAGGAACTAGAGATCAAACTGCCGACATTGTTGGATCATAAAGAATTCCAGAAACACATCTGCTTCATTGATCATGTTAAAGCCTTTGACTGTGTGGATCACAACAAACTGGAAAATTCTTAAAGAGATTGAAATACCTGACCACCTTTCCTGCCTCCTGAGAAATCTGTACGCGGGTCAAGAAGCAACAGTTAGGACCGGACATGGAACAATGGACTGGTTCCAAATTGGGAAAGCAATACGTCAAGGCTGTATATTGTCACCCTGCTTATTTAACATATATGCAGAGTACATCATGCGAAATGCTGGACTGGATGAAGCACAAGCTGGAATCAAGATTTCAGGGAAAAATATCAGTAAGCTCAGACATGGAGATGACACCACCATTATTGCAGAAAGTAAAGAACAACTAAAGAGCCTTGATGAAAGTGAAAGAGGAGAGTGAAAAAGGTGGCTTAAATCTCAACATTGAAAAAACTAAAATCATGGCATCTGGTCTCATCACTTCATGGCAAGTGGATGGGGAAACAGTGGAAACTGTGATAGACTTTGTTTTCTTTCTTTGTTTTAAAATAACCCCAGTATTTTTAAGTGCAATGTGACATTTACGAGGAGAGATCTTTGACTTAGCCATTGAAAGCCTCATTAAGGTTAGAATACTGAGAAAACATAGAGGTTGATAGCAGCGAAGTAAGCATTTAAATGAGAAGTTAATATAAAAAATACTTTAAAAACCCTATGTGTTTGGAAATTAAATGTCCACCTTTAAATAATACGTGCATCTGCTGCTGCTGCTAAGTCGCTTCAGTCGTGTCCGACTCCATGTGACCCCATAGATGGCAGCCCACCAGGCTCCCTCGTCCCTGGGATTCTCCAGGCAAGAATACTGGAGTGGGTGATACGTATATCTAAGAAGCCATAACAAGGAAAGTTAGATAATATCTTTAACCAAATAAAAATGAAGAGAATGAATCAGAATTTGTTGCATGCATCTGAAGATGCTCAGAATGCAACTATATACAATGTGGAATCTTGAATAAGATATGAAAACAAATAACGGACAGTAGCATAAAATTTTGTGTAATTTTAACAAAATCTGTACTTTATTAATAATACTATATCACATGTTAATTTCCTGTTTTTTAATTTTTTACTACCTAGTATTTCTTTATACTCTGAAAATTGGATTAGAAATTTCAAGCCCCTTCAAAAATTTTTTTAATCACTCAGGTAATAAACTTTCTAGACTTTTACAAATAATACTAGATACTGAAATACGTGGAACTATATCAAACTTCTGAGTGAATATAAATTAGAAATCTAGCATTCTAGTCATACTAAGTCAAACAGTGGGAAAAAATGTCATACATTTTTTAGCTATGAAAAATTTCCTAAGTTTTCTAAAAATATGTATATTATATATACTATTTATATGTGTGCACAGAAGCTTTTCTCTTACACTTGATAAAGCCTTGAGGAGCAGCAACAACAAAAAGAGAGGGAGAAATTGGAATACAGAAACTAAATGAAATGGGAGCATTGAAAGTGAAATAGATAAAGTGAAACAAGCTAGATAAAGGTCAAAGATCATCATATACTCCAGTTGTTTTTAAATTTGGCTATCATTAGAAACGCATGTGGAGCATTGTAGAGAAAAGCAATACCTGGGGATTTATATTTTTCAAAAAAATTAGTTGCTCAGTTGGTCTGATTCTTTGTGACTCCATGAACTGTAGCCCACCGGCCTTCTCTGTCCATGAGATTCTGCAGGGAAGACTACTGGAGTTGTTAACTGTTCCCTTCTCCAGGTGATCTTCCTAACCCAGGGGTCAAACCCAGGTGTCCTGCATTGCAGGCAGGTTCCTTACCACCTGAGCCACCAGGGAAGCAATTCCAAGAATATTCTGATACACATCTGGATTTTAAAAAGTGATTACATGTTTTTCTATTAAATGGTACTTTCAGTGATATGAAATTCTGTTATTTTCTGTTGACCAATCATGATACAATGGTATTAAGTGAATAATAATCACAATAGTAAAAGATATTTATCACTTTTCACAATCAACAGCTAGTCAAAAAATAAAAGATAATTACAATTGAAAGTCATAATGGAAACATGATTAACCTAGCAATATAAAATAATTACATACAATTTGGGGGGTTAAATAAAATGTGGTAAGTGGAAGTGCATACATGCACATGTTTTTATCCACCTAGACAGTCCATGTCTTTTGGTTGGTGTAGTTAAACCATTTACTTTATTTTCTGTAGGTCTTTTCCTTCTCTTGTGTTTCCTGCCTAGAAAAGTTCCTTTAGCATTTGTTCTGAAGCTGGATTGCTGGTACCAAATTCTCTTTAACTTTTGCTTGTCTGGAAAGCTTTTGATCTCTCTGTCAAGTCTGAACAAGAGTCTTTCTGGGTAGAGTATCCTTGGTGATAGGATCTTCCCAATCATCACTTTACATATATAGTGCCATTCCCTTCTGGCTTGTAGAGTTTCTGTTGAGAAATCGGCTGATAACCTTATGGGAGTTCTCTTGTATGTTATTTGTCATTTTTCCCTTGTTGCATTTAATAATTTGTCTTTGCCTTTAATTTTCATCAGCTTGACTGCGATGTGTGTCAGTGTATTGGTGCTTGGGTTTATCCTGCCTGGGGCTCTCTGAACTTCCTGGACTTGGTTGGCTATATCCTTTCCCATGTTAGGAAGCTTTTCATCTATTATCTCTCCAAATATTTTCTCAGGTCCTTTCTCTCTCTCTTCTCCTTCTGGAGTCCCTATAATGTGAATTTTGGTGCATTTAATGTTGTCCTAGAGGTCTCTTAGGCTGTCTTCATTGATTTTCAGTCTTTTTTCTATATTCTATCCTGTGACATGATTTCCACCATTCTGTCTTCCAGGTAACTTGTTTGTTCTTCTACTTCAGCTATTCTGCTGTTGATTCCTTCTAGTATTTTGTTCGTCTGTTCTTTAATTCTTGTAGGTCTTTGATAAACATTTCTTGCATCTTCTCCATTCTTTTTCCAAGATCCTGGATCATCTTCACTATCATTATTTTGAATTCTTTTTCTGGAAGGTCTCATATCTCCACTTCATTTTGTTGTTTTTCTTGGATTTTGTTTTGTCTCTTCATCTGGGACATAACCCTCTGCGTTTTCATTTTGATTAACTGTCTTTGATGAGGTTTTCGTTATAGCCCTCTATAGGATTGTGGTTCTTCTTGCTTTTTCTGTCTGCCCTCTGGTGGATGAGGCTATGGAGCTTGTGTAAGCTTCCTGATAGAAGGGACTGGTGATGGGAAAACCTGGGTCTTGCTGTGCTTAATAAAATTTTAATCCAGTTTTCCTCTGATTGCTTGTGGTTGCGCTCCTTCCCTGTTAGTTGCTTGGCCTGAGGTGACCCAGCCCTGGGGGTCTATGGGCTCTATGGTAGAGTTAATGGTGACCTCCAAGAGGACTCATGTCAAAGGGGACCTTCCAGGATTGCTTCTGCCAGGACCTCATTCCCGTGGTAAGCCACTGCTGATACATGCCTCCACAGACGACCGTCCAATACTAGCAGGTAGGTATGGTTCAGTCTCTTGTAGGTTCACTGCTCTTTTCCCCTGGGTCACAGTACATGCAAGATTTTGTGTTTTCCAAGAGTAGATTCTCTGTTTCCCCTAGTCCTGTGGAAGTCCTATAATCCAATCCTGCTGGTCTTCAAAGTCAGATTCCCTGGGATTCCCAGTTCCTTTGCCAGATCCCATGCTGGGAAGTGTGACCTAGGGCTCAGAACCTTCACAACAGTGGGAGAACTTCTTTGGTATTATTGTCTTCAAGTTTGTGGGTCACCCAGCTGGTGAGTGTTGGATTTGATATTATTGTTTGCACCCCTCCAACCATCTCATTGTATTGGCTCATTTGTCTTTGGATTTGGGGCATCTTTTTTGGTGGGTTCCAGCATCCTCCTGTTGATGGTCATTCACCAGCTAGTTGTGATTTTTGTGCTGCTCTACTCCACCATCTTATACCAATCTCTACCTCTGCTGCTTTATTTTATTTCTCTTACTGTGTAAGTTTAGGACAAACCATTATCTACTGTATCCTTGGAAGCCTATGTATATGCGGGAACTGGTGTAAGTTTAATATTTTTGGCACAAGGGCTGCTTTTAGTATGGATACTTGCTACCTCCTCACTGTGCTGACCATTATCCCCTTGATAAGGGGTGTGCAGGTGCCAGGGCCTCGTGTCAATGGGGGCAGCAGTGGGCACCTGCTCTCGGGTGTCTCTGTGACAGTGAGCTCCTGGGGCCTGTGTTGGGCCAAGAAGTGATTGGTGCTTGTGTGTGTGTCTTTCAGCAGCAGCCCTTGGGTTTCCTAGCATGGTTGGGTAAGTGAATGGTGCCTGCTCTTGGTTCTCCTAGCAGCTGTCGCCTACTCCTGCCTCTGGAGCCCAAGATGGCATCTGTGGCCCTTTCCTGAGACCAGACCTGGGGAAAGAACCTTCTGTGGCAGTCCTCCTCGTTTCATCCCATGCCCCAAAGACATCTGGCCTCTCTGATGGGCTCAGGCCTCTTTTGCATACCCCCCTGTTGCCGCACTTCAGCTTCTTCAGGCTATCTCCCATGCAGCCAATCCCAGTCCTGTCCTCATGTCTGACCTGCAAAGCCCAAACTTTGGTATTCAGCACCCGCTACCCACTGCACTGGTGGATAAGCGTCTCAGGCTGGGGTGCGCAGGGTCTTGATACCAATCATCTGTGCAGGTCACTCTCTGCTCAGCCCTTCTCAGACCAGTGGCTGCATTCTCCTCCAAGGCTCCATATCTGCCCCTCCATCTGAGCTGATCTCCCTACCAGTGAGGGGACTTCCTTGGGTGTGGGCAACGTACAGCTCCCTTTTGAGTTGCAAGTCCTGTCCTGATTCCCTTCTCTTTTTTCTCTTATTAATATTCTATCCTTTCTGCATATATGGAGATTTCCTTGTCCTTTTAGAAGTCTGAGGTCTTCTACCAGCGTTCAGTAGATATTCTGTGTGAGTTGTTCTGCATGTTGATATATTTTTGGTGTTTTTTGGAAAGAAAGTGAGCTCCACTACCTACTCCTTCACCGTTTTGATTGCTCCCCTCTCTAAGGTTTGCCATTTAAATTTTAATATGTCTTGATGTAGGTCTGTTTGGGTTGATCCTATGTGGGAACCTCTTTGCTTCCTGTAACTGAATATATTTCCTTCTTTATGTTTCGGATGTTTTAGCCATAGTTTCTTCAGCCACATTTTCAATCCTCTTTTTCTTCTACTTCTAGGATCTCTGTTATGGATAGACCAGGATGTTTATGTTATCCTATAGTTCTCTTATATTGCTCTATTTTTTCACTTTGGTTTCTATCTGCTTTTCTAGTGGGATGATTTTCATTGTTCTTCCTTCTGGGTCACTTATTTGTTCTTCTCCATTATTAATTCTGGTACTCATTGCATTTAGTTTAGCTTTTATCTCTGCAAATGAATTTTATGCTCTACCTCATAGTTTCTAGTTCCTATTTACAGTAATCTCCTTTTCTGTTGATAGCCTATCTTAATTCCTCCAATATTTTCATTATCTCATTTTAAAATTCTGTCTATTAGCATAGAAAGTCTATTTCATTTTTGTTGTTTTAGGAGAATTCTCTTCATCTTTTAGTTGGAAAAGGTTCATCTGCTTTTTCATTTTACTTGTATTTCTGTTGCACTATGATTTTAAGGAAAAGTTATCTATTGTAATCTTTTGTTGATCAGTTGTTCAGTCATGTCCTACACTTTGTGACCCCATGGCCTTCATCATGCCAGGATTCCTTGTCCTTCACTATCTCTCAGAGTTTGCTCAAATTCTTGTCCATTGAGTTGATGATACCATCCAACCATCTCATCCTCTATCACCCATTCTCCTCATGCCCTCAATCTCCCAGCATCAGGATCTTTTCCAGTGAGTTGGCTTTTCCCATCTGATGGCCAGAGTATTGGAGCTTTAGCTTCTGCATCAGTCCTTCCAATGAATATTCAGGGTTGATTTCCTTTAGGATTGACTGATTTGTGCTTCTTGCTGTCCAAGGGACTCTCAAGAGTTTTCTCTAGCACCAGTGTTTGAAAGCATTAAATCTTTGGCACTCAGCCTTCTTTATGGTCCAACTCTCAAATCTATACATGACAAGTGGAAAAACCATAGCTTTGATTATATGGACCTTTGTCACCAAATGATGTCTCTGTTTTTTTAATATGCTGTCTAGGTTTGTCATAGCTTTTCTTCCAAGGAGCAAGTGTCTTTTAATTTTGTGGCTGCAGTCACCATTCACAGTGACTTTGGAGCCCCCCAAAATAAAATCTGTCACTGTTGCCATTTCTTCCCCATCTGCTTGCCATGAAGTGATGGGACTGGATGGTGTGATCTTAGTTTTTTTAATGTTGAGTTTTAAGTCAGCTTTGTCATTCTGCTCTTTCACCTTCATTAAGAGGCACTTTAGTTCCTTTTCACTTTCTACCATTAGGTTGGTGTTATCTGCATATCTGGAGTTATTGATATTTCTCCTAGCATTCTTGATTTCATCTTGTGATTCATCCAGCCTGGCATCTTTCATGAAGTACTCTGCATATAAGTTAAATAAGCAGGGTGACAATATACAGCCTTGATGTACTCTTTTCCCGATTTTGGACCCATCGTTGTTTCATATCTAGTTGTAACTGTTGCTTCTTGACCTGCATACAGGTTTCTCAGGAGGCAGGTAAGGTTGTCTGGTACTCCCATCTTTTAATTAAGAGTTTTCCACAGTTTGTTGTGATCCACACAGTCAAAGGCTGTAGAGTGGTCAATGAAGCAGAAGTAAATGTTTTTCTGGAATTTTCTCGCTTTTTCTGTGATCCAACAGATATTGGCAATTTGATCTCTGGTTCCTCTGCCTTTTCTTAACCCAGATTGTATATCTGGAAGTTCTTGGTTCACAAACTGCTGAAGCCTAACTTGAAGTATTTTGAGCATTAGCTTGCTTGCTAGCATGTGAAATGCATGCAATTGAGCAATAGTTTGAGCATTCTTTGGCATTGCCCTTCTTGAGTTTGGAATGAATACTGACCTTTTCCAGTCATTTGGCCACTGTTGAGTTTTCCAAAATTTGCTGGCATATTGACTGCAGCTCTTTAGCAACATCATTTTAGGTTGGGGAGGGGGGTTCAGGATGGGGAACATATGTAAATCCATGGCTGATTCATGTCATTGTATGGCAAAAACCACTACAATACTGTAAAGTAATTAGCCTCCAACTAATAAAAATAAAGGAAAAAAAAAAAAAAAAAAAAGAAATAGCTCAGCTGGAGTTCTGTCACCTCTACTAGTTTTTTTTGTAGTAACAATTGACTTCACACTCCAGGATATCTGACTCTAGGTGAGTAACTGGGTTGTGGTTATCTGAGTCCTTAAGATCTTTTATGTATAGTTCTTCTATATATTCTTCCCACCTCTTCTTAATATCTTCTGCTTTTCTTAGGTCCCTACCATTTCTGTCCTTTATTGTGCCATCTTTGCTTGAAATAGTCCCTTTGGTATCTCTAATTTCTTGAAGAGATTCTCTAGTGTCACTTTCTTTTGTTTTCCTCTGTTTCTTTGCATTGTTCATTTAAGAAGCCCTTGTTATCTCCTTGCTCTTCTTTGACACTCTGCATTCAATTGGGTTTATCTTTTCCTTTCTTTTTGCCCTTTGCTTCTTTTTTCTCAGCTCTGCTCAGACAACCATTTTGCCTTGGTGCATTTCTTTTTCTTGTGGATGGTTTTGATCACTGCCTCCTGTACAATGTTGTGAACCTCTGTCCATAGTTCTTCAGGCACTCTGTCTATCAGATCTAATCCCTTGAATCTATTTATCGCTTCCACTGTATAATTGTAAGGGATTTAATTTAGGTCATACCTGAATGGCCTAGTGATTTTCCCTACTTTCTTCATTTAAGTTTGAATTTTGCAGTAAGTAACTCATGATCTCAGCCACAGTTAGCTCTGGGAATTGTTTTTGCTGACTGTGAAGAGTTTTTCCATCTTCAGCTGCAAAGAATGTAGTCAGTCTGATTTCAGCATTGACCATCTTGTGATGTCCATGTGTAGAGTTCTCTTTTGTTGTTTGAAGAGGGTGTTTGCTATGAGCAGTGTGTTCTCTTAGCAAAACTCTGTTAGCCTTTGCCCTGCTTCATTTTATATTTCAAGACCAAACTTGCCTATAACTCTAGGTATCTCTTGACTTCCTTCTTTTGCTTTCCAGTCCCCTTTGTGTTGAGCAGGACATCTTTTTTTGGTGTTATTTCTAGAATGTCTTGTAGATTTTCATAGAATGGTCCGCTTATGGCTTCTTCAGCATTAGTGGTTGGAACATAGGCTTGGATTGCAGTGATATTGAATGTTTTGCCTTGGAAACAAACTGAGATCATTCTGTCATTTTTGAGTTTGTACCAAATCTCTGCATTTCGGCATCTTATTGACTTTGAGGGCTACTCCATTTCTTCTAATGGATTCTTGCCTGCAGTAGTGGATATTGTGGTCATCTGAATTAAATTGGCCCATTCCCATCCATTTTAGTTCACTGATTCCTAAGATATTGATGTTCACTCTTGCCATCTCCTGTTTGACCACATCTAATTTACCTTGATTCATGGACCTAACATTCCAGGTTCCTATGCAATATTATTTACAGTATCAGAATTTACTTCCACTACCAGACACATCTGCAACCAGGCATCATTTCAGCCTTGGCTTAGCCTCTCCATTCTTTCTGGAGCTATATCTCTGGTCTTCCTCAGTAGCATATTGGACACCTACTGATCTGGGGGGCTCATCTTTCAGTGTCATGTACTTTTGCCTTTTCATACTGTTCATTGGGTTCTCAAGGGTAGAATGCTGAAGTGGTTTGCCATTCCTTTCTACAATGGTCTTGGGGGGCTATTTTTATGAAATCATCCTTGTGTCGGTTTTATAGTTTTTGGTGAGAGTGCTTTTATTTATTAAAATTTTTTTTCTTAATATATGTATTTTATTGAAGTAAAATTTACTTACAGTGCTTCAGGTACATAGCAAATGGATTCAGTTATACATATACACTTGTATTATTTTGAAATTAATTTTCATTATAGGTTATTACAAGACAGTTGTAATTATAGTTCCCTGTGCTATATAGTAAACCTTTGTTGGTTGTTTAATACTTCTTTTTTAAAATTAGAAATCTAGCATTCTATTCATACTAAGTGAAACAAGTGGAGTCATAATGTCATAAGTGTTTACTTAGGCAAATGTTCATAAGTTTAAAAAAATATATATATACACATATTATTTCTATATATGTATACAAAAGCTTTTCTACTATGCTTGAGAAAGCCTTGAGAAAGAACTTAAAGTGAAGGAGTAATTGGAAAATGTAAACTAAATGAAATGTTAGCACTGTATATGAAATAGAAAAAATGAAACAAATAGAAAAGTAAAAGATCATCATATAGTCCAGTTGTTTTTAAACATGACTGCTCATTAAAAACATATCTGGAGCTCGGGAGAAAAGAAAAGGAATTTGTATATTTCAAAAAATTTCAAGATCACTCTGATATGCATCTGGATTTTAAAAACTGATTACAGGTTTTTTCTGTTAAATCCTAGTTATCATGATAAAGAGTTTGGTTTATTTTTTGGCTGATCAATCTTGATACAATTTTATTGTCAGTAACAGTTACATAATCACAAGAGTAAAAGATGCTTATCAGTTTTCACAATCAATAGTCATACAAAAAATATGATAGCTGTAATTGCAAGCCATATGGGAACATGATTAACAATATAACATAATTACATACAGTTTAGGGGGTCAAGCAGAGTGATGTGGTAAATGGAAGTGCATCCATGCACATGTTTTCATATGGCCAGCCAGTCTGTGTCTTTTGGTTGGTGTATTTAAACCATTTACATTTAAGGGAATTATTGATATGTATGTTCCTATAACCATTTTCTTAATTGTTTGGGTTATTTTCTGTAGGTCTTTTCCTTGTTTCCTACTTAGAGAAGTTCCTTTAGCATTTGTTATAAAGCTGTTTTGGTGGTATTGAATTCTCTTAACTTTTGCTTGTCAGGGAAGTTTTTGATTTATCCATCAAATCTTAATGAGAGTCTTGCTGGGTAGAGTATTCTTGGCTGTAAGCACTTCCCTTTCATCACTTAAAATATATTGTGCCGTTACTTTCTGGTTTGTAGAGTTTCTATTGAGCAATCATCTGATAGCCTAATGGGAGTTCCCCTGTATCTTATTTGTCACTTTTCCCTATTGCTTTTAATATTTTATCTTTGTCTTTAATTTTTGTCAGTTTGATTACTGTGTGTTTCAGCATGTTCCTCCTTGGGTTTATCTTGCCTGGAGCTTTCTGTGCTTCCTGGCTGCTAAGTCGCTTCAGTCGTGTCCGATTCTTATGTGACCCCATAGACGGCAGCCCACCAGGCTTCTCCATCCCCGGGATTCTCCAGGCAAGAATACTGGAGTGGGGGACTTGGTTGATTATTTTCTTTCCTGTGTTGGAGATGTTTTCAGTCATTATCTCTAGAAATATTTTTTCACGTCCTTTCTCCTCTTTCTGAGATGCCTATAATGTAATTGGTGGTGTGTTTAATATTGTCCCACAGGTCTATTGGGCTGTCCTCATTTTTAAATTTCATTTTTTTCTATACTCTGTTCTGAAGGATCCACCATTATGTCTTCCAGGTTTTTAATCTGTTCTTTTGCCTTAGTTATTCTGCTGTTGATTCCATCTAGTATATTGTTCATCTCCTTTTGTTGGTTCTTTAATTCTTCTAGGTCTTTGGTAAAACTTTCTTGCATTTTGTCCATTCTTTTTCCTAGATCCTAGATCATCTTCACTATCATTATTCTGATTTTTTTTTCTGGAAGTTTGCCTATCTCTACTTCATTTAGTTGTTTTCCTGGAGTTTTTTGTTGTTCCTTCATGTGGGACATAGCCCTCTCCTGTTTATTCCGCTTACCTTTCTGGGATGTAGTTTTGTTCTAGCTACTATGGAATTGTGATTCCTCTTGCTTCTTCTGGTTGCCCTCTGGTGGATGAGGCTATGAGGCTTGTGTAAGCTTCCTGATAGGAGTGACTGCTGATGGAAAAATCTGGGTCTTGCTGTGTTCAATAAAATTTTAACTCAATTATCTGCTGTTGGGTATGGTTGTGCTCATCCATGTTAGTTGTTTGGTTTGAAGAGGCCCAGCCTTGGGGTCTAGGAGCTCTATGGTAGGGTTAACAGCAACCTCCAAGAGGACTTATGCCAAAAGGCACCTTCCAGGGCTTCTGTTGCAAGTGCCCCTGTCCCTTTGGTGAGGCACTGTCAACCCAGGCCTTCACTGGAGACCCTCCAACATTAATTAGCAGGTAGGTCTGGTTTAGTCTTCTGTGAGGTCACTGCTCCCTTTCCCTGTGTCTTGGTGTGGGCAGGATCTCATATATGCCCTCTAAGAGTAGAGTCTGTGTTTGCCCTAGTCCTGTGAAAATCCTGTAATCAAATCCTACTAGTCTTCAAAGTCAGAGTCCCTGGGGATTCCCAGCCTCTTTGCTGGATCCCCAGGCTGGGAAGCCTGACACAGGGCTCAGAACCTTCACAACAGTAGGAGGATTTCTTTGGTATTATTGTTATCCATTTTATGGGTCACCCACCTGGCAGATATAGGATTTGATTTTATCATGATTGCACCACTCCTACCATCTTGTTGCAGCTTCTTCTTTGTCTTTGGATGTGGAGTATCTTTTTTTGTGTAGGTTACAGAGTCCTCCTGTCTATGGTTATTCAATAGGTCAGTCAGTCAGTCAGTGAGTTTAGTCACTCAGTCGTGTCCAACTCTTTGTGACCCCATGAATCATAGCACACCAGGCCTCCCTGCCCATCATCAACTCCTGGAGTCCACCCAAACCCATATCCATCGAGTCGGTGATACCATCCAGCCATCTCATCCTCTGTCATCCCCTTCTCCTCCTGCCCTCAATCCTTCCCAGCATCAGGATCTTTCCCAATGAGTCAACTCTTCACATGAGGTGGCCAAAGTATTGGAGTTTCAGCTTCAACATCAGTCCTTCCAATGAACACCCAGGACTGATCTTTAGGATGGACTGATTGGATCTTCTTGCAGTCCACGGGACTCTCAAGAGTCTTCTCCAACACTCAAACATGCTTTTGAGTTCAAAAGCATCAATTCTTCAGTGCTCAGCTTTCTTCACCCTGCAACTTTCACATCCATACATGACTACTGGAAAAACCATACCCTTGACTAGCCATAGTTTTGACTAAGCACTTTTGTGAGCAAAGTAATGTCTCTGCTTTAAATATGCTATCCAGGTTGGTCATAACTTTCAATAGGTAGCTGTGATTTTCGTGCTCTCGCAGGAGATGAGCACATGTCCTTTTTCTCCACCATTTTGAACCAGTCTCTCCTTCTGTTTCTTTATTTTACTTACATTTCTCTTACTCTATGAATTTAGGAGAAACATTTATCTACTGTATTTTTGGAAGGCTGTGTATATACAGGAACATCCCTGCATAACTGGTGTAGATTTAATATTTTTGGCACAAGGGCTGCTTTTAGTATGTGTATGTGCTGCCTTTTTTCTTCACTGTGGGCTGACCATTATCCCCTTGATAAAGGGTGTGCAGGTGCCGGGGCCCCATGCCAAGGGGTCAGCAGTGAGCCCTTGCTCTTGGGTCTCTCAGTGGCAGCGAGCTCCTGGGGCCTGTGCTGGGCCAGGGAGTGATTGGTGCCTGTTTGTGTGTCTGTTAGCAGCAGCCTGTGAGTGCTCCTAGGATGGTTGGGTAAGTGAATGGTGTCTGCTCTTGGTTTTCCTAGCAGCTGTAGCCTACTCCTGCCTCTGGAGCCCAAGATGGCATCTGTGGCCCTTGCCTGAGAGCACACCTGGGGAAAGAGCCTTCTGTGGCAGTTCTCCGCATCTCATTCTGTGCACCCCCCCCCCAACAATGGCATCTGGCCCCCCTGATGGGCTCAGTCTTCTGCATACACCCCTGGTTGCCACACTCCAGTTCCTTCAGGCTATCTCCAAGTAGCCATCCCAAGTCCTCTCCCACATCTGACCTCCAAAGCCTGAACTTTAGTATTCAGCACCTCCTACCCACTGCATTGGTGAACAAGTGTCTCAGGCTTGGGAACAATGATATGTGCAGGTCAGTCTGTTCTGCTTTCTCAGACCAGTGGCTTCATTCTCCTCCAAGGCTCCAAATCTCACCCTCCATCTGAGTTGCTCTCTCTACCAGTGAGGGGACTTCCTTAGGTATGGGAAATACTCCTTTTTCACAGCTCCCTCCCTGAGGTACAAGTCCTGTCCTGATTCCCTTCTTCTTTTCTTTTTTTTCTCTTTTACTAATATTCTATCCTTCCTGGATACATGGAGATTTCCTTGCCCTTTCAGAAGTATGAGGTCTTCTACCAGCATTCAGTAAATGTTCTGTGTGAATTGTTCCACAAGTTTTTGTGTATTTATGGAAGAAGGTGAGCTCCACAGCTTCTTCCTTCACCACTTTGATTGCTTCCCATTAAGATTTGCCATTTAAATTGTAATATATCTTGATGTTGGTCAATTTGGATTTACCCTGTTTAGGACCATCTTTGATTCCTGTAACTGGATATGTTTCCTTCTTTAGTTACAGAAGTTTTAGCCAGAATTTCTTCATCTACATTTTCAATCCTCTTTTCTACTTCTAGGATCTCTATTATGCATAGACTGGGACACTTGTGTTATCCTATAGGTCTCTTATGTTGCATTCTTTTTTCATTTTGGTTTCTATATGCTTTTCTAACTGGGTGATTTCCATTGTTCTATCTTCCAAATCACTTATTTGTTCTCCATTATTAATTTTGGTACTCATTGCCTTTAGTTTAGCTTTCATCTCTGCAAATGAATTTTATAATTTTATTGACTCCACCTTATAGTTTCCAGTTTTTTTTTTTTCCCATAATCTGCATTTCTTTTAATCAGTTCAGTTCAGTTGCTCAGTCGTGTCCGACTCTTTGCGACCCATGAATCGCAGCACGCCAGGCCTCCCTGTCCATCACCAACTCCTGGAGTTGACTCAAACCCATGTCCATCAAGTCGGTGATGCCATCCAGCCATCTCATCCTCTGTCATCCCCTTCTCCTTCTGCCCCTAATCCCTCCCAGCATCAGGGTCTTTTCCAATGAGTCAACTCTTTGCATGAGATGGCCAAAGTATTGGGAGTTTCAGCCTCAGCATCAGTTCTTCCAGTGAACATCCAGCACCGATCTCCTTTAGGATGGACTGGTTGGATCACCTTGCAGTCCAAGAGACTCTCAAGAGTCTTCTCCAACACCACAGTTCAAAAGCATCAATTCTTCGGTGCTCAGCTTTCTTCACCATCCAACTCTCACATCCATACATGACTACTGGAAAAACCATGGCCTTGACTAGACGGACCTTTGTTGGCAAAGTAATGTCTCTGCTTTTTAATATGCTATCTAGGTTGGTCATAACTTTCCTTCCAAGGAGTAAGTGTCTTTTAATTTCATGGCTGCAATCACCATCTGCAGTGATTTTGGAGGCCAAAAAAATAAAGTCGGCCACTGTTTCCACTGTTTCTCCATCTATTTGCCATGAAGTGAAGGGACCAGATGCCATGATCTTCGTTTTCTGAATGTTGAGCTTTAAGCCAACTTTTTCACTCTCCTCTTTCACTTTCATCAAGAGGCTTTATAGTTCCTCTTCACTCTCTGCCATAAGTGTGGTGTCATCTGCATATCTGAGGTTGATATTTCTCCCGGCAATCTTGATTCCAGCCTGTGCTTCTTCCAGCTCAGCGTTTCTCATGATGTTCTCTGCATGTAAGTTAAATAAGCAGGGTGACAATATACAGCCCTGATGTACTCCTTTTCCTATTTCTTTTGATAGCCTTTCTTAATTCCTCATTTTCATTATCTCCTTTTTTAAACTGTGTCTATTAGAATGAAGAGGTCTGTTTCATTTTTGTTGTTTTATGGGAATTCTCTTGGTCTTTTAATTGGGAATGGTTCATCTGCTTCTTCATTTTACTTGTATTTCTGTCGCTAGCCTATGATTTTAAGAGAAAAATTTATCTGCTGTGGTCTTTGGTTGCTGTTCATTCACTCAGTCATGTCCGACTCTTTGTGATCCCATGGACTGCAACTTGCCAAGCTTCCCCGTCCTTCGCTATGTTCTGGAGTTTGCTCAAACTCATGTCCATTGAGTCGATGAAGCCATCCAACCATTTCATCCTCTGTCTTCCCTTCTCTTCCTGCCCTCCATCTTTCCTAGCATCAAGGGTTTTTCCATTGAGCTGGCTCTTTGCATCATGTGGCCAAAGTATTGGAACTTCAACACAGTCCTTCCAGTGAATAGTCATGGTTGATTTCCTTTAGGATTGACTGGTTTGTTCTCTTTGCTGTCCAAGGGACTCTCAAGAGTCTTCTCCAGCTCCACATTTCAAAACCATCAATTCTTTAGCACTCATCCTTCTTTATGGTCCAACTCTCACATCCATGCGTGATGGCTGGAAAAGCCATAGCTTTGACTAAGCACTTTTGTGAGCAAAGTGATTGCTCTGCTTTTAATATGTTGTCTAGGTTTGTTATAGCTTTTCTTCTAAGGAGCAAGCATTTTTTAATTTCATGGCTATAGTCACCATCTGCAGTGATTTTGAAGGCTAAGAAAATAAAATCTGTCACTCTTTCTACTTTTTACCCTTCTATTTGCCATGAGGTGTTGGGACCTGATGCCATGATCTTAGTTTTTGTAGTGTTGAGTCTTAAGCCAGCTTTTTCACTCCCTTGAATCCTTATCGAGAGACTCTTTAGTTCCTCTTTACTTTCTGACATTAGACTGGTATCATCTGCATATCTGAGGTTGCTGATATTTCTCTTGGCCATCTTGATTCCAGCTTATGAGTCATCCAGCCTGGTATTTCACATGATGTTCTCTGCATAGAAGTTAAATAAGAAGGGTAATAATATTTAGACTTGTCATACTCCTTTTCCAATTTTGAACTAGTCCATTGTTCCATGTCTGGTTCTAACTGTTGCTTCTTGACCTGCATACAGGTTTCTCCCAGACACGTAAGGTGGTCTGATATTCCCATCTGTTTCAGAAATTTCCATAGTTTGTTGTGATCCACATGGTCAAAGGCTTTAGTGTAGTACTCAACGCAGCAGGAGTTTTTTTGGAATTCCGTTGCTTTCTTTGTCCAGTGAATAGATACAGTGGTTGTTGCAATTTGATTTCTAGTTCCTCTGCCTCTTTGAAACCCAGCTTGTACATCTGGAAGTTCTTTGCTCACATACTGCTGAAGCCTAGCTTGAAGGATTTTGAGCATTGCCCTACTTGCATGTGAAATGAGCGCAGTTGTTTGGTACTTTGAATATGTTTTGGCATTGTCCTTCTTTGAGATTTGAATGAAAATTGACCTTCGAATCAATTTGCAAAAGGTGGGCTTCAACTGAAGGAAGCAGGGAAAACCACTAGGCCACAGATGTGACCTAAATCAAATCCCATATGATTATATACTGGAGGTGACAACTAGATTCAAGGGATCAGATCTGGTAGACGGAGTGCCTGAAGAACTATGGACAGAAGTTCATAACATTGTACAGGAGGCAGTGACCATAATCATTCCCAAGAAAAAGAAATGCAAGAAGGCAAAGTAGTTGTCTGAAGAGGCCTTACAAATAGGTGAGGAAAGAAGAGAAGTGAAAGGCAAGGAAGAAAGGGAAAGATATACCCAACTGAATGCAGAGTTCAGGACTCTGCAGGACCACTGTGAGTTTTCCATATTTGCAAAACTTGTGGCCACTGCTGAGTTTTCCAAATTTGCTGTCACATTGAATGAAGCACTTTAACAGCATCGTATTTTAGAATTTTTCAAAGATGTGGTAGAAATCTGTCACTTCCACTAGCTTTGTTCATAGAAATGCTTCCTAAAGCTCACTTTACTTCACAGTCCAGGATGTCTGACTCTAGGTTGAGTGACCATAGCATCATGGTTATCTGGTTCATTAAGGCCTCTTCTGTGTAGTTCGTCTGTGTATTCTTGCCACCTCTTCTTAAATCTCTTCTGCTTTTGTTAAGTCCTTACTGTGGGCAGAAATAAAGTTTCTCTCTTTAATGTGCCCATGCTTGCATGAAATATTCCCTTGATCTCTTCAGTTTCCTTGAAGAAATATCTAGTCTTTCCCATTCTATTGTCTTCCTCTATTTCTTTGCATTGTTCATTTAAGAAGGACTTATTATCTCTCCTTGCTCCTCTCTGGGTGACAATATACAGTCTTGACTTACTCCATTACCAATTTTGAACCAGTCCATTGTTCCATGTCCAGTTTTAACTGTTGCTTCTTAACCTGCATATAGGTTTCTCTGGAGGCAGGTAAAGTGGTCTGGTATTCCCATCTTTTTAAGAATTGTCCACAGTTTGTTGTGATCCACACAGTCAAAGGCTTTAGCCTAGTGAATGAAGCAGAAATAGATATTTTTCTGGAATTCTCTTTTTCTTTGATCCAGTAGATGTTGGCCATTTAATCTCTGGTTCCTCTGCCTTTTCTAAATCCAGCTTGTACATCTGCAAATTCTCAATTCACCTTCTGCTAAAACCTAGCTTGAAGGAATTTGAACATTACCTTGTTAGCATGTGCAGTGAGCACAGTTGTGCAGTAGTTTGAACATTCTTAGGCATTGGCCTTCTTTGGGATTGGAATGAAAACCTTTTCCAGTCCTGTGACTACTGCTGAGTTTTCCAAATTTGCTGGCATATTGAATGCAACATTTTAACAACATTATTTTTTAGGATTTGAAATAGCTTATCTGGAATTCTGTCACCTCCACTAGCTTCATTCATAGTAATGCTTCTTAAGGCCCACTTGACTTCACAGTCCAGGATGTCTGGCTCTAGGTGAGTGATATAACACCATTGTTGTTATTTGGGTCATTAAGACCTTTTTTTTTGTACAGTTCTTTTTTGTATTCTTGCCACCCCTTCTTAATCTCTTCTGCTTCTGTTAGGTCCATACTGTTTCTGTCCTTTATTGTGCCCATCTTTGCATGAAATGTTCCCTTTGGTATCTCTGATTTTCTGGAAGAGATCTCTAGTCTTTCTTTGCATGTGTGTGTGCTAAGTCACTTCAGTTGTGCCCAACTCTTTGTGATCCTGTAGATTGTAGCCCACCAGATTCCTCTGACTATGGAATTCTCCAGGCCAGAGTACTGGAGTGGATTGCCTTTGCCTCTCTAGGGCATCTTCCATATCCAGGGATCGAACCTGGGTCTTTTGCAGCTCCTGCATTGCAGGCTGATCCTTTACCTCCGAGCCACTCGAGAAACTCTAGTTCTTTGGATTGTTCATTAAAGAAGTCTTTCTTATCTCTCCATGCTATCCTTTGGAACGCTGCATTTAATTGAATATATCTTTTCCTTTCTGCTTTGCCTTTCATTTGTCTTCTTTTCTCAGATATTTGTATGACCTCCTCAGACAACCATTTTGCCTTGTTGCATTTCTTTTTCTTGGGAATGGTTTTGGTCACCACCTCTTGTACGGTGTTACGAACCACTGTCCATAGTTCTTCAGTCACTCTGTCTATTAGATCTGATCCCTTGAATCTATCTGTGACCTCCACTGTATAATTATAAGGAGTTTGATTTAGATCATACGTGAATGGCTTAGTGGTTTTCCCTACTTTCTTCAATTTATGTCTGAATTTTGTAATAAAGAACTCATGATTTCAGCCACAGTCAGATCCAGGGATTGTTATTGCTGACTGTATAGAGCTTCTCCATCTTTGGCTGCAACAATATAATCAATCTGATTTCTGTATTGACCATCTGGTGATGTCCATGTGTAGAGTCTTCTCTTGTGTTGTTGGAAGAGGGTGTTTGCTATTTTCTTGGAAAAACTGGTAGCCTTTGTAGCCTTTTTAGCCATTGTACTCCACCAAACTTGCCTGTTACTCTAGGTATCTTTTGACTTTGTACTTTTGCATTCCTATCCCCTATTATGAAAAGAACATGTTTCTTTTGGTGTCAATTTTAGAAGGTCTTGTATGTCTTCATAGAACTATTTGATTTCTTTGGCATTAGTGGCTGGGGCATAGAATTGGATTGCTGTGATGTTGAACAGCTTGCCTTGTAAATGATCCGAGATCATTCTATGCTTTTTGAGATTATGCCCATGTACTGCATTTCAGACTCTTTTGTTGATTATGAGGGTTACGTTGTATCTTCCAAGGGATTCTTGCCCACAGTAGTAGATATCATGGGCATCTGAATTAAATTCACCCATTCATGTCCATTTAGTTCACTGATTCCTAAAATGTTGATCTTCACTCTTTTCACCTCCTGTTTGACCACATCCAGTTTACCTTGATTCACAGACCTAATGTTCCAGGTTCCTATGTGATATTGTTCTTTACATCATCAGATTTTACTTTCATGAGCAGACACATCCACAAGTGGGTGTCATTTCCTTTTTGGCTTATCTTCTTTATTCTTTCTGGAGCTATTTCTCTGCTCTTCCCCTGTAGCATAATGGACACCTAGTGACTGGGGGGCTCATCTTTCAGTGTCAGTTATTTTTGCTGTTTCATACTGTTCATGAGATTCTGAAGGCTGATATGGTTTGCCATTCCCTTCTCCAGTGGTCTTGGGGGGCTATTTTTCAGAATGTCTCTGTGTAGCTTGTGTTGGTTTTAAATTTTTTGGTGAGAGGGCTATTTTTATTTATTTAAAAATTTTTTTTCCTTAGTATATATATTGAAGTATAGTTGATTTAGAATGTTTCGGGTGCACAGCAGAGTAATTCAGTTATATATAATATGCATATATTATTTTGCATTATAGGTTATTATAAGATATTGACTATAGTTCCCTATACTATACAGTAAGCCTTTGTTGCTTGTTGCATATCTAGTCTTTAAATTAGAAATGTTACATCCTAATCATCCTAAGTCAAACAAGTGAAATCAAACTGTCATAAATTTTTTAGTTATGCAAAAAATTCATGTTTTCTAAAATATATACATTATATATTATATATGTATATATATATACACAGAAACTTTTCTACTATGCTTGATAAAGGCTTGAGAAAGAACATCAAAAAAAAAAGAGATGGAGAAATTGGAAAACAAACTAAGTGAAATGGAAGCACTGTATATGAAATAGGAGAAGTGAAACAAACTAGATAAAAGTAAAAGATCATCAGATCGTCCAGTTGTTTTTAAATATGACTGCTCAGAAGTATATCTGGAGCACTGGAGAAAAAATCAATACTTGGGCATTTGTAATTTTAAAAAAATTCCAAGATAATTTTGATATGCATCTGGATTTTAAAAATTATTACATTTTTTTCTATTAAATCCCAGTTTTGTTCATGTAGAGTTAGATTATTTTTGTTGACCAGTCATGATACAATGTTATTAAGTGAATAATGGTTACATAATCACAGTAATAAAAGATATTTATCAGTTTTCACTACCAGTAGTCAGACAAAAAATTAAAGATAATTACAATTGTAAGCCATAATGGAAACATGATTAACTTAGTATAAAATGCAGTTTAGGGCTCAAGCCAAGTGATGTGGTGAATGGAACTACATACATATATGTGTTTTCATCTGCCCAGCCAGTCTATGTCTTTTGTTTCATCCATTTAAACCATATACTTTTAAGGTTATTATCAATATGTATGATCCTGTTACCATTTTCTTAATTGTTTTGAGTTTATTTTCTGTAGGTCTTTTCCTTCTCTTGTGGTTTCCTGCCTAGAGAAGTTCCTTTAGCATTTGTCGTGAAGCTGGTTTGATGATGCTGAATTCTGTTAACTTTTCCTTGTCTAGAAAGCTTTTGATATCTCCATCAAATCTGAATGAGAGTCTTGCTGGGTAGAGTATTCTTGGCTGTTGGCTCTTCCCTTTCAACATTTTAAATATATCGTCATGCCATTCCCTTATGGCTTGTAGAGTTTCTGTTAAGTCAGCTGATAACCTTATGGGAATACCTTGTATGTTATTTGTTGTTTTCCCCTTGTTTCTTCTATTATTTTGTCTTTGTCTTTAATTTTTTCAGTTTGGTTACTATGTGTCTTGGTATGTTCTTTCTTGGGTTTATCCTGCCTGGGACTCTGTGCTTCTTAGACTTGGTGGACTATTTCCTTTCCCATGTTAGGAAGTTTCCAGCTATTATCTCTTTGAATATTTTCTCAGGTCCTTTCTCTCTATTTTCTGCATCTGCGACCCCTATAACATGAATGTTGATGCATTTAATGTTGTCCCAGAGGTCTCTTAGACTGTCTTCATTTCTTTTCATTCTTTTTTGTATATTTTGTTCTATGGCAATGATTTCCACCATTCTGTCCTCCAGGTCATTTATCTATTCTTTTGCCTCAGTTATTCTGGTATTGATTTCTTCTAGTGTATTATTCATCTCTGTTCTTTAGTTCTAGGTCTTTGGTAAACATTTCTTGTAGTTTGTCCATTCTTTTTCCTAGATCTTAGATCATCTTCACTGTCATTATTCTGAATTCTTTTTCTGGAAGTTTGCCTGTCTCCACCTCATTTAGTTGTTTTTCTGGGGTTGTATCTTGTCTGTTCATCTGGAACATAACCTTCTGCTTTGTCATGCTGATTAACTTTCTGTAACATGGGTTTTGTTTTAGCTGCTGTGGGATTGTGGTTCTTCTTGCTTCTTTTGTCTGCCCTCTGGTGGATGAGGCTAAGAGGCTTGTGTAAGCTTCCTGATGGGAGGGACTGGCGATGGGAAAAACGGTCTTGCTCTGGTTGGCAGGGTCTTGCTCAGTAAGCCTTTAATTATCTGCTGATGATGGGGTTGTACTCCCACCCTGGCAGTTGTTTGACCTGAGGCAACCCAACCCTGGAGTCTGTGGGCTCTATGGTAAGGTTAATGGCGCACTCCAAGAGGGACCCTTCCCAGCCTGCTGCTGCCAGTGCCTTCGTCCCTATGGTGTGCCCCTGCTGACCCATGCCTCCAGAGGAGACCCTCCAACATTATCATGTAGTTTTGGTTCAGTCTCCTGTGGGGTCACTGCTCCTCTCCTCTGGGTCTTGGTGCATGCAAGATTTTGTTTGTGTCCTCCAAGGCTGGAGTCTCTGTTTCCCTCAGTCCTTCCAAGACTGGAGTCTCTGTTTCCCGAAGTCCTGTAATCAAATCCCGATGGCTTTCAAGGCCAGATTCCCTGGGGGTTCCCAGTCCCTTTGTCAGGTTCCCAGGCTGGAAAGCCTGATGTGTGGTTCAGAACCCTCACAACTCTTCTTTGGTATTATTGTTTCTCCAGTTTGTGGGTCATCCACCCGGTAGGTATCAGATTTGATTTTATCATGATTGCGTCCCTCCTACCATCTCAGTGTGGCTTCTTCTTTGTCTTTGTTGTAGGTGATCATTTTTAGCTGGGTTCCAGTATCTTCCTGTCAATAGTTGTTCAATAACTAGATGCAGTTTTTCTGCTCTCATAGGAGAAAATGAGCACATGTCCTTTGACTCTGCCATATCGATCCGGAAACCCAGAGAGGGCCATTTTTAATATGGATGCCTGCCGCCTCTTTCCTGAGCATTTCCTGGCTGTTATCTCCTCCATAAGAGATGTGTCTGGTGTTTTGGTGACCAGAGATGGCACTGGATATTGAGTGGGCCCTCCTCTTTGCTCTGTGGTTGTCACTGTGCTGTTAGAGGCATGGTTTGCTCTGTAGCTGTGGGAGTAGAAGCCTCCAGTTACACTTGTGAGCTGTGTTTCTGAGCTGGAGTGCTAGGAGGCAGGATTGGAGTACTCCCACTGAGGGTGGAGCTGCTGAGTATTCCTCTGCCACAGCTGTTCACCGGTGAGGGTGTTCTGCTATGTTCCTGGTCACCTGTTGGGCAGGCTTACAGTGGACATGTTTGTTGGCACTCCCCTTGCCTCCTCAACCATGGGAATACCAGCTATCTGCCCTGGTGTCTCTTAGGCGTTGTTTTCACAAGTCCACCAACGCAGATCCACTGAAGTCAGGTCCCAGTCAGAACTGCAGTACTTGTGCACCTCGACCCACACTGGGAGCTGTGAAGACAGCTGAGACCCTGACCCAGCCCTGCCTCTGCGTTCACATGCAAAGTCCACAGCTGCTAAGGCCAGACCTGACCCGTCTGTGCAAGCACCCATTTTCTGTTTAGACTTCCTGAAGGGCTGAATTTACAAAGCTGGGGGCAGGAGTGTAAATCCACCGTTCTTGTAGCCGCAGGGAGAGATTTCAGCCTTACTTCCTAAGTTGTGTGTTCCTGGGGGCCCAGCGGTGGTTCCAAGCTCAGTGTGTGAGTGGGCAGACCGCTGGCATCTGTTCCCTGGGCGTGTCGAGGTGGCAGGTGACACAGCCGCTGGCTGAGGCAGGATTGGCGCCTGGAGGGGGAGGCTGTAATGGCAGCCCCAACCCTCCCTTGGCACCCTACCCCTCTCAGGAGCTTCGCTTCTGTGGCCACAGGGCGGCTTCTTTGAACACTCCCGATTGCAGCCTTACCACACTCTAGTCCCTTCAGGCTGTTTCTGCACAGCCAGAACTGGTCCTCTCCCTGGGTCTGTTCTCCACACCCCAAGGTCCAGCACTCAACCCCTGCCCACGCTGGCAGATCTGAATCTCAGGCTGGGGTGTACAGGGTGGTGGCACAGACTGTCGGTCTCTCTGTTTTCTGCCTGCCGTAAGCCACTTGTGGCACTCTCCTGGGAGCCTCTAAGTTTCCTTTAGTGTCCTGGCTCATCCCCCTGACGGTGAGTGTATAGGAACCTGTCTTCTTTTCAGCTCCCTCTCAGATGTGCAGGTCCCGTCTGCTTCCTCATTCCACCCCCCACCCCCCTTTGTCCTACTGATTGTGTGGATTTCTTTCTTATCTTTTCAGGCGTTGAAGGTCTTCTGCTAGTTTTCAGTAGGTGTTCTGTGACAATTGTTCCATTTTTAGATGCATTTTGATATGTATATGTGGGAGGAGGTGTGTTCCCCATTCTGCTCTTCTGCCATCTTGAACCCCTAAAGTTTTTTCTTTTGTAATAGGTAAGGGAAATCTTTATCCCTTCATGAAGAATGTCTTTTTCATGAAATTATTCAAAATCAAATTATTTTTAATGGCTTTTTACTGAGCCATTTTTTGTAGTTGTGTGCAGTCCTAAAATTTCCCTGCTAAGTACAGCCAAGATGATAATTCACACTCCCCACCAGTTGCTCTTCTCTACAGAGGTGTCGCTTTTCTAATTTGGCTAATCTGACCTCAAAGCACACAAATTGCATGATTGTGTACCCAGGCTTAGATGACAGTGACTTCATCATACTTATCATAGCCAATGACTGTGTAGGTCACAGTGAAAAGTTATGCCTTAATAGGACAGAGCACTGTACATTGAGGGCTTAGCTTACACTTACGTTTGAAACTGCTAGTCTTCAGTGGGAGGCCAGACTCATACATTTTGGTCAGAAAGTGAGGTTTGCCAGAGTGCCTGCTGCCAAATAAGAGTTTCCACTGTTCAAATCATTTCTTTGCCACTACTGGCATTCCCTGTCTTTGTTTATTGCAAAGTTGTCAAGTGAGAAAACAGAACCTTTTTGCTTCCTTCAGATAGAACTACATTTTCATTTCATTACAGGTAAAAAGCAGGGATGGATCTGGGTTTCATGAGGCCTAAAACTCACACAGTGTAGGGTCCTCTTTATGAAAAAGTATTAAAAATTATTGTGCTTTTGCAAGCTTTACAAACATGAATGCTCATGTATAAACATTTTGAAGACCATTTCAGGACCCTAAAGCTTTAGCTTATTAGTTTTACAGTAACCCTGCCTCTGTAGAAAGCTTATTTTAGATAAACTTGATAGGCCATTTTAAATTAACAAGCTGTAACTTTTAGACTTTAGCTTAATGTGCTAAGCTATTTCACCAATAGGAAAATACTTTTACGTTGTAATTTGTGAACTGAAAGATTTTACTTTTGATTTATGGTTACCTGTCTCTATGTTCATAAGTGTTTTGGTTTGGATATACATGCTGTTTATTATATGAAACGTCATATAACAGGAAATTATAGGTGGAAAATATTGCACTGTGATGATACAGTGCGCCTTTTAGGCCTGAACGCAACAAACCCCAAGTAGGATAAATAGAAATACCTAAGTATATGATAGATACATTTCTGAAAGCAAAAGCAATATAAAGAGATATCTTGCAGAAGCAAGAGAAAGGTGACATATTACAAATTGGGAACAAGAATATGAAGAATGACGAACTTCTCTTTGCAAAGAATAGAGGCCAGGGACGGGCATATCCAAACCACTGAAGAGAAAGTGCAATCAATAATTCCATACCTAGAGAAAAGTACATTTCAAAAATAATGGTGAAAGAAAAAACAGAATTAATCGCCAGACAACCTACGCAAGGTATGGTAAAGGAAATTCTTCAGATGAAGGGGAATGACATCAGATGGTAACTTGGATCTACAGAAACACTTACATATTTAAATTTATTCTCATAATTAAAATATATAAATGTTTAGAGCAAAAATTACACTATATTGTTAGATTTATAATGTATACATATATACTATTTATGACAACAATAGCACAAACGATGAGGGGATTAAGTGGAAGTATACTGTTGCAGGATTCCTGTATTTTACTTTAAATAGTTCAGTATTAGCTCCAAGTTGATTGTGATAAATTAGAATTTCATACTGTAATTCCTAGAGAAACTACTAAAAAACAGAACAAAGGGCATGGTTTTTTTCTAACACTTTTTTATAATTAAATTTATTTATTTTTAATTGAAGGGTAATTGCTCTACAATATTGTGTTGGTTTCTGCCAAACATCAACATGACTCAGTCATAGGTATAGCCACGTCCCTTCTCTCTTGAACCTCCCTCTCACCTCCCTTCCCATCTTACCACTTTAGGTTGCTACAGTGCTTGGGTTTGAGTTCCCTGAGTCACACAACAAATTCCCTCTTTTTTAAATTTTATTTTAGCTAGGAGTTCCAGAATTATGTTGAATAATAGTGGTGAGAGTGGACACCCTTCTTGTTCCTAATCTCAGAATGTTTTCAGTTTTCCACAGTTGAGAATAATATTTGCTTTGTCATATATGGCCTTCATTATGTTGAGGTGGGTTCCTTTTCTATGCCTAGTTTTTGAAGAATTTTTATCATAAATGCGCACTGAATTTTGTGAAAGGCTTTTTCTGCATCTATTGAGATTATCATATGGCTTTCATCTTTCAATTTGTTAATATTGTGTATCACATTGTTTGATTTGCATATATTGAAGAATCCCTGCATTCTTGGGATAATCCCAACTTGATCGTCGTGTATGATCTTTTTAATGTGTTGTTGAATTCTGTCTGCTAGAATTTTGTTGAGGATTTTTGCATCTATGTTCATCAGTGATATTGGCGTGTAGTTTTCTTTTTTTGTGTTGTCTTTGGTTTTGGTATCAGAGTGATGGTGGCCTCATAGAATGAGTTTGGGAGTGTTCTTTCCTCTGCAATTTTTTTGAAAGAGTTTTAGAAGGATAGGCATGGCTCTTCTCTTAATGTTTGATGGCTTAAAATTCAGCATTCAAAAAATTAAGATCATGGCATCCAGTCCCATCACTTCATGGCAAATAGATTGGGAAACAATGGAAACAGTGACAAACTTTATTTTCTTGGGCTCCAAAATCACTGCAGATGGTGACTGCAGCCATGAAATGTGACAGACTCTTGGTCCTTGGAAGAAAAGCTTTGACAAACCTAGACAGCATATTAAAAAGTCCAGACATTACTTTGCCAACAAAGGTCTGTCTAGTCTAGGCTATGGTTTTTCCAGTAGTCATGTATGGATGTGAGAGTTGGACCATAAAGAAAGCTGGGTGCTGAAGAATTGATGCTTTTGAACTGTGGTGTTGGAGAAGACTCTTGAGAGTCCCTTGGACTGCAAGGAGATCAAACCAGTCCATCCTAAAGGAGATCAGTCCTGAATATTCATTGCAAGGACTGATGCTGAAGCTGAAACTCCAATACTTTGGCCACATGATGTGAAGAACTGACTCATTTGAAAAGACCCTGATGCTGGGATAGATTGAAGGCAGGAGAAGGGGACGACAGAGGATGAGATGGTTGGATGGCATCACCGACTCAATGGACATGAGTTTGAGCAAGCTCTGGGAGTTGGTGAAGTACAGGGAAGCCTGGCATGCTACAGTCCATGGGGTTGCAAAGGGTCAGACATGACTGAGCAACTAAACTGACTGAAATGTTTGATAGAATTCACCCATGAAGCCATCTGGCCCTGCCTGGGCTTTTGGTTTTTTGGGAGATTTTTGATCACAGTTTCAATATCAGTGCTTGTCATTGGATTGTTCATAATTTCTTTTTCTTCCTAGTCAGTCTTGGAAGGTTGAACTTTTTAAAGAATCTGTCCATTTCTTCTGGGTTGCCCATTTAATTGGCATACAGTTGCTCATAATATTCTCTTATGATCCTTTGTATTTTTGTGTTGTCTGTTGTATCCTCTCCTTTTCTATTTCTAATTTTGTTGATTTGATTATTCTCCTTCTCTTTTTTTCTTGATGAGTCTGGCTAACGATTTGTCAGTTTTGTTTACCAACTGAAAGAACCAGCTTTTAGTTTTATTATACTTTATTATTGTTTCTTTCATTTCTTTTTCATTAATTTCTGCTCTGATCTTAATTTCTTCTTTGTTTTTTTTTTTTGTTGTTGTTGTTGTTCTTTATCTGTTGTTTTAGGTGTAAATTTAGGTTGTTTTTTCGATGTTTTTCTTGTTTCTTGAGGTAGGATTATACTGCTATAAGCTTCATTCTTAGAACTGCTTTTGTTGCATCCCATAGGTTTTAAGTTGTCATGTTTTGTTGTTATTTGTTTCTAGAAATATTTTGATTTCTTTTCAAATTTCTTCAGTAACCAGTTCATTATTTAGAAATGTATTATTTAATCTCCATGTGTTTGTGTTTTTTAGTTTTTTTCCTGTAATTGATATCCAGTCTTATGGTGTTGTGGTCAGAAAAGATGCTTAATACAGTTTTCTTAAATTTACTGAGGTTTGATTTGTGACCCAAGATGTGGGTCTATCCTGGGGAATGTTTCATGTGCACTTGAGAAGAAACTGTTTCTGCATTTGGTAGGAATGTGCTGAGTATATCAATTAGATTCATCTGGTCTACTGTGTCATTTCAGGTTTGTGTTTCCTTATTAATTTTCTGTTTTGATTATCTGTTCATTGGTGGGGGGTGTTAAAGTACCCTACTATTACTGTGTTGCTGTAAGTTTCTCCTTTTATGACTGTTAGTATTTGTCTTATGTATTGAAGTGCTCCTATGTTGGGCGCATAAATATTTATAATTGTTATGTCTTCCTCTTGGATTGATCCCTTGATCATCATATAGTGTCGTTCCTTATTTCTTGTAATATTCTTTATTTTAAGGTCTATTTTGTCAGATATGGGGACTGCTACTCTGGGTTTCTTTTGATTTCCATTTACATGGAATATCATTTTCCATCCTCTCACTTTCAGTCTATATATGTCTCTAGTTCTGAAGTGGGTCTGTTGTAGACAGCATATATATGGGTCTTGTTTTTGTTTCCATTCAGCCAGTCTGTGAGTTTTGGTTGGAGCATTTAATCCGTTTACATTTAAAGTAATTATTGCTACATATGTTTCTGTTGCCATGTTCTTAATTCTTTGGAGTTTGATTTAGTAGGTCTTTTCCTTCTCTAGTATTTCCTGTCAATATAAGTCCCTTTAATATTTGTTGTAAAGCTGGTTTAATGGTACTAAATTCTCTTTAACTTTCACTTGTCTGTAAAGCTTTTGATTTCTCCATCAACTTTGAATGAGATCCTTGTTGGCTAGAGTAATCTTGGTTATGGATTTTTACCTTTCAGTACTTTAAATATATCCTGCCATTCCCTTCTGGCCTGCAGAGTTTCTGCCAAAAGGTAAGCTGTTAGTTGTATGGGGTTTCCCTTGTATGTTACTTATTGCTTTTCTCTTGCTGCTTTTAAGATTCTTTGTGTTTAATCTTTATTAGTTTGATTAGTATGTGTCTCAGCGTGTTTCACCTTGGGTTTATCCTGTGTGGGTCTCTCAGTCCTTCTTGGACCAGATTGACTATTTCCTTTCCCATGTTGGGGAAATTTTAGACTATGATCTCTTCAAAAATTTTCTCAGACCCTTTCTTTTTCTCTTCTTCTGCAACCCCTATAATTTGAATGTTTGTGCATTTAATATCGTCCCAGAGGTCTCTGAGACTATCCTTAGTTCTTTTCATTTTTTAAAATTTATTCTGCTCTTTGGCAGTTATTTCCCCTTGTTCTATCTTCCAGCTCACTTACCTGTTCTTCTGCTTCAGATATTCTGCTTTGATTCCTTCTGGAGTATTTTTAATTTCAGTAATTGTGTTGTTTATCTCTGTTTATTCTTTATTTCTTCTAGATCCTTGTTACATGCATGTGTTGATTCTTACATTTTGTCTATTGTAATTTTGAGGTTTTGGATCATCTTTACTATCATTAGTCTGAATTCTTTTTCAGGTACTTTGCCTGTTTTCTCTTTATTTGGTCTTCTGGTTTCTAACTTTTTCCTTCATTTGTGTATTTCTCTGCCTTTTCAATTCTTTTTTTTTTTTAAATCTCATTGTGTTTGAGGTCTCCTTTTCCCAGGCTTCAAGGTCAAATTCTTTCTACCTTTTCATTTCTGCCCTCGGTGGGTATGGTTGGTCCATGTTTGTGTAGGCTTCATGTTGGGTTTGACTTGTACTTGCACTCTGGTGGGAGAAAGTGAGTTTATTTCCCACCCCCCTCTGATGGGCAGGGCTGTATGAGGTGGTGATTCTATCTGTTGATGATTTGGTTTGTGTTTTGGTGAGGAATCTTGTTTGTTGTTTAGGTGAGGCATCCTGCACTGGGTCCTGCCAGCAGGGTAACGCTGGGTCTTATGTATAGGGGGAGGCAAGGGACCTGCGTGGCACCAAGTGTGCTGGGACACCCACTACCTTAGCTGCAGGAGCCATGGCCCTATTGGAGTCTTTTTCTAGCCTCTTGTAGCTGGCAATCAGGGCCCTCTTTGGCTGGTCCTCTTTTCTTGGCCAACTTAGGCACTTAAAGGCCCCCTCTGTCTGGAGTCCTTCTCTGTTGCTTGGCATGTGAGGTGCTTAAAGGGCCACCCTCTCTGGGGCATTTTTCTATTACTGTTCAGCTGCTGGTGCTGCTGTGTGTGGCGAGAGAGGCTACAATGCTGGCTCTGTCCCTTGCTCATGAGTCAGCAGTATTGCCTTGCCTCCAAGACTGCCTGGTTTTCCTCCACAGTCATTTTTGGATGGAATCTCCTCTCTCATGTCCCCTCGAGTTGTCTCCCCACTATTAACAGCAGACCTAGCCCTGGGATTGCTGTCCAGTCCTTACACTCAAGATACCAGCTGCTGTGATTTCTAGCGGACTTGTGTCCCCATCTGGGGTATGTGTGGCTGTGACAAGGATTCTCTGTGTGATTCTCATTCCATTTAGACAGGATGGTCACAGATCAGCTGCTTCACTCTCCAACATCCTCAGGAGCTTCTCCTTTGTCCCAAACCATTGCCCCGATGTTGGGGATCCTGCTTTACTTCTCCCCATTCCCCAGGTGCTAGTCTCTCTTCATTTTCCCTCTCCTTCCTTCATCCTACCAAGTTTTGTGTGGTTCTATATTTTCTTTTCCGGGTATCAGTTACTCTTGCCTGCTCTCAGCTGGTGTTTTGCAATATCTTTCGTGTTTTAGGGTGTATTCCTGATGTATCCATGGAGAGACATATACTCCATGCCACCTACTCCTCTGCCATCTTGTTCTTTCTCACCTTTCCTCCCTTATTATATGTAAGAAAACATCTGCTCCTGGCTATGATGGAATTTCTCACATCATACCAAACCTGTTGCTAAGACCAACTATAAAACCTGGATAATAAAAAATTAGATGTGTGACAGCATCAGTGATCATCCAAAGTAGCCACACTAGACAATAAAGAAGGAAATACATGAAAGTGACATTTTCCCATCACATTTTTCCTTGGGAGAAATTCTTGAGCAGAAAAATAATGTCACTTCTGACAGTGTTCAAAACTGAAGGGGTAGGAGAGTAGGGAAGAGAATGAGATGAAACCTGGAGTTCAGAATTGACAAAGGAGAATAGGGTCCTTGCACATAGGTTTTCAGTTGAGACACCTCAAGGGCTACACCATAGGAGTAATGGAAATCTAGAGACAGACCAAAATCTGGAATCTGTAATCTCAAAAAATGTAAAGCCCAATCTTGAACTATCTCAATACTGATTGATTCCAATTGCCTGCCAAAAGTGAATTAAATTCTGTCAATACTGGGCTATTGTAATTCAGGGTTTCTGAAATATTTTACACATAATATATACTATTTAATAAATTATTGTACTGATATATGCCAGGAGACAAGACCAAATGGCTAGAAGTGAAAGGAAAAAATAGACAACATAATAAAAAATACCTTAGTGAAAGTGAAAGTTGCTCAGTCGTGTCCCACTCTTCACGACCCCATGGACTACACAGTCCATGCAATTCTCTAGGCCAGAATACCAGAATGGGTAGCCTTTCCCTTTTCCAGAGGATCTTCCCAACCTAGGGATCAAACCCAGGTCTCCCGCATTTCAGGCAGATTCTTTACCAGCTGAGCCACAAGGGAAGCCCAAGAATACTGGAGTCGGTAGCCTATTCCTTCTCCAGGGGATCTTCCCAACCCAGGAATCATATCAAGGTCTTCTGCATTGCAGGCAGATTCTTTATTAACTGAGCTATGAAGGAAGCCCTCTCTTACCACCCCCAAATACCTTAAGGCATGCAGATACTGTAATAATCAGATATGGACTTCACAACAACACTTATTAATATACTCAATAAGTGATAATGACAAGACAAAAGATTTCGCCAAGGAATTGTAATCTATAAAAATTTAAATAAACACATTAGAACTGAAAAATACCATTTCTAAAATTAGGAACTCAGAGGTAGATTTAACAGCAGATGTGTTGTTCAGTTGCTAAATTGTGTCCAACTCTTTGCAACCCCATGGGCTGCAGCATGCCAGACTTTCCTTTCAGAAGCAAATTAGACACAGCAAAAATAGGGTACATAATTAGATAAATGAAACCTATATAAACTGAAGCATAAACAGAAAAGACAGAAATACAGAGAAAAGTATGAGAGATATATACTTTTATATGATACAGTAAATATGTCTAAAATATGTGTAATTAGAATTCCAGAAAGAGAGAACTGTATAATGGGCAGTAGTAATATTTGAAGAAACTCTGGCCACAAGTTTTTTAAAACTGACTAATGAATATCTGACCACCTGACCTGCCTCTTGAGAAACCTGTATGCAGGTCAGGAAGCAACAGTTAGAACTGGACATGGGACAACAGACCGGTTCCAAATAGGAAAAGGAGTATGTCAAGGCTGCATATTGTCACCCTGCTTATTTAACTTATATGCAGAGTACATCATGAGAAACGCTGGTCTGGAAGAAGCACAAGCTGGGATCAAGATTGCCGGGAGAAATATCAATAACCTCAGATATGCAGATGACACCACCCTTATGGCAGAAAGTGAAGAGGAACTAAAAAGCCTCTTGATGAAAGTGAAAGAGGAGAGTGAAAAAGTTGGTTTAAAAGCTTAACATTCAGAAGACTAAGATCATGGCATCTGGTTCCATCACCTCATGGGAAATAGATGGGGAGACAGTGGAAATCGTGTCAGACTTTATTTTTTTGGGCTCCAAAATCACTGCAGATGGTGATTGCAGCCATGAAGTTAAAAGACACTTACTCCTTGGAAGGAAAGTTATGACCAACCTAGATAGCATATTAAAAAGCAGTGACATTACTTTGCCAACAAAGGTCCATCTGTCTAGTCAAGGCTATGGTTTTTCCATTGGTCATGTATGGATGTGAGAGTTGGACTGTGAAGAAAGCTGAGTGCTGAAAAATTGATGCTTTTGAACTGTGGCATTGGAGAAGACTCTTGAGAGTCCCTTGGACTGCAAGGAGATCCAGCCAGTCCATCCTGAAGGCGATAAGTCCTGGGTATTCACTAGGAGGACTGATACTGAAGCTGAAACTCCAGTACTTTGGCCACCTCATGCGAAGAGTTGACTCATTGGAAAAGACCCTGATGCTGGGAGGGATTGGGGGTAGTAGGAGAAGGGGACGACAGAGGATGAGATGGCTGGATGGCATCGCTGACTCCATGGGCATGGGTTTGAGTAAACTCCGGGAGTTTGTGATGGACAGGGAGGCCTGGCGTGCCGCGATTCATGGGGTCACAAAGAGTCGGACATGACTGAGTGACTGCACTGAATGAGATCAAGTCACAGAATCAGAAGTTGTTTAAATCCCAAGGAAATAATTACACAGAAATCTACCCTAAGCATAGTATAGTAAAAACAGTTAAAGACCAAAGACAAATCTTAAGAGGAAAACACCTTCATATGACATACTTAAAAAAAAACACAAAACCTTCAAATGAGCAGACCTCAAGCTGACAACTGACTTTTCTACAAAATTATGGAAACTATAGAATAATAATAAGAACATGTTTTAAAAAGAGAAAATGACTGTCTGGAATTCTATACCCAGTAAGACTGTTTTATAGACAAAGTTTTTAGACAAACAAAAGACTGAGATAATTTATTTAAAATATATTTAAGAACCCCCCCAAATAAAAAACACCAAAAAAAAATATATATTTAAGGGATTTCACTAGCCAAAGAAAAATTACTCCAGATGAAAGCATTATAATGAAGGGAAGAGAGGCATAAGAAAGTGTAAATAGGTGGATAAAACTAAATATTGTTAGTTTAAAATATTGTTGTTTAGTTGGTAAGTCATGTCAGACTCTTTGTGACCCCACGGACTGTAGCATGCCAGGTTACTCTATCCTCCACTATCTCCTGCAGTTTGCTCAATTCATGTCCATTGAATCGGTGATGCTATCTAATCGTCTCATCCTCTGCTGCCTCCTTTTCTTTTTGTCTTCGGACTTTTCTGTTGGGGTCCTTTAATGGACCGGAACCTTGTGGTGCGGAGTCGACGATAAGAAAGTGAAAGAGAGAAAGAGAGAGAGAGAAAGAGAGAGAGAGAGAGACAAAAAGACCCGGGGACCTAAGCTCTGATGGAGCAAAGGTGCTTTAATGATTTTTCTATGAGTATATATAGGCTGCAGTACAAGAAACTTCTTTCGGGAATGATAGAGATCAGAAAACCAAATGTACAGCAACTGTTACCACAAGGTCAGGAGACAATCCATATCTCAAGAAAGGGGAAGGAGATTAAGCTGTTTTGTCCTAAGGAGAATGTTTACTAAAGGAGACTCATGCTTGCCTCACACAATGACCTCAGTCCCTGGGAGCAGCGTGCTGTTCCGCTTGAAGAGGGACAAAGGACTCATGAGAGATAGCATGTAGGAATCCTCCCGTCAAACATTCCCTGACAATTCCCCCTTATTTATTTATAATATTTGTAAGAAGAATTCTGACCATCAGAGTTTGTTTAGTTTTGACAATCTTTGCATGAAGGCAACGGTAGACAACAAATATATTGTTAAGACAATCACCAAAATTATGGTTCCAGATCCAATGCCATGAGTAAGACTTTGAAACCATCCACGTGGGTCTAGCCCAGATAATTGATCAGCTAATTGTTTAGCTAAAGTTTCCATATCAGTGGAAGAGGGCAGATTATTAGAAAAGGTTTCAAATATTTTTTTTTGTAATAACTGTACATTCAGAGAGGCATTATCATGTATGTTTTGTAAATGATATTTGATTTGTTCCCAGTTGTAGGCACTATTATTAAAATGAACAGGAGTAACATAGTCTATTGAAATCTTTTATGAGGCCCGATATGATTAGGATAAGGGAGAGACTTTTCCAATGAGTTGGCTCTTTGCATCAGTGGCGATAGTATTGGAGTTTCAGCTTCAGCTTCACAATGACTATTCAGGCTTGATTTCCTTTAGGATTGACTGGTTTGATCTCCTTGCTACCCAAAGGAGTCTCAAGAGTCTTTTCCAGAACCACAGTTCAAAACCATCAATTCTTTGGACTCAAACTTCTTTATGGTCCAACTCACATCCATACATGACTACTGAAAAAACCATAGCTTTGACTATGTGAACCTTTGTGGGCAAAGTGATGTCTCTGCTTTTTAATACATTGTTTAGGTTTGTCATAGCCTTCCGTCCAAGGAGCAAATGTCTTTTTATTTTATGGTTGCAGTTGCCATCACAGTGATTTTGGAACCCAGGACAACAAATTCTGTCACTGTTTCCATTTTTCCCCTTCTATTTGCCATGAAGTGATGGGACTGAATGCCATAATCTTAGTTTTTTGAATGTTCAGTTTTAAATCAGCTTTTTTTTTTTTTTTTTTACTGTCTTCTTTAACCTTCATCAAAAGGCTCTTTAGTTCCTCTTCACTTTCTGCCACTGGAGTGGTGTCATCTGTATACCTGAGCTTATTTATATTTTTTCTGGCAGTCTTGATTCCATCTTGTGCTTCATCCAGCCCAATATTTCTCATGATGTCCTCTGCAGGCAAGTTAAATAAGCAGGGTGACAATATACAGCCCTGATGTACTCCTTTCCCAATTTTGAACTGGTCCATTATTCTATATCTGGTTCTAACAGTTGCTTCTTGACTTGCATACAGGTTTTGTGGGAGGCAGATAAGGTAGTCTGGTATGCTCATCTCTTGAAGAATTTTCCGCAGCTTGTTGTGATCCATAGTCAAAGGCTTTAGTGTATTCAGTGAAGCAGATGGTTTTCTGGAATTTCCTTGCTTTTCCAGTGATCTAATGGATTTGGCAATTTATTCTCTGGTTCCTCTGCTTCTTCTATATCCAGCTTGTATATCTAGACACTCTCAGTTCAGATACTTTTAAAGCCTAGCTTGAAGGATTTTGAGCATTACCTTTCTGGCATGCGAATGAGTGTAATTGGTAGTTTAACATACTTTGGCATTGCCTTTCTTTGGGACTGGAATGAAAACTGACCTTTTTCAGGCCTGTTGCCATGGTTGAGTTTTCCAAATTTGTTGGCATATTGAGTGCAGCGCTTTAACAGCATCTTCTTTTAGGATTTGAAATGGCTCCACTGGGATTTCATCACCTCCACTAGCTTTGTTTGTAGCAATGCTTCTAAAAGCCCACTTCATGCTCGAGGACATCTGGCTCTAGATGAGTGATCACACCATCATGGTTATGTGTACCATTAAGGCCTTTCTTGTACAGTTCTTCTGTGTATTCTTGCCACCTTTTAAAAAAATCTCTTCTGCTTCTGTTTAGTCCATAGTGTTTCTGTCCTCCATGGTGCCCATCTTTGCATAAAATATTCCCTTGGTATCTCTAATTTTCTGAAGAGATCTCTAGTCTACCACATTCTGTTGTTTTTCTCTATATTTTTGCATTGTGAACAATGCAAAGCCTTCAATTAAGAAGGCTTTCTTATCTTTGGAACTCTGCATTCAGATTGGTGTATCTTTTCTTTTCTCCTTTGACTTTTGCTTCTCTTCTTTTCTCAGCTATTTGTAAGGCCTCCTCAGACAGCCATATTGCCTTGTTGCACTTCTTTTTATTGGCAATAGGTTTGTTTACCATCTCCTGTACAGTGTTACCAACTTTGGTCCATAGTTCCTCAGGCACTCTATCAGATCTGATCCTTTGAATCTATTTGTCACTTCCACTGTATAATCATACGGGATTTAATTTAGCTTATACGTGAGTGGCCTGGGCTTCCCAGGTGGCATTAGTGGTAAAGAACCCACCTGCAAATGCAGGAGACTTTAAGAGAGGCGAGTTCGATCCTTGGGTTGGGAAGATCCTCTGGAGAATGGCACAGCAACCTACTCCAGTGTTCTTGCCTGGAGAATCCCATGGACAGAGGAGCCTGGTGGACTACAGTCCATGCGGTCACAAAGAGTCGGACTCGACTGAAGTGACTTAGCATCCATACATGCATACCTGAGTGACCTAGCAGTTTTCCCTACTTAAGGTTGGAATTTTGCAATAAGGAGCTCATGATCTGAGCTACAGTCAGCCCCTGGTCTTGTTTTTGCTGATTGTATAGAGCTTCTCCATCTTGGGCTGCAAAGAATATAATCAATCTGATTTCAGTGTTGACCTTCTGGTGATGTCCATGTGTAGAGTTGTATCTTTTGTTGTTGGAAGAAGGTGCTTGTTATGACCAGTGCGTTCTCTTGGAAAAACTGTATTAGCCTTTGCCCTGCTTCATTTTGTACTCCAAGGCCAAAATTGCCTGTTACTCCAGGTATCTCTTGACTTCCTAATTTTGCATTCCAGTCCCCTGTGATGAAAAGGACATGATTCTTTTGGTGTCAGTTCTAGAAGGTCTTGTACATCTTCATAGAACCATTTGATATCTTTGGCATTAGTGGCTGTGGCATAGAATTGGATTGCTGTGATGTCGAATAGTTTGACTTGTAAATGAACTGAGATCATTCTATCCTTTTTGAGACGGCACCCACATACTACATTTTGGACTCTTTCATTGACTATGAGGGTTACTCCATTTCTTCCAAGGGATTCTTACCCACAGTAGTATATATATTAGTCATCTAAAATAAATCCATCCATTCCTGTCCATTTAGTTCACTGATTCCTAAAATGTTGATGTTCCCTTTTGCCATCTTCTGTTTGACCACTTGTAGAGTCCCTTGGACTGCAAGGAGATTCAACCAGTCCATCCTAAAGGAGATCAGTCCTGGGTGTTCATTGGAAGGACCGATGCTGAAGCTGAAATTCCAATACTTTGGCCACCTCATGTGAAGAGTTGACTCATTGAAAAAGACCCTGATGCTGGGAGGGGTTGGGGGCAGGAGAAGAAGGGGACGACAGAGGATGAGATGGCTGGATGGCATCACCGACTCGATAGACATGAGTTTGGGTAGACTCCGGGAGTTGGTGATGGACAGGGAGGGCTGGCGTGCTGCGATTCATGGGGTTGCAAAGAGTTGGACACAACTGAACGACTGAACTGAACTGAACTGAATTTACCTTGATTCATGAGCCTAACAATTCTAACATTCCTAAGCAATGTTGTTCTTCACAGCATCGGAATTTACTTTTACCACCATGCACATCCACAACCGGGCGTCATTTCTGCTTCGGCTCAGACTCTTCATTCCTTCTGGAGCTATTTCTCTGTTTTTCTCCAATAGCATATTGGACAGCTGCTGCCCTGGGGGATTCATCTTTTAGTGTCATATCTTTTTGCCTTTTCATAGTGTTCATGGGGTTCTCAAAGCAAGAATGCTGAAGTGGTTGCCATTTCCTTCTCCAGTGGACCGTGTTTTGTCAGACCTCTCCACCATGACCCGTCCATCTTGGGTAGCCCTACACAGCATGACTCATAGTTTAATTGAGTTCCAAAAGCTGTGATCCATGTGATAATTTTGGTTTGTTTTCTGTAATGGTGTTTTTCATTCTGTCTGCCCTGTGATGGATGAGGATAAGAGGCTTGTGCAAGCTTCCTGATGGGAGGGTCTGTCTATTGAGAAAACTGGGTCTTGCTCTGGTGGGCAGGGCCATGCTCTGTAAATCTTTAATGCAATTTTCTGCTGATGGGTGCAGCTCTGTTCCCTTCCTGTAGTTTCAACTGAGGAGGCCCAGTCCCAGAATCTGTATTCTCTATGGTAGGCTATAGGCTCTATGGTAGGGGTAAAGGCGACCTCCTCCAGGAGGACTTACACCAGCATGCCACGCCTCCGAGGACAGTTGCCCTAACCCTTCAGCAGGCCACTGTCTACCCATGTCTTCACCCTGGACCTCCAATCACTCATAGCCAAGTATGCCTCAGTCTCCTGTGGTATCTCTGCTGCTTTCTCCTAGGTCCTGGTGCATGCAAGGTTTCGTTTGTTCCCTCCATTTTCCCTCCCTTCATTTAGTTTGTTCCTCCTTTTTCACCGGCCCTGGGCAAGTTCTGTAATCCAATTCCACTGAGCTTCAAAGTCAGATTTGGGGGATTCCCAGTTCCTTTCAGGATCCCAAGCTTGAGAAGTCTGTTGTGGGGCCTAGAGCTGTCGCAACAGTGCTAGAACTTTTTGGTATAATTGTTCCCCAGATTGTGGCTCTGTGGTGGGGGTTAAAAGCGACCTCTTCCAAGACCTCTTCCACCTGCCATGCCTTCCAGGACTGAGGCTACCAGTGCCCATCTCTGTGGCAGGCTACTGCTGACCTATACATCTGCAGGAGACCCTCAAACATTCACAGACAGGTCAGGCTCAGCCTCTTGTGGGGGGACACTGCGCCTTTCCCTGAGTCCTGGTGTACACAAGTTTTTTTGTCCCCTCCAAGAGTCTCTGGTGGCTGTGAGGTTTGATTTTAAAGTGATTGCACCCCTCCTACCATCTTGTTGCAGCTTCTCCTTTGTCCTTGGATGTGGAGTATCTTTTTTTGGTGGGTTCCATCGTTCTGCTATTGATGGTTGATCAGCATCTAGTTATGGTTTTGGTCTTCTTACAGGAGAAAGTGAGTGTCCATCCTTTTACTCTGCCACCTGTCTGGTCTTGTTCATTTCCTCCCAGAGGGTGAGGAGTCAGCAGGGCAGAGGGAAGTCTCTGGTGCTTGTGGCGTGGCACTGTGTCTGGATGGGGGTACCTCTTAAACCAGTGGATTCAGTCAAGTAATATGCCTCCTCCATGTGTGTAGGCATTATCCAGTCCTTTGAGGGCCTGAGTAGAAAAGGCAGAGGAAGGAGGAATTTTCCCCTTTTTGCTTTCTTTCTGAATTCTTGAGTTGGGACATTTCACCTACTAGCCCCTGGGATGGGTTTTAAACCATTGGCTGATTTGGTTCTGAGCCCTTCAGACTTAACTGAATTATATCACTGCCTTTCCTGGGTTTGCAGTTTGCAGGTGTGGAATTTTCAGTTCCCATAATGTGAGCTTATTCATCATAAGTCTATGATGATTTATTATAAATAAATATATGATATATATTGTTAATATTTTAATATTTTATAACTTTAATACACAACACTGATATTATAGAATATATTTAAAATGTTTATATATAATGTTTTATAATGTGTTGTTATATGTACATTATAGTATATGTTTAGTTGGTAAATCATGTCTGAATTTTTTTTGAACTTTTTATTTTGTGTTGGGATATAGCCAATTAACAATGTGATAGTTTCAGGTGGACAGCGAAGGGACTCAGCCATACATACACATGTGTCCATTCACCCCCAAACCCCTTTTCCGTCCAGACTGCCACAAACATTGAATAGAGTTCTTTGTGCTATACAATAGATCCTTCTTGGTTATCCATTTTAAGTGTAGCAGTGTGTACATGACTGTCCCAGACTCCCTAACTGTCCCTTCTGCCTGGCAATCATAACTTCATTTTCTAAGTCTGTGAGTCTCTTTGTGTTTTGTAAGTAAGTTAATTTGTATCATTTATTTTTACGTTCCACATATAAGGCATGTCATTTGATAATTCTCCTTTGAATGACTGACTTCACTCAGTATGACACTGTGTTCATCCATGTTGCTGCGGATGGCATTATTTCACCCTTTTTAATGACTGAGTACTATATAAGTACCATATCTTCTTTATCATTCCTCTGTTGATGGATTTTTATGTTGCTTTCATGTCTTGGCTATTGTAAATAGTGCTGCAGTGAAGTGTATGTATCCTTTTAGATCATGTTTTTCTCTGGATCTATGCCCAGGAATAGGATTGCAGGGTCATATGGTAGCTCTATTTTTAGTTTTTTAAGCAACTTCCATACTGTTCTTCATAGTGGCTGTTCCAATTTACATTCCCACAAACAGTGTAGGAGAGTTCCCTTCTCTCCACACCCTTTGTAGAATTTATTGTTTGTGGATTTTTTTGATAATAGCCCTTCGGGCTGGTGTGAGGTGATATCTCATTATAGTTTTGATTTGCATTTCCTAAATAAATAGTGATGCTGAACATCCTTTCTTGTGCCTATTGGCCATCTCTCTGTCTTCTTTGGAGAAATGTCTTATTAGGTCCCCTGCCCATTTTTTGAGAGGGTTGTTTGTTTTGATGCTGCTAAGCATCATGAGCTGTTTGCCAATTTTGGAAACTAATCCCTTATTGGTCACACATTTGCAAATGTTTTCTCCCAATCTGTGGGTTGTCTTTTCTTTTTATTTATTGTTGTGAAAAAACTTTTGAGTTTGGGTAGGTGCCATTTCATTATTTTTGTTATTTCCATTTTTCAGGGAAATGGACCAAAAAAGAAGTTGCTGTGATTTATTTTTTCCACTGGTTTTATAGCATCCAGGCTCACATTTAGATCTTTAATCCATTTTGAGTTTACTTTTGTATATGAAGTTAAAGAATGATCTAATTTCATTTTTTTTTTTTTACCTGTGGCTGCCCAGTTTTCCCAGGACCATTTGTTGAAGAGACTGTCTTTCAAACATTTTGTAGTCTTGCCTCCTTTGTGATAGATGATTAACTGACCATATGTGCATGGGCTTATTTCTGGGGTTTTCTATCCATTAATCTGTATTTCTGTTTTTTTTGTGCCAGTACCATATTGCTTTGATGACTGTGGCTTTATAGTATAGTCTGAAGTCAATAAGCCTGATTCCTCCAGCTCTGCTTTTCTTTCTCAGAATTGTTTTGGCTATTCAGGGTCTTTTGTGTCTCCATACAAATTTTGAGATTTTTTTTTTCTGTGAAAAATGCTATTGGTAATTTGATAGCGATTGCATTGAATCTGTAGATTCCCTTGGGTAGTGTAGTCATTTTGATAATACTGATCTTCTAATCCACGAACCTGCTATATCTTTCCATCTGTTTATGTCTTCAATTTCTTTCATCAACATTTTATAGTTTTTGGAGTACAGGTTTTTTTTTTGTCTCCTTAGGTAGGTTTATTCCTAGGTATTTTATTCTTTCTGATGTCATGGTAAATGGAATTGTTTATTTCTCTTTCTGATATTTCATTGTTAGTGTATAGAAATGCAACAGATTTCTGTATATTAATTTTGTAAGCTGCAACTTTACCGAATTCATTGAGTTCTAGTAGTTTTCTGGTAGCATCTTTAGGATCTTCTATGTATAGTATCATGTCATCTTCAAACAGTGACTGTTTAATTTCTTTTCCAATTTGAACTCCCTTTATTTCTTTTTCTTGTCTGATTGCTGTAGCTATGACTTCCAAAACTATGTTAAATAAAAGTGGTGAGAGTGGACATCCTTATCTTGTTCCTGATCTTAGAGGGAATGTTTTCAGCTTTTCACCATTGAGTATATGATGCTAGTTGTTTGTCATATATGGCCTTTATTATGTTGAGGTATAAACCCTCTGTCCAATTTCTGGAGGGTTTTTATGATAAATGGGTGCTGAATTTTGTCAAAACTTTTTTCTGCATCTACCATCTGAGATGGTCGTATGGTTTTTATTCTTCAATTTGTTGATGTGGTGCATCCCACTGATTGCAGATGCTGAAAAATCCCTGCATCCCTGGGATGAATCCCACTTGATAATGGTGAATGATCTTTTTAATACATTGTTGGATATGAATTGCTAGTATTGCAACTGTTGCTAGTTGAGGATTTTTGCATCTGTGTTCATCAGTGATATTGGACTGTAATTTCATTTTTTTTGTGGAATCTTTGTGTGATTTTGGTATTAGGGTGGTGGTGGCCTTATAAAATGAATTCGGAAGATTTCTTCTTCTGCAGTTTTTGGAACACATTCAGTAGGATAGGTGTTATGTCTTCTCTAAATGTGTGATAAAATTTGACTGTGAAGCCATCATGTCCTGGACTTTTGTTTCTTCAGTTCAGTTCAGTCGCTCAGTCATATTAGATTCTTTGTGACCCCATGGACTGCAGCACGTCAGGCCTCCCTGTCCATCACCAACTCCCGGAGTCTGCCCAAACTCATGTCCATTGAGTCAGTGATGCCATACAACCATCTCATCCCCTGTCGTCCCCTTCTCCTCCCGCCTTCAATCTTTCCCAGCATCAGGGTCTTTTCAGATGAGTCAGTTCTTCACATCAGGTGGCCAAAGTATTGGAGTTTCAGCTTCAGCATCAGTCCTAGAATGAACACCTAAAGGACTGACTTCCTTTAGGATGGACTGGTTGGATCGCCTTGCAGTCCAAGGGACTCTCAAGAGTCTTCTCCAACACTACAGTTTAAAAGCATCAATTCTTCGGCACTCAGCTTTCTTTATAGTCCAACTTTCACATCCATACATGACTACTGGAAAAACCATAGCCTTGACTAGACAGACCTTTGTTGGCAAAGTAATGTCTTTGCTTCCTAATATGCTGTCTAGGTTGGTCATAACTTTCCTTGCAAGGAGTAGGCATCTTTTAATTTCATGGCTGCAGTCACCATCTGCAGTGATTTTGGAGCCCCAAAAAATAAAGTCTGTCACTCTTTCCACTGTTTCCCCATCTATTTGCCATGAAGTGATGGGACCAGATGCCATGATCTTAGTTTTCTGAATGTTGAGCTTTAAGCCAACTTTTTCACTCTCTTTCACTTTCATCAAGAGGCTCTTTAGTTCTTCACTTTCTGCCATAAGGGTGGTGTCATATCTAAGGTTATTGATATTTCTCCCAGCAATCTTGATTCCAACTTGTGCTTCATCCAGCTCAGCATTTTCATTTCTCATGATGTACTCTGCATGTAAGTTAAATAAGCAGGGTGACAATATACAGCCTTGACATACTCCTTTCCCGATTTGGAACCATTCTGTTGTTCCATGTCCAGTTCTTACTGTTGCTTCCTGACGTGCATACAGATTTCTCAAGAGGCAGGTCAGGTGGTCTGGTATTCCCATTTCTTTAAGAATTTTTCAGTTTGTTGTGATCCACGCAGTCAAAGGCTTTGGCATAGTCAATAAAGCAGAAATAGATGTTTTTCTGGAACTCACTTGCTTTTTTGATGATCCAGTGATGCTGGCAATTTGATCTCTGGTTCTTCTGCCCTTTCTAAAGCCAGTTGGCACATCTGGAAGTTCATGGTTCACGTACTGTTGAAGCCTGGCTTGGCTAATTTTGAGTATTACTTTGCTGTGTGAGATGAGTGCAATTATGCGGTAGTTTGGACTTCCTTGGTGGCTCAGATGGCAAAGAGTCTGCCTATAATGTGGGAGACTCAGGTTCGATCTCAGGGTTGGGAAGATCTCCTGGAGAAGGAAATGGCAACCCACTCCAGTATTCTTGCCTGAAAAATCCTATGGATAGAGGACCCTGGTAGGCCTACAGTCCACGGGGTTGCAGAGTTGGACATGACTGAGCGACTTCACTCACTCGAGCATTCTTTGGGATTGGAATGAAAACTGACCTTTTCCAGTGCTGTGGCCATTGCTGAGTTTTCCAAATTTTCTGGCATATCGAGTGCAACACTTTCACAGCATCATCTTTTAGGATTTGAAATAGCTCCACTGGAATTTCATCACTTCTTCTAGCTTTGTTCTTAGTGATGCTTCCTAAGGCCACTTGACTTCACATTTCAGGATGTCTGGCTCTAGGTGAGTGATCATACCATCGTGATTATCTGGGTCGTGAAGATCTTTTTTGTATAGTTCTTCTGTATATTGTTGCCACCTCTTCTTAGTATCTTCTGCTTCTGTTAGGTCCATACCATTTCTGTCCTTTATTGTGCCCATCTTCGCATGAAATTTTCCCTTGATGTGTCTAATTTTCTTGACAAAATCTCTAGTCTTTCCCTTTCTACTCTTTTCCTCCATTTCTTTGCACTGATCACTGAAGAAGGCTCTCTTATCTCCCCTTGCTATTCTTTGGAACTCTGCATTCCAATGGGTGTATTTTTCCTTTTCTCCTTTGCTTTTGGCTTCTCTTCATTTCACAACTATTTGTAAGGCCTCCTCAGACAGCTGTTTGCTTTTTTGCATTTATTTTTCTTGGGGATGGTCTTGATCCCTGTCTCCTGTACAATGTCATGAACCTCCATCCATAGTTCATCAGGCACTCTGTCTATCTGATCTAATCCTTTGAATCTATTTGTCACTTCCACTGTATAATTGTAAGGGATTTGATTTAGGTCATACCTGAATGGTCTAGGTATTTTCCCTACTTTCTTCAATTTAAGTCTGAATTTGATAATAAGGAGTTCATGGTCTGAGCTACAGTCAGCTCCCGGGCTTGTTTTTGCTGACTGTATAGAGCTTCTCCATCTTTGGCTGCAAAGAATATAATCAATCTGATTTCAGTATTGAGCATCTTGTGATGTCCATGTGTAGAGTTTTCTCTTGTTGTTGGAAGAGGTTGTTTGCTATGACCAGTGCATTCTCTTGGCAGAACTCTATTAGGCTTTGCCCTGCTTTGTGCTGTACACCAAGGCCAAATTTACCTGTTATTCCAGGAATTTCTTGACTTCCTACTTTTGCATTCCAGTCCCCTGTAAAGAAAAGGAAATTTTTTTGGGGTGTTAGGTCTTGTAGGTCTTCATAGAACCGTTCAGCTTCTTCAGCATTACTGATCAGAGCATAGACTTGGATTACTGTGATATTGAATGGGTTGCCTTGGAAACGAACAGCGGTCATTCTGTCGTTTTTGAGATTGCATCCAAGTACTGCATTTTGGACTTTTTTGTTGACTATGATGACTACTCCATTTCTTCTAAGGGATTCTTGCCCACAGTAGTAGGTATAGTGGTCATCTGAGTTAAATTCACCCTTTCCAGTCCATTTTAGTTTGCTGATTCCTAAAATGTCGATATTCACTCTTGCCATCTCCTGTTTGACCACTTCCAATTTACCTTGGTTCATGGACCTAACATTCCAGGTTCCTATCCAATATTGCTCTTTACAGCATCAGATTTTACTTGCATCACTAGTCACATCCACAACTGAATGTTGTTTTTGCTTTGGCTCCGTCTCTTCATTCTTTCTGGAGTTATTCTCCATTCTTCTTCAGTAGCATATTGGCCACCTACCGACCTGGGGAGTTCATCTTTCAGTGTCCTATCTTTTTGCCTTTTCATACTGTTCATGGGGTTCTCAAGAATACTGAAGTGGTTTTCCATTTCCTTCTCCAGTGGACCACATTTTGTTCAGAACTCTCCACCATGACCCATCTGTTTTGGGTGGCCCTATAAGGCATGGCTCATAGTTTCATTGAGTTAGACAAGGCTGTGGTCCATGTGATTATATTGGCTAGTTTTCTGTGATTGTGGTTTTCTGTCTGTCTGCCCTGTGATGGATGGGGATAAGAGGCTTATGGAAGCTCCTGAAGGGAGAGACTGACTGAGGGGGAAACTGGGTCTTGTTCTGATGGCGGAGCCATGCTCAGTAAACCTTTAGTCTAATTTTCTGTTGATGGGCGGAGCTGTGTTCCATCCCTGCTATTTACCTGGGACCAAACTATGGTGGAGGTAATGAAAATAATGGTGACTTCCCTCAAAGGATCGCATGCATGTACTTATACCCTCAGTACCCCCAACCCAGCAGCAGGCTACCACTGACCCACGCCTCCTCCGGAGACTCCTGGACACTCCTGGGCAAGCCTGGGTCAGTCTTTTGTGGGGTCACTGATCTTTTCTCCTGGGTTGTGGTACACACAGGGTTCTGTTTGTGCCCTCCGAGAGTCTATTTCCCAGTCCTGTGTAAGATCTGGCAGCTCTATGGTGGGGTTAATGGTGACGTCCTTTGTTACTCGGGAGGTTTCTAATCACAGTTTCAACTTCAGCACTAGTGATTGGTCTGTTCAAATTTTCTTTTACTCCATGGTTCAGTCGAGGGTAAATGTTCCTTTCTAAGAATTTGTCCATTTCCTCCATGTTTACATTTTATTGGCATACAATTGCTCATAGTAGTCTCTTAACGATCCTTGGTATGCCTGTGGAGTCAGTGGTAGCTTCTCCTTTTTCATTTCTAATCTTATTCAGTTGAGTCCCCGCCCCCTTTTCTATTTTTTATCTTTTCAAAGAGCCAGCTTTTAGTTTCATTCATCTTTGCAGTTGTTTTCTTTGTCTCTGTTTTATTTCTGCTCTGATCTTTATGATTTATTTCCTTCTACTAACTTTAGGTTTTGTTTGTCCTTCTTTCTCTAGTTGTTTTAGGTGTAAGGTTAGGTCATTTATTTGAGATTTTTCTTGTGTCTTGAGGTAAGGTTGTAAAAGTATTTCTTGAGGTATTGCTGTAAACTCCCCTCTTAGAACTGCTTTAGCTGCATCCCATTGTGCTTGGATTTTCATTTGTCTTCAGGTATTTTTTAATTTCCTCTTTGATTTCTTCAGTGATCCATTAGTTGTTTAGTAGCATATTCTTTAGCTGCCACGTATTTGTGTTTTTTAGAGTTTTTTTCTTGTCGTTTATTTTTTATTTCAGTGTTGTGGTCAGAAAAGATGCTTGGTATGTTTTCAGTTTTCTTAGTTTACCAAGGCTTACCTTGTGGTGCAGCATGTGGTCAGTCCTGGAGAACGTTCCACGTGCACTGGATTAAGAATGTGTCGTCTGCTGCTTTTGGATGGAATGTTCTATAAATATTAAGTCCAGCTTGTCTAAAGTGTCATCTAAGGCCTGTGTTTCCTTATTAATTTCTGTCCAGATGCCCTGTCCACTGATCAAAGGGGAGTATTACAAGTCCCCTCTTACTTGAATACTGCGACTGTCATTTTCTCCCTTTATGTTTGTTAGTATTTACCTGACATATTGAGGGGCTCCTATGTTGGATGCATATATAATTGTTGTATCTTCTTCTTGGATTGAACCTTTGATCATTAGGTAGTGGCCTTCTTTGTCTTTTAAAACACTCTTTGCTTCAAAGTCTATTTTGTCTGATATGAGTATTGCTATTCCAGCTTTCTTATGATTTCCATTTGCGTGGAATACCTTCTCCCATTCCCTTACTTTCAGTCTGTAAGTGTCCTGAGGTTTGAAGTGAGTCTCTTGTAGACAACATATGTATGGGTCTTGTTTTTGTATCCACCCAGCCAGTCTGTGTCTTTTGGTTGGTATGTTTAATCCATTTACACTTAGGGTAATTTGTGACCCCATAGATTGTAGCCCACCAGGCTGCTCTGTCCATGGGATTTCCCAGGCAAGAATACTGGAGTGGGTTGCTATTTCCTTTTCCAGTGATCTTCCAGACCCAGTAATCAAAACCATGTCTCCTGCATTGGCAGGTGGGTTCTTTACTGCTGAGTCACCAGGAAAGCCCTATTTATATTAAATATATATATTTATATCTTTCTAGTCATCTGTCTTCAATTTATATGTTACCTTTCATCTGTCTATCTCTCCTACTATGTTTCTCTGGAAAACCCTAATACTGATTTTTACTTTTATAATCCCCATTTTATAGTGAAGAAACTGGGACAATGAAGAATAAATAATATACCCAAAGTCACATAGCTAATCCTCAGAGTATTCTTAACTACCAGACTATAACCACCTATAATTAAGCTGATTTAATTTAAAATTTAATTTAATAAAATAAATAAATTTTATTAATTTATAATTAATAAAATAAAAGCAAATAAAATTTGCTTTTTAAATTTAATATTTCAGGAACAAAACATGAACACAAAATAAGGTATTTCTATTATATATATATATATATATATTTCTGAAATGAAATCTAGGAAAATCATTTATGCCTCTGATATAGTTTTTTTGTGTAGGGGGAGAACAGAAGGTATAGCATATAAACTGAAACCAGAGTATAAACTGTGGGTTCTTACATTTAGAATCAGTCTTGAAAGCGGAAGTGAAAGTGAAGTTGCTCTGTCCTGTCTGATTCTTTGCAACCCCATGGATTGTAGCCTGCCAGACTCCTCCCTCCATAAGATTTTCCAGGCAAGCATACTGGAGTGGGTTGCCATTTCCTTCTCCAGGGGATCTTCCCAACCCAGGGATTGAACCTGGGTCTCCTGCACTGCAGGCAGACTCTTTACGGTCTGAGCCACCTGAGAATCAGTCTTGGCTCCTTTTAAAAACATTTCTATTTCTCAAGCAAGAAATCTGCCATCTTTGCCATAGCCTCCTTTTGAAGAATTGTGGTAAAATATACAACATAAAATGATTAAAACGACAAGTTTAAGTGTATAGTTCAGTTGCATTAAGTATATTCATATTGTTGCACAGCTGTTATTACCACCCATCTCCAGAAATTTGTCATTAATTCAAACAGAAACTCTATTCATTAAAAAATAATTTATTTTTACCTCATTTAGCCTCTGATAAATAAACCTGTTATTTTCTGTTTAAGAATTTGTCTATTCTTGGTAATTCATTCAGTGGAATCATACAATATTTACCTGTCTTTGTTTGCCTTTTTTCATGTAGCATAATGTTTTCAAAGTACATCAATGTTTGAGCATACATCAGAATTTCATTTTCAAGGCTTAATAATAGTCCAATGTAAGTACATACCACATTTTGTTTATCAGTTCATCTATTGATACACACTGGGGTTATTTCCATCTTTTGGCTATTCTGTATAATACTTCTATGAACACTGGTGTAAAAATATGTTTGATTCTTTCTTTCAGTTCTTTTGGGTATGTATGTGAAGTAGAATTACTATATCATATATGGTGATTCTATGTGTATAACTTTTGAGGAACTGCCAAATTATTTTCCACAGCAGTTGTGCCATTTTACATTCCCACCAGCAATTTGTAAGGGTTACAGTTTCTTCATATCTTCACCAACAGTTGTTATTTTCATATTTTGGGGGGATAGTAATAACCATCTTAATTTGTACAAAATAGTATTTAACTATGGTTTTGATTTGCACCTAATGACTAGTGATGTTGAGCATCTTTTCATCTGTTGGCCATTTGTGTATCTTCAGAGAAATGTCTGTTAAGTCTTTTGCCCATTTTTAATTTGGGTTGCTTGAGGGTTTTTTGTTGTTTTTGGTTTGGGGTTTTAAGAGTTCTTCATATACTTTGGATAGTAATCCCTTATCGAACATATAATGTGCAAATATTTTCTCCCATTCAGTAGGATGTCTTTTTACTATTTTGATAGTGTCCTTTGCACAAAGTTTTAAGTTTTGCTATAGTCCAGTTTATTGTTTTCTTTTGTCAACTGTGCTTTTGGTGCCCCATCCAGGAAATAATTGCTAATTCTAATGTCATGAAGCCTTTCACCTAAGTTTTAAGAGTTTTATAATTTTAGCTCTTACATTTAGGACTTTGATACATTTTATGTTATTTTTAAAATTTTTATATTATCCCAAACATTTTTACAGTAATAGATTTCATCATTTTGAGTAAATTTTTGTGTATCATGTAAGATAAAGGTCCAACTTCATTCTTTTGCAATGGATATCTAGTTTTCCCAAAACTATTTGTTGAAAAAACTGTCCTTCTTCCACTGAATGGGCTTGGCGCCCTTGTTAGAAATCAGTTGCCCATATATGAGAGAGTTTCTATGCCATGACCTCATTTTGAGGAGGAAATAGGCTCTATAATCTTTTTATAGGTGTGTAATAGATACTTTCTAGTAGTGCAATATACATAGTACAGAAGGTCTAAGCCAAAGAGGCTGTCCTACATAATAAAAGGGTATGGTTTAAAAAAAAAAACACCGAAAAAGATATTAAAGCACATTTTTATTATAGATAGGTAAGTGTGGTTTGATGGTATGTTTATAATGGATGTACATGCTTTTCAGTATACCAAAAGGTATAATATTTTTAATGCTTAACATATCTCTGACAAGGAAAGTCTGAACTTAGCCTATTTTAAATGGCAAAAGACTGACTTTGTTTTCTTGAATGTTGCTTTAATGACTGGCAAATTGAATTCTTTTAGGTCCCAACACATTAAATTTAAGAATGGTGAAAGAAAATCAATGAATTATTAAAAACATGTCATTTCTATGAAACAGAAACAAAGTTTTTATAATTTAAAACAGCAGCAATTTCAAAAGATTTGCTGAATTACAACTTTACAAAATATATATACACAAAATATCATTCCAGATGATCATGGATTTTTTAAAATAGTATATCACAACCCCTAAACTCTAACCCAAACCTACTACTGGATGTAGCTGGCCTATAATATTTTTTACAGCAATTTAAAACATAAACAATAAAACCCCCTCCCAATTCTCTTGTGCTTAAGCACAGGTTACAATGTGCTAGCCTTGATTTTATATCCACAAAGAGAATTTTAAAATAAGAACTTCACATAAATAATGTTTTACTTGTTATTAAGTATATGACCAAACAAGTTAAAATAAGTACTAACAACCAAAACATATATTGATGTAACCAGTACATACACTCTTAAAGAATGACAAAGACGAATAAAGAAATAAAATAGTCTATGAAAGCCACAAGCACCATGTTTTAGAAAGAGCACCAAGCAACACAAAAAGGCAACACGTAAGAGGTAGTGTACCACCGGCTAAGATGTATATGCCCACTGGGCACCTGAATACAGCTTAGTATTTGGGAAAAGAAGACGTATTAGACTGTGGCTTGCAGTTTTTAGACAGAAGCATTGCACATTTGGAGCATTAGCCAGTATTGCTCCGTAGTGCTTTGCATCTCCAGCTGTCTAATGGGTACTTTGCTCTCAGACAGTCAAAAAATATAGAATACCCTGAAGAATTCCATGTTTATAAATGTTCAGTTCTAGGGAATTCTCTAAGAAAGCTCAGATCAATATAATTTTTTAAAGAATTAAATACTTTATCAGTTATAGTCCTTTAAAAAATGCCTTGTCTCCTTCTTAGGAGGAAGTCTTTTCTTCCTGAGATTCTTTAAAATTTAGCCAATGCTTTATTCCATGCATTTCATGATATCCAATAGTACCTTTCTGTCTATATTTTTCCTTCTGCAGCAATTACCTGGCCAACAGCATGCATTCTGAACTAATTCAGAGACCTTACAGAAAGCATACAGAACTGCTTTCAATGTAGTACTTCCGTTCGGTTTTGAGATGAGGAAGTTTTTGTACTTCTATTACTGGAAGTTGATTAGGGTCCTGGGTGTGAAAAAGGAATTTTGCCTTATGCCAGCTGCCATCTTGAATCTGAAAAATAAGAACAAAATGCTTTGATCTATAATTTTTCCATTAGCAGCAGACAATGTGTTTTCATAGACAGTGTAGATTTAAGGATTCAAAATAATGAATAGAAAGTGCCTAGAATAATGCCTGGCACAGAGTAAGTGCTCAATGAATGGGTGACATTTACTATGAATAATTGAAAATATATGATTATTCCATTTTCTAGATGGCTTTGTGTGTTCTGATTTTTCTTGAGGCTTCCTGTTTCTGTTGTCTGTGGATCATTGGACCAGATATGCCCTGATTCTAATGTGAGTAATAACCATTTTGTTTTCCTTTATTTGGGACTGATGCTTCAGGATGGACACTTGACTTGGATGAAAGGGAATGAGTGCGCTTACCCTCTCTGTACTCTAGGCAGGAAATATGTAGAATCACTTCAGTACAAGTAAATTATAATTATGTTGAGTTATCTTTTAGGTTTCTTTTTTTCCATTCTGCGGTTACTGTTTATATAGTTTCATTCCTCCCTTCCTTTCTTTCTAGGCCTTTCTGTTTCCTTTTATTACTGTATGCTCTTTTTTGAAGGGTAAATTCTATTATAAAATAAAAACTATGCTCTGATTAAGTTTCAGGAAGACAAAATAGAGAAACAGTTAACTAGCTTTGTGAAGCTTTTTATACAGGAGTTTATTCCTTTACTCATTCACAGAATTATCATGGTATAAATTTTAGAATTTAAAGGAACTTTAGAGATTATTGAAGCTATAAATTCCATTTTAAGTTAAGGCAATTGAAGCTCACAGAAGATAAATTACCAAAGTCATAAACTTGGGGTAATAATTAGGCTAGAATTCTCTGTAACTTTATTAAGTCTCAAACAATATTTGTTGAAGACTAAGTATTTTTGGCACAGTTGAATAAAATGTAATCCTCCAGTTTCTTACAGTTCTTGGGAAATACAAAGATGAGTAAATTCTGGCTTCTGAATTCTTGCAGCTTATAAATTTAGTCAGGGAGAGGAGAAACAAACAGCTGTAATATAAGGCCATGTATGACATGCATCATAACGAATATACAGAGTGAATGCTGAGTTCCTCATTTCCAACTAGAAGAGTCAGGGAAAAGCCTTATATATTCAGAATTGAAGATAGGCCTTAAAGTATGTACAATTTCTACTTGGTTAGAGGAGTAGAAAACAGCATTTCAGAGAAGGGGAAAGACATGAATAGAAAAAAACAAAAACAGTTGGAAAGGTAGAAAGTGGCTGTGAAAATAAGCCTAGCATGGGGTTTAAGTGCACAGATTTTGATAGACACCCAGGTATAGGTATTCTCACATATAAAATGTGAATTAGTGAGGATTAAGTGAGATTTCCATTAAAAGACCCTGGCAATACAGTGTGGCATTGACTTTGGAACTGTACACACTTAGGGTTGATTTCATGCTCTGCTGTACCTTGAACAAGTTACTTAACCTCTATGCCTTGTTTTTCTTACCTATAAAATGATACTAATAGTAACTTCATAGAGCTGTTATAATTAAATAATGTATGCAATACATAGTACCTGTCATCTAATAAGTCCCCAATAATTAATAGTAGGAATTGTTGATATTATTATAAATAGATCAGTTTGACTAGAGTTCAGGGTACATAGTCAGTGAAAGCCCAAGCTTGAAAAATAGGTTGGGGCCTGACTATTCTAACTGCTGCTAAGTTTTGATTGTGTCTCAGAAATAGTAATGAGGCACTAAAAGTTTCTGGACAAAATAGTGAAAGTTAATTTAGTTGGTAATGCTGATTTCTTCACCTACAGAGAGCAAGCCATATATTTCTGACTATTTATTTTATGATTTTTCAAATATGCAAGTGTAGTTTATCTGAAAGTGAAATGTTGTGAAACAGTAAAGCACTCTAAATATAATACATGTTAAATCATGGGCTTCATGATACACAAGAGCAGGAAACTAAGCTCCTTAAAGAAGTTAATGATGTGTAAGTGGATAACTCTATAAAAGGGGTCAACAAACTCCTCTGTAAAGGGTTAGAAATAAATCTTTTAGGTTTTGTGGGTCATATATACTTGACTCTGCCACTGTAGTGTGATAACAGCCCTAGATAATAAAGAGATGAACGAGTGTGGCTGTGTTTCAATAACATATATTTAGTAAAGTGAATGCTGGGCTAGATTTGGTCTGTGGATTGTAGTTTGCCAACACCTGCTCTACAATACAATTTTTTAAAATTATAAATTCTTCATTATTATTTAATTTTAATAGGAAAAATGGGCTATGATTCAGATACTGATTTGCAGAGTCAAACGGCCATTTTGCCCATTATTTGGTATCAGGTATGGGGACTGACAAAATATGAAATAAACCTGACTTGCCTCTATAACCTGTTTTTCATGAAGTAATGAGATGCAGGATCACGGTAAAAATATACAAAAGAAAACATTTGTCTATAGGCCCTTATGCTTCATCTGCTATCATCTATAATTATTTCATATGGGGAATAAAAATTAATACATTAATAACACCTGTTTTGCATATAAAACTCCATGGATGACCAATGGGTGTGACAAAAGTTGATATAAATGAATAATTGATTATGAAAAATGTATGGTCATTACACATTAGGCACATTAAAACTTATTCTTCTGTAGCTGCAATTTGCAATGTCTTACTCTCATATTAATTATATAGTTTTACTCTTATGTTAATTATATATAGTCTTATCAATTTTAAGTTAGTTATATTGAATAATTCTAAACGTGCCATTCCCTTACCTTGCAGTCATTTGAAAGCACTTTAGGTTCAAGTAGAGTGTTTTCTTCAAAAATCTGACCATTCCATCCCTTGAAACCAAGAGTCAATCCTGAGCCACTTGTCTGAGGACTTGTCCACACTGGAGTGTTTAGACAATGAATGGTGATGATATGGGTGGCTTCTGAGCTCAGTAAATGAAGGAAGTTCATCTGGACTTTCCCGATTCCAAACTCCAACTGATGTCATTGAAACAATAGGCAAGTTATAAGATATGGTAACTGAAAAATTTATAGTTTGGAGAAACTTAAAGAAAGTCCTTAAAAGGCAGCCTTGAGAAAACTACTTTTTAGGATATTTAAGTGCCAGTCAGTGGTGTACTGGTAAATGCTTAGCCAGTGGCCCTTGCAGGGGTGGGGCAGGAGGGCACCCCCAATTTATAGCAATTTCTGAATTTCCATAGTTGTAAGTACTCCTACCATGGCTGATTTTAGGCTCTCCAGGTGGTGTCACTTAACATGGAATTCACAAGAGATCTTAACAATAAATAGGCTCTCCTGAGCAGTATGATCTGGCATTAGCATATCACTAGGCAACTAAATATGACTAAAAAAATAGTTTGCATAATGTCATTTAAGATGCATTAATAATTTGTTGTGGATTATTGCTTAATATTTCTTTCATAGAAATTTGAAATTCTGTCTGTGCTTTCATTTGAAGATTTATTTTTTTAGTTTCCAATGATAAGTTAAAAGTTGTAATAATTAATTGGTTGAATTATTTCAATTATGGAGCCTTTAAAGACAAAGACAGAATCTTAATCTTTGTGTTAGCCAACCCCTAATGCAGGTTTGGTCATACAGTGAGTCGTCAATAGCTGTTTATTGCATGAATGAATGCATGAACAAATATTAACTAATAAAGTGAACAATGTAGAGTAGTATTGGAGCAAGGAGTTTCTAGATTTGGACAAGGAAGCAGATTTTTCTGTAGCTTTAGACATCATCATCATTTTAGCATTATTCAAACAGGGGTATGGTTATAACATAAATAAATAGAAGTGGTTCCTACTGAGGAATTTATACTAATCTCCAGTCACCAAATCAGAATATCAGTTATAAGGTTATAGAACAACAGCAAAAAACTGTAGGGAAAGAGAAGAAAGGCAAAGGTGGTGGGGGGGCATAAGGATGAAAACATGGAAGGATCATCATGAGGAACATTAGAGCTGAAGCAGTTCGAATTCTTTGATTTTGCAAATGAGAACTACAAACCTGTGAAATACGGAGCCTTTCTAAGCCCAGTTTCCTTATTGGCAAATTTGGGTATAACACCAATACAGGATTGCTACAAGGATGTGAGGGGTCAAGTGTCATTTAGTTAGCACAGTGCCTGGCAAGGAGTGGGCTTTCTGGTGCTTCACAGTATCATTTCCCAGGTTTTCAGAGGAACAGAAATTAGAATCCAGGTCCCTGATTCCAAGTCTACTGTTCTTTTCATTACCTGTGCGGTCTTTCTCAGGTTGAATTTATGGATGGGAGAAATGGGGGAATTGATTCAGCCAAGGAAAGAACTGGAATATGGCTCCTTCACTGATTCTATCTTCTTTGTACTCCCCTCTCCTTTTCTTCCATGATAACACAAATAAAAATACTGGGCTAAACCCAGGGGCATGAGGGTGATTATGTGGGTAGTTTGGAAGCAGGGCGATCTTACTGCTCCTCTTTAGCATTACACAGATTCCACAGGAATAGAAGAGTCCTCCCCTGTTCTGCTTTGGGTAACAGTGGTGAATGCCTATTGAGATGAGTGGATAAAACACCCTGGTTAATGAGGGGGAACGTTTGAGGAGAGGAGGACAGTCTAATTCTAAGCAGTTGGAGAGACTGATACACTGTACTTTTTAGCTGATGCCTTCTTATGGTGGAAAAAACACACAGTAGGTCTATGTATCAGTTCTTTGTCAATGAAAAATTAGTTCTTGGGAAGGCCAAAGTAGTTTAACCAGAGAAAGAAAGAAATGCAGTTTTGGTTTCTTTGATATATGTTATAGGTAGAACTAAGCTTTAGGATTGAGAGATGCTTGTTACAATACCCAGTGTTATACCAAACTAACTTTCGTTCATTCTAAACATTTATGGAATTATACATATAAGACGTTTTAAATAATACCCAGTGGATATTTCAGGGAGGTTATTTTTGTTCCCAGTCACCCAAAACAGCAAGTTTTGTGGCAGAATTCTTCTTTTAATGATGATGATGTCATTTTCAGTAAAAACTTTAGGTAACTGATTACTGAATACAAACATTGCAGCTGTTTGGGAATTTTCTAATGAATGCATGAGCATAAAAACATATGTTTTATATTTTTAAAAGGGATTTAAAAAGCATAGTCAGTGGAGTAAGCCAAACTAAGCCAGTCATAAAAATACATAATCAAAATGTCAAGAATTAACAGGATTAGTTTAAAAAACCAAAAAGTTTCTTTCTCATATATGGTAGAGAATATCTTGCTTCCACTCATAAAATTCATAATTATTTGAGGTGGAAGATTTTTTAAAAATCACTATTTACTGGTAGTGGGCAAGTACCAGTATATATGCTAAATTCAGAATTTACCTTTGTCACAGAGGCAGGAGATAAACATGTCTGACCCCCAGCACTGAAATTGCAGAAAACCTCAATGGCATCTGAAGGGCATCCAAGATTTGGATCAATCCAGTATTTTCCTATTTATTGTGAAACAAAAATATTTAAATGACATGTTAAATATTTTTGAACAATCCTTAAAAAGTATCATACTTTCAACATATTTTTTCACACTTTTTCCTGTTAAAAAACTTAGAAGTTTATAAAGATCATACATTTAAATCAATACATTTAGTGAAAAATAAAAGCTGCAAGCATTATGTTAAACTGATAGTGAAAATACTATATTTTCCATATACCTATCAATTTAAGGCCATTTCATAATTTTAATAAAAAATAATCTGTTACTTCATGCTATAGATAAGATGAACTCAGCAACTTAAGTGAATTGTCTACAGTTACATAGTTAATAGAGAAGTTGAAATTAATGTAGGATATGTGTGTGTTTTTGTTCTATGTCATTACAGAGCTTAAAAATGAATATATATATTTTAAAAATAGAAACCTCTTCAGTCTCCCTGAGGAAAAATGTATCTTTGTTTAATTGATAATTAAAAAGAATAACCATTTTTGTTTCCAGAAGAAAAGTGTACAATTAAATGGTTATTTTTGTGCTTTCTTTTCAGATTTGTGAGTGGAAAAGACTGAAATCTCTATAGCCAGTGTAAGCCTGCCAACCTTTGCATCCACTGATTGTCCAGGAGAATCAAATGGGGCGTAAAGTTGGACTTTAGGACATATTCAAACTGAAAAGTATGGGGGTAGCATCTTAATTCTGGAATAACAGGCTCAGAATATTAAAAAAAGCACCTTATTCTAAATGCAAAGAGCAGGAATTTTTGAATGAGATGGCCCTGCCTTCTTGCATTAAAAAGGCAAGACAAACAGTATTTGTTAAAGGCCATTTTCTATAATAGGTAAAAAAAACCCTTGTTTGTTTCATTTTTTTCCCATAGCAAAGATTCCTCTAGCTTATTCTGGGCTTCCCCTCGTCTGTCTTTGTAGATTTACACACATCCTCGACCATTCCCCCTCTGTTATTCTTCTAATCCTACAAAATGAAAACTTGAATTGTTACTTCCAAGAGTAGGCGACTATCTCTGTTGCAGTGGTTTTCAGACTTTGGTGACTCTGTTAAAACATCTGCGCCCCACCCCTAGAGTTTCTAAATCATTACATTTGGGATTGGGTTTGAGAATCTGCATCTAATTCTGGTTCATGGATGATATTTGGAGAATCACCGATCTATACTGAAATATGGAAGAAAAGGGTGAAAAAGTCCTAATATCACCTCTGTATCCCATTATTTCCCCCCGATTTCCTCAGAATGTTGGACATTTTGTAGTTTGTAGAAATTACAGCTGACTTTTTTAAAACCAGGATCTGATGCAGGCTTACAGTCTTAACTAATGAAGTGAAGTGAAGTGAAGTTGCTCAGTCGTGTCCGGCTCTTTGCGACCCCATGGACTGTAGCCTAACAGGATCCTCCGTCCATGGGATTCTCCAGGCAAGAGTACTGGAGTGGGTTGCCATTTCCTTCTCCAGGGAATCTTCCCGACCCAGAGATCAAACCCAGGTCTCCCGCATTGTAGGCAGACGCTTTACCGTCTGAGCCATTAGGAAAGTCTCTTAACTAATGAGGTAGACATATATCTTGACTCATCATCTCTCATTCAAGAAATAGTTTCCTCTACTATGTGAGCGAACATAGGCTTTATAAAAGGTTTTCCATCAAGCAAGATCTCATTCTTATATGGGATGGAGTGCTTTGAACTCAGGCATTGTTGTTCACTGGTGAATTGGTAGGGGGCTTCATTTTTTTTTTAGGGTATAAGCATTATACCATAATACATCTTTTGTAGGCCTAAATGCTTGAACTCAAAATTGGCTCTCTCCTGAGAACACTGCTTCCATGCAGGCCCTTTCTGCCACAGCCTCTACAGCATTGTGCCTGAGTCAGGAAGGGGTCTTTCTTGCTCCTTGTTGCCACTTTCAGACCATTCTCCCTGCTTTCAATCTGAGAACACTCCATGGTAAAATTGTTGTCATCACACTCTATCGCCTGTCACCTGTTCCTGTTGCCATCATCAGCTTTATTTCTTTACTTTTAGCTTTTGGCTAGCTCTTTATAACCTAATTATTGGTGATTTTACATCCATGTGGTTGGTATTTGTAATATTCTGACCTCTACTCAGTTCCTCCAACTCTTTCCCACCAATTTTTTGTACGCTTTTCCTGTTCTGTTTACATTCATCATTAACTCCCAAGGCCATGCCCTAGGCTTTTTTTAGGTTTATTACCTACAGCTAGATCTCTTCCATGATTTCCCCTCTCTTCTCATTTTGGCTCATTCTCTCTAGTGTCCTGACTGCATTAATTCTTTGATCCCATCGTTTTTACTCCCAGATTATAGCCCTTTGAAAGCCTGAATCCCTACCATCTGTGGGCTTCGGATTCCAACCTTTGATCCCCTATTGCACTACTCAGTTGCTGGATGCACCCAGGGCAAAAGCAGCTGTAAGTGTGTGCCCATCTCTGCTGTGTTCTTCAAAATCCTTACTACTTTGTCAGTATTTTATGCTTTTAACTTTTAAAAATTTAGTTAGGCAAATTGAATTACCTGCTTCATAACTGAGGATGGAAACTCTCCAGCTCCACCATTTTCTCTTAAAACCTGATAGTTTTAACTGCTACCATTCCTCTAAACTGCTCTTGCGAAAAGCATCAAAGAACTTCCCATTACTAAATCTAGTAGCCTTTTCCCAGCCTTCACCTAACTTGACATTGACCCAGTAGATCCCTGCCTCTTCAGGCAAACATTTTCTTCACTTTCATCTACTTTTTCTCCTATCTCAATGATAGCTTCTTCTTAGTTTTCTTTGCTAGTTCCTCCTCAACTCCCTGATCTCTCAACATGGAAGAGTTCTATGGCACAGTTTTTAGAACTTAAAAAAAATCTACTCTTTAGGTAGTCCTAGAGAGTTTCAGGGCATTAGATGTTATTTATATGCAAATTACTTTATACATTTTATCCATAACCAGGGCCTCTCTCCTGACCTTTCTCCAGAATAGCAAACTACCTACTTGACAAACTTCCTTGAATGTCTAAAAGACATCTCAAATACATCCAAAACTGAACTCCTCATCTTGATTCCAAACCTGCTTCTCTATCTGTATAGACAGCAATTCCACTCTTCTAGTCCTTTAGTCAAAACTCTTAGAGTCATTCTTTATCATTCTGTTTTATAATCCATATCTGAATTATCAACAAAAAAACCTGCTGGCTCTACCTTAAAGCTTATCCAAAGATTTGACCATTTCTTTTTTTTTTTTTTTTTTAATTTTTTTATTAGTTGGAGGCTAATTACTTCACAACATTTCAGTGGGTTTTGTCATACATTGATATGAATCAGCCATAGATTTACACTTATTCCCCATCCCGATCCCCCCTCCCACCTCCCTCTTCACCCGACTCCTCTGGGTCTTCCCAGTGCACCAGGCCCGAGCACTTGTCTCATGCATCCCACCTGGGCTGGTGATCTGTTTCACCATAGATAGTATACATGCTGTTCTTTGGAAACATCCCACCCTCACATTCTCCCACAGAGTTCAAAAGTCTGTTCTGTATTTCTGTGTCTCTTTTTCTGTTTTGCATATAGGGTTATCATTACCATCTTTCTAAATTCCATATATATGTGTTAGTATGCTGTAATGTTCTTTATCTTTCTGGCTTACTTCACTCTGTATAATGGGCTCCAGTTTCATCCATCTCATTAGGACTGATTCAAATGAATTCTTTTTGACAGCTGAGTAATATTCCATGGTGTATATGTACCACAGCTTCCTTATCCATTCATCTGCTGATGGGCATCTAGGTTGCTTCCATGTCCTGGCTATTATAAACAGTGCTGCAATGAACATTGGGGTGCACGTGTCTCTTTCAGATCTGGTTTCCTCAGTGTGTATGCCCAAAAGTGGGATTGCTGGGTCATATGGCAGTTCTATTTCCAGTTTTTTAAGGAATCTCCACACTGTTTTCCATAGTGGCTGTACTAGTTTGCATTCCCACCAACAGTGTAAGAGGGTTCCCTTTTCTCCACACCCTCTCCAGCATTTATTGCTTGTAGTCTTTTGGATAGCAGCCATCCTGACTGGCGTGTAATGGTACCTCATTGTGGTTTTGATTTGCATTTCTCTAATAATGAGTGATGTTGAGCATCTTTTCATGTGTTTGTTAGCCATCTGTATGTCTTCTTTGGAGAAATGTCTGTTTAGTTCTTTGGCCCATTTTTTGATTGGGTCATTTATTTTTCTGGAATTGAGCTTCAGGAGTTGCTTGTATATTTTTGAGACTAATCCTTTGTCTGTTTCTTCATTTGCTATTATTTTCTCCCAATCTGACGGCTGTCTTTTCACCTTACTTATAGTTTCCTTTGTAGTGCAAAAGCTTTTAAGTTTCATTAGATCCCATTTGTTTAGTTTTGCTTTTATTTCCAATATTCTGGGAGGTGGGTCATAGAGGATCTTGCTGTGATTTATGTCAGAGAGTGTTTTGCCTATGTTCTCCTCTAGGAGTTTTATAGTTTCTGGTCTTACATTTAGATCTTTAATCCATTTTGAGTTTATTTTTGTGTATGGTGTTAGAAAGTGTTCTAGTTTCATTCTTTTACAAGTGGTTGACCAGTTTTCCCAGCACCACTTGTTAAAGAGGTTGTCTTTTTTCCATTGTATATCCTTGCCTCCTTTGTCAAAGATAAGGTGTCCATAGGTTCGTGGATTTATCTCTGGGCTTTCTATTCTGTTCCATTGATCTATATTTCTGTCTTTGTGCCAGTACCATACTGTCTTGATGACTGTGGCTTTGTAGTAGAGTCTGAAGTCAGGCAGGTTGATTCCTCCAGTTCCATTCTTCTTTCTCAAGATTACTTTGGCTATTCGAGGTTTTTTGTATTTCCATACAAATTGTGAAATTCTTTGGTCTAGTTCTGTGAAAAATACCGTTGGTAGCTTGATAGGGATTGCATTGAATCTATAGATTGCTTTGGGTAGAATAGCCATTTTGACAATATTGATTCTTCCAATCCATGAACACGGTATGTTTCTCCATCTGTTTGTGTCCTCTTTGATTTCTTTCATCAGTGTTTTATAGTTTTCTATGTATAGGTCTTTTGTTTCTTTAGGTAGATATACTCCTAAGTATTTTATTCTTTTTGTTGCAATGGTGAATGGTATTGTTTCCTTAATTTCTCTTTCTGTTTTTTCATTGTTAGTATATAGGAATGCAAGGGATTTCTGTGTGTTAATTTTGTATCCTGCAACTTTACTATATTCATTGATTAGTTCTAGTAATTTTCTGGTAGAGTCTTTAGGGTTTTCTATGTAGAGGATCATGTCATCTGCAAACAGTGAGAGTTTCACTTCTTCTTTTCCTATCTGGATTCCTTTTACTTCTTTTTCTGCTCTGATTGCTGTGGCCAAAACTTCCAACACTATGTTGAACAGTAGTGGTGACAGTGGGCACCCTTGTCTTGTTCCTGATTTCAGGGGGAATGCTTTCAATTTTTCACCATTGAGGGTGATGCTTGCTGTGGGTTTGTCATATATGGCTTTTATAATGTTGAGGTATGTTCCTTCTATTCCTGCTTTTTGGAGAGTTTTAATCATAAATGAGTGTTGAATTTTGTCAAAGGCTTTCTCTGCATCTATTGAGATAATCATATGGTTTTTATCTTTCAATTTGTTAATGTGGTGTATTACGTTGATTGATTTGCGGATATTGAAGAATCCTTGCATTCCTGGGATAAAACCCACTTGGTCGTGGTGTATGATTTTTTTAATATGTTGTTGGATTCTGTTTGCTAGAATTTTGTTAAGGATTTTTGCATCTATGTTCATCAGTGATATTGGCCTGTAGTTTTCTTTTTTTGTGGCATCTTTGTCTGGTTTTGGAATTAGGGTGATGGTGGCCTCATAGAATGAGTTTGAAGTTTACCTTCTTCTGCAATTTTCTGGAAGAGTTTGAGTAAGGTAGGTGTTAGCTCTTCTCTAAATTTTTGGTAGAATTCAGCTGTGAAGCCATCTGGTCCTGGGCTTTTGTTTGCTGGAAGATTTTTGATTACACTTTCGATTTCCTTGCCTGTGATGGGTCTGTTAAGATCTTCTATTTCTTCCTGGTTCAGTTTTGGAAAGTTATACTTTTCTAAGAATTTGTCCATTTCATCCAAGTTGTCCATTTTATTGGCATAGAGCTGCTGGTAGTAGTCTCTTATGATCCTTTGTATTTCAGTGTTGTCTGTTGTGATCTCTCCATTTTCATTTCTAATTTTGTTAATTTGGTTCTTCTCTCTTTGCTTCTTAATGAGTCTTGCTAATGGTTTGTCAATTTTGTTTATTTTTTCAAAAAACCAGCTTTTAGCTTTGTTGATTTTTGCTATGGTCTCTTTAGTTTCTTTTGCATTTATTTCTGCCCTGATTTTTAAGATTTCTTTCCTTCTGCTAACCCTGGGGTTCTTCATTTCTTCCTTCTCTAATTGCTTTAGGTGTAGAGTTAGGTTATTTATTTGGCTTTTTTCTTGTTTCTTGATGTAAGCCTGTAATGCTATGAACTTTCCCCTTAGCACTGCTTTTACAGTGTCCCATAGGTTTTGGGTTGTTGTGTTTTCATTTTCATTCATTTCTATACATATTTTGATTTCTTTTTTGATTTCTTCTATGATTTGTTGGTTATTCAGAAGTGTGTTATTTAGCCTCCATGTGTTTGAATTTTTAACAATTTTTTTCCTGTAATTGAGATCTAATCTTACTGCACTGTGGTCAGAAAACATGACTGGAATGATTTCAATTTTTTTGAATTTTCCAAGACCAGATTTATGGCCCAGGATGTGATCTATTCTGGAGAAGGTTCCGTGTGCACTTGAGAAAAAGGTGAAGTTGATTGTTTTGGGGTGAAATGTCCTGTAGATATCAATTAGGTCTAGCTGGTCCATTGTGTCATTTAAAGTTTGTGTTTCCTTGTTAATTTTCTGTGTAGTTGATCTATCCATAGTTGTGAGTGGGGTATTAAAGTCTCCCACTATTATTGTGTTACTATTAATTTCCTCTTTCATACTCGTTAGTGTTTGCCGTACATATTGCGGTGCTCCTATGTTGGGTGCATATATATTTATAATTGTTATATCTTCTTCTTGGATTGATCCTTTGATCATTATGTAGTGTCCTTCTTTGTCTCTTTTCACAGCTTTTATTTGAAAGTCTATTTTATCTGATATGAGTATTGCGACTCCTGCTTTCTTTTGGTCTCCGTTTGCATGAAATATTTTTTTCCAGCCCTTCACTTTCAGTCTGTATGTGTCTCTTGTTTTGAGGTGGGTCTCTTGTAGACAGCATATATAGGGGTCTTGTTTTTGTATCCATTCAGCCAATCTTTGTCTTTTGGTTGGGGCATTCAACCCATTTACATTTAAGGTAATTATTGATAGGTGTGGTCCCGTTGCCATTTACTTTGTTGTTTTGGGTTCACGTTTATACAACCTTTCTGCATTTCCTGTCTAGAGAAGATCCTTTAGCATTTGTTGAAGAGCTGGTTTGGTAGTGCTGAATTCTCTCAGCTTTTGCTTATCTGTAAAGCTTTTGAGTTCTCCTTCATATCTGAATGAGATCCTTGCTGGATACAGTAATCTAGGTTGTAGGTTATTCTCTTTCATTACTTTCAGTACGTCCTGCCATTCCCTTCTGGCCTGGAGGGTTTCTATTGATAGATCAGCTGTTATCCTTATGGGAATCCCTTTGTGTGTTATTTGTTGTTTTTCCCTTGCTGCTTTTAATATTTGTTCTTTGTGTTTGATCTTTGTTAGTTTGATTAATATGTGTCTTGGGGTGTTTCGCCTTGGGTTTATCCTGTTTGGAACTCTCTGGGTTTCTTGGACTTGGGTGGCTATTTCCTTCCCCATTTTAGGGAAGTTTTCAGCTATTATCTCCTCGAGTATTTTCTCATGGCCTTTCTTTTTGTCTTCTTCTTCTGGAACTTCTATGATTCGAATGTTGGGGTGTTTCACATTGTCCCAGAGGTCCCTGAGGTTGTCCTCATTTCTTTTGATCCTTTTTTCTTTTTTCCTCTCTGCTTCATTTATTTCCACCATTTTATCTTCTATCTCACTTATCCTATCTTCTGCCTCCGTTATTCTACTCTTGGTTCCCTCCAAAGTGTTTTTGATCTCATTCATTGCATTATTCATTTTTAATTGACTCTTTTTTATTTCTTCTAGGTCTTTATTAAACAATTCTTGTATCTTTTCAATCTTTGTTTCCAAGCTATTTATCTGTAACTCCATTTTGTTTTCAAGATTTTGGATCATTTTTATTATCATTATTCTAAATTCTTTTTCAGGTAGATTCCCTATCTCCTCCTCTTTTGTTTGACTTGGTGGGCATTTTTCTTGTTCCTTTACCTGTTGGGTATTTCTTTGCCTTTTCATCTTGTTTAGATTGCTGTGTCTGGAGTGGACTTTCTGTATTCTGGAGGTCTGTGGTTCCTTTTTATTGTGGAGGATTTACCCAGTGGGTGGGGTTGGACGTTTGGCTTGTCAAGGTTTCCTGGTTAGGGTAGCTTGCGTCAGTGTACTGGTGCGTGGAACTTGATTTCTTCTCTTTGGAGAGCAATGGAGTGCCCAGTAATGAGTTTTGAGTTGGGTCTATGTGTTAGGTGTGACCTTGGGTAGCCTGTATGTTGACATTCAGGGCTATGTTCCTGTGTTGCTGGAGAATTTGCGTGGTATGTCTTGCTCTAAAACTTATTGGCTCTTGGGTGGTGGTTGGTTTCAGTGTAGGTATGGAGGCTTTTGGACGGTCACTTATCACTTAAAGTTCCATGTAGTCAGGAGTTTTCTGGTGTTCTCAGGTTTTGGGCTTAAGTTTCCTGCCTCTGGATTTCAGTTTTATTCTTCCTGTAGTCTCAGGACTTCTCCAACTATACAGCTCTGATAATTAAACTTCTAGGTTAATGGCGAAAAGATTCTCCCCCGTTAGGGACACCCAGAGAGGTTCACAGAGTTACATGAACAGGAGAAAAGGGAGGAGGGAGATAGAGATGAGTAGGAGGAGAAAAAGGGGGACTCAAGAGGAGAGAGACAGATCTACGCAGCTGTCTGTTCCCAGAGTGTTCTCGTATCTCAGACACCTACAAGGATTCACAGAATTGGATGGGGAAGAGAAGGGGAAAAGAGGAAATAGAGGTGTTCTGAGGTAGAAAACAGAGAGTCAAGATTGGGAGGGAATAATCTTCGGTTTTAAGATAGGGCTTCTCTTTTTTTTTTTTTTTGTAAGGTTATAGTGTAGTGAAGATGAAAATGAAGAGTAGTAGAGGAGTACTAGAGGACTTTAAAAGAAATAAGAGAAAAAGAAAAATAGAAAATAGAAGAGAAAAAGGAAAGAAAAAAAAAAAGAAAAAGGAGAAAAAAAAAAAGAAAAAGAAAAAAAAAAAAAAAGAAAGAAAGAAAAAAAAAAATTTTTTTTTCCCCTAATTAAAAAAATCGTAAAAATCTATGAAAATGAAAGTTAAGGAGTAATGGGGGAGTAATAGGGAATTTTAAAGGAAAATAAAAGAGAAAAAATAAAAAAGAAAAATATAAAAAGAAAAAAAAATTTTTTTTTTTTCCTTACTTAGAAAAAACAGAAAAATAAAAAAAAAAGTAAAAATATGTCTAGGAATTTCTCTGGAGCTGTTGCGGTCAGTGTGGGTTCGGCTCAGTTTCAGATAGCTCCTCGTTCCAGCTTGCACTTCTCGCTATCTACAGGGCCCTTCCGGTGAAGTCGGTGTTTTCTTCAGGGATTTTAATCTGTTGCACCAGTCCCTTCTGAAGCGGTTCCCTTTGTTTATTTGGCTTCTGTTTGCCGGTCTCTTCAGAGGCTCATTTCCGCCCTGACACAGGCGGCCGGAGGCGGACTCTTATTCAGGTAGCTAGTTCCGTTGCGCTGCTGGGAGGGGCTGACGCTGCGGGGCGGGGCTGGCCCTGCGGGGAGGGGCTGGCCCTGCGGGGGCGGGGCTGACGCTGCGGGGAGGGGCTGGCCCTGCGGGGGCGGGCTGGCGCTGCCGGAAGGGGCTGACGCTGCTTTCTCCGTCTGCGCTGCTCAGGCTCCCGGCTGTTCTATATGGAGCGCGCCCCGCGCTGCGCGAGGTTCCAGCCCTCGGGTGTTACACAAAAGCGCGGAAGGAAAAGCTGCGCCTGCTCTCTGTGCCTTCCCCGTCAGAGCGGTCCAGGCAGCCAGGGGCTTGGTGGGCGCGCTATCCCCAGGTGTGGCGCACCCACTCCCTTCCGCGGACCCAGTCTCAGTTTCCGCTGGCGCCAGGCGGGTGCGCGCGCCTTCCGCCCTCCGCGTCCCCAGCCCCAGTCCCCGCCCCGCGCCGGTCGGGTGCCTGCGCCCTGTGTCTCGCCGCGACCTTCCCCTCCCCCCTGCCTCCTGCTTCCGGAGGGGCTGGGCCGGTCCGCAGCCTGCGAGCTCTTCTCGGGACTTTCCCCTCCCTTTGTTCTGCGAACGGCCGGCAGTGTGTTCCCGCCGGTCAATTTTCTCTCTCTCCTTTGGTCTCCCACAGTTCAAGTTGGCACCTCACAGAAGCTCCCCCCGATTGTCCTCAGGGCACTCAGGCCCGGACCCTAGCCCAAGCAAGGCCGCCTAAGACTCCCTTCCCGGGACGGGTCTCCGTCCTTAGCTCTTTTGTCTCACTTTTTATCTTTTATATTTTGTCCTACCTCCTTTCGAAGACAATGGTCTGCTTTTCTGGGCGCCTGATGACCTCAGCTAGCGATCAGAAGTTGTTTTGTGAAGTTTGCTCTGCATTCAGTTATTCTTTTGATGAATTTGTAGGAGAGAAAGTGGTCTCCCGGTCCTACTCCTCCGCCATCTTGGCTCCTCCTCCTTGACCATTTCTTAACCACTTTCCCACCACTAACTGTAGTCCAAACCGTCATCATCTTTTACTGGATTAAATTTTGTAGCTTTCTCAATGGCTCTTTCTACCCTGTCCTCATTAAACTCATTATATTTGCAATACATCACCAAGAGTAACATTTCAAAATTTAAGTCAAGTCTTGTCATTCCTTTGCTCTAACTCTTCCAAAGTTTTCCATCCTATTCAGAGTAAGAGCTAGAGTCTTTTGATTAGTCTATAATGTCCTATTTAATCTGGTTTCTTGACATCTTTCTGACTTAATTTCCTACCATTCTTCTCCTTATGCCCTCTTCCAGTCACCTTAACCTTCTTGCTAATAGGACATGCTAAATACAGGTTCAGGGTCTTTGCATTTGTTCCTTCTTCCTGGAAAGCTCTTTCCCTCAGATTTCCTGTGGCTTCTTCCCTTACCTCCTCCAGATATTGCTCAAATGCCACTTCCTCAGAAATTATTTATCTACCTACTCTATTTAAAACTTCACCCCCAACCCTACTTTCTATCATATCCCCCTCCCCCTTCCGTGTTGTTTTGTGTTTTTCTACTGCACTTACAATCTCCTAGTGATGAAAGTATTTTTTGGCATAAATACTTTCCTGATACCTTGCAAGCCACACAACTTAGCTATTTCTCCTATGAGGAAGGTAGATCTTGAATTAGATTTTAGTAATTGGTATGTCCTATAATATCTTTGTTCCTTTCAGTTCTATAGAATTACATTTTTATACCCTCAAATATAGGAAAGAGTCAAATTTTATTATGAAGGGCAGCCATAACTAGAAATATTATTTGTTTTTGTGATAATCTAGGGCAGGAAACAGCTATAGAAGTATTTTATTAATATAAATAAAACAAATATTTTTGCTACACTTCTAGAATGGAAGATGCTTCTGGACAAATATGTATTTAGACATGTATATCTGTATGTAAACACATGTGTATAAAAATAAAATATGAACTTACTGTCCATCCTACAGAATTAAATAACTTATTTTCAAGTCAGCATATGTATCATTGTATGTTAGGACTAGAGTTTTTACCAAAAATAACTACTCACATTGATTGTATAGCTGACTATATAGACCCCATCAAAATTAAAATTAAATGACATATTGTAGCAGACAGGGTTTCCCTATTGATCATCAGATAGTAGTGGCTCCTCCACTTGCTTTAAACCTTTTGCTTGATGGCTTTACTTTTGCAACTCTGGCTAATGGATTTTGAGGTATCAATGTGAGGATGAGAAGATTCCAAGCATGACAAGCCTCCATCTTTACAGTCAAATTCCAAAATGAGGCATTTAAATTCCATTTTATGTAAAAATTTATTTTAGGGAGTGTAGTAGAGGGGGGAACTATGATCTCTTTCTTCATGTTGCCAACTCTGGTTGTCCTGACAGATAATATTGTCTGTTAGTTCAAAAGTTAACCTTTCGTATTTTTATTTTTAACATGAATTCCAAGCACAGAGTATAAGCAAGTGACATAGATGGGGTAAGAAAGTCTGGGGATATGTCAGATTTTGTAGTAGAAGATCTTTATAAAGCAAAACCTTAAAAAAGAATACTTTGATATCAGAAACCATATTTACCTACAGAAATATGTATTTGGTTCTTGATGACCTTAAAATGCCTCTGCCAGGGTTTCATAAAAAATGATAAGATTTGGCATAAATACACTCGAAATCTCAAACACACTGAAATGATGAAATGAAATATCACAGTTTAAGGAAACCAATAACTTACCGTCTGATACTTTGTGTTCACAGTTAAGCAAATCTTTGCAGATTTGTGCTGGATTATCTCGTGTGCCAAGAGGATGCTTGATGCTGTGTAGTAAATTGCTAAGATAGTTCAAGGTTTTGAAGATCTCTGCACTGTGGTCAATTAAAGTCACTTCAGTATTCTGGTAGCTCTGCCAAGTCATCATGAAAATCATATTAGCAAAGAAGCATAGAGTAGTCATTACCAGTATGTAACCCAAATGATCAACAAAGATCAAGACAGAAGAAAAGTGTACTCCTATTGTGTTCAGTGAGTTGAGAGTAGGATGTAAAGAACAGTTTATATTTAACTATAAGCATTATTTGTGTTTTATTCATCTTGATCCTAACAAGAGCTTAAATTCACACTCAAAAGTTTACTTTTCAAGCTGACATAAAACTTAACAATTACTATCCCTACTGCATAATTAAAAAAAAAACCTATATATAATGAATAAATAGAGGTTAAGAAAAATGAATAGTGATGATAGATGCCATTTTAAGAAATGGCTAACTTCATTTAACTATTGTCTTCTGTAATACCAAATTCTTTTTTTTTTTTCCAAATTCTTATTTTGAAAATCCTTTGACGATATTTTTGTTTTAAAAGTTTTCCTTAAAAATCTTATGCATGTATTTCTGTTTATTAAAATTGTTTTCTTTGTCCTTAAAAATTGTTTCATTACTTTTAATCTCTTGTAAATACAGGCCTTGAGATAAAGTCACATTTTGGCCTCTGAAAAAATATTTCTGTTTAATTTGTAGATTGAGTGTGCCAATGTAAATAAAGGCAGATATATTACCTCCATCTGTAGGGCAGTATGTGATTCAATCAAGGCTTGAATAGCAGCATTGATATCCATTTGTTTCTGTGTAAAACAAAACCATTTGAGATTAGCAATAATATTAACACTGAGTTCTCTAAAGTAAAGGCTATAAATTCTGAAAGCACTGCTGTTAAAGCATACTAGACTTATTATCTGAAAGGGGTTTGTAACTCTTATGGTTAGACTGATCTCACAAATATTGCCTAGCTATCTGAAAGGACAATATGCTGCCTTCATCCAAATTTCAAGTCTCCTAATTAAAACAGGACCAAAGTCCAGAGTTCGCAAATGAAAAACTGTCTCTGCTGCCTGAAAACATACACAAAAGTTACTCACATAGAAGAAGGATGAAATATGATCCCCGCCATTAATAAATTGTAAAGTGAAGAATAAATAACTGTAGTAATTTTTAACAGTTACATTCTTGGAAGAAAAATAGAATAAAATATTACTGTCCTGAGGTAGTCACCACATTAGTTTAATCTGATACTTCTGTGGTCTTAAAAACAATTTCTGAAGTTGGAAAATGTGTCATTAGTCCCAAAAGAAATAATACAACATGAATACAATCTCCTCCAGCATTTACTAAAAGTTATTTTTAGAGAAAGACCCAGAATAACCATTAGTAAAAAGTCTTTTCATATTTTATTTTTTAAAAAGCTTGGAAACTAAGAAGCATAAGTTGGGAGAAAATTCTGTGAAATGGCATATGTGTGAGCAAATCAAGCATCTGATTTCTTTCAGAATGATTGTACTGCTGATATATCTTTTTACTTGCATTCCATATAATAGAAACTCTTCAACATCTCTCATAACTCATGGTTGATAATTTGGAAAACTATTTAAAATGATGGGACAATCAACAAAATATACTCATCCTTGCCTCAACATGTGGTTTTCATGTTGGAAAATATTTGACTCATTCTGCATATGTATGCTGCCAAACACATATTGAGGATAAAATGGTAAGCAAATAATACAAAACAAAACAACCTTGCGCTTGTAGAGCTAAAGTTTAGAGGTCGATAAAGGCATCAATCAAATAATCTAAAAAATAACACATTTACAAATTGGGATATGTGCTATTAAAGAAAAGTGCATGGACCTATAAGAGAAATTATAGAGTCTTATTTAATCAAATCTGGAGGATATAAGAGACTTGGAAGGAATAGATCTGCCTAGGCTTCCTAGAGGTAGTGATATTTGAACTGGGATCTGAAAAATAAATATGAATTGTTAGGAGAATGGGTGGGAGAGTTTTCTAGGCAGAGGTGCCAACACAAAGGCCTGGAGATAGAGAAGCATGGCCTACTCAAGAAGAAAGGCTTTAGCATTAAAAATTCTGTGCACGTTAATTCTGACCATCATGTTTGTGAGAATTGGCAGATTTTGGACATGGGTCACAAAAAAATATTGGCACTAAATATGGGCAATTGAATTAAGTAGGAAACAACAGTCACCTTTATTTGTCATTAGAGCTTTGATCATAGAAAAACTAGGAATAAGCAGTTCTCAGGCTCTGCTGACTCAGGACTCTGTTGTACTTTTAAATATTATTAAGGGCTTTAAAGAACTTTTATTTATGTAAATTATAGCTTTTGATATTTACCATAGTATGAATTAAAATATAAAATTTAAAACTGTTAATTACCTTTAAATAAACATGTTACATGTTAATTAAATATTTTAATGAAAAATTAACTTTTGAAAACTAAAAAATTTATAAGAAGAGTGGCACTGTTTTATCCTTATGTATTCTCTTTAATGTCTGAATTAATAGGAAATAGCTAGATTCTCATATTTGCTTCTATTTTCGATCTGTTAAAATGTTATTTTAGCTGAACTATATGAACTATATGAAGAAAATCTGGCCTTAAAGAAGATATGCAGTTGGCAAGAAAATATTTTAGTAGCCTTTTCAAATAATTGTGGATATTCTTCTTTGATATTATACCACAACTTGACAAATGGGAGTGAGTTAAGTAAGGGTTAGTTGAAATGTGAAGTCTGAAAACTTATTTATAAAATTTATACTCATATTAAAATCTATTAATCTATCAAACTTAAAAGATGGATTCTAAAAAAAATCATTTACCTACTTTGTTAAAAATCATGATTTTAAAAAAAAATTCATGATTCAATTACTTGGAAAATGGTTAATGAAATAATGCAGTCCTTCCAAATACACATTTCGTTATGTTGTATCAAAAGATTACATTCATTAACATCATCACCAATCCCATCAGAAAAACAGAACTATTGGGAAGTTGTCAAACTTGTAATAGATGCAAGCTTTCAATTGTTACTGTTGCTTGAAATTTATTATTGGTATCAAGTTGTCAGTTTTTCTCCTTAAAATGACAGGCTCACTTAATTCATTTTCAAGAAAATATCTGCCAAATACTCATGTTTAAACAACTGTCATCCTGACAAGTAAAAATGGTGTTCCATGAAAAAAGCAGCTAGTTCAGCTTGCAACTGGATTCCACAAGCACTTTTGAGTCAACCATTGTACTTCAATGCAGCAGAACTGATTTATATGCTCTTCCATTTCATCACAGAGAATATTTAAAAAATGTGTGCTGAAGATCAGAGACTTAGACAAGAAAAATGGTGGAATAATGACCTCCCAGAATTCTCTCTTCTATAAAAGCAATGAGAAAACTGGAAAAAAAGAATGTCAGAATGAAGTATTTAAGGATTACAGAAATTAACAAAATGCTTGCTGTAAATCTGGGGAGCATTCACTTCAGAAAAATAGTTGATTTTCAGGAAGGGCAGTGAGCTCTGTAAAGCTTTAATTTGCCCTATTCCCATGCTTCTCTTTCCAGCTCTGTGGTAGCCTTGAAAACCAACAGCCTGCAATTGCAGTGAAAAGAAGAAGCCTGGAAACCACAGGAGGGAGCAGAATGGGGCTGAGATGCTTCAAAGCCTCCTTTCCAGTGAAATGTTGTTATTTGACCTTTCTGGTGGTTCCCTTAAAGACACCACTTGCAAGACTATCTTTATTTTACCTGACTCAGAGCTCACTCAGTGCAGAAAGTCTTTCCTAAGGAATATTTAAAAAAAAATTTAGATGGAATTGTTTAGCTTTGTGGCTGCTGGAAACATTAGAAAACAGTTGGGGCAAACAGGAAAAATCAGGGAATGAGATGTCCTTAGAAATTCTGAAATGCTCTGGTCTGACATATTCCTGGAAAAGCATAAGGCTGGGCACATTATCAGGAAAACAGAAGAAGGTCCTAAGCTCTCTTCTCTGGCTCATCTTCAGGTTCTGTGAAAATAGGAAGTTAAGACTTGGGTACAGTTGTCAATTGCCTGGCTGAGAACTGAAGGGGTGCTCCAACATGCTCATAGAGACCCTTGGCAAAAACTTGGAAACATTGGTTCTGGCATTTAAGGAAACCTCTCTTCAATCCTTAGCTGATCACTAAACTAACTGAGTAGAGACCTCAGTGTTCCAGTATGTCAAAGAATATAGACTTTATTAGGAAAAGTCACTAAATAACAAAAACAACAAATAACAATACTAAACACTAAGGTTGGGGTGAAGAATCTGACTTTCAGAGATGCCACTCTATATTATTTAAAATGTCCAGTTTTCAAGAAAAAGTGACAGACCATGCCTAGTAACATTAAAGTGTGACTCCTATACATGGGAAAAATCAAGCAATCAATGGAAATTGTCCCTGCAGAAGCCCACGTGTTGAATGTAGTAGACAAAACTTTGATTAATTATTTTAGATATATTCAAAGAACTAAAGGAAATCATGTCTACAGAACTAAAGCATGAAAAAATGTCTTACCAAATAAAAAATGTAAGGAGATAGAAATTATAGAAAAGAACCAAGTATAAATTTTGCAGTTGAAAGTTAATAGTAACTGAAATCAAAATTTACTTGAGAGGCTCAACTGTAGATTTCAGTAGACAACAAAGAATCAGTGAGCTTGAAAACAGTTTATTGAGATTATCCAGTCAGGAGTAAAAAGAAAAATTAACACAGAAAAGGAAAAGACTCATAGACCTACAGACACCATAAAATATACCAATGTATGCATGATGGGAGTCTCAGAAAAAAGGGGGCAGAAAGAATATTTCAAGAAATAATTGCTGAAAATGCCCCAGATTTGATGAAAAATATTAATCTCTGCATCCAAGAAGCTCAGTGAATTCCCCTAAACACGTCATAATCAAACTGTTGAAAGCTAAAAATAGAGAATCTTGAATGCAGAGAGAAGAGACTCATCATATCCAAGGGATGGGATTTTTCATTAAAAACCATAAAGGTGAGAAGGCAGTAGGATGACATATTTGGAGTGCTGAAAGAAAAAGACTGTCAACCAAGATTTCTATATCCAGTAAAACTATCCTTCAAGATGAAGGAAAAATTAAGACATGCCCATATAAACAAGTGCCGAGGAATTTATCACTAGAAAACCTTTCCTAGAAAAACAATAAAGAGAGTCCTTTGGACAGAAATAAAGGATACAAGACAGAAGTTTGAATCCACATGAAGAAATAAATATCACTGGTAAAGATAACTATACTAGTAACTATAAAATAGAGTATATATCCCAAACAATTTTGAAGAGGGACAACAAAGTTGGGGGTTTCATAGTTCAATTTCAGGTGCACTGGGAGGACCCAGGGGAATTGGGCGGGGGGGGAGGTGGAAGGGGGGATTGGGATGGGGAATGCATGTAACTCCATGGCTGATTCATGTCAATGTATGACAAAACCCACTGCAATGTTGCGAAGTAATTAGCCTCCAACTAATAAAAATAATTGAAAAAAAAAATGTAAAAAAAAAAAAAACTTACTACAAAGTTAACAATAATCAAAACGGTGTGGTACTGGCATACAGATAGACACATAGACCAGTGGAATAGAGTGCAGGAATAAACCCTTACACATATGGTTAAATAGTTTTTGAGAAAGGTGTCAAGGCCATTCCCTATAAAGAACAGTCTGTCAACAAATAGTGCTGGGAAATTTTCATATCCTCATGAAACCCAATGAAGTTAGACTCTTACTTATAAACAAAAATTAACTCAAAATGGGTCAGATAATTAAAGGTAAGAGCTAAAACTCTTAGAAGAAAATATATGGGAAATGCTTCATGATATTGGATTTGGCATGATTTCTTGGAGATAAAACCAAAGCTAAGGTAACTACACAGTATTTAGCACACATATTTTTTCATTTAATACTCTTACTAATTCCTCAAAGTTACATATTCTTATCCACATTTTTCTCAGAGCAAAAATCTCTCGCAAGTCCTAATTCATTTTGGCTGTATAGGAACACATGGATTTTCCAAGTGAGAGAGGAAAATGGTGACCCCAAATCTGGCACTTTAATGTAAACATTTTCACTAAACACCTTTAATTTACCAATGATGTATGATCTTTCTACAATTTGTTCTTTATTAGGAAGGCCCCTATGATATATCAAAGTCATTATAAAGTGAGAAGGCAACTGATCAGAGCTTTTCTAACCCATGCATTGTGACGATCGAGGAAGAAAGGAAGAATAGAGAAGTGGAAGTAAAGATTTTTTAAAAAAAGACATTTGCACTGATGTTCATCCCAAGTAAGTAAGGTTTCAATCCCCATCAGACAGAAAGGGGGAATAATTTTTTTAAAAGAATCTTAGAGAAATAGATCTCTTGTTTCCAAGGAGACAATCTTCCTGTGGCACTTTGCTTGAAAGTTTTTCCTTGTCCTGATGAAGAGCTGAGGGGAACGAAGAGTTCCTGACCTGCTGGGAGTGAACTGCAGTGATCCACCAGCCATAAATTTCAAAGATCCAAAGCAGAGAAGCATGTAAGCAAGACTTGGAAGGCATGGGACTGGCCATTTGTCTGAACTGTGTAGCCATTAGTGAATCTTGGTTAGGCAGGAAATCAGACAAAAGACTGCTGCATTTGACCAGAATTCTGTAGGAATGGGGCATGGGTGAGGTTGAAGATAGGAGACCTCTTGTAATAAGTGGGAAAACAAAGATATTACCAAGTAAGACAGTGCATACAAGACATAACAGAAATAAATCTGAAACATTGAGGCCAGGAGATGATAGCTGATAATGAATCAACAGAAGTATTGCCTCAAAGATAGGAGTAGCAAGTTTGGGGTTATAAAAAATCACGAGCAAATACTGATACATGAGAAGTCTGAGGGCTTCCACAGCCACCAGCAGCTGAGAAGCGTTCATGTAAAGCTTAAAAATGTGGAGAACTCTGGTTGGCAACAAAAGAACATTTGAAGAAGGAGAGCGAGGATTCTGAAACTGGAGGAAACGGATGGAGTTCTTATTTGGTGAGTATAAATTGTGTCAGACATTGTGCTGAGCACTTTACTTATTTAAAACTCAAATCCATCCAAAAAAGTAAGATATACCATCCTATGTTATAGACAAAAAGTCTGAAGCCCAGATTTAAAGTTCTATTAGAGTTGCAAAGACTCTATATCAGATTAACAAAAAGAACAGAGGTAGGCAAAAGGGATACCTTTAACAGAGAGTTAATAGAAGAAGCTTAAAAAAATTATACTAAGGTAAAACAAACAAAATCAAGACTTACTCTTGGGCCTGGTGCTCCAGGTGGACCCTATAATACAAAAAAAAAAAAAAATTAAGTACTTAGTAGATATCTCAAACCAAACAGGCATATAAGCATCAATGGTAAACAGATATACATGTAAATAAACTCACTGGAGGCCCTGGTTGACCTCTTGGTCCTTGGGGACCCTAGGAGAAATGGAGACAAAACACAATATGTATACATTATAATTTTGGTTTGGTATAAACAAAACTACTAAGATTCAACTGCTATCATTGCCTTTTTGTACGAGGCAAGTGATAAGATTCAAAGTTATTTGAGTATTTTGAGGTTGTATGTTCTTGAATTCAGCTATCACCCACATTCATGAACAAGCTGCATATATACTCTCATGTTTTGTTGATACTACTAGAAACCAAACTTATTAATATTAAACTGAGAAATGTAAAATTTAAAAATGTTAATCACAACTATGTTTTCCCTGTTATTTCTATCTACCATTCACCTAATGGTTAAAAAAAAGGAACTTCAATGTTCTTGTGAAAAAGTGAAAGTGTTAGTCGTTCATTCATGTCTGACTCTTTGCGACCCCATGGACTATAGCCCACCAGGCTCATCTGTCAATGGAATTCTCCAGACAAGAATACTGGAGTGGTTAGTCATTCCCTTCTCCAGGGGATCTTCCCAACCCAGGAATTGAACCTGGGTCTCCTGCATTGCAGGCAGATTCTTTACTGTCTGAGCCACCAGGAAGTCCAGTATCCTTAGACATCTCCTTTTCCTTCAACATCTAACTATAACCCACTACTCTTGATCTGACCCCCAAATCTTTCCCAAAGACTACTACTCCATCCTTACAGTAAATGTCCTGGTTTAGTGCTGATCACACTATGGACTATGTTTGTGTCTCCTCCTACATTCATATACTGAAGCCCTAGTCTCCAATGTGATGATATTTAAAGGTAGGGGTCTTTTGGAGCTAATTAAATCATGTGGAGCCTCTGAATTGCAGTGCCCTTATAAAGAGAGAAAATGGAGAGATGATCTTTCTCTACATGTGAGGCTGTAGTAAGAAGGCAGCTATCTGCAAACCAGGTGGAGAACCTTCACTGGACATTGAATCTGTTAGCACCGTGATCTTGGATCTCCCAGTTTCCAGAACAATGAAAAATAACGTTTGCTATTTAAGCCATCTAGCCCATGGCAATTAGTTATAGAAGCCCTAGCTAAGATCATGTGACTAATTTGACTTCCTGACTTTTTCCTTTCTACTATGCTAACTACATTCTACTTATAAAATAGAAATCTAAATATATCATTGTTTAATTAAAATCATCCAATGGCTTTTTACTGCTTAGTGAATAAAGTATAAATTTCTTATCAGTTAAATACAAAAGTACATGTTCTTAGTCAATGTGCACCCCTGCCTTTTCAAGAACTTATTTTTTCTGGAACTTATTTCCACTTACTCTCCTCAACACATCCTTCACTCCATCTATAACCAGCTTCTTGTGGATCTCTGAATAATCCAAGTTCTATCACACATGCATTCTTTTGCATATACTATTTCCTTGATCAGGAATGCTCCTCCTTCCCTTTTCTATTTAATCCCCATTCCTCTTCCAATACTTGCTTAAAACTCTCTACCCACCTTGACACCTTCCTCCTGTTCAACTAACCACTTAGGCATTCCTGTGGACCTTTAAAAGTGTCTTCAGTTCAGTTCAAACCAAGGGACTACCACAGTTCAAAAGTATCAATTCTTCTATGCTCAGCTTTCGGTGATGCCATCCAGCCATCTCATCCTCTGTCCCCTTCTCCTCCTGCCCCCAATCCCTCCCAGAATCAGGGTCTTTTCCAATGAGTCAACTCTTTGCATGAGGTGGCCAAAATATTGGAGTTTCAGCTTCAGCATCAGTCCTTCCAATGAACACACAGGACTGATCTCCTTTAGGATGGACTGGTTGGATCTTGCAATCCATGGGACTCTCAAGAGTCTTCTCTAACACCATAGTTCAAAAGCATCAATTTTCTGGCGCTCAGCTTTCTTTACAGTCCAACTCTCACATCCATACATGACCACTGGAAAAACCATGGCCTTGACTAGACGGACCTTTGTTGGCAAAGTAATGTCTCTGCTTTTAAATATGCTATCTAGGTTGGTCATAACTTTCCTTCCAAGGAGTAAGCGTCTTTTAATTTCATGGCTGCAGTCACCATCTGCAGTGATTTTGGAGCCCAGAAAAATAAAGTCTGACACTGCTTCCATTATTTCCCCATCTATTTCCCATGAAGTGATGGGACCAGATGCCATGATCTTAGTTTTCTGAATGTTGAGCTTTAAGCCAACTTTTCCACTCTCCTCTTTCACTTTCATCAAGAGGTGACCACCCTTTAATTTTCTAGAACAGGAACACTGCCTGATACACAGCAGGTATTCAAAGATAGTTAACAAATGAATGATGTTAAAATTAACTAGTATTAGTTTAGAAATTAAAAATAGTTAAACATTTAACTATTCTATTTTCTAAACTAATATAGTTTGGTATATAGTAAAATATGAAAAGTTATGCTGACATTTTTCAAAATGAACAATAGTAATCACTGTAAAGAACGCTCAAAATTTAACTTACTTGATGGTCAACTGAATGTTAAAACTACATTGATTCAAATTCAGGTTATGGTTAAAAGATGACAAAGCAAAATTTATCCTCAACTGAGTTTTGGATAATCTTGATACTATGCTTGATTAAGTATCTTTTATGCCAAAACTGTCAATTCTAAATATACTGTGACAAGAAGAACAAAGAACACGTAGTAACTTAAAAAGGATAGAGGACTCCAACACCATGTCTGTTGGACATTTCTTAGTTTGCATGGTTTATGATTACAATTTAAAGCATAAAATGCATAAAACTTTTACCCCAGAAGCTGCATGATAAGTTAGAGAAGTTTTATGTTGCACATAGCCTTTTAAATATACAGAGGCTCAGAGTGAAGCTGGCTGTGTAAGTTTCTCCATTTTGGATCAACATTGTAAAAATAAACTTTTTACCCTACTTAGCATATTTCTGACATTTGGAAAATTGCACTGAAGGTTTAGTACAAAATATCTATCTTATCTTTGAAAAAGCTTTTTGTCATAGAAAGAAGAAAATATTTTTACTGAGCTTGTTATCTAGAACAAGTCAGATCACCACAAATATGACAAAATGGAATAAATTCAAACTAAACAAGACAGGGCAGGACAACCCCAATGAAATAAGTGCACAGAATAAGGCCAAGTAAAACAAATTATTATTCCAACAATAAAATATTTATTAGTTTATTTCATTCTTTTACCTAACCCACTACTGAGGAAAAGTGACTCACTTTCTCTAGATATTATGTAAATAAGTATGTAAAGAAGGTTATCATACAGTTTATAATAAAACTACAATTGTCTATGTTAATTTCCTATAAGAGAAATCAAATAATGTGAATAATTATGGACGTTATTTGGCTCTAGTGAAAGCACTACCTTTGAAAATAAATTCCCTCTCCATTTAATCCCATATGATCCTTCAAAAGTAACATTCTTTTTCATTAAACTTGAAAAATACTGGTAGGTGTATGTCCTTAAACCTCAGCATGTTAGATTTTGCCTTTATGAAAATGCAGTCTTGATTTTGTTTCAGGATCATCTTTCCTTTCGGCCGGCCTAGGTAGGGAGAGCTTCCCTTTCCTGATTTAAATACAGAAACCCGACTGACAGGGTCAGTGGTCTCCATACAACAGACACCACTTGCAACTCTCTCTTTTCTGCAGTTGTAACAAAAATGTCTCCACACATTGCCAAATGTCTCATGGGTAGGGGTGCAATATGGTTCCTGGTTGAGAACCACTGGTTTAGTGGGTTTAATTAGGAGTTTAGAAATGTTAAATAAGACTATTAGACAGTTAGAGAAGGAAATGGCAACCCACTCCAGTATTCTTGCCTGGGAAATCCTATGGACAGAGGCACCTAGGGGGCTACTGTCTGTGGAGTTGCAAAAGAGTTGGACAGGACTTAGTGACTAAACAACAACAATTATTAGACAGCAGTGTAGTTAAGATGGAATGAGTGAATTATAATACATAGCAAAATAACTGCATATCAGGAGTCCATTCATATGGAATCTGTATGTGGGTGGCCAGGCTACTCTTAATGTAGGTGGGAGGTGTATACATACCATTTTCCTTACACAAGCTGTCCCTGACCCTTATTTTCTGAGAGGTACTATGATTAATAGAAAAGCACGCGATTTGGGAGAACTGAGCTCTGGTCTTATCTACGTACCTAATTAACAGTATGCTCTTGAAGGAGTTGTTGTACATTTGGATCTAGAATATCTCAACTGTAACATAATAGGTTTGGTAAAGATAATCTCCAAGATTCACTTTAGAATGGTGATTTTTCAAGCTTTTTATCAATTTTATTCTTAATGTTTTCCATCAGGAGAAAGAAGGTCATATATGTATACAAATTGAGAACTTTAATTTTGACATCTGTGTGAATGTAAGGAGAGTGTTTACTTGAGTTAAAAGAGTTTGATAATTTTTCATTTGAATAAATTATACATTCTATGAATTTTAAAAAGAATCACATATTGTATATGCTTCAAATATAAGGCAGGTTTGGCCTTGGACTACAAAATGAAGCAGGGCAAAGGCTAACAGTTTTGCCAAGAGAACGCACTGGTCATGGCAAACATCTTCCAACACAAGATACGACTATACACACGGACATCAAAAGATGGCCAAGACAGAAATCAGACTGATTATATTTTTTGGCAGCCAAAGATGGAGAAGCTCAATATAGTTAACCAAAACAAGACCAGGAGCTGACTGTGGCTCAGATCATGAACTCCTTATTGCCAAATTAAGACTTAAATTTAAAAAAGTAGGGAAAACCACTAGACCATTCAGGTATGACCTAAATCAAATCCCTTATGATTATACAGTGGAAGTCACAGATTCAAGGGATTAGATCTGATAGAGTGCCTGAAGAAGTATGGACAGAGGCTCATAACACTGTACAGTAGGCAGTGATTGCAACCATCCCCAAGAGAAGTAATGCAAAAAGGGAAAATGGTTATCTGAGGAGGCCTTACAAATAGCTGAGAAAAGAAGAGAAGCAAAAGGCAAAGAAGAAAATGAAAGGTATAGTGATCTGAATGCAGAGTTGCAAAGAACAGGAGAGATAAGAAAGCCTTCCTAAATGATCAATGCAAAGAAATAGAGGAAAACAATAGAACATGAAAGACTAGAGATCTCTTCAAGAAAATTAGAGATACCAAGGGAACATTTCATGCAAAGATGGGCACAATAAAGGACAGAAATAATATGGACCTAACACAAGCAGAAGATATTAAGAAGTGGCAAGAATACACAGAAGAACTATACAAAAGAGATCCTAATGACCCAGATAACTATGATGGTGTGATCACACACCTAGAGCCAGGCATCCTGGAATGCGAAGTCAAGTGGGCCTTAGGAAGCATCATTGCAGAAAAAAGCTAGTGAAGGTGATGGAATTCCAGCTGAGCTATTTCAAATCCTAAAATATGATTCTGTGAAAGTTCTGTACTCAATATGCCAGCAAATTTGGAAAACTCAGCAGTGGCCACAGGACTGGAAAAAGTCAGTTTTCATTCCAATCCCAAAGAAAGGCAACACCAAAGAATGCTCAAACTACTGTACAGTTGTACTCATCTCACACACTAGCAAAGTAATGCTCAAAATCCTCCAAGTTAGGCTTCAACAGTATGTGAACCCTAAACTGAGAACTTGCAGATGTTCAAGCTGGATATAGAAAAGTCAGAGGAACCAGAGATCAAATTGCCAATATCTGTTGGATCACAGAAAAAGCAAGACAGTTCCAGAAAAACATCTCATGTCTGCTTCATTGACTATGCTAAAGTCTTTGACTGTGTGGATCACAACAAACTGGAAGAGATGAGAATACCAGACTACTTTATCTGCCTCCTGAGAAGCCTGTATGCAGGTCAAGAAGCAACAGTTAAAACTGGACATGGAACAATGGACTGGTTCAAAATTGGGAAAGGAATATGTCAAGGCTGTATATTGTCACCCTTCTTATTTAACTTTATATGCAGAGTACATCATGTGAAATGCTGGGCTGGATGAAACACAAGCTGGAATCAAGACTGCCGTGAGAAATAGCAATACATAGATATGCAGATGACTCCACTCTTACAGCAGAAAGCAAAGAGAAATTAAAGAGCCTCTTGATGAAGGTAAAAGAGGAGAGTGGAAAAGCTCGCTTAAAACTCAACATTCAAAAAATGAAGATCATGGCATCTGTTCCCATCACTTCATGGCAAATAGATGGGGAAACAATGGAAATAATGACAGACTTTATTTTTGGGGGCTCCAAAATCACTACAGATGGTGACTGCAGCCATGAAATTAAAAGATGCTTGCTCCTTGGAAGAAAAGGTATGAAAAACCTAGACAACATATTAAAAAACAGACATTACTTTGCCAACAAAGGTCTGTACACTCAAAGCTATGATTTTTCCAGTAGTCACGTATGGATGTGAGATTGGACCATATAAAGAAGGCTGAGTGCTGAAGAACTGATGCTTTTGAACTGTGGTGTTGGAGAAGATTCTTGAGAGTTCCATGGACTACAAGGAGATCAAACCAGCCAATCCTGAAGGAAATCAATCCTGAATATTCATTGGAAGGACTGATGCTGAACTGAAGCTTCAATACTTTGGCCACTTAATGTGAAGAGCTGACTTATTAGAAAAGACCCTGAGACTGGGAAAGATTGAAGGCAGGAGGAGAAGGGGACCATAGATGAAGAGATGGTTGGATGGCATCACTGACTCAATGGATACGAGTTTGAGCAAGCCCTGGGAGTTGGTGATGGACAGGGAAGCCTGGCATGCTGCAGTTCACGGGGTCACAAAGAGTTGGACACCACTGTGCAACTGAGGATCAACAATGCTCAAATTCTTAATTTTTTAATGTTTAGGACATATTTCCCCATAACTTAGTTTTTTCCTTATAATGCTTAAAACATCCTCTTGTTTTTCAAACTGGGGGAAAGATAATTCTGCTAATCGAGAATTGTGAAACATTTAGACATAATATTTGAAAAAGTGTTAATCAAACTCTCCAAGATTTTGCTAATTTTCATTAAACAATACAATATGAAAATGAAGCAGCTAATCTAAAAATTCATGCTGGATTCTGTTCATTTTTTTCTACTTCTGTGGCTTTTTTTTTTTTTTTTTTATTAGTTGGAGGCTAATTACTTCACAACATTTCAGTGGGTTTTGTCATACATTGACATGAATCAGCCATGGAGTTACATGTATTCCCCATCCCGATCCCCCCTCCCACCTCCCTCTCTACCCGCTCCCTCTGGGTCTTCCCAGTGCACCAGGCCCGAGCACTTGTCTCATGCATCCCACCTGGGCTGGTGATCTGTTTCACTATAGATAATATACATGCTGTTCTTTCGAAACATCCCACCCTCACCTTCTCCCACAGTGTTCAAAAGTCTGTTCTGTACTTCTGTGTCTCTTTTTCTGTTTTGCATATAGGGTTATCATTACCATCTTTCTAAATTCCATATATATGTGTTAGTATGCTGTAATGTTCTTTATCTTTCTAGCTTATTTCACTCTGTATAATGGGCTCCAGTTTCATCCATCTCATTAGAACTGAATCAAATGAATTCTTTTTAATGGCTGAGTAATATTCCATGGTGTATATGTACCATAGCTTCCTTATCCATTCGTCTGCTGATGGGCATCTAGGTTGCTTCCATGTCCTGGCTATTATAAACAGTGCTGCGATGAACATTGGGGTGCACGTGTCTCTTTCAGATCTGGTTTCCTCGGTGTGTATGCCCAGAAGTGGGATTGCTGGGTTATATGGCAGTTCTATTTCCAGTTTTTTAAGAAATCTCCACACTGTTTTCCATAGTGGCTGTACTAGTTTGCATTCTCACCAACAGTGTAAGAGGGTTCCCTTTTCTCCACACCCTCTCCAGCATTTATTGCTTGTAGACTTTTGGATAGCAGCCATCCTGACTGGCGTGTAATGGTACCTCATTGTGGTTTTGATTTGCATTTCTCTAATAATGAGTGGTGTTGAGCATCTTTTCATGTGTTTGTTAGCCATCTGTATGTCTTCTTTGGAGAAATGTCTGTTTAGTTCTTTGGCCCATTTTTTGATTGGGTCGTTTACTTTTCTGGAATTGAGCTGCAGGAGTTGCTTGTATATTTTTGAGATTAATCCTTTGTCTGTTTCTTCATTTGCTATTATTTTCTCCCAATCTGAGGGCTGTCTTTTCACCTTGCTTATAGTTTCCTTTGTTGTGCAAAAGCTTTTAAGTTTCATTAGGTCCCATTTGTTTAGTTTTGCTTTTATTTCCAATATTCTGGGAGGTGGGTCATAGAGGATCTTGCTGTGATTTATGTTAGAGAGTGTTTTGCCTATGTTCTCCTCTAGGAGTTTTATAGTTTCTGGTCTTACATTTAGATCTTTAATCCATTTTGAGTTTATTTTTGTGTATGGTGTTAGAAAGTGTTCTAGTTTCATTCTTTTACAAGTGGTTGACCAGTTTTCCCAGCACCACTTGTTAAAGAGGTTGTCTTTTTTCCATTGTATATCCTTGCCTCCTTTGTCAAAGATAAGGTGTCCATAGGTTCGTGGATTTATCTCTGGCTTTCTATTTTGTTCCATTGATCTATATTTCTGTCTTTGTGCCAGTACCATACTGTCTTGATGACTGTGGCTTTGTAGTAGAGTCTGAAGTCAGGCAGGTTGATTCCTCCAGTTCCATTCTTCTTTCTCAAGATTACTTTGGCTATTTGAGTTTTTAAGTCAAATGTTTCAGATTGTGATATTTCATCAAAATTGTTTTTGGATGACTGACACTAGTATATTACTTCTAGTATGAGTTAAACTTTTAAAATAATTTATCCCAATATTTCCAGCAATCCTCTTTGCATTACTTACTTATCAAATATTACTCAATCATGTTCTAAATGTGTTTGAGGCTCTCATGAAAATCAAGAGATTTTTATAAGCTTTCAGGATTAAGTTGCTATTAACATGATAGTTCTGAAGAAGAGGGAGACATGGGAGTTGTAGTGTTACCCACTAGGGAGTTTTCTCAGGATGTCATCAAACTCTGACTCAGTTGAGCATGTATTTATGAATCCAGGGACTTATTTTTAAAACAGTCCACAGGGAAACAGACATGGGACAAATATAGAATAGAAAAGTAAGTCTTTCATGTAAAGGAAATTAGAAATAGTTCTCTTAGTGGTGTAGGACTTATTTGGGGTCATTACTATAGTTAACAATGTTAAACTGTGGAAGATATAAAGCTTCCTAACCAGGAAATCCAAATTCACACTAATAGGTATACTTTTCATATGTTGTGTAATGAGCTCCGCACCTCTTTTTTTAAGGCACTGAATCATGATTTGGTCTTGGTACAAGACTTGGTAAGAACAGCATAGCTTTATAAATTCTTATACCAGCTTAACTAAAAATAAGATTTATAAAGCCAATAGACTGTTGTGATTCTGATCTTTGTACAAAGAATGTCATATTTGTCCCAATAAAATAGGTCTTGGTTAATGAAATTCATTCCCCAAATGCTCCATGTACTAGTATTATTTGAGGCTGAACCCCTTGATGGTATTACATTCTGAAACACAGTGGCTCATTAGGAATCTTTAGAAAGTCAATTATTTAAACCATTCTCTTTAAGAAAACAAATCTATAGCATATACTGAAAAAGTCCTAATGACAGTATAAGAAATGTAACTAAGTTTTTCCATAGGATGAAAGCAGAAAAGGGTTTAACTAAAGGTTTTATGTATTAATTTAATTGCAGATGGTCTCTAGGAATTAAAAGATTACTTCTATAAAGCTCCTTAAATCATAATGGAATCAAAGGAAAAGAGGTGATGAAAAGATATTTAATACTAGTTTATTCAACAATGAAAACAGAATAATAATTCTAATGTGCCAATTAACCCTATTTTTCAGTAGCTAATTTTACTACCTACACTGTGTCCCCCACTTTGGAACTGAGTTTATACTGTTTCTGAAGAGAACTATGGCAACCACAGGCTTCCTATGTGGTGCTAGTGGTAAAGAATCTGCCTGCCAATGCAGGAGATGTGGTTCAATTCCTGGGTTGGGAAGATCCCCTGGAGAAGGCAATGGCAACCCACTCCAGTATTCTTGCCTGGAGAATCCCATGGACAGAGGAGCCTGCCAGGCTACGGTCCATAGGATTGAAAAGAGTTGGACATGACTGAAGCGACTTAGCACATACACACGTATGGTAACCCACAGAGCAAAAGATTAAGAAGTATGTTAATTCAGGAAATGTTACTTTACCAGCTAGACCTGGAAGTAGTTATTAACTTTTTTTTTCCATTTATTTTTATTAGTTGGAGGCTAATTACTTTACAATATTGTAGTGGTTTTTGTCATACATTGACATGAATCAGCCATGGATTTACATGTATTCCCCATCCCGATCCCCCCTCCCACCTCCCTCTCTACCCCATCCCTCTGGGTCTTTCTAGTGCACCAGGCCCGAGCACTTGTCTCATGCATCCAACCTGGGCTGGTGATCTGTTTCACCCTAGATAATATACATGTTTCGATGCTGTTCTCTCGAAACATCCCACCCTCACCTTCTCCCAGAGTCCAAAATTCTGTTCTGTATATCTGTGTCTCTTTTTGTTTTGCATATAGGGTTATCGTTACCATCTTTCTAAATTCCATATATATGTGTTAGTATACTGTATTGGTCTTCATCTTTCTGGCTTACTTCACTCTGTATAATGGGCTCCAGTTTCATCCATCTCATTAGAACTGATTCAAATGAATTCTTTTTAATGGCTGAGTAATATTCCATGGTGTATATGTACCATAGCTTCCTTATCCATTCGTCTGCTGATGGGCATCTAGGTTGCTTCCATGTCCTGGCTATTATAAACAGTGCTGCGATGAACATTGGGGTGCACGTGTCTCTTTCAGATCTGGTTTCCTTGGTGTGTATGCCCAGAAGTGGGATTGCTGGGTCATATGGCAGTTCTATTTCCAGTTTTTTAAGAAATCTCCAGTTTTTAATTTTAGGGAACAGCATTTATTTATTTATCAGTTAATTTCTCAAACACTATCTACTATGTGGTAGGTTTTATTCTGGACACTGATAACCAGTGTATCAAAGTTCTCTGCTCTCAAGAAGTTTATATTCTAGCAGAGGAGATAGAAAACGAATACTTTCAAATAGCACTAACTGCTATCAATAAAACAAAACAGGAATATTGTGAAAGAGAATGACCAGGAGTAACAAGACCACATGGCCATGAAAGGCTTCTCTAAGATGATATTTGAACACAGACCTGAATAGTGAGATAAGAACCAGTCATTTAAAGAGCAGGTGAAAGAATTCTCTAGATAAAAAGCAAGCATGTTCCAAAGAACAGAGATAAGGTCAGTAGAGTTGGTAAGGAGAAAGTGGTGCATCTTGAGTTGGGAGAGGCACGTAGGGTCTAGTTCATGGAGGGCACTGTAAGCCACAGTAAGGAATTTAGATTTATTCTAGTACAAGGAAGAGTAACAAGGAGGTTTTAAAAGGGAACTGATATAGTCTGATTTATGCTTTAATGATATCACTCTAACTGCTATGTAGAGAATGTATTATAGTGAAGGAAAGTGGAGGGAGCAGAAAGAAGCCAGGAGTCCAGGGGAGACACTATGGAGATGTGGACAAGGGTGCCAGTGATGAAGAATGAAGTGGAAGGATTCAGAATAGAAACCTGATCTGATTGGAACTAACATGTGCTGTATGAAGGGCTTATTAATTTTCTTTTTGTTAGAATTGTAGACTGAGAGCTGGAAGGGAGTTTAAAGGTATGTATTCTAATTCCATACTCAGTGCAGGAATACCAGTGCAGGAAACTCAGAAAGACAGTCATTAGACTGCTTGTGACACACTATTTCACGAAACCATCTTGTTTTAAAGCAGCTCAATATTATACTGAGCTGAAATTCGCTCCAGCATTCCATTCATTACTCAATCTGTACCTACTTTGTGATAATTATGTGCTGGGTATTATAACACACTGGGAATTAGATGGTATCAAATACACTTCGTGCCCTCAGGGAACTCGCTGTCTCTCAGAGAGCTTAACACAGACATTGAAAATTCAATAAATAAATCATTTAAATTTTATCCTCTAGAGTTACTCATTATACGTATTCTTTCTTCCTTTCAAATATTTAAAATTCAAATGTTGTATCTCCCTTCATCTGTATTCTAGGGAGGGGAAATGTAATAAGCAGAAAATGAAATAGATATGCAGTATGTCAGGTTTTAAGGTGACAGGTTAAGGAAAGATAAGGAATCTCAGGCAGGTGGAGGCATTGCTGTTTTACTAGGGTTTGTCTGAAAGATCCTCTCTGATAAGAGAACATTCAAGTAAGGACTGACAAACAGTTGCCAGGCATTGCACTAGGTCCTGGGGACTAACTTTATGTCCATGGGTGGCAACTGGGTGAGGCTAAAATCAGCAAATCTACCTCCAGCAAATTAAATTGCAACCTGAAGATGAGTAGGGGTAAAGAATTGGGCAAGACAAAGCAGGTGCAAAACCCAGGAAGTGAAGAGAGAGCAAAAAGAACAAGGAGAGGGAATGACTGGGCTCCTCGTTACATCACTGATCTGAGAAAATCCTTCTCTGAATGTGTTTTAATTCTGTCCATGTTCCCCTTTGGGAATGACTGGTATCATTATCTGCTTTATTCTAGATGCCATATCTCTATTAGTGCAACCAGCGATTTCAGGCTTAGTCCACTGAATTTGGACTATATACATATACGGTAATCCATCAGAGCCACTGACTTTCTTTACACATGAAATGCCTATGACAGTCACTGTCACAGGTACTCGAGGCGTCCTACTCTTGACAGAGCTTATGCTCTAACCACAGTAATAGCAGAGAATAGATCAGGGAGGCAGTTGGAGACAGGTGTGGAAAATGGCCTGTCTCTGTCAAGCCTCCTTGCTTTTTCTTTCTCCTTTAAACTGCTCCTGGGGTATATAGCTTCATTGTGTACGAACACCCTTGCTTCCTGCTACAGTAAGTCTGCTGAGAAAATATAAGGGACAAATTAAATACACCTGTTTTAATGCCCTTTGAGAATTCTTCAGCAGTCTAAAAATCACATAAATTCCATTTTCCAGCAAACTAATACAGTTTACTTAGTCTGAGCCCCAAGCATACCCCTATGGTGAAAAGCAAAAAATCTCAGCTGTCACTATATAATCTCATTACCTTATAAGCAAGGCTTTACTGCTATCTTCCATTTTATTCCTATGTGCCTTCTGTACCTGGGTTCAATACCCCTCACTTCACTCCATGCCTGTCCTCTGTTTATGCTGCTGCTGTAATAAGTTCTGCTGTAAAGTGGCCCCTTTACAAAGTATCTTCTTTAACTTGGAAGAACTGACATTCTAGAAAAGTAAGGAACAGTGCCAGGGTAAGTCACTTAGTGTGAAAATGCTGTGTACATTTTGCCATCCTCTAACCATTGTTTCCAGGTGACTGAAATATATTGGGTTGAACAAAAAGTTTGTTTGGGTTTTCCTGTCAGACGGTTTTGGAATTCCAGTATAACACAACTAATGAGCTGCTTCTGCTTTGCAGCCCTCTAGGGCTCTGACTGAATCTAGTGGCATAGATCTAAAGTGACTCAACAGTCCTCCTGTGCTGGCACCAGTGTAGAAAGCTTACACCTCCTCTTCTGATGCATGACAAGGCAAAATATTCCATTTCACACAGTGATTTGGAAAGAATGTGACTGGCAGGTTCTTAAACATTAGGGCTTACCGAGTTTCACTGCAATACATGATATAGGTTAGCTCTACTTCCTGAAAATTATAATTTTATTTTCACTCTACAAGTATCAGAGACGTCATAATGAAAAAGTCAAAAGAAGTCCTTGCTCTCATGGAGCTTAAAACAGTGACAAGTGATACTATAACCACAAATTTAGATAAACTTACAGTTTCGCCTCTAAAGCCTTTTTCACCTCTGGGTCCCTGAAAGACAAAAGAAAATGTTAGTTTATTTTTTATCAAATGTACTTGAGGCTGTATACAGAAACAGGATAATTTATGGGTTTTTTTTCCCCTTATCTAGCAAGACTTATTTAGTTAAATTTACATAAATTCTAGTTTTCTTTTCTTATGTTAAGCGAAGCAAAACAAAAACAAATACACTGTATTGATTCATCATATCTGTTTTGCTATTCCTAGTCTTACTTTAAAGTGAGATGTTATGCTACTTATTCATTCAGTTAAGTCAAAGCAGCTGATCTGATAATCAAATGCAAAATAATTTAGAAAGGAAATTAACAGATTAAATTCTTCTATATCTGTTTTCCTCGGCCTTTTAAAACCTTGCTTCCAGGGTGGTTTCCTTCTACTCTTTTATCATCTTTTTTTTTTTTTTTTTATCATCTTTTTAAAAATCCTCCTTCTGAGCTACATCCTATAAATTTTGAAATGTTGTATATACTTTCATTCAGTTCAAAATATTTTCTAACTTTCTTTGAGACACTTGGGTCCATGAATTGTTTATAAGTGTGAAGTTTAATTTTCAAGTGTTTGGCGCTTTTCCTATTATCTTTCTAGTTTACTAATTCTTAGTTTAATTCCATTATGGCCAGAGAACATACCTTATATGGCTTCTACTCTTTTAAGTGTAATAAAATTTGTTTTATGATCTAAAACATGGTTTATTTCAGTAAATGTTCCATGTGCACATGAGTGCTGTTGCTGGAACTACTGTTATTTCTGTTACTATTTTCATGTTCATCCTTGTGGAAATTGTGTATGTACTTTTTCATTAAAAAATGAAATAATACTATTCATCTTTTCTGTAACATGAATATGCACCCTCAAAATATTAATGCTTCTCTGTATCAACCCACAATTCCCACATAACTATAATGTTTACCAGTATTTAAAAACCTATAATAATATTTAAAATAAATTGCCTATTATATATTTCTTTTTCTAATTTTTGTCATGATAGCACTGTGATGAATATCCTGGCACTCAAAATTTGTTTTAATAAAAATTGTCCTTCAGAAAGCTTCTTTGAAATTGCACTTATACTTGCAATATACAGGAGTGTATGTATTTTTTTTTTCCTGACACATGCTCTAATATACTATCACTTTTTGTTAATCCTGCAGGCTAAAAATACCATCTCATTATCTAATCACAATATATTACTTATTTTGTGTTTCCTATCTTGTATTTAATTCATTTTAAACTAGGTATTAAATTTTAAAAAGGGCTTCCCTGGTGGCTCAGTGGTAGAGAATCTGCTTGCCAAGCAGGTGAACCAGGTTCAGCCCTTGGGTCAAGAAGATCCTCTGGAGAAGGAAGTAGCAACAAAACCACTCCAGTATTCTTGCCTGGAGAATTCCATGGACAGACGAGTCTGGTGGGCTACAGTTCATAGGGTTGCAAAGAGTTGGACATGACTTAGTGACTAAACAAGAGCAACTTTAAAAAGCTGATTTTTAAGGTAGCTTTACAGAACTTCTTTTTACACTCTCTCCCACCTCTAATCCAGTATTGACTTGGTAAAAATCTATATTCTTTTTCTAATCAAATATTGAAAAATGTGTTTACATGTGGATGGGGTGATTGGTCATATTTTATAATGCTGATATCATATACTCTTTTATGCATGATACATTTCATGCTAAATAATACATCATGAAACAACAGTCAGGCAAACTAGATATAAATTCTTTCTAACAGTTTCATAATATTCCACAAAGTGTCTAGATCACAGTTTACTCAACCATTCTTCTACAGATGAGCATTCATGTTATTTCATACTTTTTTCCCCCCAATACAAATGGTGTTGTGAAAGAAAAACAATCTTTGTTAAATTTCCTTAGTGTATTCAGTACTTTTATTTCTATGGGACAAATTCCTCAAAGTGGAACTTCTTGGTCATAGCATATATGTACATTTATTTTAACAAATACCTTTTTAGAAAGGCTGTAATTCACATTTCTAACAAAAATACTACTCTCCCTGCAGCCTTTTCTGAGAGACTAGATGCAATATCTCATTATTACTTCAATTTAAGTTTCTCTGACTAAAAGTTAGGAGAGTACCTTTTCAGATAGTTACTGACCTTTTGATTTGTTCATTTCTCTAAGTTTTCTTTTTCATACCAATTTATAAAGCTTATATATTAACCCATTATACATTGTTTGCTTTGCAATTACTTTTTCCCAATTGTACTGGTTTTATTTATGGACTCTTTTCCCATACAAAATTTAAAAAATTTAAAGTATTCAAATATTTTTATGTTCTTTCATAGTTTTCAGATGAAGTGGCAGAGGTTGAGAAGGTTAGATAGCATCACTGACTCATTGGACATGAGTTTGAGCAAACCCCAGGGGAGAGTGAAGGACAGGGAAGCCTGGTGTGCTGCAGTTCATGGGGTCACAAGAGTGGGACACAACTTAGTCACTGAACAACAAATAAAGGTCTCCCCAATCCTTAAGCTATACTTTAGCTTCCTATTTTTTCTAAGATTTTTAATTGTTTCTTTTCTTTTTTTTTAAAAAGTTCATCAGAGATTTTTAAAAAATTGGGTGAAATAGGGTTCCAATTTCTTACAGCAGTAGTAAGACTAAAAGGAATTTTGTCCTCCTTCCCAATCACTGGGGTAGGAATGGGTGTGTGGTTGATCAAAAGACATGAAAACAAAAATATGGGAGAATTCTTGAAAAGTTTTATTTTTCCTAAGACAGGGATATAGATCACTTTTTCACTTTGGATAATTATATCTAGATGTGATAACTGAGAAATTGTAGTCATTTGCCCTAAACCTAATTATGAAGATAACATTTAGGATGGCAGAATAGAGATGTGGAAATGGTCTCGGATAACAAGGTTAAGTCACCAAATACACCAAATCTGAAGCCCTTCCTAACTCTGAGATTCCCATAGTAAGGTATAAGTTTCCTTATTGTTAAAGGCAGTTTGATTTAGGGTTCCTATTACTTGCAGCCCAAATCATACTGATATACCATTTTCCTTATAATTAAATTCCCATGTAGTCTGAGATCTAATCCCAGGCTCTAAACTGCTACAATGATCTGTTGTTTGTACTACCACATAGTTTCATTTACAAAGACTTTGAAATAATGTTTTCTTATTTGGAAGAGCAAGTCCTCCATCCCCCACCACTATTTTTTTCCACAGTGTGTTTTGACCATTCTCAAATGCTTATTCTTTCATAGTGAACTTTCCTTAGAAGTTTCTTCTGAGAATAGAAAAAAATAGAAGATGGAAAAAATTTGATGTGCATGCTGAACGTTATAAGGGCCTTTAAGAACTATCTATAAACAAAACACAGTAAGATATTTTAATTGAGCCACTTCTTTATCATATTTTCCTTGACCAATTAATACTTCACATTTTTGATGGAAGAGAACAATCATCCCATAATCAGAACAGTATGTGTTCCTTAGCTTGCAGAAGAACCACCCACTGAAATATGAGACTTCTCCCACTTACAACCTCCCACTTAGACTATATAGCTCTGAGTGGTAAATGCTGCAAATCTAGAGAAATAGTGAGTTACACATTTCATTTTTTTAAAAATCAGAAAGCCAATAACTTTGGTGGTGAATTCTTCTCTAAATTTATCAATGAGAATACTGACACTTAATATTTGAAGGATTCTGTTTTATATTTTTAAACTCAGGTCTCTCTATATATCACACTTTCAAATGATTCAAAACACTGATTCCTTGCAGAGAATGAATCTTTCCTTTCCAAGTCTCAATTTTCCTCTTGTATGTTTACACTATTTAGTATTGTAAAACCCTCCCATGACCACCTCACCATTCACTGTCTTATTTTCCTATTTTATTTCATAGCAAGATTCCCTAAGGCACTGGCATACATCAACTGTCTCAACTTCCTCTCCAGACATTGCTTGAATGGAGTAGAAAGAGCACTGCTCTTGAAGTAGGAAATATTATCTACATTATTCACTGCCTGTATCATCTTAAATAATGAAGTGAACCTTCATAAATTCATGTTTACTCCTGTCCTGAATGCAAATAACCATACATGCTCCAAAGTCTTCTTAAGAATTTGGGAAGACCCAGAGGAATTGGGTGGAGAGGGAGGTGGGAGGGGGGATTGGGATGGGGAATACATGTAACTCCATGGCTGATTCATGTCAATGTATGACAAAACCCACTGAAATGTTGTGAAGTAATTAGCCTCCAACTAATAAAAATAAATGAAAAAAAAAAAAGGAAAAAAAAAAGAATTTGAGAAAAGTTATTATTACATATTTTTATTTACTCCCTTCTTCAGTGCAAGCTGTACTCCATCTTCTGCTGCAATTTATCCTCTTAAAGATCACTGTTAGTTACCCCTTTCTGGAAACTGACCTTAATCTTGTGCTTTTCTGGGTTTTCTGCTATTTCCACCAACTATTTCTTTCTTTTATAAGAGTGAGTACTTTTAAAGACTCAAATCTTGGCTGTCTATCTTTTCTTACTCTCTCTCTTTCAGAAAATAGATTCTTTTTATTGCTTTCCTGATTATGATGCTCAACCCCTCCCCACCCCGACCAGTTCTATTTTCCTTTCTCAATTCCAGTTTTAAGTGCCTACCTCACTATATGTATCTTCTTCATTACATTTGATCTCTTAATTCTTAGGAATAACTTTTAGATGAAAATGTACATTTTTGCCCTTGCTTCTCAAATACCCAGAGTGATTCCTTGTGGATTACTCTAGAATAGGATTAAATTAAAAAAGAAAAGAAAATGGAAAAAAAAAAAAAAAGACCTGTATTGCAACGAACTTACAGTTCTACCTGTTGGACCTATTATACCTTCTTTGCCAAAGGGGCCAGTGTTTCCCTGTTGAGATAAAAAAAAAAGAAAAGAAAAGAAGTCAGTTTCATTGCCAGTATAATTCAGAAAAATTCTAGAAAATGTCTTGCACAATAGCAAAATAGTCCATGTCCACATAATTCCAGTTTTTATTACAAAATCTTATGGTGTTATCAGAAATCATAGTAATTTTGATCTGAATAAATTCTGCATATTAGTATAATTTTCCATGGAGGAGAATTAACCTATAATTTCTAACAAGCTGGGAAATCAGTATTGCAATTTTTATTTGGTGATAGTTTCAATGATGCCATTTTATATGTATGCCATTGCATAACAAATGCAATTGCTTTAAAAGAAAGACTACAGAGGGTCATGTATATAATTTTAAATAAATTTATTTACAGATGTTGAAGGAGCAACTGTCTAAGTGGCATGCAGCGTGGAGTTGATAGAAATTATGGGAAAGGACCAGAGGGCATCCTTATGACCAATTAAACTTGGTTCCTTCATCAGAAATAAGAATGCCTAATTCACAGGGCCATTGTAAGAATTAAATGTGAAAACAAGTTTCAAAGTGTAAGCTGCTACTGGATTATGAAGATAACTTTGAATAAGCTGTATGTCTAGTCAACTCCTCCCAAAGATGGAGTGTGTCATTTCTTAATAAATACAAAATACTTACTTTAGCTATTTTCCCTCAACCCCTATTCCCACTCCCACTGGCTGCAAATTTCAGTGTCTCTAGCTCCACTTGACCTGGAATATATAAATGTGAATATCTAACAGGCTTTCTCTTTGTCCATCTCCTGCCAAGGCACAGAAAATACTATCAATGGAGGTAATTATAATGCTATGCAGTCTACTGATTCATATCAATGTATGACAAAACCCACTGAAATGTTGTGAAGTAATTAGCCTCCAACTAATAAAAAAAATCAATTAATTAAAAAAAAAACTTTAACATTAAGTTGGCTTAGAATGAGAGAAATTATCCAATACTCTAAAAAGTAAATGTAATGAAATCACATTAAACATGAAGATATACTTTAAGTGATAATTTTATAACATGGTACACAAATCTCAAAGATTTACAATCAAGAGGCTTGATTTCTTAACCTAATCAAATATATCCTCTATACTGGCTTATTACTGGAAAAAAAAGTCAGTAAAGCTTTAATCTAATAAATTTGACCATGATCTATCTGAAACAATGATTTATTTTTTAAAATTTCAGAGGTATATATAAACTCTAGAAAGAGTATACCCAAAGAGCAAAGAGCAAAATACTGTTTATTTTTATCTAAATGTGTTCAAAAGATGAGGTGCTATGGTATTAACTACCTAAACATAACTTTGAAATGGATAAGAATTAATCTAGATATCCTACATTAATTTATTTAACCACCAAATATTGGTTATTGAGCAAGCACTAGGCACTAGGTCACTTAATATTCATCCTACTTTTCAATCATGCAACTAGCAAGCAACCTCTAATATATTATTCAGTCAATCAGATGTGGATTCAAATAATGATTCCTTTATATACTAGCCATATATGACATTCAGCAAATTACCTTGTGGAGATTTAGTTTCCTTATCAGAAAAATAGAGATAATAGCTTCTCTCATGGGACTTTTATAAGGAATAAATGATATAAGGACAAAAACTGAACACCAGTATTTTGTACATAATAGTTTTTTGCTAAATATTAATCTAGCAAGACTTTTCACTTGTCTCTATAATGACTTAATAAAGGAACATTTACAATTATAATTTATTTGTGAGCTAGTTACCAAAACTTTATTATTGTAGAGCTGATAACATTTCTGGAGCTGCAAAGCAGTATAGGCTTAGATCCTGGCTTACAGACACACAGCACCTAGTATGACTCTGCTTAGGACAGAGGCTAGACAAGCAGCCAACTTCTCTTGGACAATATCAAGAAAAGATTTAATTACCTGAGAACTTATTTGCACCTGGAGAAGTGTTGAAAGGGCTCTATAAATAAACATTTCCCATGACAACACTGCTTTTTGTATTATGGAAAACAATTTATTGGAACAGTTAGGGGAGGGGTGTAGGGTTTCTAAAAATTGACTTTTCATTTAATATTTGCACAAGACAGTGGATTTTAGTTGTTAAGTCTTCAAGATCCAATCCTCTTGTGTCTGAACTGCTCACCTTCCTCTCTCCTGTCTCCACTCCTGCTTTAGCAGCTGCTATTAGTCATAGAGGGGCTTCCCTGGTGGCTCAGACGGTAAAGAAGCTGCCTGCATTAGTCATAGAGGAGCTACTACTACATTCAAACCAACGCTGCTTTTTTTTTTAACCTTTTTTTCTCTATAGTTTATAGATCATCTCATCAATTAGGAGAGTGTGGTTAATAAAAACAAAACTAAGAAAGCAAGGAAACAAAAATAACCAGTAACTGCTGGTGACTTATCTATGCTATTAATATTTATTTTCTTTACAGTTTACAATTTCAGGCACTAAACAGCTAATTGGAGTTCTTCTGAGCCCTGATCTTTCCAACTCTTTAATTAATTCCTCATCACTCTCTAGGGATACCCACCCTTGAGCAGAGTGATTGGGAAACATTTTTCAAAGTGTGGTCTGAGGAATTCAGGTCATAGACAAGTCTCCTCCAGGTGGTACATGAGGGTGGTCTCTAGTTCCTGGTCATATTAATGCTTATAACATGAAACCACTTTATGTTTTTGTTCCTGGTGTAAGTTAATAAATACATTATCCAGTAGTCATATTAATACCCCCTCCCTTTTTTTTAAAGAACCAAGAAGCATGGGTGGTCTGCAGGGTCTTTCGTTCAAACTAATATATGAACTAACAGAGGTTGAGAACCTCTCTGCATGTGCTCTAATGAATTTCTATTTTAAAAGTAATTTTATTAAGTTATTAATTTGAAGTATATTATTTGTAGAATTTATAACCCTAATTCCTGCAATGAGCAAAGAAATACAATACATGGGAAGGCAGAATGACTTCATACTTACCCTCTGTCCAACAGGGCCTTTAGGACCTGATATTCCAACAATGCCAGCATCTCCCTCGGGACCCTAGAAGCATGATTTAAAAAAAGCCAAAATATGAACATTTTACACTTGAAATAACCTTGTACCAATCTATTAAGAACTGGCCCTTAAAAAATGGAACATGATAGTTAATGATGTACAGGCTGAAGTATTTTGGAGGAATTGTACTGAGGTCTACAACTGTCTTTGAAATACATCAAAACTGGACTGAGATAGAGGGAGATAGGAATAGCTGGTTGGATGGGTACATAATAAAGTGAGTAAAATGTTATTGTAGAATATAGGTAATAGGTATATGCATGTTAACTCATTCTCTCAACTTTATGGTATGTTTGAAATTTTTCATAGTAAAATGTTTGGAAAAACAGAAGATACAGAAGCAAATTATTCAATAAAACTGCTAGGAAAATATATAGTTACATAAGTTTTAAAATTAACATTCAAAACTCAATTATATAATTCCATACCAACTGAAATTTTGCCGATTAAAAAAGAAAACAGAAGCTCAAGTCAGAGATTAAATATTGGTATTTCAACACCTTTTTTTTTTTCTAGATAACTAGAGACCAGTTGAAAATATGTAAGCATACTTTGGGACCTGGGAATCCTTGGAAACCCGTCAAACCTTGAATACCATGTTCTCCCTGTAATGTGAATAGAAATGATTATCATTATTGTATGATGGTGGCCTGGTATGCAGAATAATAAGTGCTCAGTGAATTTCTGAGTTGGCACCTACAGGTTGCCCTTTCATGCCAGACTCTCCACATGGTCCTTGATCACCTTGTGCCCCTTGGTAACCTCTTTTACCTGGAATTCCAGGTTGACCAGGCAGCCCTTGTTCACCCTAGGGACAAAAAAAAAAAAAGAAAGGTAATCTTGACTTTAGAACCTATAAACATATTATTTTAAAATGAAACCTAAATTCTGGCCCATCCTCAAGCATAGTGCAAGGCACTGGGGAAGTCAAAACCTGCATGACCAATATTCTCCACATACATAATATTTGATTACAATGAATAAGAAATGTGGCAGCAGGGGAAGGAGAATTCCAGAGATTGTGGTCATGACTATGGAAAGAGGAGGAGAGAGGGGGCCTGCAAGTGTGGGAGCAGGATAGTGGGGCTACAGAGAGGGTGTGGTATGTGCGGGGGTGTTTGTATGTGATGGAGCTTGTGTTTTATTTGAATGGAAATTATTTTGCTGTGTTTTCTTTACCATACAGAGATGATTCAGCTGATACCACAAACAGAGCAGACTCTCTTGAAATGTGAACCCTGGTTTTTGCCATGATTATTTTTTTCAGTTCCATCATTAAGAAATTTCCATTATCTGTTTCCCAAGATTCCTTTAATACCAAGCCTCTTTATCCCATAAAAGTTCCTCTTAAAGATATAATTATTGTTGTTTTGTTTTTAAAAGTCAAGTATTTTAAAATATATTTTTATTTTGTTTTTGAAATAAGAGTTGTAATAGCTTTTACAATTTCTAAAACTTAGAAATCATGTTCAATTTGTAGATAAGGTAATGAAAAATGATGCTTGGTAAACTCTGACTAAAGCTTTCAGATTAGAAAATTATCCTTCACTGTCTTGAGATAAAGATATAGCTTTGGGACTTGACAAATTGGATCTTTTTTTTTTTTTTCCAGATTCACACAAAAGAGGTAGTGATCTTATTTCTTTTCCCAATTTTAGCATTTGCTCAGCTATCTTTTTTTAGTGGAAAGGGATATTCATGGTATAAACATTAACAGGCTCAAATTGTAAATAATAGGTTGCTGAGTCATCTTTTTCAGAATACCTCAAAATTCTTCAGAAGTGAAGTCTTGAAAATCAAATTAAGAGATAATAATGATGAGGGTGCCAATGTCTTAATCCTGGTCTTTTATGAAACTGCATTAGATATTGCTCTAATGTCTTGGTTGTCTGGGTCAAATCTACAATACATTGAGATATTTCTAAGAGAGGTTTTGTATGGAAAGCCCATTAACATGTGACAACACTCCTTGCAATGAAGATTAATGCAGGACAATTACTATCACTTTGACTTTAAGAAATAATCTGTGTGCTTATCATATTTGTTAATTAGTTGGTTAGGTTCAGACTTAGTGGAATAGGAAGTATACCTGAGAAAATATGTAACTGGAAGTAAATAAGATTTTTCTGTTTTGGAGGAGAAGGTAGATGACAGAAAAGGAAGCAGAGACAAAATGAGTCAAAGAACATTTTTATAAAGCATCACTAATCCTGGGTTAATAAGTTGTTCCAGCAAATTACATGCTCTGTGGCTATCATGGGAGATGGCTATGTCAAGGCCATGCACTCTCCTTTTTTCCTCATGTGTTTTTTATTATTGGCCAAATTTAATTACAAGCTGTCAATCTCACCATCCTGTGATCTAGTCAATAAACTCAGGGCCAGGAGAGATGGTCAATACTGCTTATCCATCTGAACAAACATGCAAGTACCTTCGGTCCTTGAACTCCCGGGCTTCCTGGTGGGCCTGACGAACCCTTTGCTCCTTGAGGACCTAGAGACCCAGTCAGTCCTGTTCTTCCTGGGCTGCCTCTGATGCCCTAAAAAACAGATAAGAAATGAGGACTGGGGTAGTTCTTAGGATATCCATCCAGAGGCTTAATAAGTGAGGGAAGGATTGGTGTGCTGAAAGGCTGCCACTGATACCCTGCCCAAGTTTGGGAGTTACCCTGGGCTGCTTTCGCAAATAAAAGAAATGCTTAAATGATGTTTTGGCTTACCTGAAATCTCTAATTATAGTTAATATAATGGTCTTGGGTTTTAAAAATAAAAATACCCAGGCAGTACAAAGTCCACCAGTGTCTCCTGACTAAAGAGCTTAGATATGAAGCAGATTTGTTGTATTCTAACCTTTCGTATTACACTCTGGTGTGCATGACAACTCTGATAACTGATTAGTGTATCCTTAAGAAGGATATTCTTCTTATTGTGGTCATTATTTCTCAATATATACAAATACCAAATCACTATATTGTACACTTGAAACTTATATAACATTATCTTAACATTTCACTAGAAAAATAATATTCTCTTTCAATCGCATGATTCTAGAAAATTTGCTTCAAATAGCTTAATTACAAATAAAGTTAAGTAAGTAAACAATATTTCCTCAAAGCCAAATCCTAAAACAAGGATTTTTGTAGAGTTTGTGAGTGAAGGATAGTTATTACATTTTCATATGTTTAAAAAATCAAAGGAAGAATAACATTTCAAGACATAGAAATTATATGAAATTATAGTTTCCACATCTATAAACAAAGCTCATTCATTTATATACTGTCTGTGACTGTTTTGTGCCAAAATGGTAGAGTTCAGTAGTTGTAGCAGAGGCTCAATGGCACATATTACTTCCCACCTCTGATTGTTGCACTGCAAATTCCTATGATGCAATTATAAATTGACAAGTGCTTTGAGCAGAACATATATTGACTTGCTGTGAGATTTTATTATCACTGCATATCCACTGTATCAAAACAAAAAAAGAAGAAAAAAGTCGACTTTGTATTTTTAAGGCACAGTGGAATGTGGATTACTTTGTGATCAAGCGAGATGTCAAAGTTTTGTGTTTATTATGTGATGACACTAGAGCTGTACTTAAAAAAATACTATATACATCAACACTATTATACCAAGCACTTGACACAATATTCCCACTTCACAGAAATGTAACAGAAAAATTAGGAAAACTAAAATGGAGTATCTCATCACAATAAAAAATTCTTCTCAAAAATTTGAAATGGAGTTGCAACTAAAGTGAAGTTTATAAGTGGTTCATTTGTTAGTCCAACAATGAAAGTCGCTTATTGATAGACAATTAAATCATGCAGCAAAAATAAACTTGTTTGTTAGCCTTTTGGCAAGAACAGTTGCTTGAAATGTCAAGGACATTGGAGTACTATCAATAATCAATTAAAAATCAAGGCAAATATTTCCAAGTGATTTTCCTTGCCTCTTGATCAAATGATAGATGTTAGTAATACTACTATTTATTTGAGGAATCAATGCTGAGTTTGAAGTGTCTCCAAAGTTAACCCCTATGAATAGTTGGTGGAGTAATTATAGGTAAGAGTAACTTCAAGTAAGTTAAAAAACTAAATCAGTACAGCCTGATGTGGAATCTGCTACAATGTGATGATTGACAGTAACACATCAGAAAAAGATGAACTAGACAAATTAACAAAACTTGTGAATAAGTTAAGATATTTAGAGCCATGATTATTCATTGTATTTTATTCACCACCAGGTACTCTGAGGAAAATACTTGAATCTACAATATGTTATTGAGCCAGTACTGTCACGAGTGAACTCCATTGACTCTTGTAAATTTAACTTTCAGTGGTTTTGTAAATTTTTTTTGTCAAAATAGAAAGTGAATTTCTTGACTCTAATATGCAGCAGTTTGATGGCTTTGCAGGAATAAAGCTTTACTGGACTTTTTGAGATTAAGGCTCAAGTTTTTTTTTTTTTTTGTATTAGAACTGTCCTCAACCTCTATTACTAATGATATGTGGTTTTAGAAATTAAATTTTGCTGAAGATTTATTCAATATTTATCTGTGAATTCAACCCAAAACTGCAAGGCAAAATAATGCTCACGAGTGAAACATAGTGTGATAAACTCATCTTGATGACAACTATTTGAATCACAAGTAGTTCAAACAGCTTTATACACTTCCTCTGAAAAATTAAAACAAGTGAGATCTCCATTTCCACAAAAATTTTTGGTGGGTAGATATTCTGAGCTCAAACACTTTTAGTAGCATTTTTCAGATCTAGATGCAAGAAATTTCTCTATTTCAAAATGAATTTAACTATATGAGGAGTTTCAACCGAAACTTCAACTGGAAATAACTAATGTACAACATAATGACATGCCTAAAAGGCAACTATCAAGAGAAGAACTTAGCAGAATTTTATAAATTCTTTCCAAGCAATGAATATGCTAGATTAAAATCATATGCTCATGAACTGCAATATTTGGCAGTACATATCTATGTGAAAAAAATGTTCAAAGATGAAATATGTAAGACATGCAAAATATCATTATGTCAGCATTAACAAATGAAATATTAATGACAAGAAACTGTAATAAGCTAAATGTTATCTCCCATGCAAAAGAATTCCGTTTTTCTCATTAGTAGACTTGTATCACAAAAATTATACTAAATCAATATTTTAAATCCATAAAAATTTATTTTCTTTCTTGTTACATAAGTTCTTAAGCAATACTCTTGATTTTGCTTTTTGCCTTGCAAACTCAAAAACAGTTATTAATATTTACAGAAAAATTTTTCTGACCCCTATTTTAGGAGATTATTATTAACTTTCTGAGTTGATTCCTGGGATACTAAATTGGGTTGCACAATAGTTGTTCTATGCATTGAACAACATTTGCTAAATATCATCTATGTATAAGGAAGGTACCATGGGAAGCCCTGTGAAAAACAAACAAGATGTGGTTTTTATTTCTAAGAAGCCTAAAATTAAGTGAGAAAGACTGTAATATATAAATAGTTCTAATAAAGGCAGAAATTTAAAAAAAAAAAAACATGAGAAAAGAGATATAAAGTAAATACTAGGGAGGTTCTGAAGAGGGGAAGTTACCTCTGGCACTAATCAGAAAAGGAAATACTGAGAAGGTAGGCTTAACTGGAATATAAGATAAAGATATTTCCCTAAAAGTTATAAAAGTGGTAGGAGAGATGACTGGCTCAAGATAGGCTAGAGTCATTTCTGTGGAGAGCCTGGCTGGCAGAATAGGATTTAAAGGGTAAAGCTAATTTTGAATTTAATGCTAAAGCATTTTTCCTTTTTTAAAAAAAATCTCCTCCAAATCATCATGTATCTTTTTATCCTCTTACTAATGGCAAAAAATAGTACAATATACTTAAAAAATTACCTTTTCAAAGTAGATTTTCCTTATGATCATAAAACACTAAAATAAGAATAAAATTGTATTTTACATCACTAGGTGTCATGTACTATGCTTGGTGCTTAAGGATATAGACTCTCATTCCTTAGCTTGACCTTCACATCTTTCTTTGTCCCAATCTACATCAACCATTTTCTCTCTCACCACTTATCTATATTGGTGGTTCAATATTTGTAAGGAACATTTATGAGGGTAAAATCTTGATAGAGGGAAGGGGAATGAGGGTGGAAGGTGGGGAGGGAGAGAGATCCACATTGTGGATTTAGGATTCACGTGGTGTGGTTCTTCAAGGTTGCTTGCACCTTATCCTAAGCTTGTCAATGCTAGCTCTTTCCCTTTGATTTTTTTTTTTTTTTGCCTTTTGGCTGAGGCATGTGAGATCTTGGTTCTGGATCAGGGATCTAACCCATGTCCCCCTGCACTGGGAATTGGGAGCACAGAATTTTAACCACTGTACCTCCATGGAGATCCCTCCCTTTTCTTCTTACAATGTGTTTTACATTGATTTAATTTGGTCTGTGAGCCTTTTGGTTCCATACCTCTGGGGTAGGTTATCTGGTAGTGTACTTTCCATAGGAATGATGAGAACCGTGGAAACAGGAGATAATGCCATTTAAGAGCTCATCATTACAAATGAAAGCAAACCTATTCATAGTCATTTGAGATTCTAGGATACAGAATTTCAGAAATGTTTAGGAAAGACCTAAGTCTTATACCAATTGCCAGGATTCTGATAAGAATACGACTACAGGAAAATCCAGTTTTAAAAACAAAGTTTGGATGAACAATGCTCCTCCCAGTAAAAAGAGGTTAAAAAACCCGAAGATGCATGAGACAAGTGCTCGGGCCTGGTGCACTGGGAAGACCCAGAGGAATCGGGTGGAGAGGGAGGTGGGAGGTGGGATCAGGATGGGGAATACATGTAAATCTATGGCTGATTCATATCAATGTATGACCAAAAAAAATAAATTAAAAAAAAACAAAAAACCCGAAGAAACCAATGGCCTGAAAAGAAAGCTGATTTTACAAAGTCATAAACAAAAGATGAAAGGAAGAAAGAAAACAACTACAGCAGACCAACAAAGTAACTTCAGAATTAAACTAGCTGAAAGTTGTAAAATATGGATCAGTATAATTTTTTTTTTTTAATAGTGGGTTGTCTTTCAAGACTGAGTGTATCCTATGTCTGGATGTATTAGAGAAGTAGTGGATTCCAGATGGAGAGAACACATAACATGTGAAAGATCACCCTAGATGATTTTAGGACACCACAACATTCTACAATTCTAAAATAGTACCACTTCACCTCACTTTATTTGTAATTTAGGCATTGAAAAAAAAAAAGTTTATTCTCAAACAGAAAAAAAAAAAAATCTATCTTTTGGATGACACATGAACAATGGACAGTCAGAGACTGCCAAACATTCCAGAAGTCAATAAGTATTTTTAGTGAGGATAATAAAGGCCATATGCCTAGTCCTCAGGGTTAACTGTGCACTACACTAGGAGTTTAATTTTACTTGCAGTACTATCAGATATTTCACACAGCACAAAAAATGTGTTCCAAATCATTTACTATTCACACTGGTTTCTTAGAGAAAAATCTGAGGAAAGTAGCAGAGTGTTCTGTACAGAGTTCCAAGCAATGTTTCATACAAGTAGAGAACAAACATTTCTTATTATGAATACACAGATGGATGAGTGATTTTGTGTTCAAGAGAAACAGATGCTAATCCCTATGAATTCCAGTATCTTCTAAATGATTTGTCTAAAACCAATCAGCAAAGGATAAGTCACTCTGAGCAAATTTTAAAAAGCAGATAAAATCAAAATTACCATTAATTTGTTCAGAGATGCTGAGACCAATCAACATTTTACCCGAGTCTTAGAAATGTTAATAAAATGGTAAAAGTACATGATGTCGCAAGGCCAGAAACCTCCATTATCCTGAGGTAGGAGCTAGCCTCCCTGCTGAGAAGGGTTTTGACTCTGTAGCAAAGTGTCAATTTTGACAGGACTGAAGCTGATGGCTGCTTAAGACTTGCGTCTCCAAGGAAGCAAGTACTTGGATCAGTAATGACAGACTCAACCACCACCACAAGAGTTACATCTGTGGAGAGTCTTTTTATCTGTAATGGCAATATGGTTGTGTTGTTTTATCTAATCTGATGTCAGTTATGAAAAGAAAATGAAGTTGCTTTTCACTTTGACTTCTCTGCGAGGAAAGGAAGGAGTAGCTTAAATATAAATATGCCGTCATCCTGGAACTAAATGTAAAGATCTGGTAATGAAAATGGGGCTATCCGTACACATCAGAGGATAGGCACAGAGAAAAATTTTGGAACAATGATGACTACTTTGGATATAATAGTGAAATATACCACTGCTGTTTGAATGCCCCCTGGTTTAGCTGTCTTATTCTCGTTAGAATGGAAACAAACATATTAAGAAAAAGAATGTGTGAAATAAAGGTTGGGCTTCCCTTGTGGCTCAGCTGGTAAAGAATCTGCCTGCAATGTGGGAGACGTGGGTTCGATCCTAGGGTTGGGAAGATCCCCTGGAGAAGGGAAAGGCTATCCACTCCAGCATTCTGGCCTGGAGAATTCCATGAACTGTATAGTCCATGGGGTTGCAAAGAGTCGGACATATAAAACCCCACATTTTAAAGAGGGTTAGCAAATGAATACTATCTTTAAAGTTTTGAGTAAGATGAGAAATTTTTGATGTTAATTTTTTTGATTTTTCAACAGTAGATTGATAAATTTTAAACTACATAGAACTTCAAATTGGTTTTGATGTTTTATCTAAAATAAAATTACTAGGAAAAGAGTTTTATCTTTTCCCTACTGCCAAGAACACTCCCTTGTGCTCAATCATATGTTTATATAGTTACTTGCTATATGAGAAAACAGTAATTAAAACTAATGTAATTTCTATAGTACAAAAAAATTAATATGATGACCTATTTTTGGGAGGGGGGGCATAATATTAGGCAAAATTAGTGGGTTTTCCCCAGTGGCTCAGTGGTAAAGAATCCACCTGTAATAAAGGAGCCACAGGAGATGCTGATTTAATCCCTGGTTTAGGAAGATCCCCTGGAGGAGGGCATGGCAACCCACTCCAATATTCTTGCCTGAAGAATCCTACGGACTGAGAGGAGCCTGGCAGGCTACAGTCCATGGGGCCGCGAAGTTGGACAAAACTGAGTGACGGAGCACAGTAGTATATACATATATATATGCACATATAAATATATACACACATACACACACATGCATACAACATAAAAGTACCGTATTTTTAAAGCCAGCAAACCAATGGGTTATAAAAATAGTACTTCGTTTCCTTTACTCCAAGCAACTGAAAACACTTCTGTTTAAGTAGGAATTTCTCATTTTATTTGGCTTACTAAATATATCCCTCTTTGGAAAAAACTGGCTGTTTAAAAATACGTGGGATAGCAATTATTAGGTGATTATGTGCAGGGCTATATTACGCATAAATATTGTAGCATTTATAACATTTTCTTGCAAGGGCAATCATAAATAATGTGGCCAAATGTTAGAAATAAGATTTATGAATGAGCTGTATACTAAAATTAGGAGGTAACTTTAGTTTTGAATTGCTAAACCTGTTAAAGCCTGTGGAACTCAGAGTGGGACTGAACTGAGGCATGTCTTAAGGTAGTGGAGACAACTCTGCCTGAAGGTCTGTTCTCAAGAGCATACACAATTGACTCTTGTTCCGTTTTAATAGATACAGGCATTTCAACATTGTATTACCTTATAAAAATGAATTACTCATTCATAGAACAATTGATGGTTTATCGTTCTTGCAAAACAGTGTTTCAAATGCCACTAAAATATTGGACAACATTACTGTATCCTATGAAATCTCCTTTACCCAGGCCTCAGCCTGTAATCACGAGATTAATGGTGGGGGTGGGGGGGCAGGGATGAAGGAGGATATTTCACCTATGTCTTTCACTCGTAGCATGTCTAGGCAGTCATACCACTGTGAAGAAATGAAAATCCATCATTTATTTAAAAAATAATAAGTCTATATCCATACTATCTTACTTGATCCTCAGGTAATCCTGTTAACATGCCAAACTTTCTCCTGACTGCAGGTCTTTTCATTTGGGTCTTTCATATGGCAAGTTCTTCCCTCATCCTTTAAATATTTGGTTTACTCTTACCTTCAGTCCTTAGCTCAAGTGTAAGGCTTCTCAGTGAGTTCTCCATAGTCTACAATCTATCTTAAAACCTATTTACCATTATGCTTTCTTTCTTTCATAGCTCTTCCAATCATTTAGAATTAATTTGATTTGTTTATAGAGTACTACTCAATCATTAGGTTGTTTCATATTAAATTGTGATTTTTTAAGGTCAAAAATGGTTAAATGTCAGTAATTTCTTGCTGTTCCACGTATGTTCCAGGAGGGCAGTTGTTTGCCCATCTTGTTTACTGCTATCTTTCCTAACTCCAGGCTCATACTGTAACTGAGCAGGACCCTATGGGGTCTTCCCTAGGACAGTCCCATCCCCCCATATCCTCTGCTTTAGCTCTCCTCTGAAGTATCCACAGTATAATATCTGATGAACATTTCTTGAGTTGTTTCACACACATTCAAGAAGTGAAAGTCACTCAGTCATGTCCGACTCTTTGCAATCCCAAGGTCTGTAGCCCACCAGGCTCCTCTGTCCATGGAATTCTCCAGGCAAGAATACTGGAGTGGGTTGCCATTCCATTCTTCAGAGGATCTTCTTGACCCATGGATTGAACCCACGTCTCCCGAATTGCAGGCAGATTCTTTACTGTCTGAGCCACTAAAACTAAAATGGATGAAATTAACTACCTGATAGCTATGGGCATGTGGCCCCCAGTCCCACTGGCAGCTGAGGATTGACAATGTTAACCCCCCTCTGGCCACCCTGTAACCTCACAATGAACCAGAGAATTGTTTATGAGCCAAACACATATCCTGTGATAGCCCTCCTTAACTGTGCCTTTCAAAATGCTTTGCTGAAACTCATCTGAGAGTTCGGGGCATTTGAGCACTAGCTGTCTAGGGCTCCTTGTATGGTGACTTACAATAAACACTGCCCTTTCCTTCCCCACAGCTTGGTGTCAGAGAATTGGCTTTACTGCGTAGGCGAGTGGACCCAAGTTTGGTTCAATAACACTGGTAAGTACTAAACAAATACTTGGTTACTGAATGTTAGCCTAGCCAAGAAAATTATTACGAAAAAACAATAACTCAATAAGTGCATGCAGCCTACCAAGCACCTCACATACAACATCTCATTTGATCCTTATAAAAACCATATGAATTAGATATTACTGATTCCATTTTATAGATGATTCTTAAGTAGCAAGCACATCTTAATTTTAAACTCAGGTCTCTAAAGTTATAATTATTATGCAAAGAACATTTATTCTTCAAATATTTATTGAGTTTCTTCTAAATGGACCTGACACTATGCTAAGTACTAGAGATACAAAAACAAAACAGAACACCAGTTCTATAGCAGTTTACAAATGCCTGGTGAGAAAGACATTAAGATCATTAATTAGTGCCCATATGATCCATGCTCTGATGGAATCAGTGTACAGAGTGTACAGAAGTTTACAGTAGGCATGCTTAGCTTTGACTGAATAGTCCAAGGAAGGGTGCCTGAAAGAAATAACTGTTCAATTAAGTTCAATCCTGAAAGATTAAGACGTTTTCTTAATCTTTCTTAATCTTAACCTTCTTCCTAAGGTTAAAGATGGAAGAGTCTTCAAAGCAGAGGGAATATATTACATGTACAAAGGCATGAAAGTGGGGGAAATATACAGAATTTGGAGAAATGTCTAACAAATTAAGCATGATTGAAAAAGCATAGCACAATAAGAACACAGGCTCTGAATCTAGACTGTGTGCTTTTGAATCCTGGCTCTATTATTTATTGTGTGTGATTTTGAGCAATTTACTTAGTCTGAGTCTCAGCTTCCTTTTCTGTAAACTGAAGATAATAGCTATACCTACTTCATGGAGTTTTGGTGAGAATAAACTTCATATACACTCAGCACCTTGCACATAGCATTTAATAATTGTTAGACTAAAAGAGAAAGGTAGAATGTAAGACTGAGACCAGATCATAAAGAAACAATATTCCACAAAGAGTTCAGACTTTACTGGATTTGGAGTCATTGAAGAGTCAACTAAGAAAGTTACATCCTCTAGCAAATCTTTCATTTTGTTGCTAATAAGCAGCCCAATAGGCTGAGTTCTGCCTGTTTTGGAAGAGTTCTTAATGAGCAGAAAATGGGCCAAAACAAGCAGAAGGGTGGAGAAGAGGGAGAAAGCAGCAATCAGGATGAAGCCTAATGGGATACTCAACCCCTAAATAATCAAGAGGTGACAGGATTTGATGAATGCAGATCTGGCCCATGCTTGTATGTTTCTTCCTCCAAAATACTAAGAAAAAATAAATATATCTTCTTAGAAACAGAAGTTTCTTTGGGGTGACCAGCTCATAAGCTAGGGAGTACACCACCCAGAGGGGTGCCAGGACTGCTGGTGTTCCTAACAGAGGCTTCCATGGTGGTCCTGCCACTCTATGCTTGGATTATGAGTGGCTGATGAAGTGTGTTTTTCCTTCTTAGACTTAGACTACGTGGACACAATCCACGGGTGGAAAAATGCAAGACTTTCAACGTTCTTCAAAGACAAGCATCTCATTTTTGACAACACGTAAGCCTGTGCTTACCTGATGAAGTTCAAAGTCAAGATTGAAAGGCTTGGATTTGTCCCAAGTCGTTAGTTTCTTTCCCTCTTTTCCAATAACCAATGTTATTAGTTGCAGCAAAGAAAAATAAAGACGGGTAAGCCTTCATTTTGATGACAAATAGATTTATGCCCTTTCAGGGAAAAAGTTGTTTTCCTTTTTCATAAATGACTCAGGTACTATGCTAATACAGAAGCCCAGCTCAATGAAAACAGCATGGTAGACTCATTTGCTGCAGATGTGCTAAGTTGACTAGTCTCAAAACACTCATTTATACAGAATAAAATTCACACAGTCAACTGTGAGCTTCCCCAATACCATCCTTCAGTTGCAGTCACATGACCTTGAAGAAACAGTGAAACTGCAGTGTGAGTATGCCAGAAATTCTTTAATTCCTTTGGCCACATCAGAAAGAGAAAGAACATTGTTTAGGAAAATCAGGCACTTGCATAATCCTAGAAATCCCAGAATAAATATTTTTCTCAGTGGAAAAATCCAGCAGTCTTTAACGGTGAGCCAAAAAACACCATGGTGCCATGATTTGAAAAAAAGAAAATAAAAAAAGGAAAAACACACACACACAAAAGACCAATAGAATGATGTCCTTATCCTTTGTTGAAAATATTCCAGGTAACTTGCTAGTATTTAGAAATTATACTGTTTTCTCTTAAGTAGTTTTTCTATCACCACAGTAGCTTTCAGAAATAATTCCCTTAGAAATCACTTTTCCTAATGACTAGTTTAGCCACTGTACCTAGTTTCACAGAACAGACTAGTCCCTTATTAAGCATTATAATTTTAGTTTCATAACAAATATTCTACAAAGAGTAGAGACATTTGTAAAAAATATTTCTATATCCATAAATACCAATAGCATGTGTAAACCTTAGGGTTAAAAGGGGACTCCTTAAGGGAAAGTTATTTTGCTTTTATTTCAAAGGTTACGAAATGCTTCAATACTTTTAACCTCCTGATATTCTAAGTATGCACGTAATTCTTTTTTTTAACATTTTTTGAAAATGCTAAAAAGTAGGAGACAATGAGTTATGATCTGATACCTAATTGCTTACTAATGGAAATATCAGATGCCGCTCAATTTCATGGCCCTGGGAGGTATATTGTACGGTATTCAATATTATTGTAATTCATTTCATCTTTTCATCACAAAATTCAATGAGTTTTTAATACTCATATATAAAGGGATATGTGGCTCAGAATCTATTTTTTAAATGATCCTCAATTAGAAGTAGGATAACTTTCTAAGTGGAGCTAGAATATGCATGTTTTGTTGTCTGACTAATCCCTTGATTTCAAGTATTCAGCATCTCCATCTATACTAAGTTCTTCTAGCATTTAAATATGGTTAAGATTCTCTAATTTAAGAATAACTTTCAACCTTAGACTCAGTTTCTTCTCTAGTTATTTTCCTACCTTCTCCTTTAGAGCTGAATTTCTTCATTGAACTGTCTGCATATTTTGATTTCCTCACTACTCAGGCATTTACTCTCACTCCTCAAGCACTCGAGCCCTGTTTCTGCCTCCACTAATCAAAGAACATATTTACTTGCTCAAGTTACCAATGATTTCCATATACTAATATGCAACAATTATAATGATATCTTATTAGATTTCTGTACTAGTCAGGGGGAGGTCCTTATTTACAAACGTCAGAAAACAATTAAGCAAAAAGTTTACTGTAAAGACACTGAGTAGCTCATATAATCACAGATAAATCTAGAAAACCAGGTTTGGAAAATGGGTCAAATTAAAAGACAAGGCAGCCAGAATTTGGACACTATAGTGAGCACCACCCTAGCTCTTGGATGTTGATGCCAGTCATCCCTGGAGACCGAGTGCCACTGAAAGTTAGTGCTACTGCCACCAGAAGAGTGTCTCGTTATCCCTGGTTCTGTGTATTATTTTCTCAGTAGAAAGTGTAGGTGAATATACTTGACTGCTTAGGCTCTGGGTCATGGGCTAGCATCCTTGTTTCAAAAAGTAACTGCAAGGTGAAGGTCTGAAATTTTTGACTTCTGTAATAAAAGGTGGTTTCCCGTTAAGACTCAAAAAGAGAGAAAACACAAAAATTTCTGAACATAAAAATGGGATTGAGACACCGAGTAGCCAAAAAACCAAACCCAAAACAGAATAAAACATGTCCAACAGTCTCCCATGATTATTAGATGCAGCTGATGAATTTCTCCCTTGAAATATTTTTAAGCTTGCAAGACAAGGCATTCTTTTTCTATTATGACCACTCTATCTCAGACTCCTTTGTAGTCTCCTCTTCTTCTTTACATGACTTACAAATGATAGAATTCATCACCACTCGGTTCTAGACCTTTCTACTGCTAACCTAATATCTGTGTTTTTTCTTCATTTGCTCCCCATATCCACCCACTGCCTATCCTCTATGTTGTTAATCTTTCTCGGAGTCTCACCTTTATGGACTGCTTCATCTGATTCTCTTGTGCTCTGACTTCCAGTTGTGGTTGGCCAATGGGATGAACCACTAGGACACCAAAAGTTACCAGAAGAGAGAGGTAATATATTTTTTTCTCCCATCTCCTCCCAACTTGGGCATTCTGTCAGTGACTGGGTTACTTTCAACTATAGCTCCTGTAAGATTCTCCTTTTCTAATAGCTCTGGGTCTCAACTTGACTCTCAACCTGACATTATTTCTTTCCTTTAACCTTTCAGCTCTCAGGGTGGTTAACTAACTGCTTCCTACTGTTGATAGGCTCTGAGTTTACCCAACATCATTTAGTGACTGACTTAACCCTGACCATACTTTTATAATGAGTCTCTTCAAAATTCAAGCTGAGTAATTCATCTATTTCAAAACAGGACTTTGATTAATACATTTTACTAGGTTAATACTTTAAATTTATATTTGACTTTCTCTCTGAGCCCTAGCCCCAAATATCTAATTGCTCACTTACCACCTCCGCTCGAACGTCAGACCTCTCCCACAAAATTTGGGCCTCCTTCAGCATTTGCTTTTTTAGTGATGGGCACTACAATGCATTGAGTTAGAAACTTGAACAAGTTAGAAATTTAGAAGTTATCCTTGACATCTCCCTTCCTCCTGCACCTTCCATAATCAAGCATTGAAGTCACATTAAAGCTATGTCTTAAATACTGCCTAAATCCATCTACTTCTTTCCATTTCCGCTTCATCAGTCTAGTACAAACCATGCATATATATATATAGCCTGGAATATTGCAGTAAATAGTCTTCTTTTTAGTCTTCTGCATCTACTCCTGCCCCTTCCCATCCATTTTCCACACTGGAGCCAGAATAATATTCCTCCTACATTTACTACTCAATGGGATCCCACTGTTTAGATAATGCTCAGTATCCCTGATAATTCTTTCATTAGTCACCATGATGCTGCTCTTGCTTACCTCAACAGCACCAAACTGTATCATTCTTCACTTTGCTCACTAAACGTTAGCCACAACTGACCTTCTTCCTCTTCTTCTTCAATCACACTGTTCTTCCTAGCATTGTATATGCTATTGTTTCTACCTAGAATATTTCTTTTTTGCTTTCTCCACTCACCATTATGATTCCTAGTTTACTCCTACTTATAGTTGGAGTTCAATGTCATCTCTCTCTCTCCCCCTATATCTTCACATAAAACCACTTTACTGAGGTATAGTTAACATAAATTTCAAAATCTAGAACATGATAAATTGACACAAAGAATACATCTGTGAAAAAGTACATTAAAAAGAAGGTATATCTACCACTCCCAAAATGTTCCCCTCTCCCTCTGTAAGTCCTCCTCACACACACTTTCCTCTCCAGGAAAACAATGACTTACTTTCTGTCTCTACAGATTAGTTTACAGTGTCTAGAATTTTATATAGGTGGCAGTATACAGTATGTCCTCTTTGCTGTACCTTTTTCCCCACTCAGAATCATTATTTTGAGATATATTCATATTGCAGTATGTATCAATTGCTCATTCTTTTTACTGCAGAATAATATTTCATTATACATATGTACCACAATTTGTTTAGCCATTTACCTTTTGATGGACACATGGATTGTTTCCAATTTGGGGCTATTACAAAGAAAACTACAACAAATATTCATGTGCAAGTTTTTGTGTGGACATATGCTTTTATTTCTCTAGGCCAGTTCAGAATGGCTGGTTCATAAGTCAGGTGTACTTTTAAAGTTTTAAGATAATGCCAGTGTATTGGATAGTTGACATGTTAATAGTATTGAGTCCTCTGATTCATGAATATAGTGTATACATCATTTATTTGAGTCTTCTTTAATTTCTGTAAGCAATGTGATATAGTTTTCAGTATCAACTTGCATATTTTAGGGGGGTTAGATTTTAACACTATAGTAAATATTGCTTTTTAAATGTCAATTTCTGATTGTTCAGGAATACAATATATAGGAATACATTTCATTTTTGCATATTGATATTGCACCCTGCAGCCTTGCTAAATTAATATTTGGGTTTTTTTGTAGATTCCGAAGGATTTTCTATATAGATGATCATGTTATCTGTGAATAAAGACAGTTTTATTTCTTTCAGTCCAATCTGGTGGCTTTTCCTTTTTCTTTTACTGACTAGAACCACTGACAGTGCTGAATGTCTCATGTAAATGTAAGAGAATAATAAACATATCTGTTGGCATATGAGGCCTCAGGTTTGTCTCACAAACACCTACACAAAAAATACTTCTTGGAGGAAGTATTCAAATAATAATAGAAACAAATTCAGAAGATTCTATGAGAAATACTGAAAGTAATAGTGACTAAATAGTTGCATTTACTACTCTGTTAAAAAAGAAACAAAGGATATAGAGAAGTAAATGCATGAGGATTAAGTCAAAATTCAACCTTATATTAAAAACCAATGAAGAAAAAAAAAACCGATGAAGGGAAAGGATGGTTTATTAGAAACAAAAGGGCATGCGAGCAAATAAAAGTATTTGTTTTGTTAGAGGGAAGACACAATTAGTGACATATTAAACAAATAACTAGAGTTAAATAAATACATATTTGGTTCTTAAATTCAGGGCAACTGCCACCAGAACACCAGCTGAAAGAGAATAGATAACTTTTAAACCAGCAGAAGAGAATTCAATCAATACAATGAAAATCAGAAAATAAGAAAAAAAGAAACAAACAACCCAGAAGATAGTACAGGGCAAGGAAACTAAAGAATAAAGATGGCAAAATATTCTTAATGGAGGAATTTTAGATGCATTCTCTCTAAGACTAATAGTAGGATGTAATAGGATTTCTGCTATTATTAGCAGTGGTAAGATGTCTACTATTACTGCTACATTTGCAAATAGTAGTGGAAGTCCCTATCAGCCTGTGTTGAAAGAAAAAAAAAAAATTGAGTTTAAGGGTTAAAGTTGCCAATGTTTGAAAATATTACCACCTAAAACCCCAATAGGATCACAATAGCAAGTTATCAGAAATAAAAAATCCAATTGTATAGAAGATAATGTAAATCAGTAAAGGAAAGACACATCCATCTGAATGCAGAGTTTCCAGAGTAGCAAGGAGAGTTAAGAAAGCCTTCTAAAGTGATCAATGCAAAGAGACAGAGGAAAACAATAGAATGGGAAAGACTAGAGATCTCTTCAAGAAAATTAGAGATACCAAGGGAACAGTTCACACAAAGATGGGCACAATAAAGGACAGAAATGGTACGCACCTAACAGAAGCAGAAAAAATTAAAAAGAGGTGGCAAGAACACATAGAAGAACTATATTAAAAAGATCTTAATGACCTAGATAACCATGATGGTATGATCATTCACTCTGCTAGAGCCAGACATTCTGGAGTGGGAAGTCAAGTGGGCCTTAGGAAGCATCACTATGAACAAAGCTCGTGGAAATGATGGAATTCCAGCTGAGCTATTTCAAATCCTAAAATGATGATGCTGTGAAAGTGCTGTAGTCAATATGCCAGCAAATTTGGAACACTCAGCAGTGGCCACAGGACTGGAAAATGTCAGTTTTCATTCCAATCACCAAGAAAAAGGCAATGCCAAAGAATATTCAAACTACTGCACAATTGCACTAATCTCACACACTAGCAAGGTAATGCTCAAAATTCTCCAAGTTAGGCTTCAACAATATATGAACTGAAACTTGCAGGTGTTCAAGCTGGATTTAGAAAAGGCAGAGGAACCAGAGATCAAATTGCCAATATCTGTTGGATCATAGAAAAAGCAAGAGAGTTCCAGAAAAACATCTGCTTCATTGCCTATGCCAAAGGCTTTGACTGTGTGGATCACAACAAACTGTGGAAAATTCTGAAAGAGATGAGAATACCGGACCATCTTACTGGCCTCCTGAGAAACCTGTATGCAGGTCAAGAAGCAACAGTTAGAACCGGACATGGAACAAAAGACAAGTTCCAAATAGGGAAAGGAGTATATTGGGATACAAGTTATACAAGGCTGAATATTGTCATCTTGCTTATTTAACTTTTATGCAGAGTACATTATATGAAATGCCAGGCTAGATGAAGCACAAGTTGGAATCAAGATTACCGGAAGAAATATCAATAACCTCAGATATGTATATGACACCACCCTTATGGCAGAAAGCCAAGAGGAAGTAAAGAGTCTCTTGATGAAAGTGAAAGAGGAGAGTGAAAAAGCTGCCTTAAAACTCAACATTCAAAAAATGAAGATCATGGCATCCAGTCCCATCACTTCATGGCAAACAGATGGGGAAACAATGGAAACAGTGACAGACTTTATTTTCTTGGGCTTCAAAATCACTACAGATGGTGAGTGCAGCCATGAAATTAAAAGACACTTGCTCCTTGGAAGAAAAGCTATGACAAACCTAGACAGCATATTAAAAAGCAGAAACATTACTTTACTGACAAAGGTCCATCTAGTCAAAGCTATGGTTTTTCCAGTAGTCATGGATGGATGTGAGAGTTAGTTTATAAAGAAAGCTGAGAGCAGAAGAATTGATGCTTTTGAACTGTGGTGCTGGAGAAGACTCTTGAGAATCGCTTGGACTGCAAGGAGATCCAACTAGTCCATCCTAAAGGAAATTAGTCCTGAATATTCATTGGAAGGACTGATACTGAAGCTGAAACTCCAATACTTTGGCCACCTGGTGTGAAGAACTATCTCATTTGGAAAGACCCTGATGCTGGAAAAGATTGAGGGCAGGAGGAGAAGGGGATGACAGAGGATGAGGTGGTCAGATGGCATCACCGACTCAATGGACATGAGTTTGAGTGAGCTCTGGGAGTTGGTGATGGACAGGGAAGCCTGGCGTGCTGCAGTCTATGGGGTTGCAAAGAGTCGGACATGACTGAGAGACTGAACTTAAATGAACTTAGAGCTAAATAAGGGCACTGGGTGGAGAAAGAGTAGAACTCTATGACAAGGGACGGGGATATCTGACCAGACATGGGCAAGACCAACAAACATGGGCAAGACCAAGAACTGTGAACCTCCAATCCCCCTTAGTCTTCCTTGCCTGTGGAGATAGCGACCATGCTCAAGCATCTGGAAGCACCATTAACAGACTGAAGGATTGGCAATTTGAAGCCTTGACTCAGCTGCGGCCTAGTCAATGAGGTTGAAGTGCTATAACTTCCCTAGCATACTGCATAGGAAGGGTCCAAAGGCTCAGGAAGATAGAAATGTGGAGATAAATTTATCATGTACGATCTGATCAATCACCCTCTAACAATGGCTCCTGAAAGGGATCAAAGGACACTCTTTACCAAGGTGTTAAGAAATCTCAGTATAAGTTTCCCTTATTTAAATAGGCGGCTTCCCTGGTAGCTCAGAGGGTAAAGTGTCTGACCTCAATGTGGGAGACCTTGGTTTGATCCCTCGGTTGGGAAGATCCCGTAGAGAAGGAAATGGCAACACACTCCAGTCTTCTTGCCTGGAGAATCCCATGGACGGAGGAGCCTGGTAGGCTACAGACCACGGGGTCGCAAAGAGTCGGACACGACTGAGCGACTTCACTTCACTTTACTTCACTGGACTCTCAGTGGTAGAGTCTAGGTGACAGGGCTTAACTATCAGAGAAAAGGTAGAAGCAGTTATTACAATAAGCCACAGGATGGAGCAGAACCAGATGGTCCGACCACAGAGATCTGTGGTGATTGTTAGTTGATCAAAGAGCCACAGAAATTAAACATGCAATATGCTAGTATATTGATATATAGGTAGGTCTGCATAATCCTGATTTAAGTCACTTTACTTGGGATTCAGGACCTCTCACTAAGTTCCCAGTCTCAAGCCAGTTCCTAGACCAGAACCTTTTGACTGAAGGGTGTTGGTCCTTTAATGGACCAGAACCTGGTGGTCCGGAGTCAACGACGAGAAAGTGAAAGAAGGAAAGAGGCTAATATTCCCTGGGTTACACAGCTGGCTTTTGCATTCCAGGGAATCAGCCAGAAATAGAGAGATAAAGAGAAAGAGAGGAAGAGAAAGAAAGAAAGACACAGGGGCCAAATCTCTGATGGAGCAAAGGTGTTTTAATCAACATGGTGCGGGCATGTATACTGTCTTAAAAGGTAGTTATTCTCAGCAAAGATAAAGATTAAAATTCCAGACTTACAAAACACAAGGCGATCCCTATTAAAGAGAGATGAGGGTACTCATCACCATAATGAGAAACTAACAAAGGAAATGCCTGGATAAGGGCCAGAGGATTCCTGACAGAAAGGGAGGCAGGTTCTCTTTGAGGAAGAACCTGCAATGCAGTCATAGGTGTACACAGTGACTCTTGCCCTAAGCCATCTTCAGAGGGACTTGTGTTCATTTACCAGGTGACTAAACACTGGAAAAAGGGAAAGTCTCAACATTTTGGGGGATGTTAGATATTGGATTTGAACTGATAATAAACCCTGGAAACCCAAAATATCATCAGGGCACTCTGGTCAGAGTGGAAAGTTTATGAAGGCTAAGTGATAAACAGTGATAAATGCAGTTTGGGCCTGATATCTTCTCCAAGTAGTTTCAGCAGGGTTACGTGCCCAGTTGTCATTTTTGTATTTTTTTTGTATTTTTTTTCCTCCAATCTCAGAGAATAGTGAAAATTCCTAACTCATAAAGTAAAGGCTACTGTAGTAGAAAGGTAAGAGACACATGGAAGCCCTTGCTTCCCACCCCTTCCTATCTCTTCCTACCCCTTTCCCCATAGTAGTATACCTAAGGTAACAGCACATCCATGCAGAAAACTGTGCACATTAACCACCACGTCCCTGTGGAAAATTGTAAATACTATTGCCAAAAGATGCAGGAGCAGTGATTCTACCATATTTCGCATCCATTTTACTCAACTGTTTGATGCAAATACCAGATAACTCCAACACTTAAACTTACAAAATTAATTGTGTGCTGATGTCAGTCACTGCTGCAGTTTCTGATATGGTGTCTTTACTAAACAGGATAGCCATTAGCAACAGCAGTTACTGGCCTAGTGAAATACTTCTTACCAATGTTTCTATCTGTAAAGATAATCAGAAGCAGTTTGCCTGCTTTCACAAGGCAGAGAGAGCTGTATCCCTTCAATGCCTTATCTCAGTGCTCTGTCAGCTCAGTTTCCTCTAACAAAACAGACCAGAGGGATATCTTAACAGTCTTGATAGCTCACAAAACATCTTGCAAGTCCATTAAACTGAGGACACTGTGCAACCTGGACTGAATAAGTGCCCTTAAAGACATGCCAGCAAAGTGAAAGTTGCTCAGTCACGTCTGACTCTTTGCAACCCCATGGACTATACAGTCCATGGAATTCTCTAGGCCAGAATACTGGAGTGGGAAGCCTTTCCCTTCTCCAGGGGACCTTTCCAACCCAGGGATTGAACCCAGGTTTCCCACGTTGCAGGTGGATTATTTACCAGCTGAGCCACAATGGAAGCCCAAAGATAAGCCAGAGGATAGAATTAAAAAGTTCACGATATTTGGTAGATCGAAGAAGTTCCTAGGTTTGGGGATATATCAGGATATCCTCTCTAAGAGACAAGTACTTTGCGTTGCTCAAAACAATAAAAGAGGCATGATGCTTGGTGAACCTCTCTAGACTTTACAGTCAATCTATACCACCTTTGGCTCTGCTGCTACAACCCATTTACTCACTTTATTGTGGTAAAATATATATAACATATATTTACCATTTTGACCAGTTTTAGATATATAGTTCAGAGGCAATCAGTACATTCACATTGGTGTGTAACCATCACCATCATCCATCCACAGAAACTTTTATGTTCCCAAAATGAAACTCTGTACCCATTAAACAGTAACTTCTCCATTTCCTTCTCCTCCCAGTCCTTCCATTCTACTTTCTATGAATTTGATCACTTTAGGTACCTTATATAAATGGAATCATATAATATCTTTACGTTTGTGTCTGGCTTAGGATAATGTCTTCGAGGTTTATCCATGTTGTAGCATGTGTCAGAATTTCCTTCCTTTTTAAGACAATAATATTCCACTGTATTAATATGTGTATAACACATTTATCTATTTCACTGTTGACACTAATGTGGGGTTGTTTCCATCAATTGATGACTATGAACAGTGCTATTATGAACACTGGGAAATTTTCTGTCCAAGTTTCTGCTTTCAGTTCTTTGGGGTATACACCCAGGAGAGGAACTGTTGCATCATACGGTAATCCGATGTTTAATTTTTCAGGACCTGCCATATTGTTTTTCACAGTCGCTACATCATTTTACATTCCTATTAGCAGTGCACAAGGGTTCCAATTTCTTTACAAACTTACCAACAATTTTCTTATTTTATAATTTTCTTTCCTTTTTTGGGGGGGTGGTTAATAGCTATCTTAGTGGTAGTAATTTGTTGTTGTTCTTGTTTATTTGCTAAGTCATGTCTGAGTCTTTGAGATCCCATGGACTGTAGCCCACCAGGCTCCTCTGTCCATGGGATTTCCTAAGCAGGAATCCTGGAGTGGGTTGCCATTTCCTTCTCCAGGGGATCTTCCCAACCCAGAAATCAAACTCAAGTCTCCTGCATTAGCAGGCGGTTTCGTTACTGCTGAGCCACCAGGGAAGCCAAGTGGTGTCTAATAGTGGTTTTGATATGCATTTTCCCTAATGATTAGTGGTGCTGAGCACCTTTCCTTGTGATTATAGGTCATTTGTGTATCTTATTTGAAGAAATATCCATTCAAGCCCTTTGCCAACTTGCTAGCTTTTGTGGGCCCTGAGGAAAAGACTGCAGCAGATTCAAGATGCCATGTAAGATACCTTGCTATTTGAATGTATGACTGAGTAGATCCAATAATATGAGAAGGGTCTGTAGCTGACAGAGATGATATATGCACTCTTTGGTAATCCCAATAAGAGAATCAGAGCTCATATTCATAAGGTTTTGTAGGTAAGTCATGCCTTCTTTGCCAAATGTAATCTCCCATTTGGAAAGCAGTTCTGGACTGTGTCTGGGTGAAGCTGAATTATCAAATAACTATGTGTCCTGAGGGAGAAGGCGATGGCACCCCACTCCAATACTCTTGCCTGGAAAATCCCATGGATGGAGGAGCCTGGTGGGCTGCAGTCCATGGAGTCGCTACAAGTCAGAAACGACTAAGAGACTTCAGTTTCACTTTTCACTTTCATGCACTGGAGAAGGAAATGGCAACCCACTCCAGTACTCTTGCCTGGAGAATGCCACGGATGGGGGAGCCTGGTGAGCTGCCATCTATGGGGTTGCACAGAGTCAGACATGACTGAAACGACTTAGCAGCAGCAGCATGTCTCCTGAACTGCTCATTATGATAGTGATATCTGATCCACTGAATCATAAAACTGGCTGTGTACAGCAGCATTCACGTCTAAATAGAAATAGTATTGGGCCCTAGTAGGTCCAAAAATCACAAATGAAATATGCAATCATGCAATCGAGATGTCCATGATGCTTGTTCTACTGCTTTACTACTGCTCCTTCCACTTTCCTAGAGAATTCTTTTAACCAGTTAGTAAGGGAGAAGAAAGCTCCAGCCTGTTTTATAGGTAAATCTACACTGAATTTCACCATCATTTACAAGTGGATTGCTGCTGCATTGAACTGTGAAAGATATTACTGAAAGAAACTCTTCCCAGTGGGCAGAGCTTGGGCAAACCTATATATGTGGGCAATCCATATAGCCATGTTTGTTGTTTGTAACCAAAGAAGCCCTGTTGATATGCTCTAGAGTTCTAACTGGGTTTTGCAATAGCCCTGAGTGTGGCCTCACCGTCTGGCTTTAAGTCCTCTTCATTCTGATCTATCCTATATTGAGCCAGTGACTTGGTTTCATGCCTTAGCCTTCACCCACACTGTCAATAAAACCAGTGTGCCAGATTCTAGAATATTACTTAGAATTAAAATGAAATCACTATCTTATTTGCATTGATTGTTTTCTGTATTAGCTTTCTCTCAGTCATTATATTACTGTCTTTGAAGTATTATCCTACTGAAGAAGGATGTAATTAGAAAATGTCTGTTATCATTCTGGAAACTAGTAGCAGGTAATAGTCATGTGCCATATTGCTGTTTTTATGCAAGAGAAAATGGTTCATATTTTTGTAAGTCCAAATCAATGTATTCATTCCATTTCCCAATTTTCAATCCTTTCCAGGGGGACCTGCAGGTGTCACATATTGCCAGAAAGAAGTTTTCACAATGAAGTATAAAGTGACCTGATATAAGAAGTAATGGATGACTTTGACCTGTCACTAGTGTCTGATAAATATCTTATATGCTGAATATCTGAAATTCCTATTAAACACATATACATAGGGTACTGATCTGTATTATCCGTATCTGGAATAAGTATCTGGGTTAGTGGTATTTTAGTCGAAAACAAATGAATTCCTCTTCCTGTAATTAAATTAATCTATTTGTTATTATTAGTATTTACAACTCAGTTATTAGCCTTATAGACTACTGGGCACATCCACATACGTACCACCTCCATGATTAAACTTGTGTTCACAGCAAAATATATAACATATTTTGAAATGTGGTTTTCCTTGTTTCAACCCTCAAAATCTTATTCAAAGCAATAAAATAAGATTCATTATAACATTTTCAGGTAAAACTTAAACAGAGACTCAGACCAACTCTTAAGCTTTTGATATTGTATGTTTTAAAATCCACAACCTCATTTTAAGACTATTACATGGTAAGCCTAGAATGTAGCATCTAAATGAAGGCCCAGGGCATGAGCTCCCTTTAAGACTGAGATCTCAAATCAAAGTCCTCTTTTAACCACACTGATGTTAATGGTAGAAGTTTATGAAGTACATATTTTAATTAAAAACATCAGCTTGACTTTCAAAGTTTTCTAGGCCTTAACCTGATGCTCTGATGTTCAGATATACTGTCTCCAAAACAAACAGAAACCAAGCTAAGCCTCCTTAAAAATATTCACCTTTCCAAATAGAATCTGGCTAGATATTTATTTCTTAAATAATTAAATTGGCTGGTCATAATTCAATAGATTTTTTTTAAACAAATGAGATAATTCATTATAGTGAAAGAAGAATATTAATTTGGGTTTGGTTTTGGTATAATCCCATGGTTCATATGAATAAACAACTAGGACTGATTTATTTAAGAAAAGAAAAACAGATTAATATACAACCATATCCAAATAGTAGAAAAGTAAAAGGATAAATTTTACTGGATTACTGAAATATGCGATTAATTATTCTCGTATTTCAAGTGGAAACAGAACATGGGATAACAATAAATATCCAGATTATAATGACCTTAGGAAGGAAAAAGGGAAAATGGATAAATGAAGACAAAAATATCATTTTAAGTTTCTGATCAAATAAATAAGATAGAAATTTGCATAAAAATAAGAATCTATATCATTGCTCATTGCATCACCAATGGATGAACACAGAGAAAATATTGACATAATTCTTATAAAATAGTGTGGCTATAAAAGTAAAGGGAAAATGATTTTGGCAGAGCTTACCTTGAGTCATTGCTAAGCCTGAAATGTTCCAAAGGTGGCTTAAGACATTTGATGAATTCAAAACAGTCAGCTTGTGTAGCCTTTAAAATATTACTTCTTTATGGTTCCTATTTACCAGCTTTTATATGTACTAAGAATGATATAAATTATTAATAATATGGGTTATTATATATAAAATATACAACAGAATGTACTCATTGACATTCCCTGAAAATCATAATCACAATTCCAAAATAATTATTATAGTAATGATTGGCTTAATCTGAGCGAATCTCAAAGCTAAGAAAGACAGCCAAAATATCTATGATCCTGTAAAGAGACACTTATGCGTAAGAAATAAAGTGTAAAAAACATTCAATCTACTCACAGGAAGTCCGTGTTTTCCTGGTAGCCCAATTTTTCCAGGGTTTCCTGAAATGCCTTCTGCTCCATGGTATCCTTGCATGCCTTTTGGCCCAGGTAGTCCTGGAAGTCCCTTGATAATTAAAAATTACTTGGATTATAGAGAGATGCTATACAGATATTTAAATGACAAATACTTTTATACTTATTAAGATAGGGGGTTACATTTTTAATACTCTGTCCCAGGACAAATTTTCCTATTTCCTGGATTCCTTAATAATTTACTATTTGTATACAACAGATTAGTCAACTGTCCTCTAAACAAAATGCCAAGCTAATCAGCAATTTACTTGGTAACATTTCTGCTTTAGTGTATTTTCTTAGTATTTCTCATTGTGCCAGCCCATGGTTTATCCAGCTATGGAGAAAAGATCAGCCCTGTGCACCTGTCTGCATAGAATACAGGCTGACATTCATCATCTCTAAAACTTCATACTGTATTATTTCCCCAAGAAATAAATTAAGGCTCTTTAATTGCCACTTTGAATTAGATAAATATACGACTGAATAAAGGTCTGAACATTTTGTTTCTATTCTTGAGGAACAAGATTTAATCTACAGGGATCTCTGATCTCAATGTGCTTATAATTTATATTCACTTCTTTACTTTTCTTGAACTAACACAGGCCACTCAAATCAGGCCCTTGGCTAGGGGAGACCAGCAGAAAGCCTTTGCTAATAAGCTAGTCAACACATACTTGCCTGGCCAAAGAGGAAATGAATGGCTAAGGTAAAATTAAACTTTGTTTTATGATGAAAGGATTTGAAGTTTTTTTTCTTTTTTTCCTAAGACTTTCTGTTCTGTTTCCCAGGGAAATGAGAGGTCAAGTTCTCTCACTAAAATCCAGGTCATGTCCTTTTAATCATGCTTGGAAATCTCTGACCTTTGTCACCATTTATTTAGTCATGACTCCAAGTTCCCTGTTTTTCAGTAGCTCATCATCGACAGTAGTAGCATGAATTCACAGACAGGTCTCCATACACCGGAAAATAACATCCTTCAACTGCAGTGACTTCTATTTCAACACCAAGCTTGGTTTTGAGCTAATGGTCATATTTTGTTCCCTCTGTGTTCCAGCAAGGGTTTAAACATTTTTTAAAGACAATGTAATTTATCCAACACTTCTCATAATTGGCTCCAAACTATTCTGCTCGCTAAAGTTGCCAATTCTATTTAGAAAAATAATGAAGATGAAGACAGCTTGTTACTTACAGGAATCCCAGGTTTCCCAGGAGGACCAGGAGCTCCTCTTTTCCCTTTAGGACCCTAAAGATGTGAAGCACTGTTGTCAATTGATTGCAATAAACAGATGGCACAGAAAAGAACTCGAATACCTGGATGCTACAAGCAAGTCCTTATACTCATCATTGGGATTGTTATTTAACTTTCCTGGGAGTCACTTTTTCATCTGTAAATGAGAGAATTTGACCAGATAATGGATGAATTTCCACCTGGCCTCCAAAAGGAGCTATCCTTATGGCTCAGGATGGTAAAGAATCTGCCTGCAATGCAGGAGACCCGGGTTGGGTCCCTGGGTCAGGAATATCCCCTGGAGAAGGAAATGGCAACCCACTCCAGTATTCTTGCTTGGAGAATTCCATGGAAAGAGGAGCCTGGTGGTCCATGGTCTGGCAGAGTCAGACACGACTGAGCAATTAACTTTCAAAGATTTATAGTTCTAAAAAGAAGCTGATTATTTAAACAAAAGTCCCCACTTGCAGGCAAGGCCTCTGTCTCCCTATTGAAATTGGTTAAGTACCTATTTAATTAATTCAGTGAGCATTCACTGGGGCTTCCCCAGTGGCTCAGCGGTAAAGGACGCACTGCAACGCAGGAGATGCAGGCTCTATCCCTGGGCTGGGAAGATCTCTGGAGAAGGAAATGCAACCCACTTCAGTATTCTTGCTTGGAAAATCCCATGGACAGAGGAGACTGGTGGACTACAGTGGATGGTGTTACAAAATAGTCAGACATGACTTTGCTATTTAGTGACAAAATAACAGCAACAAACATTCATTGACTATGAGGTACCAGGGACTCTGTTATGTGTGGGAGATGCAAAATTAAAGCTCCTGTTCCCAAGGCACTTAAAGTAGAGTGAGGGATATGAATCAATAACTTAAAATGTTCTATCTGGAAGTACAGAGAAGAACATACTTGTGAATCAAAGAAAAGATATTTATTTCTCACAGAGCTGCTTGGTTTTCCATGTGTGAGATGTTTTAAATTATAATTGATTCCGCTGTAATGGTCTGCCAGGATAGTTAGAAATTTGCCCTTGCAAATCATGCCATTATTCTCATGCTATCCTAAAATTATCTTAAGAAGAAAAATGTGGAAAAGAGTGACCTAGTTCACAAATTAAAAAAAAAGCATATTGCCATTACCAGACATATTTTTCAGAAGTCAGAAGTTCTCAGAAACAAGATAATTTCACCAAAATGGGATGTTAAGTTATTAAAATCTGAAGATAGTTGTGCTAAAAAGTCAATTTGACAATAATAACAAGATAAAAAATTTCAAAAGATGCTACATAGTCTGAAAATGAGCTTAAATGTTTTAAGAAGAGATAGTGTATATAGTAACAGAGAATAAGGGCATTTTCTGTAAGAAATAAAAATCCCATTTTGTTAGAATTTGATGAAAGGGAACTATAGTAATCAAGGGTTATACCTCCAAGTTCAAAAGCTATTTTTCTTGCTTCAAAAAGTCATTAATATAAATTCCTCCTAAAGGTAAGAAAATGGGATAGTTGGTGAACTGGGTTTACTTGAAGTAAATACAATTTCTGAAACATATGATCTTATAATAAAACACAATGAAGAAATGAAATAGGCAAATAAATACTATTTTAAATATTGAAAACAATTTTGTTTTTGGTTGTTTTGAATAGCACAAAATAAGTATATGAATTGTGATAATATTAAAATATGTTAACTGGTGTGCTTTTTTTCTTCACCGTATTTCTTTCTATAAAGTGAAAGATCTGTTCTAGACTTTTGATTTTTAAAATAAACTTTTTTAGCTTATGAATTTCAAAATAGTCCTCTGAATCTCATGGTGGGGTAATAGTTTGAAAAGAATGTATTTCCTTAACACAAAAATGCAACCCACTCCAGTATTTTGTGCAACCCACACAAAAACCTGATTTTCAAATATTAAAAGTCTCAAAAGTCAAGGTAATAAAAGATTCAAGTCATAAAATTTATGACACAAAGAACATATTTAGAAGAATTATAATAATGTAAGAGAAAGTTTTTCCTGCCTGAGGGGATATAAAAAAAATCTTCACTTTGGAGAAAAGGTAAAAAGAGAAGCAAGACTGAAGACATTGATGGGTATCTCTGAGAAGAGACCTTGACTCCACCCCTCAAGTCCCGGGGCGGGTGGAGACGACAATACTGCAGACAAATGTGGGGACTTGGGTACAGAGATGATGGCTAGGGAGACTAAAGGCCTCATGAGATGTCCTCTAAATTACACTGTCAGCAACAAGAGTAGAAATTTCTCCATGAGATGTCAGGCCAAGGGTCCTGAGAAAGTCTAAGTCCCTCAAGCACAGAGCATGGTGCGGGGAGCAGCAGAATGTTATTTCCATGTGGCGAAGAACAGAAAGCACATGGCCCTTGGAGCCTGATCTGAGGAGGTCTTAAACCTGAGTTGATAAAACAGTGTAAAAATCAACAGGGATCAAAGAACTTCTGCTAGGAGGGCCAACGTAGACACCGAAACAGTGGAACGATGGCCAATGGGGCTCCAAAGGGATGATGCACATTTCAGTGGATGCTAGCACCAACAGATGATGGTTGAGACCCAATCTCACCTCCTATTCCTCTTCCCTACCATTGCCACCCGGAGTGTAACTGCATATTTGAAAAGACAATGAATGGGGAAAACTCTCTGAATCAAATGTAAGACATCTGAGTGGACAGAGTTAAAGGCAATCAATTGACTAAATTTCCATCAATTAGGTTTCTACCACAGGCCAGGAAGGGCACTCAGAACAGAAATTAAGTTCCATTACAAAGAACATAAACTTATACTTTTAGTGTATCTGAGTTTATGGCTTAAGGTTCAGATATGCTATACATATATATGAGTGTTTTATTCCAAACATTCAAATAACAAAATAAAAACAAAGACATTCATTGACCATCACAAATCAATTATGTTTTGGGGTGGCTATTATGTTGGGAATTATTTCAGAACAGGTAAATACTGTATTCTAAAACCTATATATATGGATCTATCATTGTGAAAATTAGATTTAGAATATTAGTTATTAATACTTGGATAGGTATGAGGAAGTAGCTCCCAACAGAATAACACTAAAGGAAAATTATGGCTATGCAAATTATTTTTAAAGAATACTTTTGCTACTTTTAATGGTAAAATTGTGGCAGAAACCTACCTACTGAACATAAAGTGTATAAAAATAGCAAAATAGTCTCTGCTGTTTTTAGTTGCTCAATTCATGAACAGTTTCCTTATGACAATTATTGTCATCATAACTAAAATGAAGTAGGCCAGTTAGAGGAACCACAGACTTGCAATGGAAGTTTAAAATACATAAAGGTCAACAAAGTGTAAAAGACTGGTATTTTTTTGAATTTGTGCATTTAAAAAAGCCTTGAATTTGGAATCGCTAGGTATTCTTATAACTAAATTAAGAGCCAAATATTACTAAATATTAATCCTACACAGAGGTGGTCTGTTCAGTAGGAAATTAAAGACTGGGCCAAAGACAAAGAAAAAATAGAAGGTGTTAGTAGGTGATTAATTCAGTTGGTGTCATAAAAAGGGTGAGAAATGTCACTCTTCCACCAATGCCCCAAATTCAAATGCAATAAAGCTAGAAGCATTCTATGCTCTTTTCAAACAACTTACTCATATTATTTTATTTAAATTTAAGTATCTCATAAATCAAACAGACTTTCCTGTTTTCATAATAGGAAAGGTGAATGAATTCATATATAGTCTTTAGAGTATATGCAGAATTGTGCTCTTTTGTCTGCCTAGCTTTGAAAAATAGAATGACCCTTTTGAAATCAGATCCATTTAAAACAGCTTTCAATTCACTGGAATTGTACCACTTCACAGACTACAAAAGTAGGTAATCTAATTCTTTAGATAACAGAAAATTTTAAATGTGCCATTACTATCCAAACACTCATTTGTTTTTTATTTAAATGAAGCTGAAGAATAGTCATCTCAATACTTTGCTAGTTCTAACTTTGTTAGAGAGGGTAGCTTTAAAATACAAACTCAGACTTAGAGAAGTAAGACTCATACTCTTTTTAACCAAGAAATTTCAACTCACTAAAATCTGGAATTTTGTTTTGGGAAGAAAATAAAATTTTGGCTTGAGTCTCTGTATTTGAAAGCCATTATGGGACAGTTCACTACATTTGCATTATGAAAGTCTCTAAAAAATGTAGTGGTTTGCAATTGGTTTTGACTTGACTTGCTCCAATTTTTTTAATAGTTGTCCACAGTTTCATATCTGAGAGACTAATGAATCAATCAGTTGGTTAAGTAAAATTAATATTTAATTTAATCTATAAAAGAAGGCTTCTGTGTAATAATGGGAGTCAAGAAATAAAGTTTCTAATGTTGGTTTTGTTGTAACCAGTTTTGTGATCTTAGTAACTCATAAATCTCTTTGGGACCTGAACTACTTCATTTGAAAGATGAGAGGGCTGTCCAAATGATTTTAAAGGGCCCTTTCCAAATCTAAAAAACACATTTAAAGCTTTACAGAAATAAGATGCCGGTTATTCCCCAGGATCCATCTGGCTATTCAAAGTGACCCTAGTGAGTAACAGTCAGTGATATTTTGGTAACAACCGCTCCTATCTGAAATTGCATAAGGGTTTTTAGTGTAACCTCAGACTGTATGCCAGCATCGCCCATAGTGGGAAAAGAACCAGTTCTCACGGATTATACAGAATTTAAACCACGGCTCCTCAGCACTTTTCAGCTCTAATACCTGGGAAGGCTGACTATATAGACTGGAGGTGCAGTGATCTAGTGAGACTATTTTATTTTCATTGGTATAATTTTAACAGATATGAAGAAACAGCAAAAAAAATTTTATTCTTTCTGGGATACGTCAAAAAGCAAAAAGAAAACACCAAGAAAATGAAAGTACTAACTGTAAAGGATTAGAAATTTTAGGATCAAACCTTGGGAGCGCATGTTCATCCTTAGCTACTTAAAGCAAGCATAAGGAAGTCACATGAAAGCATTAGTAGTGTTCTAGGTTCACAGATTTTTCCACTGCTTTTTCCAATTTGGGTATTACAACTTCTAAGTGAATGAGACAGCTGTATTCTTTCTCCGCATTTTTTTTTTTTTTAATAAGGCTGAATGAAAAGTTGGGTAGCGATGAACTGATGCTACAAATTACAAATCCAGTTGTTTTGTAAGGGTGTGTGTGTGTGTTCAGTTGCTCAGTCGTGTCCAACTCTTACGACTCCATGAACTAGAACCCGCCAGGCTGCTCTGTCCATGGGATTTTCTAGGCAAGAATACTGGGGTGGGTTGCCATTTCCTTCTCCATATGTAAGGTTGAAGCAACATCTATTCTGATACAGGGAAGGAGATGGCTAAATTCAGTAATAATAGATTTTTAGTTTGTTGATAACAAATAATTGACTTGTGCTATGGGAAAAAAAAAATCTTTTAAGCCAATTTTGACTCTGTGTCATATACCAGTGATTTATACCCCTATTTTACTACAGCAACTATATAAGCATGACTGCTAAATTTTCACTTAGCAATACTGGCTTTAAGGCTAGTTGTTATTTCTACCTAAAACCCCAAAGAAGGACAGTTAGTTTGGGATAAGTCTAGGCAATTTTCTAAAAACCAGAATAGTCTGCTGGTAAAGGGAAATCTGGAGGGCAGTCAAAACACATAAATTAATCAATAATGATGCTTTAGCACAATTATTGACAAACACATTGTTTAGAGGCCCATGTGATTCTTGTTCTGAAAGGGTGAATGATCATTTAAGTTATAATGAACAGCAACTCCCTGTGTCCTTGCTTTCTCAAGCCAGCAATACATTTCAAATTGTCTTAAATGATTTCAACTTACTTCAGATCCTCTCTCTCCTTTTAGTCCTTGTTCACCCTGGTCACCTGGCTCACCCTTTAACAGGAATCAAAAGAGAAATCACATATAAAGTAGAGACCAAATAACATATGTTAACATTAATGTTACAAAGAATGCTTTCAAAACATACTGGGGGCCCTTGCTGTCCAGTGGCACCTCTTGGTCCTGGTATACCCACATGGCCCTATGAAGAGAAAAGGATATATTATTAGAATACATAAAGACATACAACTTAGAGGATAGAGTAGCATCACATAAAGTGGAAGTGAAGTCGCTCAGTCGTGTCCGACTCTTCGCGACTCCATGGACGTAAACCCGCTACACTGCTCTGTCCATGGGATTTTCCAGGCAAGAGAATACTGGAGTGGGCTGCCATTTCCTTCTCCAAGTATCACTTAAAGTAGTAGCAGAATGTTGCAAAATTCAATTTAAATATTACAGAGGTAACGATTCTCTCTTAGAAATAGTATAGAACATAACAGCCACTGGATATAATGATGACTAAGAAAGAGTATAGAGGTTTTTTCCATATGGGTTAATATAGGTCTGCCAAAAGATGTCTATGCCCTAATCCTCAAAACCTGTGAATGTGATCTTATTTGGAGAAAAGGGTCTTTGCAGATATCATCACATTAAGTATTTCAGAAGGAGATTTTACTGGACTCTTTGTGACCCTCTGGATTATAGCCCTCCAGGCTCTTCTGTCCATGGGATTATCCAGGCAAGAATCCTAGAGTGGGTTGCCATTTCCTCCTCTAGGAGATCTTCCCGACCTAGGGATCAAGCCTGTATTTCTTGTGTTCTGCATTAGCAGGTGGGTTCTTTACCATAATGCCATCTGGGAAGCTCTCTGGATTATCCATGTGGGCCCCAAATCCACTGACAGTTGTCCGTGTAAGAGACACAGAGAAAGAGAAGGATACAAATGAGAAGGTCATGTGAAGGTGAGCAGAGGATAGAGTGATGCAGCCACAAGATGTTGTTAGCTACCAGAAGCTGGAAGAAGCAAGAAAGGTTCTTTCCTAGAGCCAATAATGGGAGCACAACCCTGTTCATATCTTGCTTTTGGATTTCTGGCTTCCAGGATCATGAGAGAATAAATTTCTGTCATTTTAAGCCACCTGGTTTGTGGTAATCTGTTATGGCAGGCTCAGGAAACTAACATAGTAAATAACTAGTGAATAAAGAGTTCGAAAGCAAATGTCTTTTTCAATCTTTTTTCCAGTGTTCTATGGTCTCCACTTTTACAAATTAAGGTCACAGCCTTTTAGATAGTAGATTTACTGAGTTGAAGACTGGTGGTTGTCACTGCATATGCCAAGACATCAAGTGACTCTGACTCTAGCAATCTGTCATCAGCCCAGTTCTCCTAGAAAGGAATGCTGACCTACCACATTTTTCAAGTGTGCAAACAGAAACTAACAACAACCTAGGGGCATGTCAGGTAACAGTTATGCAGGAAGAATTCCACATGTAACCTCTTTTATCCCCTTCCCCACTGTCCACTTCAGATTCCTTTCTTCCTGTATATTACAGAAAGGATGCCATAGGAAGGACAGTTATCAGGCTCATCTCCTTTCTGGGCTAGGAGGAGAAGGGATTACCTAAGGCTAATGATTTATTCTCACAGCAAGATCAGTTGAAGTCTTTTTTGTTTGCATTCTGCAGCGTAAATGTTTATGGTTTTAAGATTCAACTTCCTGATAAAGTAAACAAATCCTGTTTAAGGGAGAAAACAGATGCAAGAGATAAAGGCTGATTTGGAAAACTTTCTATAAATAGCACACAGTCATAACTAAAGAGAAAAGGATGACTACCAACAAACAGCATGACTCTTATCAACAAAACATGACCAGGATCAGCAAGTAACAGAATCAGGTCAACCAAGGGGGAGTTTCATTTAAGTAAATACAATTATTGTAGGTCACTTATAAAGCCAGCTCAGGAGAGAAGCAATTGGTGAAGAGATGGGATTACAAAGTGAACTAAGTGTAACCATACTGAGTCAACTACAAAACTCCAAACCATCATGGTCTATCATGGCTTTGTCACCATTCTAGCTGCAGTTTTACAGAGACCTTTTAGAATGATTATAGAAGAACCAACTGCCTCTTATAGGGTTTGTGATGTTTGGATGCAAACCTTAGGAAAAACAAACTTGTTTCCTAGGAGCTCCACTATAGCTCCTTTGGCTCTTTCCATCTCAATAAAAACTGACAAATTATTTTTCTACAGTGGTAAGAATTAAATACGCTGCAGTAAATATTATTATGAAGTTATGTGGGCAAGATTACGGGAAGTGATTGATTTTTTTTCTGGTGATGTTAGTAGTGGGAGGGGTTGGATGATCAAAGGGAGCCTGGAGACGATTTTATATGGAAAGTGATGATTATATATGATGATTATAAAATCATAAGAGATGATTTTATATGGGAAGCTGAAGTTTAAAGGATGAGTTTTCCAGGCGGTAAAGAAAAAGGAAGGCATTCTGCAGAGGAATAGCATGGGAGAATGAATGGAGATTCATCTAACACAACATGTTAAGTGGAGAATGGATTTAAAAGAGCTGTGACTGTGGATAGTGAGTCAAATTAGTGAACTGTTAAAAGAATGCAGGCAAAACATGATGAAACCCTAAAGTAGGGCAAAGTGGATAGACTCCAGAGATACATAAAAGGTTAAAAGAAGTGGCCAATTGAAGTTGAGAGATGAGAGGATAGAGAGAGGGGAGAATGAGGAGGGAGAGGTGAGAGAAAAGAGAAAGCAAGAGAGACAGAGAGCGAAAAAGAGACAGAGAGAGATAGAAAGAGGGAAGATCAGTTCACTAGACATCTGGATGTCTGCTGCTGGTACTATTCACTGAATTAAAGACATAAAAAGAGGAGGATCAGATTTGGACTGGGACATGCTGAGTCTGAGGTACCTGTGATGCTGTCTAGTAGCTATTTGGATGTGTATATCTAATGCTAAGGACTGAAGACCTAGTGAGGATAGGATTAGTAGTTCTTTTATTGTATGCAAAAATTTCTATGACCTTTGCCAAACGAAAGTAAAAAGGAATTTAAGGTAGAACATAATTTATTCAACTTATTTCTAGGGCTTTGTCTCATATAAGTTTAGGTTGACTTAATCTTAGATATTTATGTGTTTCTGCCCACACTTTTAAAAAGTGAATATTAACAGTATAATGTTCTTATTCATACCATGTCCTCTGGCTCTCTATCAAGCCTCAAGTGAATTTATCTTGACATACGTGATGTGTAGTTTTCTGGATGGCAAATATTTTACTATATCCGCTTTGATACTGATTAAATATTCTTATTTTTTATATGTGATGTCCATGGAGTCAAAGACTGTGTGTTGAATGCTCCATGTTACATTCAGGGCTCCTTCCTGGTCCATGGAAGACACTAAAATAAATGCTGAATGAGAAGACATTTAGTTATATGTAACACATAAAACATATCACATATAGTGATGACTAGTTATATTTACTGATAATAATGAATGAGATACTTGACTTTTGTGAGTCTCAGTTTCTTCAAGAGGAAAAAAAGAACAAAGGATGGTGATAAGGGTTTCAAAATGTCTTTCAGTTGTTCATAGCCAGACGAAAGCAAAATATTCATTATCCATTCCATCTTTTTTCTCCAACAGGAAAATCATGAGTTTATCATAACTTTAAGAATATTTGTGGTGCTCGCTTCGGCAGCACATATACTAAAATTGGAATGATACAGAGAAGATTAGCATGGCCCCTGTGCAAGGATGACATGCAGATTTGTGAAGCGTTCCATATTTTTCCAGCTGCAGATCCAAGAGGATGCTGGCCATTAAGAGGTGCAAGCATTTTGAACTCAGAGGAGGTAAGAAGAGAAAGGGCCAAGTGATCCAGTTCTGAGCTTTGGGATTCTTTTGTTCTTATGTTTCGAGAGGAAACTATTGAAGTTATAGAAAAATTGCCTGAATGAGAATAAATATAGTGATATCCTTACTAAAAAAAAAAAAAGAATATTTGTGAATATAAAAGTGTTTTTAAAAGCTTGGTGATTATTCAACCATAAAAAGGAATGAAGTACTGACATATTTTACAACATGGATGAATCTTGAAAACACTGTGTAAAGTGAAAGAAGCCAGACACAAAAGGCTATATATTTTATGATCCCAATTATATGAAAGATACAGAATAGATAATTTGGTAGAGATAGAAAGCAGAGTAGTGGTTTCCAGAGCTTGGGAGAAGTAGAATGACTGTTTAACAAGCACAGTTTTTTTTTTGGGGGGTGATGAAAATGTTCTAGACCTAGGCAATGTGTGATAATTGTACAATATTGCCAATATAGTAAATGTCTCTAAATTATACCATTTTAAAATGGTTAAAATGGTAAATTTTATGCTATGTGCATTTGAGCACAATTGAAAGAAGCTTATAATAATTCTGACCATCTGTTTACTAGAGTGAAATGGTTATGTCTACAATGCCTATACAGAAAGGCAATCATTTAAAAGTATCACGTAAGGGTATAACAGAATGATCTAACTCTGAATAAAGCATAGTTCCACTGTTTGAATTGAACATGTGCTTGGGAAAATGTGGCAGGGTACAAGTGTGGGTATTTCATGACTTTGAGATGTCTAAGTAATGAAGTTATTGTGACTGACTGGCACTTAATGGCTTTTTAAAATAGATCCATCAACAAATGACAAAATGACTCTTAAAGCCTAAGAAACAAGATGGAATAAGACAAACAAGAAAATGTATATCACATTAAGTGGTAAAACATCCATGACCGAAGACTTCATCAGCACTCTATGGACTAAAGGAGAACCAGATTCTACAGCCATCCTAGGGAAAAACTTACCTCTGATGAAGGATTTCTAAAGAATCTAGGGACTATCCAGAAAAACAGGGGCAGGATTTTTCTTCTCCCAGCCAGGTAAAGAAGAGATTCTTTCCCTTCCAACAGAATAATTAGCTGTTTGTTTGCCATGCTGATAGTTACTGGTTGTAGTTGGTAGAAGTCAAAAGAAGATATTATAAGAACCTGATTTTCCTAAGAACGTGTAGAGAAGTTAGCACAGAAAAAGTCAAAGAAGTTTAAGGAGCTTCTCAAATTATGCTGAAAGCTGTGAGTTGGCTTCTCAACCCAAAGAAAAGCTAATTTCAAGTAAAGGAGAAGGGGGGCGATAGAGGATGAGATGGTTGGATGGCACTGTTGATCAATGGACATGAGTTTGAGCAAACTCTGGGAAATAGTGAAGGACAGGGAAGCCTGGTGTGCTGCAGTCCATGGGGGTCTCAGACAGTTGGACACGACTTATGACTGAACAACAACATATTATATACTATTATGTACAGGGCTTAAAACAAATATTATACAAGAAAAAAAAGAAGTCATATTCAAATTGAGGAGCTAAGATATCTACACATTAAAAACAATTAGCAAAAATGATAGTAGCAGAAGATTGTAAAATATTTGTATTGAATGACTTTTATAACCAATAAATACTATAGGACTAGATTAGAGGGAAAGCTTGCTGTTAGACAGTAGAAAAGGGAGTATGAATTAGATTATAAAGGGTAGACAGGATTTATGTAAGTAAAGATTATGTAATTTTGTGAGCAAGCAGATAATGTTGTGAGCAAAGGAAAAAGATAGGAGGTATAGGGAGAGAGTTAACAAATGACCATTTTATTTGGTATATGACATTATAAACAGAAATGGAAGATATATATATATATTTTATTTAGTATTTGACATTAGTATATATATTTTATTTAGTATATGACATTATAAACAGAAATGGAAGAAATACAGGGCAGGAATACAGAACATCCTCAACACAAATATGCTAATAAATAATGACACTGAATAAATTCTCTCCATAGTCGAATATAATTTGAGCAATACAGCTTGTCTCTAAAAATCCTTTTAAGAATAGAAGAGGATAAGAATTGACATAAGAATATAATGGTGTTTATCCACTTGACAAGTCTCTAATGAACTTCTACTACATAGTAGGAAATTTGTGTTCTCAAAGTTGGGGATATAATGATGAAAAACATGTCAGTCTTATTCTCATGGATATTATATTTTCTTAAGGGATGTAGACAATAGACAAAAAATGAGTGTATAAAAAGGTGGTAAGATAATTTGGATAACATTAAATGCCATAAAATAAATAGAGTAATAAGATATAAAGTGGTGGATAGAAAGGGCAGTTAGAGAAGCCCTCTCAAAAGTAATATTTCAGGTGAGATCTGAATGATGAGACAAAGCAGCAATGGAAGGAGATGAAGATAATTTTAGAAAGAAGGAACAGAAAATACAAAGAGCTTCTTCTAGGATCAAAAACGTAAGATATTACTAATTATCTCAATGATGCTTATTTTCATTTGCAACTGAGCAGAACCACAGGGAAACCTATTCATATTCAGAAGAAAGGTGTGAAATTTATAGGAATTACCTTATATCCCTCTGCTCCAGGCTCTCCTCTCTCTCCTTGTTCTCCCATTGGACCCTAGAGAGACCACACGCAGGAACAATCAATGTATCTAAGTATTTGAGAACACAGATGAAATAGTTAATGTGGAATATTTTTTTCTGTAAAAATATGAAATCAAATGTACAATAACTTGTTTAGTTCCACTCTCAGACAGTAAAGAATCTGCCTGCCATGTGGGAGACCCAGGTTCCAATCCCTGGGTTGGGAAGATCTCCTGGAGAAGGGAATGGCTACCCACTTCAGTATTCTTGCCTGGAGAATTCCATGGACAGAGGAGCCTGGAGGGCTATAGTCCACGGGATCACAAAGAGTCAGACATAACTGAGAGACGAACACTCTTCACTCTCACCTTCAGATAATTTCAGGATATTGAATTCAACAACATGAAGAACACCATAAACACTGGTTATTTAAAGACAATCTCAGAATTATTCTGCTAGAAGAAATACTGACAAAATGAAGTCCAAGGTAACAATGTGAATTTTCAGATGAGTAAAGTATGTTATAAAAGATATCAAAATAACTTGCATTTGTACTGAATGTTAAAATGATTGAAAACAATTTAAGCAGGACCACTCAGCCATTAATTAAGTGATTAATGCACTTAATCAATTGCATTAATTAGAAAATATTATATTTCATCACCTTTTTAAAAGTATCTAAGAGCTAATTCTACTTTATCATTCTTCATTAGAAATTATATTGTCTATTCTTTAATCTGCAAAATCTTAAATATTAAGATATAAATTGACCTAAAGAAATTACACTTACTCATTTTAATTCTTGAGGCAGAAACAAATAAACTTGTGAAAGTCACTCACTCGTGTCTGACTCTTTGTGACCCCATGGACAATACAGACCATGGAATTCTCCAGGCCAGAATACTGGAGTGGGTAGCCTTTTCCTTCTCCAGGGGATCTTCCCAACCCAGGGATTGAACCCAGTTCTCCCACGTTGCAGGCAAATTCTTTACCAGCTAAGCCACAAGGGAAGCCCAAGAATACTGGAGTGGGTAGCCTATCCCTTCTCCAGTGGATCTTCCTGATTCAGGAATCGAACCGGGGTTTCCTGCATTGCAGGTGGATTCTTTACCAACTGAGCTATCAGGGAAGCCCTACTTTTAACTTTTTCTAAACATTTCTAATATAAAATCCTTTGATATGATAAGCAGTTCAAACTACTTATTCTAAAATGCACTTGAAAAACCAATTATCACATATTAGGACCAACTATCCAAAAAAAAGCTCAAAAGAAATTATCATCAGAACCATAACACTTATTATGGATAAAAAGCTTACATCTATGTGAATAAAGATATTAGACATAATATAAAGACAAAAATCTCTGACTTTGATTTAATTACTTAGAATATTCTTGGTCTAATTTTCATACCTGTCTCAAGTCTACTAATAAAATGACTATTATTATGCTAGCTGTGTAATACATTTATTATATTTCAGTGACATTCTTTGAACATGGAATACATGAATCTGGGGGAAAAGAGCACTTTTCTATTCTACTTGCCCATATTTTTCTTTGTACTTTTAAATATCTATACTGTTTCCATATTATTGTCTCTCAGAGGTTTAGAGACATTTAGAATGTATTTGATACAGAATTTTTAGACATCGTTCTGTCTCTTAACAATTTACTTCTTAAATTTATATAACTTATGGAGTAACTTGGAATTCCTTTTATTCAATTGAGGTATAGCTGATGTACAATAGTAAGTAAGTTTTTAGGTGCACAACATAGTGATTCACAATTTTTAAAGGTTGTACTTCATTTACAGTTAAAACACTGACTATATTCCCTGTGTTGTGCAATATATCCTTGTAGCTTATTTAACACACAGTAGTCTGTACCTTTTATTGACCAGGGGATCTTTGCAGAAACTAATACCTGTGAATACTGAAATGTATCTGGTCAATAATAGGTAACAAAAGATACTTAAAGGTTTACTGAGCATGGCCCCACCAATCAAACAAGACCCAGTTTCCCCCTCAGTCAGTCTCTCCCATCAGGAAGCTTCCAGAAGCCTCTTATCCTTCTCCATCAGAGGGTTGAAAACCACAATCACAAAAAACTAACCAATCTGATCACATGTACCACAGCCTTGTCTAACTTGATGAAACCATGAGCCATGTCATGTAGGGCCACCCAAGACTGATGGGTAATGGTGGAGAGTTCTGACAAAACATGGCCCACTGGAGAAGGGAATGGCAAAACACTTCAGTATTCTTGCCTTGAGAAACCCATGAACAGTATGAAAAGGCAAAAAGATAGGACACTGAAAGATGAACTCCCCAGGTAAGTAGGGGTCCAATATGCTACAGGACATCAGTGGAGAAAAAAACTCCAGAAAGAATGAGGAGATGGAGCTAAAGCAAAAACAACACCCAGTTGTGGATGTGACTGGTGATGGAAGTAAAGTCTGATGCTGAAAAGAGCAATATTGCATAGGAACCTGGAATGTTAGGTTCATGAATCAAGGCAAATTGGAATTGGTCAAACAGGAGGTGGCAAAAGTGAACGTCGACATTTTCGAAATCAGCAAACTAAAATGGACTGGATGGGTGAATTTAACTCAGATGACCATTATACCTACTACTGTGGGCAAGAATCCCTTAGAAGAAATGGAGTAGCCATCATAGTCAACAAGAGAGTCCGAAATGCAGTACTTGGATGCAATCTCAAAAATGAAAGAATGATCTCTGTTCGTTTCCAAGGCAGACCATTCAATATCACAGTAATCCAAGCCTATGCCCCAACCTGTAATGCTGAAGAAGCTGAAGTTGAACAGTTCTATGAAGACCTACAAGACCTTCTAAAACTAACACCCAGAAAAGATGTCCTTTTCATTATAGGGGGCTGGAATGCAAAAGTAGGAAGTCAAGAAATACCTGGAGCAACAGGCAAATTGGCCTTGGAGTACAGAGTGAAGCAGGGCAAAGGCTAACAGTTTTGCCAAGAGAACGCACTGGTCATAGCTAACACCATCTTCCAACAAAACAAGAGAAGACTCTACACATGGACATCATCAGATGGTCAACACCAAAATCAGATTGATTATATTCTTTGCAGCCAAAGATGGAGAAGCTCTATACAGTTAGCAAAAACAAGACCAGGAGCTGACTGTGGCTCAGATCATGAACTCCTTATTGCCAAATTCAGACTTAAACTGAAGAAAGTAGGGAAAACCACTAGACCATTCTGATAGGACCTAAGTCAAATCCCTTACAATTATACAGTGGGAATGATGAATAGATTCAAGGGATTAGATCTGATAGACAGAGTGCCTGAAGAACTATGGAAGGAGGTTCATGACATTGTACAGGAGGCAGTGATCAACACCATCCCCAAGAAAAAGAAATATAAAAAGGCAAAATGGTTGTCTGAGGAGGCCTTAATAATACCTGTGAAAAGAAGAGAAGCAAAAGGCAAAGGAGAAAAGGAAATATATACCCATTTGAATGCAGAGTTCCAAAGAATAGCAAGGAGAAATGAGAAAGCCTTCCTCAGTGATCAGTACAAAGAAATAGAGAAAACAATTGAATGGGAAAGACTAGAGATCTCTTCAAGAAAATTAGAGATACCAAGGAAACTTTTCATGCAAAGATGGGCACAATAAAGGACAGAAATGTTATGGACCTAACAGAAGCAGAAGATATTAAGAAGAGGTGGCAAGAATACACAGAAGAACTATACAAAAAAAATTTCACAGCCCAGATAATCACAATGGTGTGATCACTCACATAGAGTAGATATTCGGTTGATCTAATTCAAATCCTAAAAGATGATGCTGTAAAAGTGCTATACTCAGTATGCCAGCAAATTTGGAAAACTCAGCAGTGGCCACAGGACTGGAAAAGGTCAGTTTTCATTCTAATCCCAAAGAAAGGCAATGCCAAAGAACATTCAAACTACTGCACAATTGCACTCATCTCACACACTAGGCAAGTAATGCTCAAAATTCTCCAAGCCAGGCTTCAATAGTACATGAACTATGAACTTCCAGATGTTCAAGCTGGATTTAGAAAAGACAGAGGAACCAGAGATCAAAATGCCAACATCTGTTGGATCATCAAAAAAGCAAGAGAGTTCCAGAAAAACATCTATTTCTGCTTTATTGTCTATGCCAAAGCCTTTGACTATGTGGATCACAACAAACTGTGGAAAATTCTGAAAGAGATGGGAATACCAGACCACCTGACCTGCCTCATGAGAAATCTGTATGCAGGTCAAGAAGCAACAGTTAGAACTGGACATGGAACAACAGATTGGTTCCAAATCCAGAAAGGAGTATGTCAAGGCTATATATTGTTACCCTGGTTATTTAACTTATATGCAGAGTACATCATGAGAAATGCCAGACTGGATGAACAACAAGCTGGAATCAAGACTGCCGGGAGAGATATCAATAACTGCAGATTTGCAGATGATACCACTCTTATTGCAGAAAGCAAAGAAGAACTAAAGAGCCTCTCAATGAAAGTAAAAGTGGAAAGTGAAAAAGTTGGTTTAAACTCAACATTCAGAAAACAGATAATGGCATCTGGTCTCATTACTTCATGGTAAATAGATGGGGAAACAATGGAAACAGTGAGAGACTTTATTTTGGGGGGCTCTAAAATCACTGCAGATGATTACTGCAGCCATGAAATTAAAAGACGCTTGCTCCTTGGAAGAAAAGTTATGACCAACCTAGACAGCATATTAAAAAGCAAAGACATTACTTTGCTGACAAAGTTCCATCTAGTCAAAGCTTTGGTTTTTCCAGTAGTCATGTATGGATGTGAGAGTTGGACTATAAAGAAAGCTGAGCGCTGAAGAATTGATGCTTTTGAACTGTGGTGTTGGAGAAGACTCTTGAGAGTCCCTTAGACTGCAAGGAGATCCAACCAGTCCATCCTAAAGGAAATTAGTCCTGAATATTCACTGGAAGGACTGATGTTGAAGCTGAAACTCCAGTACTTTGACCACCTGATCTGAAGAACTGACTCATTTGAAAAGACCCTGATGCTGGGAAAGATTGAAGGTAGGAGGAGAAGGGGACGACAGAGGATGAGATGGTTGGATGGCATCACCGACTCAGTGGACATGAGTTTGAGTAAACTGCAGGAGTTGGTGATGGACAGGGAGACCTGGTGTGCTGCAGTCCATGGGGTTGCAAAGAGTCAGATAGTACTGGGTGGGCAACTGAACTGAACTGACCTGAACAAAAGATGTATTAGTATGTCTCCCATCAGTAAATTGTTAATCCCTTAACCTTATCTTGCCTCTCCCTCATTCTCCCTCTGCATTGTTAACCACTAGTTTGTTCTCTATATCTGTGAGTCTGCTTCTTTTTTGTTATATTTACTGCTTCATTTTTTAGATTCTATATATGTGATATCACATAGTATTTTTATTTCTCTGTCTGATTTATTTCACTTAGCAAAATTATCTCTTAGTCTACCCATACTGTGGTAAATGAGTAGTATTGTATATATTTCTGGGTATATATGTGTGTGTGTGTGTGCATATATATATATGACTACATCTTCTTCATTCATTCTTCTCTGGATGGACGTTTAAGCTGATTTCATATCTTGGTAAACATTGCTGCTATGGAATTGGGGTGCATATATCTTTCCTGATTACTGTTTTTGTTTTTTGAATATGTACCCAGGAATGGAATTTATGGGTCATATCGCAGTTCTATTTTTAGTTGTTTGAAAAACCTCATAGTGTTTTGCATATAGATGCACCAATTTATATTTCCACCAACAGTGCACCACCTCACCAACATGTGTAATTTGTGGTCTTTTTGATGACAGCCATCTAGGTGTGAGGTGATTATCTCATTGTGGTTTTAATTTGCATTTCTCTGATGATTAACAATGTCAAGTATCTTCACGTGCCTGGCTGGCCATCTGTATGTTTTCTTTGGAAAAATGTCTATACAGGTCTTCTGCCCATTTTTTAAATTGGATTTTTTTTTTTTTTGCTATTGAAATGTTTATGAAATTATGAAATGTTTATATATTTTGGATATTAGTCCCTTAGTGGTCATATCATTTGCAAGAATTTTCTTCTATTCAGTAGGTGTCTTTTCATTTTTTGTTGATTTCTGACAATAACATTTTATATATTTTTATAGATGAGTTTGCCTCTGTGTGAGATTGGTTTGATTTACCTGGAAAAACTCTAGAATTTTTCCTATTTCTAAAACAGAGTATACTTTTCAATGATTTCCAAGGAGTCAGGTCAAAATATTGGGAGTGACTGTATATTCTGATTCTTCTGTTTTAGGATTCTTTTATCTTATATGACATGTGAAATATGGAAAATTTAACCAATTATATTTATTTCTGTGAACCAGGCATTTTTGCACTATTCATTTGATTTATATATATCCTGCACACTGTTTTGTATGAACATAGAGACAGTTATTCCGATAATCAAAGATAGAAGAGCTACTTTTAAAAAAATCATGGTTACAGCTAGTCTTTAAAATGCGTAATTAGAAGGTTACAGATTAATAATCTTTAAAAAATATTGGCTCTAATAACTAGTTAGATGAATTTTGAAATCATTTGGTAACTGTGTATAAACTACTATAAACAAGGACACAGATCAGATTTTTAAACATACTTTAGATATAAATCTGAATTTGATGTATAAATATCTGCCCTAAATGCCTAGAGTATGTAATATTTTGATAATCTTTGTAAAAAGTTGTTATCATGAATTTAATGCTGGAAATTAGATTTGAAAGTTCCAATAATAAACTTCTATATAATGCTAAGGATCTTGACCTGTATATACAGTTTTCCTATTTAGATTATATGACTGCAAGTACTGCTGTCATATAAAACCATGTTATAAAACTAAAAACAAACAAAAAAAACTTCTTAAAAAGATGTAACTGGTGCTATGAATCTATTGTACGAACTGCTTTTTATCTTAAAACATCAAAATAATTTTAGAAAAAAACTTACTGGTTCACCTCGAGGCCCAGGTGGTCCTAGGATTGTATTATCTTCTCCTGGATAACCCTACAATGAAGATGATTTATAAATAAAGTTAAATTAATGAAATAAATTTTAAAAAATTAAGCCTATTATTTCTAATAGGTTATAAAATATGCAATCTGGTTTTATCTTTTTTAAATGAAAAAGTTTTATCTACAAAACTTAGCACATGATACCTTATCCACAGTTGTAATTCATATATCGTTCTCTTTGGAAGTGTCAACCTCTTGTAATTACATAAAAAGCAGCTTACTAATTTTCTCAGTGTCAGTTTTCCAACAATATTACAAATCAAGAGGAGTACTGTTGTAGTTATTCTTAATTCATAAAAATTTTACCATAAATGTACTATAGTTAGTCATTTAATCTAGAGTCTCACAATCTCTTTCAATAGGCAAATTAACATTAGTTTTACAGGTTGCAAAGTACTGTAACATATATCGTTTCACCTCAATCTTGAAACTATTCATCAAAGACTTCTTAATTATTTTAAATATTTCTCCCTTTATATTTATTTTTCTTCTAGAATCTACAATACTTCCCAAGTTGAAAAGTACTTCTTTTATTCATTGAAAATGTTTCCAGTATACTTTCAGAAAGAACACATGCATTCAATATTTACTTTTAGGATTAAAAAGTCAATATAAACATACACACCTTTTCTCCTTTAGGTCCTGGCAACCCAGAAAGTCCTGGTTGACCTTCACGGCCCTAAGAGAAGGACAAGTAGAAAATCCCCATATCATTAGTATGTGCTCTACATAATACTATCATGGCTATGCCATTAGATATTGCACTAATTCTGAAAGAAAAATAGGATTCACTGTATAGGAGCCTGATGTCTAAATATGCTAGAAAGCATTATCAGGAGATTTCATCTGAATTTGTATATTTGGGATGACATCTTTATGTAATGTTTTTATGCAAATATACATTTCTTATTTCCAATTAGAAATACTTACCCTATATCCTAGAATTCCAGGTTCTCCAGCAGGTCCCATTAATCCTAAATGTCCCTAAAAAACAAAGCAAACATTAGTTGTTCAACCTGCATTTTTGTTATTTAAAACTTAGATTTTTCAAGATACAAAATTCTACCTAGTCTGAAACGGGAAAACAAAAAGTAGTTCTCCAACTTGCATCTTATTTTACTTCTGAACCATGTTAAGTCCCACAAAAATATGTTTCTTTGGTTTATTTCTGGTATGAATATCTTTAATCATATTAAAATAAATACTTTCAGTTGCCAGAATGCTGTAAACTTCCAGCAAATTCTTGGAAATGTAGTTTGCATTTATCAAAGTTTGTGGTATTTGCACATCACTAAATATCAGGGAGTGAATTCTGATAGTTTTTAGTATTGTCATGATAGGATCGAGAACTCTGTACTCATTCATAGCCTCAGGTGCTTTGATGAACATGATTTCAACTCTGGTCAAAGCTGTTAAAAGAGAATTGGTTGACAACTTATGTATAATATTCACCTCTATTATTTATACTTATTATCAATTTATACAGATGAGGAAATCATAAGTTAAAGGCAAATCAGTAAATGTTCCTAAATTACTGAGAAGATGACAACTGAAAAAAAGCAAAAATAACACTCTTAAAAATGTCCCTCACTTTTATATTGTTAAAAAGTTTTCACACCAACTCTTCTATTTGAGTCTCAAAATAAATAGGAGATAAGGAAACTAAGGCACAGCCAAGTGCCACACCAGCCAGAAGTTCTAAGCAATGAAATAAGTAAGGATAATAAATAATAAATATGAGGAGGTGATACAATTATTTACCTAAGGAATCCTTAGAATTATTAAAATTCACTGAAATAAATATAAAGTTTTAAAAAAAGATTTCTTACACAGACCAGTAAGAAGATGAACTAGAAAAAGGACTACCCTAAAAACAGCAAAATCTGTAAGAAACTAACAATACACCTAATAAGAAAGGTGTAAGAACAGAGATAAAGGACATAACAAAGCTTTATTGAAAGATATAGAAGATATAAGTAAATAAAAAGATACATGTTAATCATTCATAGAATGAATATGGTAATTCTATTTCTATGAATGATTCAATATTAAAGGAACTTGCAGAATTGTATTTTAAAGTTCAAACAAAAACAGACAAAATCATAGTAAGAGCTGAGCTTTTCAGAAAAATAAATTATGACATATTTGGCCTTCTAGATCTCAAAAGATACTACAATGATGTAACAATTTAAATGGTGTGGTACCTAGTAATAAACTAAAAAATTGAGAAAAGAAAATAGAGAAAATGGAAACAGACCATTTTTTGAGAGTAGCTTACAGTGAGGGTAGCATTTCAGAAAACTGGAAAATAGATTTATTAAATAGCATTGAGACAACTGGCTAAGAGCATGGAAAAAAGAAATTAGTCCCTTACAACTTATAGCAAAATAAACTCCATATGCTTTAACAGGGCTAAGGGCAACAATATTAGGAAAAGGATATGAAAGAATACTTTTATATACTTTATGTAAAGAAGTCATTTCTAATGAACAAACAAAACCTAGACTGTTAACAGTAAGACTGACAAATTTGGTTGTAATAATTAAAACCTCTGTCCAGTGAAAGATAGTGTAAACAAGATAAATGATAGAAAGGGAAATATATTTGTAATATATTTGCAACATATTTAACAAAAATATATTATCTAAACTATATAAGGTGTTCTTGCAATTAAGAAAAAGAAAACAGTCTAATAGAAAAATATGTAAAGTACATATGAACAGGCAACTTTCAGAGCAAAAAGTACAATTTATTTAGTTGCAAGCAAGAAAATGTAAGAAAGAAAATGAGACATACTATTTCATTTGTCAGATTAGCAAACATCAAAAGGATTAATACGAAGTATTCCCATAAAAGACTCAAATGTAAGACTTGAAACCATAAATTTCTAGAAGAAAACACAGACTGTATGCTCTTTGATATTGGTCTAGGAAATATTTTTTTATATCTCTCCTCAGGTAAAATAAACAAAAGGAAAAATAAGTAGACAATATCAAACAAAATAGCTTTTACACAGCCAAAGAAACTATCAATAAAGCAAAAAGGTCACCTACCGAATGGGAGAAGATATTTGCAAACAACGAATCTGATAAGGGGTTAATATCTAAATATAAAAATAATTCATACAACTCAACATCAAAAAAACAAACAACCCAATTTAAAAATGGGCAGAGGATCATCATCAGGGAAATGCAATCAAAACCACAATGAGATATCACCTCATACCTATTAGAATGGCTATTATAAAAAAGACAACAAATATCAAGTGTTGGGAAGGATGTGGAGAAAAGGGAACCCTTGTTCACTGTTGGTAGGAATATAAATTGGTGCACCATTATGGAAAACAGTATGCAGGCTCCTCAAAAAATTAAAATTAAAAACAGAACTACCATATGATCCAGCAATTCTACTCTTGGATATCACATTATATGCCACTTTTGAATGCATAGGACATAGAAGAAAAATATTAGCAATTTAAATAAAAGGAAGTACATACTACCTGACTTAGTAAGATGACAGTAAGGAATGGAAGATTTAAAATGAGGCTGAGCACTGTTTATAATAGGCAGGACATGGAAGCAACCTAGATGCCCATCAGCAGACGAATGGATAAGGAAGCTGTGGTACATTTACACCATGGAACATTACTCAGCCATTAAAGAGAATTCATTTGAATCAGTTCTAATGAGATGGATGAAACTGGAGCCCATTATACAGAGTGAAGTAAGCCAGAAAGATAAAGACCATTACAGTATACTAACACATATATATGGAATTTAGAAAGATGGTAATGATAACCCTATATGCAAAACAGAAAAAGAGACACAGATGTACAGAACAGACTTTTGGACTCTGTGGGAGAAGGCGAGGGTGGGAAGTTTTGAGAGAACAGCATTGAAACATGTATATTATCTAGGGTGAAACAGATCACCAGCCCAGGTTGGGTGCATGAGACAAGTGCTTGGGCCTGGTGCACTGGGAAGACCCAGAGGGATCGGGAAGAGAGGGAGGTGGGAGGGGGGATCGGGATGGGGAATACATGTAAATCCATGGCTGATTCATGTCAATGTATGACAAAAACCACTACAATAATGTAAAGTAATTAGCCTCCAACTAATAAAAATAAATGAAAAAAAATATAAAAAATAAAATGAGGCTGAGGAGTCTTAGAATTGAGAGTAAGTGATAAGAGGAGATAACGGATAGAGAATTACATTTAGAACATCAGAGAGCTTCAACTAAAAGAGTTCCCCATCAGAGACTGCATTTTGATACTCCAGTCTAAACAATATGTCACTTCATGTGATTTTCCCCTAAAATGAGGCTAAGGAAAACCTTCCTCAGACAACAAATGGATTATTCAATGCTCTCCAGAAGGCCTTGGTGAAAAGCTACTTGTGACATTTAAATGGTGACTAGGAAATACATATGGATTTGATAAATAAGTTTATTCAATACTCAAAAGACTAAACTGGATAATCTCTTAAATATTTTGCATCTCTTTCTTCTGTGACTTTTTGAACAAGTTAAAATATGTTAGCAACATAATTTTGATATTACAGTTTCAAAAGTATCATGCTATCTTTGCTTCCAATATCATGTAAAATTCATACAAAAGATAAAAAATCAGTAGCTGTTTCGGAGACTTACCACAGCTGGTTAGCAAGATATAATCTCTAGATAAGCATGAGAGTTTAAGCATATAAAGAAAACCCATTTTTGAGTAATCTAATTTTCAAAGCAATTTGTCAACCATGATGGCAAAATTTTATACAGATATTAAATCCTGATTTCAAGTACAACTGTATAAACTTTCCTACTTAGGTTGGGAGTTATAATCTGATTTTTTAAAATCTTATTTCATATTTTATTTCCATTTTGAGATTTTTTTTTCCCCTTTCCTTTTTCATGTCCAGAAACCACTAAGCCATTTAAGTACTGTGGAATGCTTACAATTCTCCATATCCCATGGAGGTAGATTATTTTCAATGGAACTTTTGCTTTCTCTGTAAAATTAATCAAGAGATGAAGCTTTTAGACATGGATACATTTCTTTCCATCCGCAGTGAACTCAGTTTTGGAGACAAATCAGATACTGACCGCAGCACCTCGAGTTCCTCTGGCACCCTTCAGACCACTTTCTCCAGTTTGTCCAGGAGCACCTCTGTTTCCAGTTTCTCCTGTGGGCCCCATCTGTCCTTTATCGCCCTGCAGATGCCATTAGTAAGAGAGAAAAGTAAGAAAAAACCTTATCCTTAAATTACTCAACTACATCATATACTTGAATGGCTCCAGAGGATATTCTGTAGGCAAAATTCTATAAACAGTAACTTTGTTTTAACTTACTAGTACTACAGACCACCACTGATGATAACAACATACCATCACCACCTGGGTTACCTTAAAAATGTAATTAAAAGCAATTTTGGAAAAAAGAATACAAACAGTTTTGCATAAGTAAGCAGGGAAGTTTGGTGCTCATGCTGAATTACAAATAACCAAGTTTTTTATTCGTGAAACTTGTTATGTATTTATGTACAAATGCATGCACGCATATGTTTACTCACATCCTGAGAAAACACAGGCCCTATGACAAGCCTGTTTCTACAGAGAATTTCAGTGCCCCAAAGATACATTTAATGCATAAAGGCTCTAGTGTGCAGTTCTGTATACTCAACATCATCACTTGGTTGGAGTTTGTCTTTAAAAATCTGTAACATTTTTACATGATTTTATATCCATCTGAAAACAAATTCTTCTGTTTTCCAACAGGCTAACTGATCATTCTCTAATATCAAAGTACAGCTGCTTTTAAATAGTAAATGTTATAATTTATTCTTCACATGTGGTAACTTAGTTCTATTATTGACAATCAAGTAGACACAAAGAAAAACTAAACTATGATTACAGTCAGGAAATTTCTGGTGATTCATAATAATTCACAGGTTGCTGTAAGGATCTGCACTGTCCTACTTGTAAAACCATTTAGAAAGAACATTATGATGAGAAGAGACTTCAATATTGGGCATTATTTCATGGCTAAGAATGGTAACTAAAATGTACTTCATTTATTTTTATCTTTTATTATTTCTTATACTGACCCCCAAGTTATGAGAAAGATGGATTAGGTGCATATTCACAGAAATGATATAATTCAATTTTGGGAACTAGAATATGGTGTGATTTGTAGTTAATTATAGTAAATATATTCAGATTTATTGTATTACAATGGGAAAGTAATTTCTACGTTTCACCAATACTTGAACAAATTATTGACTCTATCCAAGTATGAATTATTTGTTATAAAGTACTAAATTTTACAAACACATCACATTTTCTTAGCAAAAGGAAGCAAATAACACATATTGTTTTGTGTCTCTTAGTTAATAATAGGGAAGATAAAATCAATACTAACCTTTTCAAGTTAGAAAAATATATTCAAACAAGCCAGAAACAATTCTAATAATACTTCTCTCCCCTAAATATCTTTCTAAAGTTGTTATAAAATGGCACAAATGGTATAGTATTTTTTCTTTTCTCTCTTTTCATGCCCATGGTCTACTAAAGAATTTCTGGTAAAGATGAGAAGAAAAGGCAAAGATCTTTTTAGAAATGACAAAGTCAAAAATTTGACTTCAGATAACTAAGGTAAAAAGTACTCCTATGTGGAATTAAATATTAATTTATACAATTGTGCCTTTTAATTCAAATTTATAGCTCTTTAATGCTTTATTTCTAGAACAAATAAAAACATCACTATGCTATGCAGCTATGTGCACATCAGAATAGAGAAAACCAACATAAAAAGATATAAAAAGAAAATTACCTTCTTTCCTGGACGACCTCTTTGTCCCAGAATTCCTGTAATTCCTTCAGGTCCCTGAATATTAAGTATAAAAAAGGAAATAAATTATTAGAGACAGGACTAGATAGAATGCTTAAATATTTACATCACATGATCACTGACTTGAACAGTAAGTAAAAATGTGGGCTACTTCTCAATATTATTATGCTTGTATAACTATTTAAAAAGAGGTTATGATGAGTTAGAGGCCCAGCTGTTACTAGTGAGTAAAGTTCACATATACAAACCAGTCAAGATAGACAAAATGAAACCATTCTTAATCACAGAGGGAAAATAACTTGGTTTTAGCACAGCCAGTGAGAAAGTAATTAAAGTTAACCTAAATGCATCCATGTCAGCAGTTCTATGAGCTACTTTGGGTTCAACATCTTGTTGAACGCACAGGATTATAAAATATATCTAGTACATTGTCAGGGAGAATCTCAAAATCTCACTGAAGGGTAAGATTAAGCAAATACTAAAGGGGAAACACATTGAGAGAAAGGAGGTAGTCAAATTAAACTGTTTAAAGCAATATTTTTATTTAAATCGGTATTTTATTTAACTAAAAGTTCTCAATAAACACTTTTTTTTAAAGTAAGAAGTGGTTAAAATATTTTAACGTCATATGAATTTGCAGGTCAACAATGGTTAGGCTTAAATGAGATCCACAGTAAGCCAGGCTGCAAATTCAAAAATAGCTAATAATTAATCACAGCATTCCTTGCATTAGTTGGAAATGAAAATGGAAATTTCAAATTTGTGTCCCAAAACTTGGCAAAAGGCAAAAATGATGTAGACAAGAAATAAATTGTGGTTTACCACTGTGCTACAGAGGCTCTTGATAAATATTTGTTAAACGAATAAACAGATACCTAAGGAAATGACTCATGCCCTGTGCTCCTGAGCAAATGTTCTTCTAGCCTCAGAAAATCCGCTGAATTTAGAGGCCAAAGCGGCTAAGTTCTATTGCTGTAGTCCCAGCTGCACCCAGAGGTTGAAATGATCCTGCACTAACGTGAGACTTCTTTGCGGTTAACGTGGCCTTTTTAAGAGAGGATGATTAACATTTACAGAGGTTAACGACGTGAGCATTTAAGCCAGACTGCTCTAGTTGCATATTTTGGCTGTGTCACCTAACAGCTGCCTGACTATAGGTAGATTATTTCACCTCTAAAGGCCTTAGTTTCCTGTTATATAGCAGGGGTGTATTAATACTTCTTCAAAGAGTTACTAAGATTGAATGAGAAAGGACTAGGCTTATACTTGAAGAGCTCAATAAATGTCAGTTCTCATTAATTTCTGTTGCCTTTTCAAAGGGCATTATGTAATAATTAAATATTTATAAAAGATTATTAATAAAAGGCATAATAAACACCCACGTGTCTACCACCCACTTTAAGAAATAGGAGCTATACACACACAAATACACAAATACACACAAGACTTAAGTCCCATATATGCATTTATATTTGTAAACATATCACCTCTTCTCACTCAGGTGCAACCATTGTCCTTAATTTGTTTATCATTCTCATGCATTTATTTACATTTTTACTCCATTTGTATATATTCCCAAGCATTATATGCTTATTTTGCATCTTTTGAAACTTTCAATAAGCAGTATCATACTTTACGCATTCTTTTGAAACATTTTTTAGAACAATATTTTGTTTTTGAAATTATTTAGTGTCTCTATGCTACTTACACTTTGTATTCACTTCTATAGTGGTGGTGGTTGTGGTTTAGTCACTAAGTTGTGTCCGACTCTTGTGACCCCATGGACTGTAGCCGGCCAGACTCCTCTGTCCATAGGATTTCCTAGGCAAGAATGCTGGAGTGGGTTGCCATTTCCTTCTCCAGCGGATCTTCCCGACCCAGGTTTCGAACCCAGGTGTCCCACATTCCAGATTCTTACCAACTGAGCTACAACATTAAATAGTAGGATTCTGTTTTGTAATCAAACCACAACTTAACTCAGCCACTTCCCTAGTGATGAACTTTTGGTAGTTTTTTTTTTGTTTGTTTTGCTTTGCTTTGTTTTTTATGCTACGAACAGCCCTTCAATAAATACTCTTGCACCTACCTCCATATACCTATGTCAAGAGCTTTTTGGGTGAGGGTGTATACTCTGGAATTGAATTGCTGGCTTGCAGGATACATGTACTTTTCAGTACATAACATTTTGCCAACTTGTTCTCCAGAGTTTTAGCCTATTTACATCTCTCAAAGCAACATTTACAAGTTCCAATTACTCCAAATCTTAAATGTTTGGTACTATCAGACTTAAAATTTGTCCATCTCAAGGGAGCAAAATGACATATTATTAGGGATTTCAATTCACATACTCCTGATTATTAAGGAAGAATGAATATCTCTTCATATAGTAATTCAGCATCTATATGTGAATCACTAGTTCCCATCTTTTGTCCAGTATTCTAGATCCAAGGCCTCCTCATCCTTGCCACCACTGCAAACACAGTCAGTATTAGGAAGTAAGAAAAGAAGAAGGTGGAAGACCTCTTAGCATCACAAGAGTCTGAGCTTTACTCAAAGAGACTACTAAATTATAGGAATAGATTAAGCTTTTAACTGAATTGGATATAAAAGTTTCCTTTCTTTCTCAATTCCCCAACCACTCTTCACTAATCTAAGTTAGGACTTGTGAGGAAAACCAGATTAGCCAGAAATAAATTTTATATTTGCACATGTCTAAGTACCAATCTGTAACCCTACTACACACTTAATTGTAATAAGCAACAACTCAGTTGCTCACCTAAAAATCATATTTATTCTTTATTATGCTTTCCCTCTTTCTCAACATCCAAACCATAAGCAAATCCAGTCAACTATATCTCCAAGATGTCTTGAATCTGATCATTATTTACTATCTCTATTGCTCCACTGCATTCCAAGTCACTCTATCATTTTTTCATCTACATGACTGCCACAGCCTTGTAAGTGATTTGGTCCACTTTTACCCTTATATTCCATTTCTTCAGAGTAACCCAAATGATCATGAACAGTTTTAATCAAACATCTCTCCTTGTGTAAAACCTTCCAAATGGCTTCCCATTGCAATCAGAATAATCTTCAAACCTCTTATCATGGTCTATAGTCCCCTATATGATCTGCCACCTCTTATTTCTCTGACATCATGTTTTCCAGTTATTTACTACTTGGACCCTTCCTTTTTTAAAATAAGGCATTTAATAGATACCCTTTCTACCTTGGGGCATTTGCATTAGATGTTTCCTCTGCCTAGAAAACTCCTTTTCAGATAGTCACATGATTGACTTCTTTTTATCATTAGGCATCTAGTTCAATGTAACTTCAGGTAGTCCTTCTGTGGCCATCCCAATTAAAGTAGCCCCTTTATCAGGGCATTCAAAATCCCATTACCATGTTTTATTTTCCTCTTAGGGCTTATCACTATCAGAAATTATTATTCTTGTTCACACTGTCCTTCTACACTGCATGTTCCATGATAGCAGAGATCTTGTCTGTTTTGTTCATTGTTCTAACAGGGTCCAGAACTGTGTCTCATATATAATTGATGCTTAATAAATATTTAATAAATGAATGATAGAATGCATGCCCAAAGGAGAAAATATTTAGTCTTATAGACAGTAGCTGGTCTACTAGATATCTATTTGTAAATAAATAACACCTTAAAAAAATTTACTATCTGTTGGAATTAAAACCAAAGTTCATGAATAAAAGGCAAAGGATAGTGACATTTTTATACTTTTTAGCTTCTAGGAAATAGAACAAATGGACCTGTTGAAATCTTCTGCATAGTAAACTTTCAAACATATTTGAAGAGCTCATTATGTGTGAGAAAAGACACTGCCTGTGTTCTATATTATATTTTCTTCTGTCATTATATCAGTAAGATCTTCCCTGGTATTTTCATTCACTTTTTTTCTATTTAAAGATAGTTTGTTTTTCTTTTTGGGGAGTGGCGGTGGTAAACTTCCACTGATGTTAGTTTGTTTTATTTTAGTGTTTATTCAGAAATGCATCAGTGATAATTTTCTCCAAAATGTTGTCTTTTAAAAGTTTACATGACCCACTGCAACCTATTTGTGTATTTAGAGACTTGCAGGGCAGAGTAGAAAAAGGCAATCATTTCTCAATGTGCATGTTTTAATAGACTTCTTCAATGATTACAAATAATACAATAAATAATTACAAATAATACAATGATTACAAATAAGAATGTTTTTAAACAAATGTCATGTTGACAGGGAATAGTTGCCTTGATGTTCAGCCTACTCACACCACAGAGGACGGATTTGGGATTCCCTACTGATTTAACTTTGTGAGAGTAGCTGTAGTCTCAGAAGTAACATATCACATCTATTTTTAAAAACAATGATTTTTGCGATATAATTCACATACCATATTATTAATCTATTTAAAGGGGTGACCCCCAATCATTCTGGCACCAGGGACTGGTTTCATGGAGGACAATGTTTCCATGGATGGGGGAGATAAGTATGGTTTCAGGATGACTCAAGTGCATTACATTTATTGTGCCATCTCTGGTCGGACAGGAGGCAGAGCTCACATGGTGATGAGAGCAGTTGTAAGTATAGATGAAGCTCTGCTTGCTCACCTGCTGTGTGGCCTGGTTCCTAACAGGTCCTGGACCAGTATGGGTCCACAGCCTGGGGGATGGGGACCCCTGACTTGAAGTGTATGATTCAATGGTTTTTATAGTGCTCTGCAACCATCACCATAATTTTAGAATCAATTTCCATCACCCCATAAAGAATCCTGTACCCACTGACAGTCATTTCCAGTTTCCTCCCAAGCCCTAGCCTTAGGCAACTCGAATTCACTGTCTCTAGAGATTTGCCTATTTGGGATATTTCCTGTATTATGTGGTCTCTTATGACTGACTGCTAGGCATAATGTTTTCAAAGTTCATCAAGATTGTAGCATGAATCAATATTTTTTTTTGCATGGATCAGTGTATTTTTTATTGCCAAATAATATTCCATTGTATGATATACTACATTAATTAATAAACATTTATTGATTGATGACCATTTTTTTTGTTATTTCTTTTGAGCTAACATAAATAATGCTGCTATGAGCATTCATGTAAAAATTTTTGTTTGAATCCTGTTTTCAATTCTTTTGGGTATATGCCAAGAACGGATGGGTCATATGGTAACTCTGTTTTTAACATTTTGAGAAACTGCCAAATTGATTTACAAAGTAGCTGTACCATTTTACATCCAACCAATGATGTATAACAGTTCCAATTTCTTTATATTCTCATCAACACTTATTATTTTGGTTTTTTTTCCCTCTAGTAGATGTGAAGTGGTATCTCATTGTGACTTTATTTGCATTTTCCTAATAGTTAATGATGCTGAGTATCTTTCATGTGCTTATTTGCCAACTATATATATCTTCTTTGGAGAAATATCTGTTTAGAGACTTTTCACTTTTCAATCAAATTATCTTATTATTGAGTTGTAAGAGTTCTTCATATATTTTTGGATACTAGTCTCTTATCACATATGATTTGCAAATATTTTATCCCATTCTATGGTGTCTTTTCACTTTCTTGATGGTGTTCTTTGAAGTTCTAAAACTTTTCACTTTAATGCAGTCCAATTTATCTGTTTTTCTTTGTTATTTGTAATTTTGGTGTTATCTAATAAGGCTTTGCATAACCCAAGGTCAAGAAGATTTCCTTCTATGTTGTCCTCCCAGACATTTATAGTTTTAGCTCTTAAATTTAGATCTATGACCCAGATTGAGTTAATTTTGTGTGTAGCATAAGGAAAGATCCAAATTAATTTTTTAGTGTGTGGGTATCCAGTAGTTCTAGCAACATTTGTTGAAAAGACCATTCTTTCTCTCATTAAATTTTCTCAGTACATCACAAGCTTTTGTAATTCAAATTTATCTTGTTTATTTTTTCCCCCAGAAATTAATTTATCCCTTGAGATAACCAATAACACTAGACATTGTTAAACAAAGTTTGGAAATTACAGAGAATGTTCCCATTAGAGACTGTATTTTTCTTCTGCTTGAAATCTTTCAGTGGCCTCTTACTATACTTTAAATAAGCCCCAATTTTTTACTATGGCTTAAAAGGTCCTTCATGATTTGCTACCTACCTATTTCCTCAAGCTCATCTCAAACAACGTTTCACTATTCACTCTGCTGTAACAAACTCCTTTTAGTTTTCCAAAAATACCTAGATCATTCTTACCTCCCCATCTTGGTCCTTGCTATTCCATTGCTATTCGACCTACCTTGAAGGATCTCCAGAGTTCTTTCATTCACTGGCTCGTCTTCACTCTCCAGGTCTCAGCTCAATCCTCCCCTATCTAGAGAAGCCTTTCCTCACTGCCTTAGTGTAAATAGCTTCTCTTCTCTTAACTAGTTGGCTTTCCCCTTCCCTTAACCAGTTGTCCTTTATTATCATCTTGTTTATCTTTATCACCACATTAACCACCACCTGCAGTGATCTTGCCTATTCAGTCTTCTCCATGATACTGTCAAATCTGAGATCAGGAATCTTCCTCATCTTGTTCCCCTTGGTATTCCCAAAACTTAGCAGAGTTCTTGGCTCATCCAAGGAACTCATAAACCTCACTGAATTAGTGAATGGAAAAATTTTAGAGTCACAGTTTGTAAAGCTAACAAAAATTTAGAAACTGTATAAAAATTCAGAAGATTAAAAAAATTTAATTTCTAAATATTTAGAAAATTTTTACAGAGTCACAGTTTGTAAAGCTAACAAAGATTTAGAAACATCCAAGCTAATTTTTTTTTTAAGGCTATGTAACCTTTTCTTCTAAAAAAAAAGCCTGCATAGAAGCTAATATGTTAACCAGACGTGGAGAATCTTCTCTGATTCAAGCAGATAAAGAACAAACAAAGTCCTTCCAGTTCAGCATCCTCCTTGACACAATCATCATAGGGGTTCTGCAGAGCTCCAACCCCTTTATTAAGTGTAACGTGTAAACTGAGAAACCAAAGAACGACTCCCAGAACAATGTACAGCACTTTAGTAATAGATGAGGGTCTGAACAATTCTTGCAGAGTAGACAGTGCATGCTTCTTTCTATTGTGTGTTGCTTTACAACACAACAGTTCAGAACATGCAAGTCTAAAACCAGAGTTATATGAATCATTCAGAAGATAAGGGTTTAGATAACCTTTTACTCCTTAATGCCACTGACTTCAAATTTCCAAAGTGATTACTTTTCAGGGTTTCCAAGGAAACTGTCTTAGAAACAAGAGTCATGTATACCTCATTCTTTTCTAAATATTTCTAACTATTCCTCTCATCTTTTTGACTTCACTTTTAAGACTCTACTGAAAAAGCTTCTTTGAAAAGTATGCATTATTTAATTTCAGATTCTCTTAAGCTATTCACTTCTACCTAATATCATATCACTCTACACAGATGGGAAAATTAAATTTCAATAAATCCCATCAAGTTTTCTTATAAAGCAATAAAACAAGACAATTTCATTTATACCTACTCAGCTTCAGAGTACATAGCTTCACATCTGTTTAGATCTTAAATACCAGGGCGATACACTTTTTAAGAAATGAATGATGGACCATAAGTCAGGCAGATGTTTCTTCACAGAAGCTTTCAAGCTCTTTTTCTCATGCAGAGTTATGCATTTAGACAACTGAATTGTCTGTTTTAGAGCAGATTTCAAGCATGAAATACAAAATGTTTTCCTTTGTTCAAAGAGTTCATCTTGGATTTGGGAATTAGTTACTGATGTTTCCCTTGCCTCATTTTTCTATCAAGATATCATTTTCCAATCTTTTAGAAAGCAAAAAGAACATCTCTTTACTTGAAAAAAATTAATTTTTTCACTCTCGTTCTTATTTTTTAAAAGAATTTTTAAGGTAGCATCTTTGTGACATTGCCTAAGGAAGAATTATTTTGATGTGCAAAAATAAATTGAACATCAGGCTGCCTGATTAAGCAATAGCTCCTTGGATCATAAAATTCTTTTGAAAAAATATGCCATGGTATTTTTATTGAGCTTATGAGCTAAAAGGCATTTAAAATTCCAAGAAGAACAACAAAAAGAATAAAAAAGAAATGCACATGTGTTGTTACTAAAAAAGGCACCAAAGATGTGTACAAGGCAGGATTATTCCTGGGAAAAGTTATGAAGCAGATGAAGTCTGTGTTTATCATTTTTCCATGTCTTGTTTTGAGCCCCTTTTTCATCTCTGTTCTACCCATCACCATTTGTCATTCTGCATCATCCCTCTGGGATTCCTGGCTGTGTTGTCCTACGGCATGATTAGACCTTTCTTTTTGTTAGTTCTGCGTCCCACCGCCCTCCCCGCCACCACTCCAAATAACTTCAGTATTTTCTTAGGGAACTAGGCCAGTTGCCTGAAAAAAAAATCTATGCTAAAATATTAATAATCATTAATGACCTTATTATATAAAAACAAATTTGAGAAAACTTCTCAGGAAGATAACTACACTTTCTCAGTACTTGTTATTTGGCTTCTCTGTGGGTCCATTCCTGATGAATCCTCTAAAAAAATTAAAACTATCAAGAATCCTATAAATCCAAGTCTCAAGAAGTATGGCTTGGAACCTGAGGGTGAGGCTGAAGCAGGTTTTTGAATCACAGAGACAGAATAACCACGTTAAGAAGCTGGAGGAAAGGTTTCATTTGGGTTGCATTGTCTTTTCCCCAGGCCAACAGAGCATTGCGGAGTGAACCCATTTGATCTATAGCATCTCCTGTGGGGAAAAAGAGAACCCAAAGTGGATATTCAGCCCATCTACTGTTGCAAGATGTTTCCAGAGTTGCCCAGTCAGGTCTGCGTGAGGATCATTTGGAGAACTTGAGGGCCTGACAACTGGGGAAAAGATAAGAGATGGGCAAAGGGGCAAGACTTACAGTAACCAGTACTAAAGTATTATTGGATTTCATCTCTGCTTGTAGCAGCACCTGAACAGAGATCCCAGCCAGTGGTCTGCCTATCTGCGGAACTTAGCTGGTGACATTGTCTGATCAGGGAGCTTGGCTGAAGTTCTGCATGATTTGGAAAGTGAAAGTGAAAATCGTTCACTCTTGTCCGACTCTTTGCAACCCCATGGACTGCAGCACGCCAGGTCTCCCTGTTCGTCACCAACTCCTGGAGTTTACCCAAACTCATGTCCATTGAGCCGGTGATGCCATCCAATCATCTCATCCTCTGTTGTCCCCTTCTCCTCCTGCCCTCAATCTTTGCCAGCATCAGGGTCTTTTCAAATGAGTCAGCTCTTCGCATCAGGTGGCTGAAGTATTGGAATTTCAGCTTTAACATCAGTCCTCTCAGTGAACACCCAGGACTGATCTCCTTTAGGATGGACTGGTTGGATCTCCTTGCAGTCCAAGGGACTCTCAAGAGTCTTCTCCAACACCACAGTTCAAAAGCATCAATTCTTCTGCACTCAGCTTTCTTTACAGTCCAACTCTCACATCCACACATGACTACTGGAAAAACCATAGCCTTGACTAGACGAACCTTTGTTGGTAAAGTAATGGACTGTATAGTCCATGGAATTCTCCAGGCCAGAATAATGGAGTGGTGTGTGTCCCCAGCCAAATGTTCATACCTGTTCTTGAGCCTGTTATATGGCCCTGCCTGGGCAGGTGAGTAATTCTACAACACTGCTCAACAGCTAAGCATGGGCTCCCATCCTGCTCGACCAGAAAGCCTTGTCTGAGAACTTAGGCAGCTGTAGAGTCCACACTACAGCCTTGCTCAGGCAGGGAGCCAAGTCAGCAGACCAGGGAGCCTGAGCAGTGACCCTGGGCAGGCTTGGAGTCCAGTCTAAGTTAAACACTTCCCAGCTGTGGGATCCAGCCCTATTCAGCAGCAGTTTCACCTACAGCCTGCCCAATTATAGAAACAGCTTGTAACCTCACCCATGCAATGTAACTCCATCCTACCATGGAGTATTATCTGTGAGATGCAGCTGAAGGCCCCACTTAATCAGACAGCCTGGCAAGTGGCCTCATCCAACACAGAAGCATAGCCAGTGCCCTAACTGATCACAAAGCAAATCTGTTCAAACCTGGGGCACAGCCTGTAGCTCCATTCAACTGTGAAGCCATGTTTGCAGCCCTGCCTGAATATGGGGTCCTACCAGGGCCACATCCGGTTAGACAGTATAACATGAGGCCTTGCCTAATTGCAGAATCCAACAAGTGCTACTGTCCTTCCAGGGAACATAGCCTGAGATCATATCCTACCAGAGGTAACTTCAGAAGCCAGCTAATGGCCCCATCTGACCATGGAACCCAGTCAGCATACCTATCCAACCAGGGTACCTATTTAGTGGCCCCACTACTACGTGGAGACTAGCCAGGTGGCCAACCCAACTGCAGAGACCAGCCAGTGGCAACTCTCCTCTTGCCTCACAATACGGGTAGGGACCTCACCAACCTGGAGATCTCAGTAGCAAGCTGTGCCTGCCCACAAACACTATAAGCAGACCCATCCAAGTCCCTCAAGCAGAGAGATTGGTGAAGGTCTTTCTCTGCCAAAACAAACCTATAAAATCTAGAAGAGGAGATCACTTACTCAAATGTGCAAGCATCAATGCAAGGATATTGTGATAATAAAAAAACAGGTAAACATAACAAAACCAAAAGAAACTTAAAATACTTCAATAATTGAAATGGAAGTCTGTGAACAATCTAACAAAGAATCTGTGACCCCATGTTCTGTAAACCCTCCAGGCTCCTCTGTCCATGGAATTCTCCAGGAAAGAACTGTTGTTGTTCAGCTGCTAAGTTGTGTTCAACTCTTTGCAACCCATGGACTGCAACACATCAGGCAAGAATATTCCTCTTAGAAAAGTGCAGTGAACTTCAAGAATACATAGACAGATAACTAAATGAAATTAGGAAAACAATGCATGAGAAGTTCAACAAAGAAATAGAAATCATGAGAATAAACAAAACAAAAATCCTAGAGATAAATACAGTGATTGAATTGAAGAATTCAACAGTTTCAACAGCAGACCTGACCAAGCAGAAGAATCAATGAACTCAAAGATAAGTGATTTTAAATTATCCCGAAAGAAAAAAGAATAAAGAAAAGACTAGGATACTTATGGGAAAGCATCAAGTAGGACAATATTGTGCAAATATCAGGAGAATAAAAAAAGAAAAGAGCAGAAAGAATATTTAAAGATATAATGGCTGACAACATCCCAAACTCAGGGAGAGAAATAGTTGTCCAGATTTTTGAGGCTCAAAGGATACCAAATAGGTTGAATCCCAAAAGGGCTACTTTGAGACATATTATAGTTAACACTCAGTACCTGCAGGTTTCACAACTGCAGAGTCAAACAACCAAAATATTAATGATATTAATATTATCAAAATATTAAATATTTTTTTAAAATTCCAGAAAGTTGCAAAACTTGAATTTGCTATGCAGTGACAATAGTTTACATAGCATCTATACTATCTTTACAACATATTTACATAGTATTTATTTTACTAGGTATGTAAGTAACCTAGAGGTGATTTAAAGTATACAGGAGAATGTAGGTAGGTTATATGCAAATACTAAGCCATTTTATATGAGGGACTCAAGCATCTGCAGTTTGGTATCTGTGGCAGTCCTGGAACCAATCTCCCATGGAAACTGAGGGATGACTGTAATTATACCACCAAAGCAAAGAGAGAATTTTAAAAGTAGCAAGAGAAATGTGACTCATCACATATAACAACCCAAATAATACTATGAGTAGGTTTCTCAGTATATATTTTATAGACCGGGAGAGAATGAGATAACATCTTTAAAATATGGGAAGAAAAACAGAACCCTTTAATCAAGAACACTATACCCAGAACTGTCCTTCAGGAATAAAGGAGTGAGAAAGAGTTGCCCAAACAACCCAAAGCTGAAGAGTTCATCACCTCTAAACCTGCCTTACAAAAAAATGCTAAAGGTCATTTTTGAAGCTGAAATAAAACAATGTACCATTGTAATCATTCAGCAATATTTATGTATATCAAATCAACATGTCATGTTCTATAAACTTATATATGTCAATTATATCTCAAAGTGAGTGGAAGAATTAAGAAGTTCAATAACCTGTGTGACATATGGGAAAAGTATCTTTTTTTCCTTGGATGTGAGGCTGATAATCAGTGCCTGGTTCGTCCCTCACTCAAGCCATACACCTTCAAACACCAAATGGACATATAAGGGGGTCAAGAATGTGTGTATATGATTCACATGTGTGTGTGTGTGTAGAGGGCTGAGTTCACTGAGTTTTGAACCCAGAGGTACTCACTGGAGGGCCCATCAGACCTGGTCCACCCAAAGGCCCTGTGGTCCCTGGTAAGCCTGTCTCTCCTTTTTCTCCATCCTCTCCAGGAAGTCCCCTTCCTCCTGGGTTCCCCTATAACCACAGCAAAAAATTTTAAGAAAAAGAAAGTATTGAAATAATTATACCATGCAATAAGGAGATTTTTTGCTGGCACATAGAAAATTAAGTGTAATATAATATTTTAAAGATTTCTCAAAAATATCTACCTTAATCATAATGTTAAAAGCATACTTTACCTTCAATCCATCTTTACCCTGGAGACCTTCTTCTCCAGGAGCTCCTGGTTCACCCTATTTGGCAGCAGAAAATAATACCTATTATGTTATTGAGTCATTTATCCTAATTTTTATTTTTTGCTCCTCGTATCCATAGAAGTAGCAGTTTTATGTACATTTATTCCTACTTCTACTTTATTTATAAGGAGTACCTGACAATATAATAAACATGATTTAATTTGCCTGGAATAACTCTGAAGATGATGTAAAGAGTTATAGCACTGTAAATTCAAATAAGAGGGTCCTGGAATATTAACAACTTTAAGATAATTAAGCGTAATATATATTCATTTGGTAGCTTTGGAAACAGATACCTACATCTACATTTCTTAAAAGACTGTACATCTATATTTCTTAAATACTGAATCTCATAAAATTGTAGTAGCTTGCTTTTCTGAATTTACATGGATTGATACAACTTAATTCAGTTAAAATCAGTGTACCAGATTTTTAGGTCTGTGTTTTCTCTCTCACACAGGAGAAGTGATATTCAGAGCAGGCCCTTACTTGGAAGCTGTCTTCCTGGCTTAAAACTTGCAGAAGTAAATGTAGAGCCACACTTTATGAAGTGATTAAAGAAGTACTAGTTCTCCTGCCACCTGAATCATTTAAAAATAAATTAATCAGTATCTCCACAGTTGCCCATTGCTCCCACTGCTGATACTTCATTACCCTCACCTCATACTGTCTGCACCCCTGAAAAACAGAGAAAAATGAACAAGAAAGGAATGGGATGCAAAAAACATCCCCCAACTTTACCTCTTAGTAAAAAAGAAAAAAAAAAGTCTCTTAAAATTATCTTGGTCCCTGTTATCTTGGGAAAAACCTTACCACAGCTTAAATGAACCACTGTTTATATTAGAATGTAAGCTATCTCATTGTAATTATCTAGTTATTTCTTTGAAACTTATTAACTTTGCACATCTTTGGTTTTTTGGTTTTCTAAACACAAATTATGTTTCAATGCTTTATCTGTCTTGTTAGGTCAGGAAATAGCAGGAGAGCTGAACATTAGTATTTGTGAATTTCTTCTTCATGCTAACATTAGTGACATGCACAGTGACCATTTAGCAAGGACCTGAGTACACCTGATTCTGAGAAAAGAATGTGTGAGGTTAGGACTCTCGATGCTATTAAATAATGACGTGAAGAGTTTAGCATGCAACTTTTCAACTTATGAAATAAAGACAAACATTTTCTATAATGCAAGAGAAGTTTCCTATACAATCGTTTAAGTCTTTACACTGAGCTTTCAATCTGTAAGATAGGTGGGCCAGTGCATCAAAATGGTTTCTGGTAGGCACTTACCCGTAACCCTGGCTCCCCAGCAGCTCCAACACTGCCCACAGGTCCAACATCTCCCTGCAGAAACAAAGGGGAAGATTAAACTCCTTTCTACTAAAACTGCATGTTTAATAATTATGGAGGGCATATTATGAAGACAGGGGTTCCAAAACAATGTTCCTTTCTTTTCTTCAGATTATTTACAATATTTTTGCTTTTTCATTTGCATTCCTTCCCATATATACATGTATATATATGTATGTATACATATGTATGCATATATATGGATAAGTAAATAATATTTTTGACTCATTTGAGAACACTTTCTATTTTTATCTACTATTCTTTACCTGCTTCCAAGGTGGTGGGTGTTCACCAAAATATGGCAAACATAGTGGTCAGTGGTGAAAGGTTTGAGACCCTCTCCTTGACTTTTAAGGGATGTTACCTTTGTGCCTGGCTCGCCTTGAAGACCGGATTCCCCTTCAGTACCTGGAGGTCCCTAGAAGAGAATGATTTGGCACATTGTTTGTACACATTCCTTCACCAATATAAAGTCAGTAACAACCTCGTAAGAAGATGGTAGTAATCTTCAGCCCAAGGATGGGATATCTATATCCAGGAAAGGATTCTTGTTGTCCCTTTATAAACTTCATGGCATAAGACCAGAAAATTTCTGGGACTTTGAAGAGTTCAAATGCTAAAACAGTACCACCAGAAACCAGGACTTCTTAGACCAGTGTCTTCTAATCCTTCCTCTCACCCTTTAATCTTTGGTCGCGAAAACTACTTCCTGTTTCCTCTTTAATTTTCTACCATCATATCCTTACTAGTCTCTATGTTTTTCACTTTGTATTCTTCCCCCCATTTATTTTCATCCCTCTTGGAATATACTTCCTGAAAAAAGTGCATTTTCTTTATTGGTTTTATAAAACATATCACACAAAGAAGATATGAATTATATATATACATATGTATGGCATTGTTTTCCCATTCTCCTTTCATAAGTGGGTCCATTGGGAAGCTTTTGATTGAATTTTTTATCTTGAAAACATATAACTTGCAATCTCTGGCTATTTATAAGCATGGGGTTCCTGTAATCATTGTATTTTTGTCTCTTGGAGATATTTATCTTGTTTTTGAGCATACTATGCATGCCTCTGCTTTTTCTTCTTTCTCACTCTTTTTCTTCTCTTTTCTGTCAATCTATGTGTATGTGTACGTATGTGTACTTATACACACAATTACAAACACACACATATGCATTCTATATCCCCATATTTTCAGAGTACAGGGGTAGTTTAAAGCATTAACCTATGATACTAATACAGTTTGATCCGAAGTTTCCTGTTTGCTTTTTGTCTTCTAGGGATTCCCTCAATAGTTCTGATCCATGGGTGATAAACCTCCTTATAATTATTAGAGATTAAAATGTCTCTTATGCTGTTACAGTATTTTAGATGAGAAGTTGTTTTCTATCTTGACTCAGCTTCCACAATCCATATTTACTTTGCTTTTTTGAAAATAAAAGCTATAGTGCACAACAGTACAGATGAAGTTGTAATGAACAACCCCAGACCCACTCATCAGAGGCAACTACTTTACAAAACAATTTTTGCTTTTAGTTTTCCTAATAATCAAGAAATATTCCTCTACTTCTTGATATATTACCTTGCTAAAAGTTTAGTTCCCTTAAAACTCTTTCCCTTTTACCATAATTTCACCAATTTTTGGAATGATTATATTATTTAAAATTTTCCATTGGTTACCTTTGTGACTTTACAAGAGACAGTGTATTCCAGAACTTAAGAGGAAGGACCATGAAGTGAGACTGCCTGAGCTTCTGCTCTGCTTCAGAAATTACAGGATTTAGTATTCTATCCTAAGGTTAAAATTCTCTCTCAAGAGAGAATTCCAACTCTCTTCAGATTTCTTCCATATCAAAATTGCTCTTAATCTTCTAGACCTCATCTAGTCCCCAGTTTCACCCGATCTGTCAGCAACTCTTGGCTTTTTTATTCTTAGTCTAAATCCAATGGTTGATCTTCTGATCTCAGTGGTACCTCCTTTCTTATGCCAATCTTGGATTAGCACTTTGAATTGCCTTCTCTATTTCCATTCCTAGTTGAGTGTCAATGGAAAAATTATACTCCTGTGCAAAGTGGCAACATTACATATTGAGAGGTACAGTGACTAAGACACTGGGTTCCCTAAATGTGAATGTGGGCTCTGCCACTACTACTAGTTATTGCTCTTGAACAAGTTGCTTAATCATTTCATGTCTCAATTTCCTCATTTGTAGAATGAGAATAACTGTATTACCTCACTGAGTATTGTGAGAATTTATTAATATGATAAAGTACATAGATACTGCTAGGCAAATAGAAATTTCTCTGAAATTGCTACCTATTATTAACAATATCATTATTAATCTAATGCAAATTCAAAGTCTCCCACTTCAGCTTGACTTTTAGTAAGGTATACTTGCTTTTACCTATCTTTAACCATTTTCCTCAACCACTATTCTTTTTTTTGGCCACACCATGGCATGTGTGATCACTGTTTCTGACCAGGGATCAAATCCATACCCCCTGCATTGAAAGCATGATGTCTTAACCACTGGACTGCCAGGAAAGTTCCCTCAATCACTATTCTGGAATATTTTCCTCAGGGGATCTACTCAACCCCTACTTCATATCACAAGAGGATCATCTTCTATTCTGTTAAAAACAATAACAACATTTCAAGTTATGCCTTTTCTCTGCTTTCTTTAGGTTCAGAGGATGTAGCATAGTATAGGTTATCAGCACTGGCTTTTGAGTCAGGTTTGGATTCAAAACCAATGTCTGCTACTTGTTAACCATTTACCTTGGGCAAAATAGCAGATTATGATGAACATTCTTCTTACTTGTCTCAAGAAAGGATATTGCCATCCATTCTGTTGCACCTAGAAATCTGGAAATAATTTTTGACTTCTCTTTTCCCTTTGCTTTTCATATCCCACAAATATGCAGTTTCTCCAGAATTTATACAACAAACATTTCTCAAATCCATCTCCTTTGCACATAGTTCAGACCTCTATCATTTCTTACCTAGTTCAATGCAACAGCCTTTTAGAAGGTATACATGTCTGCATTCTTGACTTCTTAAATACATCCTCCTTGAGGTTGCTAAAATGATCTTCCAAAGACACACAAGACTTTATCACTGCCCAGCGCCCTTACAGTGACTTACTATAGCCCATAAGGTAAAAAAGTTTAGGGACTTCCCTGGTGGTCCAGTGGCTAGGACTCTGTGCTCTCAATGCAGGGTGCTTAGGTTCAATCCCTGGTCGGAAAGGTAGATCCCTGATGCTGCAACTAAGAGCCTGCATGCCAGAACTAAAGATCCCACATGCCGCAACGAAGACCTGGCACAGCCAAATAAATATTTAGGAAAAAAGATAAGTGTTCAAGTTTTTTCAAGAGTATATAAGATTTTTTTATTTGATCCAATCATTTCTCTGTAATTTCATCTATCCTTACTGCTTATTTTGACTTTAAGAATCTCTACTGCCTCAGGTTTGCATGTTCCTCCTCATACTATGCTGTGTACCCTTATCCTCTCCTTTCATATGGTTAACTCATACTTGGGCTTCTCTGGTGGCTCAGTAGTAAAGAACCCGCCTGCCAAAACAGGAGATGGGGGTTCAATTCCTGGGTCAGGAAGATCTCCTGGAGAAGGAAATGGTAACTCACTTCAGTATTCTTGCCTGGGGACAGAGGAGCCTGGCAGGCTACAGTCAATGGGGTTGCAAAAGAGTCAGACATGACTCAGTAACTAAACAACAACAAACTCATACTCATTCCTTAAAACTCAATACCCTCCCCTTATCGCAATGCAGACAAGTCTTTTTCCCCTTATCCAGTTATGGCTATGTACCCACTACTGTACTCTTATAAAGTCCTGTGAATGTCTCCATCATTGGGTCTAACATGTTGAAGTATAATCATCTTTTATATGATTATCTTCTGGAATAGATTATAAACTGCTGATGGAATCAGGGATCGTATCTCAGCCACGCTTGGATTTTTAGTGAATACATAGTGCATAGCAAAAAAGCACTGCATAATCATGCGATTAGAGGAGGAGAAAAGTTTTATTGGAATGTGGCTGAACAGGTCTGCAGAGGTTAGACAATGCAGAACACTGTTTCTCATGTTAAGTAACTGGCACTTTATTAAAGACTGAGAGCTGATAAAAAATTTCAAGGGCAAGGAAGATATGACAAAGATATACTGGCAACAAACAGCTAAGGAATAATAGCAGCTGGAGGAGACATGGAATAAGGAGCATTGGCAATAGGAACACAAAGAAAACAAAAGAGCTGAGACACTGGTGGGAGCTTATTAAAGGGAAAGCACAGCAGAAAGGACAGGATGAGGGAGGAAGAGGAGTCTGGGAAAGCTCTCAGTTTGAAGTTACTGGACATAAGCGGCATCTTTCAGTGAGATGAGAATAAAAAGAATAACAGTGCGAAAGTGATGGGTTTGGTTTAGATATTTTGAATTTGAAAAGTGTGTAGGCTATCTAGGTGCATATATAGAAGGCAACAGGAAATCAATAATTAAAGCCAAAGGGAGAGGGCTCAGTTAGAGCTATCTAGTTGAGAGCTTATTATTCTTAAATAAATCTTGAATGAGTCACTTTTCAATATTCTTCATAACAGAGTGAAGGGCTATCAACATTAACTCTAAATCAGTAAAGAGAAAGTTATATTTACTTTTTGCTCTGTTATTTAAATGAGCTGTTAAGAGAAAGTCACATGTATAAAATTAGGCTCATACAACAGTTATTCCTGCTTTTAATAGAACTTTAGATTTTATTTTCTGAATATTAAATAAAATACTATAAAATTATTCTTCAAAATATATATCTAAGATATCAACTTTACCTTTGAAAAGTCTTACAAAAATACTGAGTACTGATGAGACCAGTCCTGGGTGTCCATTGGAAGGACTGATGTTGAAGCTGAAACTCCAAAACTTTGGCCACCTGATGCAAAGAGCTGATTCATTTGAAAAGACCCTGATGCTGGGAAAGATTGAGGGCCGGAGGAGAAGTGTACGATAGAGGATGAGATGGTAGGATGGCATCACCGACTCGATGGACATGGGTTTGGGTGGACTCTGGGAGTTGGTGATGGACAGGGAGGCCTGGCGTGCTGTGGTTCATGGGGTCGCAAAGAGTTGGACACGACTGAGCGACTGAACTGAACTGAACTGATGAACCAACAAGAAACAACCCCAAGAAAAATTACCTCAGCACCCATTTCTCCAGGAGGTCCAGCATCACCTTGTGGTCCTCGTGGTCCCTATATTAAAACAAAATTTAAGATGTGAGAAATAAAGTTCACTCTATATTTCAATTAATATGTGCATATAATTATAATATATCATATGTAACAACACAAAATACATTTATCAATGTATTACTTTATTCTGTATAAACAAAACTAAATCTTTAGTTGATTCATCTTTTTTTGTTAATATTAAGCTTTCTTTGGATTCAAAAGAAAAGGAAAGAAAGGATGGTGCTTTTCATTTTTTCATTCCCTAAATATCTCATTCATTCAATAAACATTTAATACAGTGCCTAGGGCTTTCAGAATTATCTTATTTAATGAGTATAACAATCATGTGCACGTGTGCATGGTTAGTGGTGTCAACTTTGCGACCCATGGTCTGCAGCCCACCAGGCTCCTCTGTCCATGGGATTTTACAGACAAGAATACTGGAGTGGGTTGCCATTTCCTCCTCCAGGGGATCTTCCCGACCCAGGGATTGAACCCATGTCTCTTGAGTCTCTTGAATTGAGCAGGTGGATTCTTTACCAACTGCACCACCTGGGACTCTCCCACGACAATCATAGATTTACTTAATATTCCTGAAGAATATATGGCAAACAAAGTAGCAATTTTAAAGAAGCAAATATATGGTCTCCAATGAAATAAAAATATGCTTGAGTTTGCTAGATGATATATTTTATCACAGTAGTGAGTCCAATTGAACAATTCTTCTATTTCATATGAATAACTGTAACAATATTTACATGGGATAATCACTAGGGTGCAATAAAATGCATGTGGGACATTTATGGAGATCTTTTCCCCTGTAATACTTAATAGTATAAATATAAGTAAATAAACGCTAAATAATTAGTGCGTGAAGCCATTTAACTGTCTAAAATCACTTTAGATAGATTAACACTTCAGTAAGTAAGAATCACTCAGTCATGTCTGACTCTTTGCAACACCATGGACTGTAGCCCACCAGGCTCCTCTGTCCATGGGATTACCCAGGAAAGAATAGAGGAGAGGGGTGCAATTTCCTTTTTCAGAACACTTATTTAGCAACTGCAATTTAATGCTATGTTTCCAGCCACCCAAAGAAGGTGTTTGCAGTTTTTGGTCTTTCTGAAAGACAGTACAAAGAAGGCAATTTTTAGATTAAGAAAATGAGAAGATAGTTAAAATTCTATGAGCTTATATTCCATCACAACTTGGTACACACTTCACTTTTTAAAAATGTATTAATAGGGAAAAAGTTGTGACATGGCTGGTTATCTTAAAATGTTTTTCTAAGTTGTTATATTAATGTTCATTTAAAATATTAAAAAAGTATGGAAACTACAAAAAAAGCAGATTAAGTAAATCATCTGTAATTCTGTCATACAGAGATGACACTGTAAATATATTTGCATATTTCCTTCAAGTTCTTTTGTGGGAGCATATTTATAAAAAACTGTATCTGTTTAATGTTTAAGAGTCTATTATAAATGCAAATATTTCATCATATTATAAATATTTCACAACAAAATTGTTCAATAACTATATAATATTATATTCCATTTAACATTCTGCAGTACTATGATTTAATAATTTTCTTAATGCTAGACAGTTATATTGTTTTTAATTCTTTACAATAAAAGTTTGCTTTATAGGCTTTATTATATACAAGTTAGACTGTAAGTGAATGTTAAGTCTGTTATATCAGACAATATTGCCAAATAGTTGAGATAAATATTTGAATTAGAATTAAAAGGTTGGTATGTAGCTATCACAAATGTTCTCACTCAACAGTACAGTCATTAAAGGTTTTAAGAAGTCACTAATATTTTTCAATTATGGTTTACTACATGTTATGCACAGTATTTCAAAGTTTATGGATTCTCCTCAGAATGTTGTTTTATCCTAGTAGAAACACACTGAGAGAAACATGATAGCATTATTTGCTCATAATGTCAAGTCAACTTTCAGAAAGGTTGCAAAAATTAACATTCCACAATGTATAAAATTAGAACCTATTTCATTAAATTCATACCAGCAGAGAATATTATTTTATCAATAAGTTATTTTTAAGCTATTTTAACTTCGTTATTTTGACGGACCACCTAGTATCTTAAAATTTTATATGTTTGACTACCAGTGAGGTTGAATATTCTGTCATTTGTTTATCAGATATTTGTAATATTCTACATTTTTCCTGATTATGCTCTTTACCCATATATTATGGGAGTCATTTAAAAAATTTTGTAGAGTTTTTTTATATATTGTGGACATTAACTCTTTCCTGTCCTGTTTTACTGCTGACATCTGCCCAGTTTGTGACTTGTCATTTTATTTTAAAAGTATGTTAAAGATAACTTCCCCCACCAAATATGTTCACTATAGAACACTTGAAAATACAAAGAAGTAAAAATTACCCCAAATCACCATTTAACCCTTTTAACATTTAGTATATCTCCTAAAATCTGTTTTTTAATAATTGTATTTATTTATTTTTGGTTGTACTGGGCCTTTGCTGCTACATGTGGGCTTTCTCCAGTTGCAGCAAGTGACGGCTACTCTTCATTGTGGTATGTCGGCTTCTCATTATGGTGACTTCTCTTGTTACGGAGCACAGGCTCTAGGCACACAAGTTTCAGTAGCTGTGATTCATGGGTTTAACTGCTCTGCAGCATGTGGAATCTTCCCGAACCATGGACTGAATTCACGTTCCCTGCATTGGCTGGTGAACTCTTATCCAATGTACCACCAGAGAATTCCTCTCCTTAAATCTTGTACCATTAAAAAAATTTAGGCTGGAAGAAATTTAAAATTTTCATGTACTTAAATCTAAGTCTTTTATGGTTTTTTCCATCATATTTAAGTTTAAAACATTTCCATTAAAAAATTTCATCTACTATTTTGTTAATCATGGTTTTAAAATACTTATCTATTTAAACCATTGTTTTGACGTATAGTATGAGGAAGAATCAAAACAAACTTTTAACCAAATAGCAATACATCCTCAGTTTAGTCACTCAGTTGTGTCCGACTCTTTGTGACCCCATGGACTGCAGCATGCCAGGCTTCCCTCCAACTCCTGGAGCTTGCTTAAACTCATGTCCATTGAATCAGTGATGCCATCCAACCATCTCATCTTCTGTCGTCCCCTTCTCCTCCTGCCTTCAATCTTTCCCAGCATCAGGATCTTTTCCAATGAGTTCTTTGCATCAGGTGACCAAAATATTGGAGCTTCAGCTTCAGCATCAGTCCTTCCAATGAATAATCAGGGCTGATTTTTTTTAGGATTAACTGGTTTGATTTTCTCACAGTCCAATGGACTCTCAAGAATCTTCTCCAACACTACAGTTCAAAAGCATCAATTATTTGATGCTCAGCTTTCTTTATGGTCCAACTCTCAAATCCATATATGACTACTGGAAAAACCATAGCTTTGACTATATGGACCTTTGTTGGCAAAGTAATGTCTCTGCTTTTTAATATAATGTCTATGTTGGTCATAGGTTTTCTACTTTTCACATGATACTGTAGCGAATGCAACTATTAAAGTTCTCCTGAAAATATCAGGCTGTTTCATGCCTGAATGTCTTTCCTCTTGTTAAGTCCATAGTTTACACTAGGGCTCACTCTGTGTTGTACAGTTTTGAGAAATGCATAATATCAGGTATCCACTTTCACAGTATTATACAAAATATTTTCACTGTGCTAAAATTCCCCTTTTCTCCACTGATTCATCTCTTGGCCCCTTCCCCTAACCCCTGGCAACCATCATTCTTCTTTACTGTCTATAAAGTTTTGTCTTTTCCAGAATGTCATGTAGTTGGAATCATATGGTATTTATACTTTTAAGATTGGTTTTTTTTTTTTCATTTCGCATGTATTTAAAAGTTACTCTATATCTTTCTGTGGATTAATACCTCATTCCTCTTTACTGTTGACTAATATTCCACTGTATGAGTGTACCATAATTTTTTTAACCATTTACCTTTTGAAGGACACTACTGGTTGCTTCCAATTTTTAGCAACTGTGAATAAAGCTGCTATGAACATTTATGTGCAGATTTTTGGCAGACATAGGTTTATACTTAATTTAGTAAACACCAAGGAGTATGATTGCTGGATCATGTGATAAGAGTATGTTTAGCTTTGTAGAAAACTGCCAAATTATATTCCAAAGGTGCTTTCCACCAACAATGAATGAGAATTCCTTTGTTCCACATCTTTTTTAGCATTTGGTATTGTCAGTGTTTTGGATTTTAGCCATTCTTACAGATGTGTAATGGCATGCCGTTGTTTTAATTTGCAATTCTCTAATGACACATGCTGCTGTGCAGATCTTAATTTGCTTCTTGCCATCTGTATGTCTGTTCAAACCTTTTCTGTATTTTTTAATTGAACTGTTTGTTTTCTTATTGTTGAATTTTAAGAGTTCTTTCTGTATCTTTGGATACAAGTCCTTTAACAGATATCTGTCTTGCAAATATTTTTTCCCCACTATGTGACATGTCTTCATTCTCTGAACATGTCCAAGAATAGAAGTTTTTAGATTTTAATGAAGTCCAACCTATCAAAATTTTCATTCATGGATCATACTTTTCTTGTATCTGAAAACAAGATTGTGGTAGAAAATGGGTGTCATTTTATGATACTTTAAATCTCTGAAAGAGTTCACTAGTAAGACCATCCAGGCCTAGTGCTTTCTGTTTGGAAGATTACTAATTATTGATTAAGTTTAAAAAAATTTTTATTTTACATTGGAGTATAATTGATTTACAATGTTGTGTTACTTTCAGGTACATGGCAAACTGATTCAGTTATACTGATTCAGTTTCCTTAATCAAAATAGGCCTATTCAGATTATCAGAGTTTCTTTGTCTAAGTTTTGGTAGATTATGTCTCTCGGAATTTGTCCATTACAACTAGGTTATCAAGTTTGTGAACAAAGAGTTATTTGTAGTATTCCTATATTGTCTTTTTAATGACTTTGGGATCTGTAGTGAAGGCCCTTTTTTCATTTCTACTATTAGTAATTAAAGTCTTTTTTTTTTTCTTGATAATTCTGCCTACGGTTTCACCAATTTCATTGGTCTTTTCAAAGAATATATTTTTTGTTTCATTGATTTTCTCTATTTTCCTGTTTTTAATTTAATTGATTTCTGCTCTGACTTTTTTTTTTTTTACCTATTTATTTTTAGACTATTTGGTATTTTTGTTGCTGCGTCCAGGCTTTTTCTAGATGTGGCAAGCAGGTGCTACTCTCTAGTCGTGCTGCACAAGCTTCTCTTTAGGGTGGCTTCTCTTGTTGCAGGGCACAGGCTCCAGCATGCATGGGCTTCAGCAGCTGCAGCACGTGGACTCAGGAGTTATGGCCCATGGGCTTGGTTGCCCCCAGGCCATGTGGAATCTTCCTGGACCAGGGATCAAACCCATGTCCACTGCACTGGCCATCTGCTCTGATTTTTTTTATCATTTACTTTCTTCTGCTTACTTTGTATTTAATTTTCTATTCTTTTCCTAGTTTCCTAAAGTGGAAGCTTGGACTACTGATTATAGATCTTTCTTCTTCTCTAATATATGCATTTAATACTATAAATTTGCCTCTAAGCACTGCTTTCACTGCATTCTACAACATTTGATAAATTATATTTTCATTTTCATTTAGTTGAAAATATTGTCAAATTTTCTCTTGAGAAAATTTGAACCAGTGTTATTTAGAAGTGTGTAGTTTAGATATTTTTCAGTTATGTTTCTCTTACTGACATCTAGTTTAAATCCATTATGAACAGAGAGCATATTTTGTATGACATCTCTTTGAAATTTGTTAAGGTGTGTTTTATGACCCAGAATACAGTCTATCTTGGTGAATATTCCATGTTAGCTTAAAAAGAATGTATATTCTGCTGTTATTGGATTAAGTCATCTATAAATGGGCTTCCCGGGTGGCTCAGAGCGTAAAGTGTCTGCCTGCAATGCAGGAGACCTGGGTTCGATCCCTTGGTCGGGAAGATCCCCTGGAGAAGAAAATGGCAACCCACTCCAGTATCCTTGCCTGGAAAATCCCATGGACAGAGAAGCCTGGTAGGCTACAGTCCAAGGGGTTGACAGAGTCAGACATGACTGAGAGACTTCACTTTTACTTTCACTTTCATAAATGTCAATTAGACTCAGTTTTCTAATGGTGATGTTCAGTTCAACTATAATCTTACTGACTATTTGCTTGTTGGATCTCTCAATAACTGATAAATGGATGAGTGCTAAAGTCTCCAACTGAAATAATAAATTTGTCTATTTATCCTTGGAGTTCTATCAGTTTTTGCTTAATCTGATACTTTCCTGTTAGATTCATACACATTAAGCACAATTATATTTTCTTGGAGAATTGATACCTTTTTCACTATATAATATCCCTCTTTATCCCTCATAATTATCCTTGATCTGAAGTGTATTTTGTTTGAAATTAATATACCTACTTCAGTTGTCCTTTGGTTAGTGTTAGCATATCTTAGTCCATTTTGTTCATCCCTTTACTTTTAATATATCTGTGTCTTTATATTTAAAGTAGGTTCCTTGAAGACAACATACAGTTAGGTCTCATTTTTATTTCTACTCTGTTTATTAGAACATTGACATTTCAATGATACCTGATACAGCTGTAGTACCTACTATATTTATTACCATTTTCTATTTGCTACACTTGTTCTTTCTTTTTTTAATCTTCCATTTTTTATCCCACTCTTTTTACATTAAGACTTTGATTCCATTTTCTCTCTTATTTTGGCATACAAATTTCACTTCTACTTTAATATAGATATATTATTTTTGCTTACATACTTCTAAAGGAATTTAAGATTGTCATGAAGATTTTAATATGGGTTATGGTTAGTGCTGAATTCCTAACTTATATATCTGATTTTCCTCTTGTGTCTTTCAATCTTTTCTGCAGTTTCATTCCCTTCTATCAACAATTATTTATATGTGGAATTTCTTCAAAGTTCATCCTAATATCCTTTTCTCTTTCCTATATGTTCTCCTAGACTTAACCCCAATATTTTAAATTTCAGGAAATTATTCTGGTGGCTCAGATGATAAAGAGTCTGCCTGCAATGCAGGAGACCTGGATTCACTCCCAGGGTTGGGAAGATCCCTTGCAGAAGGGAATGGCAACCATGACAGTATTCTTGCCTGGAGAATCACATGGGCAGAGGAGCCTGGTTGGTTGCAGTCCATGGACTTGCAAAGAGTTGGACACGACTGAGTAACTAACACTTCACTTTTCACTTCTTTCTGTTTTGAGTGCCACAATCAACTGCCATCTTCACATTTCTCAAAGACACCTCAGATTCAACATAGCTAAATTTAATCTTCCATTCTCAAACATAAATTGCTGCTGATTTTTTTTCAGTTTCAATGAGAGATAACCTATTGATACTTCAAGCCACAATCTTAGAAACCATACTTCAGATATTTCACATATTTTACATCTTTCTCCTGTTGATTTTATCTCATTTGGAATATTTTACACCTACTTTTTTCTCTGCTAATCAAAAATGTTCTGCTGTATCTTATCTGGACTGTTGTAACAGAAAGGCTTTCTTGGTTCATTCCTATATGGTTTGGGTGAGCTTTATGAAATAATAAGACAATCATAAAACTAGCCCTATCCCTTCAATGATATCCCTTTGTTCTTAGGCTAAAAATACACATATTTGGGGATGGGGCTTATGGAGTTGCATGTGTTTCGTCCCATGCCTCCCTTTCCATTATCATCTTGTACTTACTTCCCTCTCGATTCCCTGAGTCACAGTCACACTGACCTTCTTTTAGATCTTCAGGTTAATATATAAGGCTTTCTCCCAGGTCATGACTTCTCTCTGGAATGACTTTTCCCCATATTTGCTTAAGTAACCCACTCTTCATCCTTCAGTTCACAGCACAAATTCTCCTCTTCTGGAAGTTTCCCTAACCCTAGATTAAGATGGTTTATTTTGTTATATATTCCCTTAGATTTTACTAGGTAGCTCAAATATGTGAAACAAAGCCCATGACATCCATTAAAAATTGATTTATATTTTACTTACCAGAGTCACTGACCCTGGGACCTGAATGTCAATTTTTAAGTTTTTTCAGCCATTTAGTCATTTACAGTTACAACAGTAAATCTTTTTTTGTATAAAACTTGATATTATCTCTGTTGTTGCCACAGCTCCATTGATATACTTATTGTGACTTAAATGCATTCTTTATTGAGATTAGTTTTAATGTTGTCTCACTTCAGCTAGTATTAGCAGCTAAATGATTACACCATTGGGCATATGACCTTTTGGTTAGTGCTGTTTAACAAATATGCAGTAGATAAATAAACATGCCAGATATTGTACTAGGAAAGAGGATGGCAAAGATGAAAAACAGTGGTCTCTGACTTCAAGGAGCTATAGCCTATTTAGAAGAAAGAGATATTTAGATATTTGCATGATTTTGATCAAATAAATATTAGAATTGGGATGGCAGGTTAAGAGATACAAACCAGAGAAAACTGAGAAGAATTTAGTTTGCTAAAATCAATATCATATTTAAGATTCTATGTTTGGAAAAAGTACACACATAGTCAAATCTTTACTTATTGTTTGAAAAGCTTATACCACAGGTTAAATATATAAAGCAGGTGATGAACACAGATGGGTAAGAAGAGTTCTTTGACTATTAGAATTTTCTCCTTCATACTAGCTAAGTGAACGGTGCAAAAACCACTTATAAACTTTTGTGTCACATGATGGATAAGATCAACCACACAGTAGTTTCAAAGACTATTTGTATTGTAAATCTTAGGAGCATGTTACTGCACATTACATCTGATACCATTAGCCAGAAGAATGACTTCATAGGCAATAAAGAATATATTGTGAGAAAGAAGGTGTGGCAAAGTATTTCATTTTCACAGTTCATTTTCTATGGAAAATCTATAACTGAGGCATATGTATGAAAATGTGATGTAAGTTTTTGAATTATTGACCTACTAGCATTTCTGTCAAGTTTCCACATTTTGGCCCATTACGTGTAGAGTCTGGCTTCTCTATATGGTCTTTTATTATAGAGTTGCCCTCATAAGTACGATTTTGTGTGTGTGTGTGTGTAAGGGGGAGTATAATAATTATTATATAAACAGTAAGCTGTTAAGAAAAAAATTCTGAGAGTCAATAAAACAGAATTATACTTGTTGAAAATAGAAATACATGAAGTTTTAATGGTTCCAGATAAACAGAACCAAATTTGACTTTATGAAACCAGGAAGGCACTATAAATTATCTTCACAGCAAAATATTCATTCTTATAATTAGCTGCCCATGATAAATGCTGATTTCAAAAACTTACCAGCCACAGAACAGCAGAGCAATAATAAGAGACAGGTAAAATACATTATGAGAAAAACACAATTAGAAACACAAAAATATACTGACCGGTTCTCCTGTAAGTCCCCTGTCTCCAGCACTCCCTGGGGGTCCTTGTAAACCCTGAATAAACAAAAGTAAAGTTTAGAGAAAAAGTGGTGTTTGAAAATGTTTTAGTTTCCATACCTCAGCTTTCTTTTAAGATCCTCCTGTCTAATTTTTCTATCTTTATCGATTATTTAGTTTTTATTTTGTGGTAAAATACTCATCATATATAATCCACCATTTTAATAATTTTAAAGTGTACAGTATGTGTAAATTTAGAGTACTGTGGTAAGTATGTTCACATTGTTGTGTACACCATTATTACCACTATCCACTTTCAGAATCTTTTATCTTCCCAAACTGAAACTCTATACCTGTTAAATAGCTCCCTACCCCTCACCCGCCTTCCCTGGCAACCACAAGTCTACTTTCTGTCTCTGAATTTGACTTAAAGTAGTCAAAGTAGGTACTTAAAGGATCTTATACACATGGAATCATACACTATTTCTTCTTTTGTGTCTGGCTTATTTCATGTAGCATAAAGACCCATCCATTTGTAATATGTGTCAAGATTTCCTTCCTTTTTAAGGTTGAATAATATTCTGCTATATGTATATACCACATTTTGTTTATCTATTAATCATCAATAAACACTTCAGGTTTTCTACATTTTGCTTATTATTCTAACACTGCTATAAACATTGATATACGAGTATTTGTTTGCATCCATACTTCACATTCTTTGGGGGTACCTAGCAGTGAGTTATATGGGTTGATGGATAATATATAATTCTATGTTCAACAATTTGAGGAGCTGGGCAAACTGCTTTCCACAGCAACCCCACCATTTTACATTCCCACCAGCATGGCACAAGGAATCCTATTTCTCCACATTCTTGTCAGCATTGATTATTTTTTCTTCATTTTTAGGTGTAGTGTGTGTCTGTGTGATAACACTTACCCTGGGTGGGAAGTGGTATCTCAGTGTGGTCTTGATTTCCTTTTCCCTAAAGACCAGTGATACTGAGAATCTTTTTATGTATTTATTGGCCATTTATATATCTTCTTTAGAGTAATGCTTACTTAAGTCCTTTCGCTCATTTTGCCATTGTATTGTTTATTATTCTGTCATTGAGTCATAGGAGTTCTTTATATCTGTGTGCATGCTCAGTCACTCATATCCAACTCTTTGTGACCATGGACTGTAGACTGCCAGGCTCCTCTGTCCATGGGACTTTCCAGGCAAGAAATAAAGGAGTGTGACTTATGCTCTTATAGCCTGGGAAGGCACAAGGGTCTCAGAACCTAAAGACCAGAAATGATCAAATTGGACCTCTCCAATATTCTTTATTTTATCCTATTTTTATACCAAGATGCTATCCATGGTAACATAAAATTGAATCTTAGACATGGAGGTATATTCTAAAATGGTATGTAAAGTGAAAGTCGCTCTGTCATATCCTACTCTTTGCGACCCCATGAACTGTAGCCTGTCAGGCTCCTCTGTCCATGGAATTTTCCAGGCAAGAACACTGGAGTGGGTAGCCATTTCCTTCCCCAGGGCATCTTCCCAACTCATGAATCAAACCCAGGTCTACATTGCAGGAGGATTCTTTATTGCCTGAACCACCAGGACTATAAAACTCTAAATCAAATTCCAGGTCCTCTTTGATCCTTCCATTCAAAGTATAACTGAGCATGTACTGTGTACCAGATATTGATGACTATTAATGATATATAAAATACTGCCCTTGTCTACTTGCAATTTGCAACTCCTACTCTTCTAAATTATTGCCTTCGGGAAGTCTGGCAATTATATAGCAGATCACAATCATCCTTTTATCTTCAATTTAAAATTTTAACATTAATATTAAATTGGAAGATATTAAAAATTTTCAGGAACAAAGAATCTAAGTTATAATCATCAATGCCATGTTTAGTTACATATGATTGTCTGATTAGAGAAAGTAGTTGTTTGGTTGCTCAGTTGTGTCTGACCCTGTTGTGATCCCATGGACTGTAGTCCACCAAGCTCCTCTGTCCATGGGATTTTCCAGGCAAGAATACTGGACAGAGTTGCCATTTCCTTCTCCAGGGGATCTTCCCAACCCAGGAATTGAACCTGCGTCCTGCATTGCAGGTGGATTCTTTACTGCTGAGTCACTGGTGAAGCGATTAGAGAAAGGCAGATTTGTAAAATTTTATGGACTCTCACCTGACTAAGAAAGACCTTGTTTCAGTCATGAAAATCACATGTTACCCATATACTCCTAAATTAAGACCAGATCAATATAAGGAATCCCTCTATGCCTGATCTACCATTTGAAACATAAAGCACTTAGAACCTTAAATAGTACTTGCCCAATTTGCTTTGTAAAGTGTGTCTGCACACAATATTAAGCTTGATATGTACTTTTAATACTGTCAATGCTGCATAAATGCTGTTTGGCAAAGCTATGAAATGATCTAAATGGACCCTAATTATTTTTATTGGAGATGAAAAAGAAAAGAACAAGCTGGCACAAAGTAAAAATTCATTTTAAGGCTTTTCAGATTCCCTTTAAGGCTACAAGGCTACTGAAATACCTTATCTGTAGTACAACTCCTTGCTCTATGATGCATATCAGCGATGATGCCAATGATGACCAGGAGGATAATGACTTATAGTGGTTGTTATTTATTGAGGGCCTGTGCTAAGAACATAATGAGCATGATTTTTTCATAACTATAAATCTATCTCATTTTACTGATAGGAAAACTGAAGCTCAAAAAGGTCAAATAATTTGTACTAAGTTAAAACAGCTATAAGTGGAAGAACCAGAATCAGACTTTGAATATGTCTGATTCCAATGTCAAGCTCTTTCACTATAGTAAACTGCTTTTTCTGATTTCCATGAGAAATAAAACATTCAGTGCCCTTCTATTTTAAATAATCACGTGTAGGTTTGTATTGGTACGTCAGACTCTAAGTTGACCAGACAAGGTTAAAAGCAATTAACAGAGATTTTAGCAGCCATCTACTCATAAAGGAGAGAAAACTTAGAGTTTGATCACCAAGTTAAATGCCTGCCAAATTAAAAAACAAACAATACTTTTCAAAGAAATGTAGCAGACTTTAGAATCTCTACAGTGAGTAAGTAAAAATATTCAAGATATAATTCAAAATTACTTGACAGGGAAAATTTCCCATATTTATAAGAAAAGGCAATTAATGGAAACTAGACTCAAGATAATACAGATTTTAGATGTATCACACAACATTTTTAAAGTAGTTAATATAAAAATGCTGATGAGGAGCTAAGATGGCAGAGGAATAGGATGGGGAGACCACTTTCTCCCCCCACAAATTCATCGAAAGATCATTTGAATGTTGAGCAAACTCCACAAAACAACTTCTGATTGCTAGCAGAGGACATCAGGCACTCAGAAAAGCAGCCCATTGTCTTTGAAAGGAGGTAGGACAAAATATAAAAGATAAAAAGGGAGACAAAAGAGTTGGGGATGGAGATCCGTCCCGGGAAGGGAGTCTTAATAGAGGAAGTTTCCAAACACCAGGAAACCCTCTCACCGGTGGGTTTGGGGAAAGTTTTCGAATCTCAGAGGGCAACTTAACTGGGAGGAAAAATAAAACCCACAGATTACATGCCTAAAAGCAACTCCCAGCAGAAAAGCACTCCAGACGCTCATATCCACCACCAGCAAGTGGGGGCTGAATAGAGAGGAGCAGGCGGCATTGCTTAGGGTAAGGATCGGGCCTGAATGCCCTGAGGGCAATCTGAGGGAGCTAACATGAGATAGCAACTTAAACTGTGGGATAGCAAGAGAGAGAGAGAGAGAGAGAGAGTGAGAGAATTAACCTGCGAAAAGCCCTAATCTAAGGCACAGCCGGCTCGTTTGCAGAACAAAGAACTGAGCAATACCAGAGAAGAGCTAGCCGGCTGCAGACCGGACCATCCCCCGCCGGAGGCAGGAGGCAGTGGGGAGGCCGGCACCAGCCAGAGCCAGAAAGGGACAACTTGGCCCCAGAGACTGAATCCCCTACCAAACTGCAAACAGTCTTCCAGTTTCTAACCAAAGACTTCCTGAGATTCTGGATGGTTGACATCCGCCGGGAGGGTCGCAGACAGAGATCAGCTCCCTAGAAGAGACACAAGGCACACCGGACCAGGTGCGCCTGGAAACTGAGGCTGGGATGGGGAGGGGAGAAGTCGCGCTGCACCTGAATAGAGTGCGCTCCTCAAGCTCCTGGTTGCCTGAGCTGCTCAGACCAGGAAGACACAAAACGCAGGCCCAACCAATTCTGCACCTTTGTGGAGTACCCGAGAATCTGAACCTGAGTGGCTTGGGCCTGGGAAGTGCATGCAACTCAGGGCCCACTCCCAGTAGAGCAGCCTGGAGCCTGAGCAGTGTAGACGGGGAAGGCACACATGCCGCGAGCGGGGGCAAACCCAGTGTGGCCGGAACACTGCGAGTGCTCCCCACACACACCAGTGACATTTGTCTGCAGCGCCCCTCCCTCCCCACAGCATGAGACCAAAAGAAAGAAAGCAGGAGTCGCAATACTCATATCAGATAAAATAGACTTTAAAATAAAGGTTGTGAAAACAGACAAAGAAGGACACTACATAATGATCAAAGGATCGATCCAAGAAGATATAACAATTATAAATATATATGCACCCAACATAGGAGCACTGAAATATGTAAGGCAAATGCTAACAAGTATGAAAGGGGAAATTAATAATAACACAATAATAGTGGGAGACTTTAATACCTCACTCACACCTATGGATAGATCAACTAAACAGAAAATTAACAAGAAAACACAAACTTTAAATGACACATGGACCAGCTAGACCTAATTGATATCTATAGGACATTTCAACCCAAATTAATGAATTTCACCTTTTTCTCAAGTGCACATGGAACCTTCTCCAGAATAGATCACATCCTGGACCATAAATCTAGTCTTGGTAAATTCAAAAAAATTGAAATCATTACGGTCATCTTTTCTGAACACAATGCAGTAAGATTAGATCTCAATTACAGGGAAAAAAAAAACCTATTAAAAATTCAAACATATGGAGGCTAAATAACACGCTTCTGAATAACCAACAAATCATAGAAGGAATCAAAATATGCATAGAAACGAATGAAAATGAAAACACAACAACCCAAAACCTATGGGACACTGTAAAAGCAGTGCTAAGGGGAAGGTTCATAGAAATAATGGCTTACCTCAAGAAACAAGAAAAAAGTCAAATAAACAACCTAACTCTACATGTAAAGCAACTAGAGAAGGAAGAAATGAAGAACCCCAGGGTTAGTAGAAGGAAAGAAATCTTAAAAATTAGGGCAGAAATAAATGCAAAAGAAACTAAAGAGACCATAGCAAAAATCAACAAAGCTAAAAGCTTGTCTTTTGAAAAGATAAATAAAATTGACAAACCGTTAGCCAGACTCATTAAGAAACAAAGGGAGAAGAACCAAATTAACAAAATTAGAAATGAAAATAGAGAGATCATAACAGACAACACTGAAATACAAAGGATCATAAGAGACTACTATCAGCAGCTATATGCAAATAAAATGGACAACTTGGAAGAAATGGACAAATTCTTAGAAAAGTATAACTTTCCAAAACCAAACCAGGAAAAAATAGATCTTAACAGACCCATCACAAGCATGGAAATCGAAACTGTAATCAGAAATCTTCCAGCAAACAAAAGCCCAGGACCAGATGGCTTCACAGCTGAATTCTACCAAAAATTTAGAGAAGAGCTAACACCTATCTTACTCAAACTCTTCCAGAAAATTGCAGAAGAAGGCAAACTTCCAAACTCATTGTATGAGGCCACCATCACCCTAATACCAAAACTAGACAAAGATGCCACAAAAAAAGAAAAATACAGGCCAATATCACTGATGAACATAGATGCAAAAATCCTTAACAAAATTCTAGCAAACAGAATCCAGCAATATATTAAAAAGATCATACATCATGACCAAGTGGGTTTATCCCAGGAATGCAAGGATTCTTTAATATCCACAAATCAATCAATGTAATACACCACATTAACAAATTGAAAGATAAAAACCATATGACTATCTCAATAGATGCAGAAAAAGTCTTTGACAAAATTAAATATCCATTTATGATTAAAACTCTCCAGAAAGAAGGAATAGAAGGAACATACCTTAACATAATAAAAGCTATATATGACAAACCCACAGCAAACATTATCCTCAATGGTGAAAAATTGAAAGCATTTCCCCTAAAGTCAGGAACAAGAAAATGGTGCCCACTCTCACCACTACTATTCAATATAGTTTTGGAAGTTTTGGCCGCAGCAATCAGAGCAGAAAAAGAAATAAAAGGAATCCAGATAGGAAAAGAAGAAGTAAAACTCTCACTGTTTGCAGATGACATGATCCTCTACATAGAAAACCATAAAGACTCTACCAGAAAATTCCTAGAGCTAATCAATGAATATAGTAAAGTTGCAGGATATAAAATTAACACACAGAAATCCCTTGCATTCCTATACACTAACAATGAGATAACAGAAAGAGAAATGAAGGAAACAATATTGTTCACCATTGCAACAAAAAGAATAAAATACTTAGGAGTATATCTACCTAAAGAAACAAAAGACCTATACAAAGAAAACTATAAAACACTGATGAAAGAAATCAAAGAGGACACGAACAGATGGAGAAACATACTGTGGTCATGGATTGGAAGAATCAATATAGTGAAAATGAGTGTACTACCCAAAGCAATCTATTGATTCAATGCAATACCTATCAAGCTACCAACAGTATTTTTCACAGAACTAGAACAAATAATTTCACAATTTGTATGGAAATACAAAAAACCTTGAATAGCCAAAGCAATCTTGAGAAAGAAGAATGGAACTGGAGGAATCAACCTACCTGACTTCAGGCTCTACTACAAAGCCACAGTCATCAAGACAGTATGGTACTGGCACAAAGACAGAAATATATCAATGGAATGAAATAGAAAGCCCAGAGATAAATCCACGTACCTATGGACACTTTATCTTTGACAATGGAGGCAAGAATATACAATGGAAAAAAGACAACCTCTTTAACAAGTGGTGCTGGGAAAACTGGTCAACCACTTGTAAAAGAATGAAACTAGAACACTTTCTAACACCATACACAAAAACAAACTCAAAATGGATAAAAGATCTAAATGTAAGACCAGAAACTATAAAACTCCTAGAGGAGGACATAGGCAAAACTCTCTCCGACATAAATCACAGCAAGATCCTCTATGACCCACCTCCCGGAATATTGGAAATAAAAGTAAAAACAAACAAATGGGACCTAATTAAACTTAAAAGCTTTTGCACAACAAAGGAACCTATAAGCAAGGTGAAAAGACAGCCTTCAGAATGGGAGAAAATAATAGCAAATGAAGAAACAGACAAAGGATTAATTTCAAAAATATACAAGCAACTCCTGCAGCCCAATTCCAGAAAAATAAATGACCCAATCAAAAAATGGGCCAAAGATCTAAACAGATATTTCTCCAAAGAAGACATACAGATGGCTAACAAATACATGAAAAGATGCTCAACATCACTCATTATCAGAGAAATGCAAATCAAAACCACAATGAGGTACCACATCATGCCAGTCAGGATGGCTGCTATCCAAAAGTCTACAAGCAATAAATGCTGGAGAGAGTGTGGAAAAAAGGGAACCCTCTTACACTGTTGGTGGGAATGCAAACTAGTACAGCCACGATGGAGAACAGTGTGGAGATTCCTTAAAAAACTGGAAATAGAACTGCCATATGACCCAGCAATCCCACTCCTGGGCATACACGTTGAGGAAACCAGAACTGAAAGAGACACGTGTACCCCAATGTTCATCGCAGCACTGTGTATAATAGCCAGGACATGGAAGCAACCTAGATGCCCATCAGCAGATGAATGGATAAGGAAGCTATGGTATATATACATAATGGAATATTACTCGGCCATTAAAAAGAATACATTTGAATCCGTTCTAATGAGATGGATGAAACTGGAGCCCATTATACAGAGTGAAGTAAGCCAGAAAGATAAACACCAATACAGTATACTAATGCATAAATATGTAATTTAGAAAGATGGTAATGATAACCCTATATGCAAACAGAAAAAGAGACGCAGATGTACAGAACAGACATTTGTACTCTATGGGAGAAGGCGAGGGTGGGATGATCTGAGAGAATAGCATTGAAACATGTATATTATCAAGTGTGAAACAGATCACCAGCCCAGGTTGGATGCATGAGACAAGTGCTCAGGGCTGGTGCACTGGGATGACCCAGAGGGATGGGATGGGGAGGGAGGAGGGAGGGGGTTCAGGATGGGGAACACACGTAAATCCATGGCTGATTCATGTCAATGTATGGAAAAATCACTACAATATTGTGAAGTAATTAGCCTCCAACTAATAAAAATAAATGAAAAAAAATGTGGAAAGATAAAAAAAATAAAAATGCTCACTCATGTAAATAAAAATGTACTTATGATAAATAAATAGGAAATCTCAGAATAAAAAGAGTATCTATAATTATAGAACTGAAAATTAAATATCCAAATAAAAGTTTAAAATAAAATATCAAGAATAAAACTAAAAGGGCTTCCCTAACAAGTTAGGAAAGATAGATTTAGGTTATCCAATTAAAAAAAAAAAAACAGGAAGAAGAAAGACTGAATAAGGAATGATAGGGCCCCAGGGACCTAAGATAATCAGAATGACTAACATATATTTAACTAGAATACAAGAAGGAAAGGAGAGAGAAAATTGTGTAGAAAAAATTTTTGAAAAAAACATTTAAAAATTTCCAAATTTAGTGAAAGCTAATTTACACATGCAAAAAACTCAGCAAACCTCAAGCTGGATAAAGGTGAAGAAAATTCACCTAGGCACATCACAATCAAATTACTGAAAACCAAAGATAAAGAGAGACTCTTGAAAACAGTCAGAGAAAAATGATACATTATATGGAGGGGAATAATGATAAAGGTAAGTGTAGACCTCTCTTCAGAAATAACACAGGCCAAAAATAAATAGTGTGTCATTTTTACAGCAGTGAATGGAAACAGTACTGAATGGAAGCAAAAAAATAAAAAAAATAAAAACAACAAACAAAAACTTTGTTGACCCAGAATTCTGTAATCAGTGAAAACATCCTTCAAGAAAAAAGGTGAAATAAAGAAAAACTAAGAGAATTCATCACTAGAAGAGCTTGACTATAAGAAATCTAAAGGAAGTTCTCCAGGTTTCAGGGAAATATACCTCTTAGAAATGTGCATATATAGAAAGAATTAGGATCACCAGAAAGAGTAAATGCATGGATACATTTAAAAATCCCTACTTTCCTTCTAAATATCTCTAAAATATGTATTTCATTCATAGTAAGACAAAAAGTATTCTATTTATATTCAAGTAGAATTTTAACTTTGAAATATGGGGTTTATAACATATATACAAATGTAATACATAAAAGAAGTATAGCATGTAAGACAGGGTGCTGGTAAACAAGTTTATATGGCCAGAAGTTTCTTACCATTACGTAAAGTATTACTACATTAACTCTAAGTAGACATTAGAACCTTAGACTGTGACCCCTAAATCAGTTGGCAAAATGCAGTCTGAATGCCAAATTTGGACCATCACCTGATTTTTAAAATAATTTTTTTGAATAATCATGCTCACTCTTTATATAATGTCTATGGTTGCTTTCACACTATGATGACACTAGAGTTGAGTAGTTGCACCAGAGACCACATGGCCACAAAGGCCAAAATATTCTGTGGCTCTTTACAAAGATAGTTCACTGACTTCTGACCTAGAATAACCACTTAAAAGTAATAATGAAAAGGAGTATAGCTAAAAAGTCAATAGCTAAATTAAAATGGAGTTCTCAAAGTTATTCAATGCCTAAAGAAGGCACTCAGGGAGATGGTGAAAGACAGGGAAGCCTGGCATGCTGCAGTTCACGGGGTCACAAAGAATTGGACACTCCTGAGCGACTGAACAACAACAAAAAAGGCACTGAACACCACCACCATGACAAAGGAAAACTGTCATAAAATGGTAGACCTAAATGCAACTACATCAATAACTACATTAGGTGGAAATGGAGCAAACACTATTTAAAAGGCAGAGGTTGTCAGGATGAATTAAAAGGCAAGATGTAACTTTAAGACACTTACTTTAAACATCAAGGCACAGATGGCTTGAAAAGAAATGAATGAAAAACATATGCCATGCAAACAGCTAGAGAGACTCATATCAAGTACAGTAGATTTCAAAATAAAAAGTATTACCAGAAAGAAAGAGGAACATTTTGTAATAATAAAAGGGTCTGTTGACTGGGGAGACATAATAACCATATGTAAATACTCTGAAAATAGTTTCAAAATGTATAAAGCAAAATCTGAAAGAATTAGAGTCATAGACAAATACAAAAATCGAAAGTGGAGGATTTAACACCCCTATCTCATCAACTGAAAGAGTATCTAGATAAAAATCAATGATGAATGAACTGTTAATAGTTTCTTTTATAAGATTTAGAAAACTAATATGTTATGTGGACTTTATCACCTTAATAACACAACGCATCATATCCTTTCTTCTTGATTCTCTGAGTCAGATATACACACAGATGGAAGAAAAGTATAGGAAATAACATTGGCCCCTAGACAAATATGGATAAGGTTAGTTTTCATCCAATTCCAAAGAAGAGCAATGTCAAAGAATGCTCAAACTACTGCACCATTACACTCATTTCACAAGCAAGCAAGTTAATGCTCAAAGTTCTCCAAGCTAGGTTTCAACAGTATGTGAACTGAGAACTTCCAAATGTACAAGTTGGATTTAGAAAAGACAGAGGAACCAGAGATCAAATTGCCAACATCTGTTGGATCACAGAAAAAGCAAGGGAATCCCAGAAAAACATCTACTTCTGTTTCATTGACTATGCTAAAGCCTTTGACTCACAATAAACTGTGGAAAACTCTTAAAGAGATGGGAATACCAGCCACTTTACCTGCCTCCTGAGAAATGTGTAGGCAGGTCAAGAAGCAACAGTTAGAACCAGACATGGAATAATGGATTGGCTCCCAATCAGGAAAGGAGTACATCAAGGCTACATATTGTCACCCTACTTATTTAACTTGTATGCAGAGTACATCATGCAAAATGCTGGGCTGGATAAAGCACAAGCTGGAATCAAGATTCCCAGGAGAAATATCAATAACCTCAGATATGCAGATGATACCACCCTAATGGCAGAAAGTGAAGAGGAAATAAAAAGCCTTTTGATGATGGTGAAAGAGGAGAGTGAAAAAACTGGCTTGAAACTCAACATTCAAAAAACTAAGATCATGGCATCTGGTCCCATCACTTCATGGCAAATAGATAGGGAAAAAATTAAAACAGTAGCAGATTTTATTTCCTTGAGCTCTATAATCACTGCAGGTGGTGACTATAACCATGAAAGTAAAAGATGCCTCCTCCTTTGAAGAAAAGCTATGACAAACCTGGACAGTGCATTAAAAAGCAGAGACATCACTTTGCCAACAAAGGTCTGTATAGTCAAAGCCATGGCTTTTCCAGTAGTGATGCACAGATGTGAGAGTTGGACCATAAAGAAAGTTGAACGCTGAAGAATTGATGCTTTTGAACTGTGGTGTTGGAGAAGACTCTTGAGAGCCCTTTGGACTGCAAGGTAATCAAACCAGTCAATTCTAAATGAATCAATCCTGAATATTCACTAGAAGGACTGATACTAAAGCTGAAGCTCCAATTCTTTGACCACCTGATGTGAAGAGCTGACTCATTGGAAAAGATTTGGATGCTGCGAAAGACGGAAGGCAAACAGAGAAGATGGCAGAAGAGGATGAGATGGTTAGATAGCATCACTGACTCAATGGACATGAGCTTGAGCACTGGAGGTAGAGGACAAGGAAGTTTGGTGTGCTACAGTCCATGGGGTTGCAAAGAGTCGGACATGACTGAGCAACTGAACAACAACATAACAAGTATACTTCTGTTTATTTGGACTAGCCGAGAATTATATGTGCTAGCAATTTTCATTTAATACCTGGTTTTAGTATTATGACAATTGCAGTCAGTTCACTTCAGTTCAGTTGCTCAGTGGTGTCTGACTCTTTGCGACCCCATGGACTGCAGCACGCCAGGTTTCCCTGTCCATCATCAACTCCTGGAGATTACTCAAACTCATGTCCATTGAGTTGGTGATGCCATCTAACCATCTCATCCTCTGTTGTCCCCTTCTCCTCCCACCTTCAATCATTCCCAGCATCAGGGTCTTTTCAAATGAGTCAGCTCCTCACATCAGGTGGCCAAAGTACTGGAATTTCAGCTTCAGCATCAGTCCTTCCAATGAATATTCAGGACTGATTTTCTTTAGGATGGACTGGTTGTATCTCCTTGCTGTCCAAGGGAATCTCAAGAGTCTTTTCCAACACCACAGTTCAAAAGCATCAATTCCATGACAATTTAGAGATGTCTATTTTACACATGAAGAAAATAAGATCTGAAGAGCTAACCAACTTAGCCAAGACATTATGAGCAGCATGCACTAAAACAAAGGTCAATCTGACCTCTGGTGTATCTTTCTATTATAAGCACTGTCTGATTGTTGACAGTGAAAAAATGACTAGAGACACTGAGATTACTGTGCAGGATCAGATGTATTTGGGGGGCATCTGGATTTGTTGGATTGATTGATCCTAGCTTTCTTCAGATCTCAAGTCTCTTTCAGTTTAATCAAGACCAAGGGGATGATGTATGTATAAATCTAAGTAAACCTCAACAGTTAGTATTAACTCATTTTGTACTGTCATCTGCTAACGTAACTTTACTCTTGCAATAGTCTATGAGACTTGTTTGGTGTAAGCTAGTTACAAAACAGTTCTAGTAAAAACCATTTGGTTTCCTCAACCATTTTTGATTGAGGAAACCAGATTTCTAATTTTATATTTATCCAGGCATATGTGATAAGCTGAACATGAAGGTAAAATCTAAGGAGTGTCAGCAATGTACAATATGTCTAAGTAATTTAATTTCTCCTGGTTTCATTTTTCTAAAATAAGAAGAACAGACTTGAAAAATTCCAAATGTTTCCATTCATCACAAATATTAATTTTGTGTTACAGTGCAGCAACATGGAAGAATCTCCAGAAACACTGTTTACATTGATATAAAAGAAACTCAGATGATGAATATTAATACTCCGAAATAGTCTTTCAGGGTGACCTCAGTTAATAATATATTCTCACAAACAAGTTCTTTCCCTGGATACAACCGTTTTTCTCTTTTAAGTCTCTGCTACTGTAGGTCTGACCATTGTCAAATGTAATGCTATTATGGGAACCAACAGGCAGGGGGCAGCAGATTTCACAGACGAAAAGTAAATCCAGTGACAGTGATAACCACTACAGCAACTAAAACAATATCGTCCTAGCCTTTTCTGACTATTCAGTTGCTGTATATTTAAACTGTATAACTTTAAATTATACATATATGTATATAACAAGTCAAAATGACATTAAAAATTATGTTTAAAGTGAAATAAAAAACCCATACGTTTAAGCTCGTGTATTCAAAACTATACATGTATATATGAGTAACATATATGTGTATGTGAATATATTTCTCCTTTTAAAAATATATTTTCTTCCCTTCAAATAATATTGATAACCACAGAACTTGTGTCCCAGAGGAAAAAATTGTATAATTATGAGATTTTTGATGGTAGGAAAATATTTAGCATTACATGATATTAAAAACTCTTAGAGTAGGGGCATGGGAAATATAAAGACACACACAACTCCACACTCCAAGGGTCCAAACAACACAAGTTGAGTTAAAATGAAACTAGGCAAGAGGCCTCAAAGAAGTTTCTTACATTAGCTTCTTAATGTTCCATTATATTTATATGATATCACACTACTTTATCTTGAAATGGGTTTTACAGAAAAACTATCATAATAAGATGAAGCTAAAGTGTCAGTTACCACTATCAGTTTATAGACAGGTACAGAAAAGGCCCAAAATGAGTAAGCAATATGCCTCAATGAAAGAATGACCTAAGGACTCAAGGAGGAAAATAACTTACATTCTCTTAGTCTAACATACTGATTACTAAACAAGAGTTGTATCAGAGGATAAAGTGGGTAAAATATATTTATGGTTTGATTATTTTTAATTACTTACTGGTTTTCCTCTCTCTCCTCTCTCTCCAGGGTTTCCAGTCTTACCCTAATGAGAAAGAAAATGCCTGGGTCAAGCAGCTCCCTCCTCAAACACGAATCACAGGCCAAGAAAAATAGAAGATTTTATGTTGATGGTTAATGTGAACTGTTTTACTACTTACAATAAGACCATGAGGTCCTCTTTTTCCTTGATCTCCTGTTTCACCCTAACAAGAATCAATAACAGGTGAGTTAATAAGAATGGGAATTATGGTCTTACACATATACACTCACATACCAAAAAAGTAAGACATCATATACATACTTCAATAACAAAAAAAACACATTTCTTTGAGTACAGTAAAAACTTTATGTATGTTTCATAATTAGACTTAAAAATTAGAATCATACTTTTATAAGAAAATATATCAGCCTTTAGACAGGTAAGAGATACAGGCTCAAAAATATTTAACTGCATATGAAATGAGCAAATAAATGATTACCTTGGTACCTTGTATACCTTGCTCTCCTAAGGGACCATCTGGTCCTCTTGGTCCCTAGAGATGAAAAAAACATCCTGTTGTTAATTTTAAATGTTTCTTTTGTACTGTTATGCATCCATACAAATGGAGACATTGCCCTCAATAGTTGACAAACTCCTTTTGCTTGTTTCTGTGCCAGGAACACAGTAAAGAATACAGCTGGGTATATGGGTGAACTCATCTGCATAGGAGAATCAGGCCAGTGTTTTTAATGCAAAATTGTAAATCAGATAACCACAAAAACAGCTGATTGAGTTGTTGAGGCAGGTGGCTGTAATATAGATTTGTTATTTAAGTCTTTTGTTTACCTTATCATTTACTCTACAGAAATCCAGAATTTCTCCTAAAAACAACTCTAAAGTAACTTTAAAGTAGCTGATTTGGTGCTCGCTTCGGCAGCACATATACTAAAGTAGCTGATTTGTCCAAACAGTTTTCTTGTTTTATATTTTTGGAATGGCACTCTTCTCACCACTTCATTAGGAAATGAATGCTGACTGCATGTTCTCTACCACGCACCTGCTTGACAACTGAAAGATGGCCATGGGCACAGAAAAGGAACAGAAATGCTGCTGAGAATGTTCATGTACAATTAAAATTTCTGAGCTGTGTTGCTATCAATACCAAATCAGTAATTAGCTATGAATATTAGTTGCAAAAGTCATTCTCTATGAAAGACGGTATACATTCCTTGACAAAATTATAACTGTCTTTGCAAGATCTTAAAGTCCTTTTAAAGAGAATTAATCAAATTCTACAACCATTAACTGAACATTAACTGTGAAAAAGGCACTGCATTAAATGTTATGGGGATCCATATTATGGATATTATGATATAAGGTAAACTACAAAAGCAACTATAATATAGGCAGAGATAAGGTGTGTTAAGGGGTAAAGCGATTCAAAGGAGGGAGAGAGCTTTCACAGGTTGTAAAGGGAATGGAGGTATTATTTTGACAGTCAGAGATCATGCTCTGGAAGAAATTCTAAATAGAGGGATAGTATGAGAAAAGGATACAGAGGCAGAAAAGAAGATATGAAAGAATGAAAAATGTAGTTCATTTAACCTGAGTTATTGATTACACTGAGCATTTTTTAGTATTTCTACATTAATAGATAATTGTAGAAAGACTGGGATTTAAAGGGTGAAGGACTGGAGTTTACAGTTGAATCAATAAACAATGAGGAGGCGTTGAAGATTTCTATACAAAACAGTGATACAAATTTCCTAATATAACATGATGATTTGAAGGAGCCCCATAGGCTTCAGCACCTTCTACTGTAGCCCATCTGAGGCCAACTTAGTTTAAGTATATACTATCATAAAGCTGCTTACTGTAACAGGACGCCCTTCCTGGGTGCTCTTGGGGTAACTGCATACCCTGATCCTGTTGGGAACATTCACGGGATTGGAGAGAAGACTCAACGGTCCATGAGGATGTATAGGCCCACTAGGCATACTACAGCCAAAGCCATATCTCCAGCACTACAATCTCTCAGTCTGTATTTAAGGTACTCCATGACATGTCCCCAGCTTACTTTTGACCCTATTTTCCCATAAAAGACTGAAAAACTAAGTTAAACTCTGAGTGTATAGGACCCTGAATATCAGATTGAGGAGTGTGGACTTAATAGATATGTGACTTTCAAAGTGCTATTCACTTAACAAACATTTATTGAGGACCAACTGGGAGAAAAGACAAATCCCTGAATTTATAAATAAGCAAATATATATGTAAAATTACAATATAAAATGGCTATAGGTAGTCAGGTATAATGAAGAAAAATAAAGAGGCTAAGGGACTAGAAAGAATCTAAGGTGGGGAGGGGAGCTACTTTAGAGGGGTGTTTGAGAAAGCTCTTAAATGACATGTGGCTAGACCTGAAGGAGATGAGACTGAGGGTATGCAAATAACTTGGGAAAGATCATTCTGGTAGGAGCAATAGCAACTGCAAAGGTCCTGAGGTGGGGGCTTCCCTGGAATGTTTGACAGCTAAGTAACTGAAGACGGAAGAAAAACCAAACTTAAAGCATGACTGAAGTTTCAAGTGCAATCTCGCAGGACCTTGTTCTAATAATTACCTTTACCTTAAAAATTCAGTAGACTATATTGATTCTTTCCCTAGCACCTTCCATGCCCTTTTCCCTTTTTCTTCTCTTTAGGAAAACACATTCCAAATTTTTTTAGAGTAATAATAGAATGTGGCTGAGAAAGTATGAAAAGAAATGAGTAGTTAGCATTCTAAAATACCACAGAAACAAGTATGATTTAGAAATGTGTCCATTGGTAACCAGGCATTTAACTCTTTTGTAACATGAAACTTCTTTCTTGGATATTTTGTTAATATTAATCAGTAGAATTATGACAGCATTAATATAAAATCAAATTGAAAATGTAAGTTTGCATGTGGCAGAAAGCAGGGAGTGGGGAGAAGATAAAAATTTTGACTCCATGTTAAGACTGGCAGAACTCTTGAAAAGTCTGGTCCTCCCAATGCTTCAGTTAAGTGAAGTCGCTCAGTCATGTCTGATTCTGTGACCCCATGGACTATAGCCCACCAGGCTCCTCCATCCATGGAATTTTCCCGGCAAGAGTACTGGAGTGGGTTGCCATTTCCTTCTCCAGAGGATCTTCCCTGCCCAGGGATTGAACCCAGGTCTCCTGCATTGCAGGCAAACACTTTACCATCTGAGTCACCAGGGAAGTACCATTAAGGGTTCAGTTAAGGGTTGGTTAATTAACTAAAGCTTAGCTTTATCAACATTTGTAACATTCACTTCGATATTGGTTGTAGAAGTTATCCCTGGGTTTCTTCTCTGACTCCTGAGACAACAAGCTTCAGGTCAAGTTCTAAGAACACTAGACAAGCAGTATTATAATAGGTACCTAATTGGGTATAAAGTTATTCTTTCTAGTACTTGCCTTAAAATATCTGATTAGCTATAACATAAAGCTCTTGAAGAATATATTCTGGCTAAGTTAAAAAAAAAAAAAAACCTAATCTTTTTTTTTTGTCCTCTTTTGGAAAAGTTAAAAGTCAGCTACAGGTTTGTTGTTTAGTCTCTAGATAGTGTCCGTCTCTTTGCGACCTCATGGACTGCACACTAGGCTTTCCTGTCTCCCAGAGTTTGCTCCAGTTCATGTCCATGGAGTCAGTGATTTCATCCAACCATCTCATCCTCTGTTGTCCCCTTCTCCTCTTGCCTTCAATCATTCCCAGCATCAGGGTCTTTTCCAATGAGCCAGCTCTTTGAATCAGGTGGCCAAAGTATCGCAACTTCAGCCTCAGTCCTTTCAATGAATATTCAGGGTTTATCTCCTTTAGAATTGACAGGTTGATCTTGCAGTCCAAAGGACTCTGAAGAGTCTTCTCCAGAACCACAATTCAGAAGCATTAGTTCTTCAGTGCTCAGCCTTCCTCATGGTCCAACTCTTACATCTGTACGTGAGTACTGGAAAAACCATAGCTTTGATTGTATGGACCTTTGTTGGCAAAGTGATGTCTCTGCTTTTTAATATGCTGTCTAGGTTTGTCATAGCTTTTCTTCCAAGGAGCAAGCATCTTTTAATTTCATGGCTGCAGTCCGTCCACAGTGATGTTGGAGCCCAGGAAAGGAAAGTAAGTCACTACAGGCTACAGGTAACTCTCCCATCTAATAATCTCAAACTACATGAATATTTTCAGTCAATCCTGTTATCTTTTTCATAAGGGGCAGGATTATACAATCTTCACAAAACAAGTTAGAAAAATTTTCATGACACTAAGTTATTTAGATTGTTTCCTGAGCTTTTGCTATTCTCTGTCAATATTGTATGATACTTTAAAAGCCACTGACTGTAAGTCATTAAACCATGAAATCATGTGGCTTATATACAAGGAATAGTTAACCCTGAATTCTCCAAGACAGTAGGAGAGTTTGACAGATTGTATTACATCAGTCAATGTTAGACAGATGAATGGCAGATGGATGGATAGCAGAGAATCAGACGGAGAAGCAGAATCCTTGGGTTGTAGTCCTACCATTCATGATGCTCACATATTCACATATGATAAAAGTACAAATCACAGGCAGAACAGCAAGGGCATATAAGCACTAGTTTCATAATGAGAGTTCTTTGTATAGTCTCCATGAAAATGTGCCTAGCTTCCCCTCCAATGTACTGTGACACAGTTGTGTATCATAAAGTGTTACAGGTGTGCTGGAAATATTGACCTCTTCAGTCTTTGGGGTAGCAAGGAAAGGCTGGGGCATAGGCATCTCCATCCAAATAACTTTTGCATTTATCCCTGTAGACTGGACAGAAATTCTCAAATTTTTGTTAGTGAAAAACATTTGAAATGATACGCATTATGATCACATCTATAGTGGAGAATAGATGAGGAAATAGGTTGATGGGAGAAGAAGATACTAGGTGAGAACTAGAATGGAACTTCATAATACTATCTTTTTTCCGTAACATTCTGGTCTTCAGTTCTTTTTGTATTCCCAGTGTTGACTGATTACATCAAATATTCTCCTGTAAAGGGAGCATTTCTGTACTAAATGAAGCCCTTATTTCTAAACTAAAACTTTGCTTAAGAAATACTGGGTGCACTTTAAATAATTATGAGGAGTCATCTGGAAACATATCAGTAAAATGTATCTGGAGGATGAGAGAGACCTTTGAGGAGGTGAGAGATGAAGACAAAGTGTCAAATCAGAAAAGAGAAATAATTTGCCCAGGGATCACAGGGAAGTTAAAAAACTACAGATAAATAAACTTTCCATATGACATGAGATAGCACAAGTGATTCAGAAACATATCCTGCTTAAGTATCTGGCTCATGTACGCCTGGATAACCAATAAGATCTTAATTATTTAGCTAACCAAATAAAGTATTTTTTTTCATCTGTCACAAAGTTGGTTGAACTTTCCCACTATGAGTAATACAGTGTTGAATAAACACATTTGACCTGACCAAGTACTAAATGCTGGCAGAGTACAGACCACTAAAATGAAAGTACAGATCATCTTCCATGATTTTTTATTATCCTAAATCTCATTTGGGCTAAAATAGATGTGGCCATCAATATTATTTATAGGCTATAAATCCATAACCCAGAAAGGAAAATAGTTTTTCAGAAAAGAAGTGATGATACAGAAAAATTTGCTCTTTTTCTTTAATCTTCACCTAAAACACAGCACATGAAATTAAAGTCATTACTTCTTTGGGCTTATTTTATTTTTTGGCCACGTTGTGCAGCTTGCAGGATCTTAGCTCCCTGATCAGGGATTGAAACCAAGCCACAACAGTGAATGTGCCGAATCCATATCATTGTATTGCCAATGAGTTCCTAAAGTTGTTATTTTAAACTAAGCACCTTTCTCGCACTTGCCAACAGGAAAATGGGAGGGTGTTTTTCTTTTTTTTTAAATCTTTGTTATTTGGAGGCCATTATTTTAGCATTTTAAAATACTTTCTTCACTTGCTGTAAAAGTCAAGGTGAAGCCAAGGGAGAAAACAGAGTTCTTAGAGTCTACATATTCAAATTAATCAAGGAAAAATACTTTAATATTCAATGAGGTATTGAAAAACCATAGGCTTTGAAGTTAGACACACTAAGGTTTGAATCCTGGTTGTGCCCCAGACCTATGTCAATGGTTCATATACTTAAACTCTCAGAGCCCCAGTTTCCTCAACTATAATATCTGAGATAAATGCCTCCCCTTTTTAGAGTGGTTTTGAGTATTAGTATATGTAAAATTGCTTGGCACATGACAGGCAGGCAATAAATGGTGGTTCTTATTTCTTTAAATAAAAAAACAGGATCCAAATGTTTAAAAGACTTAAAGAATGAAAGGTTTTTAACTTAATTCTTATGCATAATTATTAGACAATGATTATATTACCTCTTATTTACAGTGAATAAACTTTTAGTCATCCTTTTATCCTCATTCTATTTCCTTTCACTCTTTATCATGCTGTTACTATTTCTTGCTATATAAGTCTCCTTGTGAGTACAAAAATCATTTATTTAAACACCTTTACATTCACAATTCCCCCAGTGGATGAAACTGGAAGGTGGGAATAAGAGAGAGTTCTTCAGTCAGTAAAATTTCTAAAACACAAAATGGAAAAGTATGGTTTTATAAGTACAAATGATTATAAATTACACTGCAATTAATGTTTCCATCTAATATAAGCTATTTTTGCTGAACACATCACTTTTTATAATGTCATTTTTTTTAAGGTTAATGTACTTCCTTGATTCGATAACTTACTCTTCGTCCTTTAGGACCTGGAATCCCAGGAGGTCCTCTTGCCCCCACATGACCCTACATGTTGAAAATTTAAAAATCAGTTACAGAATTCACAGGAATATTACAAGAATAGTAGTTTCTAAGCGTTTATACCCTGAAAAGAATGAGAAGTACTTAAGATTCACTGACCACATGGTTTTTATGATAAACACATATGGAGTGGTAGTGGAGGGAGATATGCACTTAACCAATGTGACCTGGGAGTTTAATCTGCCTGACCATCAAGAAGCAATGGCTACTTTTGCAAGATTTCTTTCTCCTTCCTCTAGATGCTTACGATAATCCCATCACATAAAAAATGGATTTTTTCTGTTACCATGAAAAACACCACAAAATTTTCCAAATTAATATGCTACAAAAATAGTCTTCAATGAAGATTTCATTATTATTCAATTACAATGAGCTCTTTTTATACCTAATAGTCTCCAATAAAGACATGCTTAGAAAACAAAGTTTATTTATTTGTATAACATAGGTAGACGAAAACAGTGAACTTTCACAGGAACTAAAATCTATTTTTTATCTTACATGACTAAAAAAATTAGCAACTGTGCCTTATATCAGTCTTCCTCATTTGGAAGTCAATACATGTCTATCAGTATGCTGGAAAATTTGGCTTATCTTCAAAACAGAAGCTTCACAAAACAGCATAAACCCTCTCTGATAATAGTTCTACTTAGGGGATCACAAAGGCTCATATATTTTTCACATTTAAGTTCACAATAACTTTCAATCTTTAATCAGCAAACTTTCTCTTTAGAGACAAGACTTCATTATTTTCCTGTAAACACAAATGGAATTTTTCAAAACTCAATTTTTGAATACTAAATTTTTCTATGGATTTTTTCAATTGGAGAACATTAGTAAATTTCTAAGAACAGTATGTTGGAAATTGTGCTTCTGATTTGTCCAATTGGTCTTACTTTGAAGCTTAATTATTGACTATTTTCTTATATATGGTTATTGGTTGCAGAGCTGTACTATTAGAAGTGAGCAGTAAATAACAGAACAAGTAGAAGCAAGGGAGTTAAAGACACCATGTTATATTCTAGAGTGTTTTGCAGTGATTGGGAAGAGAAGTCTTTTCTGTACTTACAGGTAATCCCAAGGCACCCATGGGTCCCGGAACCCCAGGAGGACCTGGATATCCCTATAATTTAAGCAAAAATATAAGAGACATGAATTCTCCATCATATCTAATTATTTTCACTGAAGATAAACCAGTAAATGATAAATAGTAATTAAAAATGATAATTTGATAAACTCTCCACCTTCTATCCAAGACATGAGGCCACAGGAAATGTTCCAAGAAAGACAATAAAAACAAAAATGTTTACAGAGAAGCTGTGTATACTTTTATTAGAAACTCTTTGCCCAGAATCACATATTATAACCTATCGAGAGGAGAATATTCATCTCATCTTTCTCTAGATTATGTTACGCTGTGAATAAATGTTCATTATGTTAAATACATACAGATTGTGAAACCATATCCTTTTCAATGTCAGGGAAATAAAAAAATTAAGAAATATGATTGTGAACAAATACTCTAGCCTATCAAATTTTACAAGGACTACACCCTTAGTGGTATTAACCATATTCAGATGCTTCAGAGAATATCATAGAAGGCAATTATTTCTGAAATTAATTAGCCTTTAAAGGTATATTAGATTTCCTAGTTAACAGCAATTGGAGATAGGTAAAAGTAATCTTACAGTGTTTTACTCATAATACAGAAGTCAAAAGTGAAGAAAAATTTATGTAAAATGAATTTGCAGATAATATTAGGTATACCAGATCCATTACAATGCATTTTCTGAAAGCAAGATTCTTTAGTTGAAAATAATTCTTAATTCTATTTTCTATCACATTTAGAAACTTCAATAAATGAAAAACTGCAATCTAGATATAAAATTTATCAGCTATTACTACATTAAAGATATAAGACCATAAGATGAATTCCAGATTTTGGTCTTTCATACATAAAAGAATTACACTGTGATGACAAACTTATGGAAAGGTGGCAATGATGCTATGTGTCATATAAACTAAGTTGCCAAATCAAAGTAGACTCCTAATTGAATTTTCTTCTTTATCCACATATGATAATTTAGGATGGTAATTCTTCTCTTAAAACTATAAGCTCCTTTGACTAAATCATCTGATTTGCATGCTTTTGAGTGCAAATCAGCATTCCGAATGGTAAACAGTTTAGAAGAAAACTTCTAATGGAAACTTACGACAAAATAGCATTTTTCACTTACTTGAATTTCATTCAAGGCAATTCTACCTCTGGAAAACCATAACTTTACTATGTTCTTTGGACACACATCTTTCAGATTACTGAATTCTTACCATTGCACCCTTTTCCCCCTGGGGACCTACTGGACCTGGACTTCCACGCTCTCCCTTTTGAAAAAAAGAAAAAAGAAAACATTGAGGTATGTTGATTAGTCATGAAAAGATAGAATAGACTATGTATTATTTACTGACTCATTAGTTTGGTTTAGAATTTTTAAATGTTTAGGCATATGGTATGTGGGCTTCTAATTATACTCTGACCCCAGGGCCTCCATTTATAGTCTCATTCTAGATTCTACAGATGTCAGAACAGACCTGCACACACAAACTGTGAGACATATACATTTATCTCATTTATATAAGATGTGAATGAAATAACAAATACATATTAGCAAGCCAAAAATCAAATTAGTTATAACAATGTTCTCCAGGACACAGTAGAGAAACTTGGAAGGCAAAGTGATTTAATAGCAAACTATTAATACAATGCACTTATAATACATAGTCTATTCTACTTTTTCAAATACACTTGTACAATGACAAAACAAATAGTCTATAATATAAACTATAATTTTATATTATTAAGAGTTGGCAAAATATTTAAGAAAAAACAGAATTTAATTACTACTGTGTCTGTTCTGATGATGGACTGTCAATGTTTGACCACGTAATTTAGTGTATAAAAATCTCTTAAATTGCTATATATTTATTTCAAAAAATATTTTATTTCCTCATTTATTCTTTTATTTCAGCAATATTACCAATCATACTGCTATAATCAATAATATTACATAATATTTTCTCTTGTAATGAGCCAAAGTATGAAACAATGAAATATCATTAATTCAAAGTTTACAAAATATGAAATACTTTCATTAAAGTGTAAATGAAAAATGCAATGCACAGAAAATTAAAAACTACTTTCAAATCATTAAAAAAATTAGTCAAGAATGAGCTAAGCCTGGAGCATAAACGCATTCTAATTTTCAGTAAGTTTTAAATTTACAAATTTTGCAGTTTTACCCTAAAGTTGCTAGAGTTTTACTATTATTAAAATTCTCTTAAGATACTTTTCAAGGGATAAAATACTGAAGTTTATTTAAATGAAAAAATATAAATTATGAATAAACAAGATTTAAAATTGAGCATACATCATATGCTAAAGTTTTGCAAGTAGAAATTCTCATAATTTTAGATATATAAAATATGAAGACAGTAAAAGTATGAAAGCAAACTGTAAAAATTAATTTAAGTGTATAACCATTGAACAAAATTTTATTTCTGTAAACTTTTAACACAATTAACCATAATAATGATAATCAAATATGCCACAATAGATTAAAGGTCTAAGCTGATTCACATTAAAATTCCAAAGATTTTCAGCGTGTTAGTGTAGAAGACAACTTAACACAGAAGCAACTAAATCACAATGGAAAAGTTTAGATAGTTTTATAACTATCTAAATTTTTCTGAACTGAGGTCATTTTATATTTTTATATTGTTAATAAAAGATCACTAAATATTTTAAAATCACTTTTAATGTACTGAGCATTGGGGAGATATAACAGAAATTTGACTTAGACTCTACCCTCAAGTAATTAGAAACATGTCATTAAGAAAGATGAATCAATTAAAGGAAAATTTTAAATTGTGTGGTACTTATTCTACATCCAGGAAAGGAAGAAGTCAAGAAGGAATAGAATAATCTGGGAAGACTTTATGGAGGAGACAGAACTTCACTGAGTACTATAGTTTGGCTTTGAATAAATATAGGGAAAGGAAGAGGATACTCTAAATCAAGAAAACAGTAACAATAATAATAGGAACAAGAATAAAATATGAGGCAGGGGAGCAAGAAAGGTTTATACTGTGAATATCAGAAAATTTGTTACATGAACTGATTAAGCCAAAATCATGTAGTATCTTGACAGCAAAGTAGAGCTATTAATAGGCTTAAGCATGATGGCTCTGAAAGTAAAGAATCTGTCTTCAATATGGGAGGCCCAGGTTCAATCCCTGGGTTGGGACAATCCTGTGGAGGAGGGCATGACAACCCACTCCAGTATTCTTGCCTGGAGAATCCCCATGGACAGAGGAGCTTGGTGGGCTACAGTGCATGGGGTCGCAAAAAGTCAGACATGACTGAAGTGACTTAGCATACATACATAGGGAGTTAATGAAGCCTTTTCAAAATGCTTTATTCTGACCCATCAAAAAAAGTGTTCCACTAGTAATATATAGGCTGGATTAGAAGATGGAGAGGGAAACTGAAAAGAAAGAAAGTGAAGTTGCTCAGTTGTGTCTGACTCTTTGCAACCCCATGGACTGTAACCTACCAGGCTCCTCCATCCATGGGATTTTCCAGGCAAGAGTACAGGAGTGGGTTGCCATTTCCTTCTCCAGGGGATTTTCCAATCCAGGGATTGAACCCAGATCTTCCTCATGGTAGGCAGAGGCTTTACCATCTGAGCCACCAGGGAAGAGAGTAAATTAAAGATAAACTAATAAGACTATGTCTGAGGGGGTAGCCTAGATGGATTATTAGAAAGGATAAACTGTAAAGAAAAAACTCTAAGACCTGCTAAAAAGATTAGGCATAGAGAATGAGATGATTAGATAAGCAAGGGACATGAATTTGATTAGATAACTCAAGGGACATGAACTTGAGCAAACTTAAGGAGATAGTGGAGGACAGAGGAGCTGAAGTCCATGGGGTCGCAGAGTCAGACATGACTTAGTGACTGAACAACAACAATGGAAGAAAAGGGAAACGCAAAGATGGGTTCACTCTATCTGGAACATTGGGAGAACAGAGAGGTATAACGCAGAACAATAGAAATGAGAAAATTGGGAAGAGAGCAGTTTGGATGTGGGTGGGAGGTAAGGATGAATTTTAAATATATTGTTTAACTTAAATTAGTAATTTCAGATGGAAATAACTGGAACATTATCTTATTTACTTCTAATCCTGGCTCTACTTAATTATCCACAAAGAGTAGCCTTGCATTAGACATGCATTACCATGCTTCCATGTTACATTCAGCAAGTCAGGTTTCAGTCAAAGGTCCAAAATTTTCTAGTTCATAATGAGTCAATTAAAAGCAATTGAAGAAAATGTCCTTGTTGGTTTCAAATAAAGATATACTTCTGATTTTTTTCAAAGAAGACTTTCTTAAACTTGAAACTAAATATGGAAAATCACTCCCAAGATAACGATTTCTAGGAAATTTTTAAGCAAATTACAGTTTCCATCACAACAGCCAAAAAGATCCATGAATAACTTCATAGTGGATTCCAAGAGGATATAAAGAGATTGTGACTGAAACTTGGATCAGGCAAAGTGATAACTTATTCTTCACTTTCAAAACTGTTTCCTTTAGGGACTTGTTCTCATAAAGTAGATTTAAATATTTTCTAGTCATATACCTAGACCATCTATTTCATCTTTTCCCTTCCAAGCACATAATTATAACCAAAAGAGCACTCTGCTCTTTAAAATTTAGAAACATATATACTATCAGCTATATTTCAATATATTTAAGAGATTCAGTATAGGTAATGCATTTTAAGTTATGAGTGATTTCTAATTCATAAAATATAATATGAATATCCCTCCTTTGAGTTTACCTTAGAATCCTTATTATTGAACAAAACAATGAAAGAAATTACCTTTTCACCAATGCTTCCAGTCACCCCAACTTCTCCAGGTAAACCAACAGGTCCCTTTTAAGAAAGAGTATAATAGAAAATACATATATATTGTATTGTCATTATAGAACCCTGGTTTTAAATCTCCTGTAAACACTATGTTTCTTTCTAACTCATTCTAAATTCTAAATTTATCTTAGAGAAAAATTCCTCTTAGTATAGGTGTCTTGCCTAAGATTTCAAATCAGAATTAATTATTCAGTCAATTACCAAGTATATATGAATGTCTAATTTGTGACAGGCCCTGTGCTGGGAGGCATGGAGCTTATTGTCCTTGTAGAACTAACAGTTCAGTGGATGTAATAAATGTCCTGCAGTTTTTACAGATACTTGATGTGGATACACTAGCTTAAGAAATCATTTCTGTGGCTTCCTTCTTTGAAAGCTCCTCAGTACATGAGGGAATAACACATTAATTCACTCATTAACTCACTCAAAAAATATCAGGTGCCTACTTTGTGCCTTGCCCTATGCTAGTTGCTGAGATTTCAGTAGTAACCAAAGGAGACCTAGGACCTGCCCTGATGAGGCAAAAAGTCCTGAAGAAATAAGAAAAACTAAATTAAAAAGTGAATAATTATAAATTATGATAAGAGGTTCACAAAGGAAACAACTGTGATGCCGAGGTGGAGAATAAAAGACATATTTTACAAAAGATGGTCAGGGTAAATCTGAGACCTAATATTTAAGCTGAAAGTCCAAGAATAAGAAGAGGCCAGCCAGCCAAGGGAAGAAAGGAGGAAGAGCTTCCTAGGCAGAGAAAATAGCTTGAGTAAAGAATGAATTTGGCAGAAGTGAAAGAAGGCAATCAGTAACACTGTTTCAGAGTGAACAAGGCTCATGGTGCATCTATCTTTATGAATTCTGCTTTATGGATTCTGTCTCTATGGATTCTGCTTCAAGTAGTGTAGAAAGCAAAAATGGTAACATAAAACAAGTTTCACAAGAGTATAATCCTTCTCCTGACTGTCTTCAATTATGAAGTTACTTCCTCTTATTTAAAAATGTATGAAATGGGTTTCCCTGGTGGGTCAGTGGTAAAGAATCTTCCTGCCAATGCAGGAGACACGGGCTCAATCCCTGGCCTGAGACGAGCCCTCACACCATGGAGCAACCAAGCCTGAGCACCACAGCTACGGAGCCCGCGCTCTAGAGCCCAGGAACCACAACTACTGAAGCCTGCATGCCCTAGAACGCTCAGCAGCAAGAAAAGTGACCACAGTGAGAAGCCCTTGCACAACAACGAGAGAGTAGCACTTGCTAGTCACAACTGGAGAAAAGCCCATGCACAGCAACAAAGACCCAGAATAGCCAATAAATAAATAAATAAATAATTTTTTAAAATGTATGAAACATTGTCTTTTTCAATAGCTACCAAAGATACTACTTCAATAGATTATCATATAATAATACATATAAGCATTAGAAGATACCTGAATCATGAAAAATGGTTTGCTGTGTTGAAGCTGACTGAATTTAATATATAGGGGCATGATTTTATCCACACGCATATATATGTAAAGAAAGCTGAGCACAGAAGAATTGATGCTTTTGAACTGTGGTTTTGGAGAAGATTCTTGAGAGTCCCTTGGACTGCAAGGAGATCCAACCAGTCCATCCTAAAGGAGATCAGTCCTGGGTGTTCACTGGAAGGACTGATGGTGAAGCTGAAGCTCCAGTACTTTGGCCACCTGATGTGAAGAGCTGACTCATTTGAAAAGACCCTGACGCCGGGAAAGATCGAGGGCAGGAGGAGAAGGGGATGACAGAGGATGAGATGGTTGGATGGCATCACCAACTCAATGGACATGGGTTTGGGTGGACTCTGGCAGTTGGTGATGGATAGGGAGGCCTGGTGTGCTGCGGTTCATGGGGTTGCAAAGAGTAGGACCGACTGAGGGACTGAACCAAACTGAACTACAAAAAGAATGCAAAATATCTAATTAATGACTGTTTACATTGATTACATATTAAAATGATAATGCTTTGGATATATTAGTTGAAGTAAATATTACTAAAATCAATTTCACTTTTTACATTTTTAAAAGTGGCTACTGGAAAATTTTAAATTACAGTTGTGACTTATCATATTTCAATTGGATAATACTAATTCATATTTTTAAACAACATGCTAATGTTAGTAGTTATATCCAGATGAAAGGGACTTAATAATTTATTTCTATGGTTCTTTAAATTTAAGGGAGTGAAGGCTTTCACTCTGAAACAATAAATGATCAATGGTCAGTTACTCAAATCTGAGCAGAAGCAATGAAACTGAACTCTTTTGTGAGACAATAACCAAAACAGCAAAACCTAAGGATTTCCCTGTAGCTCAAGTGGTAAAGAGTCTGCCTGCAATGCAGGAGACCTAGGTTCGATCCCTGGGTCGGGAAGATCCTGTGGAGAAGGGAATGGCAATCCACTCCAGTATTCTTGCTTGGAGAATCCCACAGACAGAGAAGCCTGGATGGCTACAGTTTGTGGGGTCTGAAAGAGTTAGACACGACTGAATGACTAACACTTTTTCTAAACACAGACTAGTTAATTCAAGGGGGGAAAAAAAAAACTCCTTTTCCTAACAAGTCAAATTTAGATGAATGAATGGAGTAGGGGCCATTTAGCTTATCCCAATATTGACCATGCATACCAGAGCAATATTACCTACAAAAATATTTTGCTTAGCCCACAGTTCATACATACTAATTTTAAAAAGCTGAATAAGGTGCTAAGATTTATCAATCTAGAGGTCTTATATTAAAAGTTTTCATATATAAAGATTTATAAGATGCCTGGCTTCAGATGACTAGCTTAGTGTATGCTAGGCTAGTGTATTCTCAAAGACAAATATTGGATGAGCACTCTTCAGTTCACCATAGTCCCTGTCAATCGCTCGTCTCATACCTAACCATCTCACTATTTATACTACCTGCCTGATCCCAACAGGGTATTTGAGTTTGTCACTCCTGATGTCAGTATTAGAAGATGCAATCCATCAAAAGGGCATAATTGGAAGAGATAAGTTCTTATTGGAAAGACAAACAACTCCTAGGATTATATTCATGTCCACAGGGAATCTTTAATGAAACTCAGCTAGAGAACAGATGTAAAAAGGTTTCCTTAGACTATTTCAGGACCCCAAAAGTCTAATACAAACATATTAAATCTGGTAACACTCAAGTTTTGGCTATAAAATGGGGACAGAACTATATGTAACCAGTTTATATCACTGGTACATCACTCTGGAGAGCAACTGTATGTAGAGTATGTTATAGGAGAGTATGTAGTGAAACAGAAGATGTATCTAATCCATAACCTAGCACTTTCATTTCTAACTGGACCCTTGGATTTCTACTCACACATACATGCACTAGGAGATACACAGAAAGTGTCCATGGTGGCATTATTTAAGTAGAAAAGTAGAATCACCTGAATTATTGGTTTGTAAATAGATAAACTGAAACGTATTCATACACTGGAAAAACTCAACAGCAATTAAAATTAATGGACCAGATAGATCTACATATAGCAATATAAATAAACGTTTTAAGACAATAATGTTGAGTGAGAAAAAAAGCATACATCCTTTTCAAAAGAATTTTGTTGTCGTTTTGTTGTTTAGTTTTTAAGTCATGTCCGACTCTTTGGCCATCCGATAAGATTGTAGCCTGCCAACATTCTCTATGGGATTTCCCAGGCAAAAATACTGAAGTAGGTTGCCATTTCCTTTTCCAGGGGATCTTCCTGATTCGGTCATTGAACCTGTGTCTCCTGCACTGGCAGGCAGATTCTTTACCACTGAGCCACCAGGGAAGCCAAAAATGGATATGTCATTATGAAAACATTTTATGCAAAATTTTAAAGCACATATAATAATAGCATAATTTGTTACTGACGTAAAATACATAGAAATTACATACACAACTTCAGGGTGATGGTTTATGTCTATGTATAGACTGGTAGCTCACTGTTATTTTAATCTGCAAGTAACAAGCAAGCTTTTGTTGTAAGCCATTGATATTTTGAGATTGTTTCTTTCTGCAGCAAAACTTAGCCCAATGTGACTGATGCAATGTGTGTTTCAAAACTGATGAACTCTGGCATTTATTTATTTGAAAAACAGGAGATTTTCCTTCACTTTCTTCTAACCCACATACTAAAGGCCCTCGGTGGTGGTGGAACTGTAAGGAAAAAGGAAGCTGGGATTCTAAGTCACTTTTTATGGGAGAATTACTTGGTAATACCTGCACTGGACTATTAACATGAACAAAAACAACTTCTTATCAAGTTAAAACTACAAAAATACTAGGTTTATTTGTTATAGCTGTTAATATTCCTCTAAAAAATATAGTGAATTAACATGTGTTGACATAAAATTGTAAAACTTTGTAACTCAGTTCAGTTGGCTTATTCAAAAGGTAGTCTCACAGAAATGATTCTATAAGTAAAGATGGCATAGAGTGTACTGAACCAATCTCTGGTTTTGATTGTGATCAATTTATTCAGTAAGTACAAAATGATCTGAAGAAAATAAAATCGAATGCATATTTATTTACTCATGTAATAGTGGTACAGGATATAAAAGTGAGTAAAATTTAATAAGAATGAATAATCTAGTAAATTGGATAAAGAAAAGCATATTTTCTGTAAGTCAAGAGAAGAAAAATACAATCTATATAATGCAAAGACAGGGGATAGTGTATCTGGTTGAGAACATAAGGAAAAGCTTTACAGAGAACACACTATTTGAGGTATGGCTAACTGCTGACAAGATAAATGGTGAAAGTATATTCAAAGCAGAGGGAATGATTTGAACAGAAAGTAGGAGGTAGCAAATGATGAAACATTTGTCAAAGATAAAGTAAATCCAGATTGTCTGGAGCACAGGATATGTGTAGGAAAGAGACTTGAACAGATATATGGTGATGTACCATTGAGGGCTTTGACTGCCAAGTGAGACATTTGTATTTGTGGTGCTTGCAGAAGAATTTGTGTTTGTAGAAGAATCATTGTTGGTTTGAGTAAAGGAGGAATATAATCATATCTGTACTGAAAGGATAATAATTTAACAACATTATGTTCAATGTGTGGAAATGGGAAAAAAACAGAAAATGGTGTGAAGAGTTAGAAGCTATTGTAATAGTACAGGTTAACTGTAATAACTCTTATGACAATGGTATCATGACTTGGAACAGCAGCTCAGGGCAGAAGCCAGTGTCAGAGGAGAGATGAATTAAGTCATGGGACAATTATGGGTCTTAGAGAGTTTATTCTGAAATATTAATTTTTGAGTCCATAGAAAAATCAATCCTGAAATCATAAGAATGATGCAGTACATACAGTAATAGAACAAAAACAGGAGAGAATTTTAATGAAGATTCTTTGGAAGCAAGAGATGGGAAAAAAAGGAAGAGTCAGAGAGGAGAGGAACCAGGAATGTGCAAAAAAACATTCAAGAAGGGAAAAGTTTTAGATAGAGAGAAATTGGTATTATGTGGGAAGGGTTGAAAAGGATGAATATAATCATAGGGTTTGGCAATTAGAAGGCTGGTGGTGATCTTTAAGAACAATTTAAGTATCTTGTGTGTTTGAATATAATTTTGCCAAAGCAAAAGTGGGAAAAAGTTTGATAGTTTATAATTTTAATAAGTGTGACAACAAAAAGGAGGAGGCACAATAACTGCATGAGGACATAGTTTAAAAATAAAATTATTTTATTTAGAATCGAAGTTTTGTTTTATCTGCCAAATAAAAGAAACTCATCTACAATACAAAAATACTCTTCTGAATAGAAGGAAATTATATTCAAAACCTATTTTTTGCTATATTTCACAGGATGAGTTAAAAACCAAAACAAAACAGGCTAATATTATGGCTTATTCCAACACATTTGTATCAGAGAGAAGATATTAGCAGGTTTTATAGGCTCTCAAGGTCTGAGTTATCTCTAGATAAGGTCCCAGAAGTTATCTCTAGATAGCTTCCTTGCCCTGTGAATGCTTTGTGAGTTACAAAACTCAAAGCAGAGACATGTGTTAAGTAAAGGTTCCCTATAACCTTCTCTTCTTTATTGCAGAAAGCACTGTTTAAAAGGACAGATTAAGCTGCCATGACTTGCTCTAATTTTAACCCATGAAACCTTAAGCGCTACATATGCCAATGAGAGCCAAGGACAGAAAATTATACAATCATTTTTAAAGTGCTCAAATGAAAATTATGAGTATGTAAAAATGTACACAATTTATTCATATTTTTAATCTGTGGACACTCAGAGTAAAAATATGGATGGTTTCCTTTTCTGTTCCTTTCAATTCATTTTACTTCATTTCAAAACAAACATTGAAATCATTCATACAATTGTACTAGCTATGTCTTGTTGCAGAGCAAGTTACCCCAAAGTCAGTGGCTTTAAAACAACAGACACTTATTATCTCACAGTTTCCATCAGTCAAGATTTCAGAGTAGCTTAGCTTCAGTGATTTTGGCTTAGAGTTTTTCATGTGGTTGCGGTTAAGATTTGACATGGGCTGTAGTCATCTGAAGACGTGACTGAGAATAGGGAATTCATTTCCAAGAAGGCTATTAGCTGGAGGCCTCAGTTTCTTGCTATGTAGGCCTCTGTACAGTTTGATTACGTAGCAGTCAGAGTGAATAATTCAAAAGAGAGACTAATCCAAGAGAAAGAATAATCTAAGAGAGAGAGTGAGCAAGGAAGAAGCTGCAGTGTCTTTTATGACCTAGTTACACACTGCTGCTTCTGCTGTAGCCTATTCATTAGAAGTGAGTGACTAAGTCTACTACACACTCAGAGAGTGAAATAAGATTGTCTTTTAGAAAAGAGGAACATCAAAGAATTTGTGGACGTATTTTAAAACTATCACAATGACTCAATTTTATTCTTGATTTGATTTATCATAAAAAGTCTTTTATCAAGACTTGATTCCTTCTAATAGTTTTCTCCAGTTTTTCACATCTATTAAGTTAGACACTTCAGTAGAAATATTCTAAGTAGTTTTGTAATGATGTACATTTTCCCAAAGATGAAATGCATAAAATTTCATTCCTCTTTCATTAGTTATGGTTATGTATCATGTATAAGACACTATATTAGTCAATTAATAACTAAAATATAAAGTCAGTAACAAAAGTTGCCATAAGATAAATCACTATAAAGCATCAGATAAAGTAGGAGTCAGCAAACCATGACCCTGAGAGCTGGCTGCCTGTTTTTGTAAATAAAGTTTTGTTGGAACACAGCCATGACCATTTATTTACCTGTTGTCTATGACTGCTTTCATCCTATGAAGGCAGAACTGAATGGTTGGGACAGAGATTGTACAGCCCACAAAATCCAAACCATTTCTGTTGGGTATTTAAGGGAAATGAAAAGTAGTTGTTGAACCCATAGCCTCAACTTAAAAGAATTATCAGCAATTTATACCTTTTAGATAAAGAATTTTCATTAAAAATGTTTCAAAACACTGATTCCACCTCTAACACATATTAAAAAAATAAATAAATAAATAACAAAGCTTACAGCCAGAACATGACATGCTATGTGTCAAGAGCTAGATAACTCTATAATAATTGAAAACATTTCACTTTTTGCAAAATGGGATATGTAATAATCTATTTAAAGATTTTGTTAGCTAAAGTGGAAACTCAGAAAGCCAAAAGGCCTTATGTATAATAAATAAATTGCTACAATTGAAAAGAAATACTATTTTTTCCTCCAAAAGTCAGTAAAATTCTAAAATACTTAAGTTGAATTTTTTTTAAAGTAACCACATCCTACTGAAAATAAAGTTAGGATATATCCTAGTTAAAGCCAAAATGTTAAAAAAAATTTTATATGAAGTTCTTAGATTTGACAATTATCTTTAAAAAAAAAAATCATTGTGCCTTAACTGTGGAACTATTTTGTATTGTTTCAAAATTTCTATTCAATGTAAAAAACGATCATACTTACAAGGATAAAGAATTTCAGACCCCCAAACTCTTCAAATTCACTTGAAAATACAATATACAAGGCTAATTCCCTATTATTTAGTTCTATTTTATCTTAGAAACTCATTAACTTCAGTGTTTACACTGAGACTATTGTGTGTATTCTCTGTTTAAGAGAATTTTAGTAGTCATCTTACCACAATAAAAGTAGTGATTGGTTGTGCCATATTTAATTGCTGATATTTGACTACTACTACATTTTAACCTTAAAAATGGTATGCTTTCACGGTTCAATCTAGTACAAACTTGGAGGACAGGAGAAACAGAAGATCCATTAGACATGAAGAAATCACTTCAAACACTACATGGAAAAGTGTGTTTTTATTATAAGCAATTATTTCTTTATCTCAACTTCTCATACTTTTGTCCAAGGAGAGAACAAGACAGGCTCTTGTCAGTTGAGACAGAAAAAGGGAAGATGTAGAAAAGTGGAAAGAAAGGGTATATAACATGTTTGGATAAGAAAGAGGACTTCCTTTTTAGATATAAGAAATATGAAGCATATATGAAACACTTTGGTGGGAATACTTAATATAATATTGTGTGAAAGATATTTGTGAATCATCAGCAAATAGTAAAGACCTAGAGAGTAAATGAGTCACCAAGAAAGTAAATACGTTAAGAAAAAGAAAAGGCTAAGATCAATAGCATTTAGAAAGAAGATGAAAAAAAGGAAACTTACAGAAATGTCCTATATATAAAAATGAAATGTACTGACACAGCTATATTTAAAATGAGTAACCAACAAAGACCTATTGTATAGCACATGGAACTCTGCTCATTGTTATGTGGCAGTCTGGATGAGAGGAGGATTTGAGGGAGAATGGATACATGTATATGTATGGATGAGTCCCTTTGCTGTCCACCTGAAACTATGGCAACATTGTTAATTGGCTATACTCCAATTCAAAATAAAAAGTTTAAAACAAATGTTTCAAAAAGAAAGTATACTGTCAAAAGGAGGATATTGTCTAATTATTTATCATCCATAATAGTTCTTCAGCCTTTTCATTTGGGGGTAATTTTATGACTTGAGAAGAATGAACAAACACTTTTTATTTATTTGTACGAACCTCACTATTTCCAAATAGGTAATCTCTGGGCCACTTTACTCCTATTTTCAAACAAAATCTGCAAGCTAAGGATATACTTCTTGTGACTTGGAATAATCCTTATCTTTCACGATTTAGGAAGATGTGACTTTAAGTTTATCAGTCTGTACACTCTATAAAGCCAAGATGATGTCCTGTCTGATACTGAACCCCTTATGTCTAACATACTGCCTGGAATACATAAGATAATATATAAAGTAATTAGCCTCCAACTAATAAAAATAAATGGAAAAAAAAGTCAAAAAAGTATATATATATCTGGAATGAAAGAGTAAATAAATTAGATACAGCAGTGGCAGTAGAAACAGAGATCTATCTTTTGAGATCTTGATCTGTGGTTTACTCTCAGGCCCAGCATGAGCTTTCACAGGATAAGCAGCTTTACTGAGTAGGGGGGAGCCAGGTGCTCCAGGAATATCAGAAAGGGCCACGAGACAAGGATAAGACAGAAGAGTAGGACTTGAGCTCAGTTTCTCTCACAAAAATGTCAAAATCACAAATAACTGTTAAATAACCATCAACAAAAAAGACTGAGGCCTATCAAAAAGAGATACTTTACATTCAAAGACAAAGTAGAAACCACAATGAAATGGTAGGAAGGGGTGCATTCGTGATAAAATCAAATACCATACACCCTGGGTAGGTGACCAATACAAACTGAAAAATAATTATATCACAGAGCTTCTACCACAGGACTCAGAGATCTAGGCCCCACGTCAGGCTCTCCAGTCTGGGGGTTTGCCAAAGGGAAAAGGAGTTCCTAGGGCATCTGGTTTTGAAGGCTAGTGGGGCTTTCCTGCAGGCACTAGGGGAAACAGAAACTCCACTCCTGGAGGGTGCACACAAGATTTCATGGGCACTGGGACCCAAAGCAAAGCAGTGACTCCACAGAACCCTGGGGAGGCAGGGGGTGGCTTTGACTTACTGTAGGGACAAGGACACTGGTGGTGGAGGGTTCAGGAAATACTCACTAGTATTAGCTCTCCTGGTGTCAGGAAGCATTTAACAAGAGGCTTCCTGTGTGCTGTTTTGGATCTGTCAGGAACCCTCTGGCCCTTATTGATTCCTGAATATTCAGGAATTAAGAGGAGAGGCACGCCTTTCCAGGGGCTGAGGAATCCAGGCATTTTTCATTACAGTGCTAAGTACCCTCTTCCTTTTTATGAGCCATACGGTAAAAGGTGATTGTTTGCAACTCTCTCTCTTTGATAGGGATCGTCTTAAGTTTTGTAAGTCTGGAATTTTAATCTTTATCTTTGCTGAGAATAACTACAGTATATATGCCCAAGCCATGGTGATGAAAACACCTTTGCTCCATTAGAGCTTTGGTCCCCGTGTCTTTCTTTCTTTCTTTCTATTCTTTCTGTCCTTCTCTCTCTATTTCTCTATTTCTGCCTAATTCCTTGGAGCACGGAGGCCCGCTGAGCTCACTTTATTGCCCGGGCTTCTAAGACCCTCTGGAGGAGGCGCACTGTGCCCTCACCCACTCGAGAGGGCGCCTGGTGCCTACGTGCAGCAGCGCGAGCCCTAAGAACAGGGCTCTATGGGCTTTCCGCGTAAACCAGGGGATGTCAGCCTCTTTCTCTCTCTTACTCTCGGAACCACCAGGTTCCGGTCCATTAAAGGATCAACAAGTGCTATCAGCCTCTTTCTCTCTCTTACTTTCTTATCGTTGACTCTGGACCACCAGGTTCCGGTCCATTAAAGGACCAACATCCTGGGATAAACATTTTGGCAGAGACTGGCCCCACTCAACAGCCTGCAGGCTCCAGTGCTGGGATATCTTAGTACAAACAACAAAAAGGATAGGAACACAGGCCCACCCATCAGCAGACAGGCTGCTTTAAGTATTCCTGATCCCACAGCCACCTATAAATACACCCCTTGACACAGCCCTGCGCACTAGAGGGATAGGATCCAGCTCTAATACAGCTCTACCCACCAGTGAGTAGGTACCCATCTCTCCCACCAGGAAGCCTACAAGCCCCAAGACCAACCTCACCCACCAGGAGACAGACAACAGAAGCAAGAGGAACTATAATCCCACAGCCTGTAGAATGGAGAGCACAAACAGAGAAAGTTAAACAAAATGAGATGGCAGAGAAATACACTCCACCTACAGGAACAGGATAAAAAAACCAGAACAACAACTAAGGGAAGTGGAGATAGGCAATGTATCTGAAAAAGAATTCAGTTTAATGATAGTAAAGATGACGCAAGATCTCAAAAAAAAAAAAAAGAATGACTGCACAGACTGAGAAGATACAAGAAATGTTTACCAAAGAGCTAGAAGACTTAAAAAATGAAAAAACAGAGCTGAACAATGTAATAACTGAAATGAAAAATACACTAGGAAGAATCAATAGCAGAATAACTGAGGCAGAAGAAGTGAACTGGAAGCCAGAATCATGGAAATCACTGCCAAGAAACAAAATAGAGAAAAAATAATGAAAAGGAATAAGGACAGTCTAAGGGACTTCTGGAATGATATTAAATGCATCAACAGTCACATTACAGGGTTCCCAGAATGAAAAGTGAAAAAGGGTTTGAGAAAATATTTGAGGAGATAATAGCTGAAAACTAATCTGCTTATTTAACTTATTACTCTGTGAAATACTGCGCTGAATGACTCACAAGCTGGATCAAGATTACTGGGAGAAATATCAACAACCTCAAATACACAGATGATACCACTCTAATGGCAGAAAGCAAAGAGGAACTAAAGAACCTTTTGATGAGGGTTGAAGAGGAGAGTGAAAAAGCTGGCTTAAAACTTCACATTCAAAAAACTAAGATCAAGGCATTTGGTGCCATCAGTTCATGGCAACAGATAGGGAAAAAGTGGAAACAGTAACAGATTTTATTTTACTGGGCTCCAAAAATGATTGTGGATGGTAACTGCAGCCATGAAATTAAAAGACACTAGCTCCTTGGAAGAAAAGCTATAACAAACCAGACAGAGCATTAAAAAGCAGAGACATCACTTTGATGACAAAGGTACATAAGAGTCAAAGCTATGGTTTTTCCAGTAGTCATGTACAGAAGTAACAGTTGGACCATAAAGAAGGCTGAGCACCAAAGAATTGATGCCTTTGAACTGTGATGCTGGAGAAGACTCTTGAGACTCCTTTGGACAGCAGGGATATCAAACCAGTCAATCCTAAAGGAAATCAACCCTGAATATTCATGGAAGGACTAATGCTGAAGCTGAAGTTCCAATACTTTGGCCACCTGATGCAAACAGCTGGATTATTGGAAAAGACCCTGATGCTGGGAAAGATTGAGGGCAGGGGGAGGTGGTGAGAGAGGATGAGATGGCTGGATGGTGTCACCAACTCAATGGACATGAGCTTGAGCAAACTCTGGGAGATAATGAAGGACAGGGAAGCCTGGCATGCTGCAGTTCATGGCATTGCAAAGAGTTGGACACAACTTTGTGAGTAAACAACAACAATGGGAATGGAAACAGCCACCCAAGTCCAAGAAGCACAGAGAGTCCTATACATGATAAACCCAAGGAGGAACAAGCTGAGGCACATTTTAATCAAATTGACAAAAATTAAAAACAAAGAAAAAATATTAAAAGTAACAAGGGAAAAGCAAAAAATAACATACAATGGAATCCCTACAAGGTTATCAGCTGATTTTTCAGTAGAAATTCTGTAGGCCAGAATGGAGTGATCATATGTTTAAAGTGATGGAAGGAAAAATCTACAACCAAGAAATATCCTACCCAGCAAGGCTCTCATTCAGATTTGACATAGAAATCAAAGGTTAACAGACAAGCAAAAATTAAGAGAATTTAGCACCACAAAACCAGTTGTACAGCAAATGCTAAGGAAATTTTCTAGGTAGACAAGAAAAGCCCACAACTAGAAATAAGAAGTTGGACACGATTGAAGTGACTTAGCAGCAGAAACAAGAAAATTATGAATGGGAAAGCTCACCAGGAAAGGCAAACATAAAGTAAAGGTGGGAAATCATCCATATGCAATATGATATTAAACCCAGCAATCATAAGAAGAGGAGAGTACAAATGCAGAATACTGGAAATGCATTTGAAATTAAGAGGCCAGAAACTTAAAACAATCTTTTATATATTTATATATAGATGGCTATATTAAAACCTCAAGGTAATAGAAAACCAAAAATCTACAATATATAAAAACACTAAATAGAAAAAGCAATCCAAGCACAACACTATAGATAGTCATCAAATCACAAGAGAATAAAAGAGGAAGGGAAGCAAAAGGACCTACAAAAACAAATCTAAAACAATTAAAGTGGCAATAAGAACATACATATTGGGTAATTACCTTCAATGTAAATAGATTAAATGCTCCAACCAAAAGACACAGACTAACTGAATGAATACAAAAACAAGACCCATATAGATACTATCTCAAAGAGACCCACGTTAGATGTAGGGACACATACAAACTGTAAGTGTGGGTGTGGGAATAGGTGTTCCATGCAAATGGAAATCAAAAGAAAGCTGGAGCAGCAATACTCATATCCGACAAAATAGACTTTAAAATAAAGATTATTACAAAGACAGAGAAGGACACTATATAACAATCAAAGGATCAATCCAAAAAGATATAACAATTGTAAATGTAAAAGCACTCAACATAGGAGCATCTCAAAATATAAGGTAAATGATAACAGTCATAAAAGGAGAAATTAACAGAAACATAATAATAGTGGACTTCCATACCCCACTTACATCAATGGACAGGTCATTCAGATAGAAAATCAATAAGGAAACATAGATCTTAAATGACATATTAGATCAGATTAACTTAATTGATATTTATAGAATATTTCATCCAAAAGCAGCAGAATACATTTCTTCTCAAGTTCACATGGAACATTCTCCAGGATAGATCCTATGCTGAGCCACAAAATAAGCCTTGGTAAATTTATGAAAACTGAAATCATATCAAACATCTTTTCCAACCACAATGCTATGAGATTAGAAAACAACCACAAGAAAAAAAACAAACTAAAAAAAAAAAAATGTGGAGGCTAAGCAATATGTTACGAAACAAACAGTAAATAAATACATAGAGACAAATGAAAATGAAACCATGATGATCCAGAACCTAAGAGATGCAGCAAAAGCAGTTCTAAGAAGGAATTTTATAGCAATGCAAGCTTATCTCAGGAGGCAAAAAAGAAAACCTCAAACCACCTAACTTTACAGCTAAAGCAACTAGAGAAAGAAGAAAAAATAAAATCCAAAGTTAGCAGAAGGAAAGAAATCATAAAGATCAGAACAGAAATAAATGAAACAGAGACAAAGGAAACAGTAGATCACTGAAACTAAAAGCTATTTCTTGGAAAAGATGAACAAAATTGTTAAATCTTTAGCCAGACTCATCCAGAATAACAGAGAGAGGACCCAAATCAATAAAATTAAAAATGTAAAAGGAGAAGTTACAACAAACACCATAGAAAACACAAAGGATCATAAGAAACTACTACAAGCAACTTTATGACTGTATGACAATCAAATGGATGACCTAGAAGAAATGGACTGATTCTTACATATGATCTTCCAACACTGGATCAGAAAGAAATAGAAAATATGAACAGACCAATCACAAGTAGTGAAATTGAAACTGAAATTTAAAAACTTCCAACAAACAAGTCCAGGACAAGGTGGCTTCACAGGCGAATTCTATCAAACATTTAGAGAAGAGTTAACACCTATCCTTCTGATACTATCCCAGAAATTGCAGAGGAGGGAACACTCCAAACTCATACTATGAGGTCACCATCACCCTAAATCCAAAATCAGACAAAGATACCACACACACACAAAAATTACAGGCCAACATCACTCATGAACATAGACACAAAAATCCTCAACAAAACACTAACAGCTGAATCCAACAATACATTAAAAGGATCAGACATAATGATTAAGTGGGATTTATCCCAAGGATGCCAGGATTTTTCAATATCTACAAGTCAACCAGTGTGATACACCATATTAACAATTTGAAGAATAAAAACTATGTAATCATCTCAATAGATGCAGAAAGAGCTTTTTGACAAAAATTCAACAATTTATGATAAAAATCCTCCAGAAAGTGGGCCTTAACATAATAAAGGCCATACATGACAAACTCACAGCTATCATCACACTCAATGGTGAAAAGTTGAAAGTATTTCTTTTAAGATCAGGAATAAGACAAGGATGTTCACTCTCATCACTTTTAGTCAACATAGCTTTGGAAGTCCTATCCAGGGCAGTCAGAAGAAAAAGAAATAAAAGAAATCAAATTGGAAAAGAAGAAGTAAAACTTTCACTGTTTGCAGCTGACATAATTCCTTATACAGAAAATCCTAAAGATGCTACTAGAAAAGTACTAGAGCTCATCAATGAAAGGCTGCATTCATTCACACTTCAAAAAGTATAGAAGTGTCATAAAATAAATTCATTTAGTCAACATTATTTGAGGATATAATATATGCCAGACACTGATGAGTAATGTGGAATATTTTACATACTCAGTTAAGTGTGGAATATAGGATAAGCACTTCATTATTTAAGAGGCTCCTGATTGGACAACAATTTATTTTGGTATCACAGTTCCTCTACTTCAGACTCTTGACATTTGGATATACAAGTTTCCTAAAAGATAGAACTGGTCTGCTCAGGATCCAAATAGGGATTTCAGTCTCTGAAATTTCCCTGACAACTATTTGACTTGTATTCCCTTGGATCATACATGTAGTCATGAAATAAAAGTTCAGAATGAAGTTTTGCCTAGAGAAGGTCTGGCAATGATTAAAAGAATATGCCTGGAATGTCTACTTAACAGATGCTTTTACTCATGCTTATGTTATAGGAATCTTGAGAACAGAAAGGCAACTGGTTCTGTCCTTCCTGAACTAAATCGCCTGGCAATGTCGTTCACGTATTCCGCCCTTTTGAATGAGTCTCTTGGCAATAAATCAAAGGTGATAAAGTGACTATCATCACAGATTATTAGTTTTTCTTAAAAAATGTAACTTGGATAAGAAATAAGAGGAATTCTCCTACTATGATACTGTGTGGCACAACACTTGAATTGCTAGCTCTTCCTAAAACTCTAATAACTAGAGTTTTAGAGTGAAATTCACTAGGATCATTCACAGAAAAGAATATGTGCTTATAATCATAGCACCTTTTCTTTTTTTTTCCAAACACAAAGCATTAAATAAGTTCTGCTGTTGTTTTTTTTTTTCCATGCAGACCCCATAGGGATTGAGTTTTTTGTAGACTCTATCTGAAGATAAAACTAGAGTCAGAAAATCTATTGTCTAATGCCTCCCATCAGTGTCTACATCTAAAAGTGAGAAAAATAACATGATGATATTAATATTTCCATGTACTAATGTATAAAGACTTGAGTTCCAGATTAGATCTTCAATTCTGAAGCAAGTCATGTGACCAGATTGTGTCTCATTCTTCCAATTCTAAAAAACAAATGGGATAAACTAGATAATGTCTTGCACACTTTACAGTTCTAAAATTCTATAACTTAAATATAAAGAGGAGGAGGAAGCAGGAGTGAGGGGACATATGTATACCTATGGTTGATTCATGTTGATATATGGCAGAAACCAACACACTATTGTAAAACAATTTTCCTCCAACTAAAATTTAAAAAAAGAAGAGGAAAAACTCTAGGTATTTTAAATCTTTTGAACAGGTGAGAAAGATGCAATAATAATAATAAAAAAAAACTGGAGTATTTTTATTTCATAGTGAGGAGGGTATGTCTAGCAATCTGGAGCTTCAGTATGACGAAAGAAACTATTTACTGACAACAGCTCTAGAAAGTAAACACCGTGACTTCTCATAGATCTTACTTTATTTTTAAAAACAGAACTTCCTTGTTATCCTTCTGTTTATACAACAATAACAACAACTAATACAACCTTTGCCATTTATTAAACACCTCCTGTGAGCATACTTCATCTTGGGAAGTTATTTTCCAACCCTGACAATAAACATAAAAAGATATCTCACTTAAGTTTTACAAATGAGAAAGAAGGAATCCAAGATCAGGTTTAAAGGAAGTGACACTTGGGCTGACTTGTGACAGAAGAGTAGGTAGTATTTGTAATCCAGAAAAGATAGGAAGGACATTATAGGAAGTAACAAGAGCCAGATGAGCTGTGACATACTGTGCTTAACCTCCCTCTAGCCGTTCTGAACTGCTTATGATACAGTTCTTTTTTTTCTAAATAAATTTATTTATTTTAATTGGAGGCTAATTACTTTACAATACTGTAGTGGTTTTGCCATACATTGACGTGAATCTGCCATGGGTGTACATGTGTTTCTCATCCTGAACCCCGCTCACCTCCCTCCCCATCTCATACCTCTGGGTCATCCCAGTGCACCAGCCCCGAGCACACTTTCTCATGCGTCGAAACTGGACTGACAATCCGTTTCACATATGATAATATACATGTTTCAATGCTATTCTACCAAATCATCCCACCCTCACCTTCTCCCACAGAGCCCAAAAGACTGTCCTATACATCTGTGTCTCTTTTGTTGCTTCGCATACAGGATTATCATTATCATCTTTCTAAATTCCATATATATGCATTAGTATACTGTATCAGTATTTTCCTTTCTGGCTTACTTCACTCTATGTAATAGGCTCCAGTTTCATCCACCTCATTACAACTGATTCAAATGTATTCTTTTTAATGGCCGAGTAATATTCCATTGTGTATATGTACCATGGCTTTCTTATCCATTTGTCTGCTGATGGGCATCTAGGTTGCTTCCATGTCCTGGTTATTATAAACAGTGCTGTGATGAACATTGGGGTACACGTGTCTCTTTCAATTCTGGTTTCCTCAGTGTGTATGCTCAGCAGTGGGATTGCTGGGTCATATGGCAGTTCTATTTCCAGTTTTTTAAGGAATCTCCACACTGTTCTCCATAGTGGCTGTACTAGTTTGCATTCCCACCAACAGTGTAAGAGGGTTCCCTTTTCTATACACCCTCTCCAGCATTTACTGTTTGTAGACTTTTGGATAGCAGCTATTCTGACTGGCATGAGATGGTACCTCACTGTGGTTTTGATTTCCATTTCTCTGATGATGAGTGATGTTGAGCATCTTTTCATGTGTTTGTTAGCCATCTGTATGTCTTCTTTGGAGAAATGTCTGTTTAGTTCTTTGGCCCATTTTTTGATTGGGTCATTTATTTTTCTGGAATTGAGCTGCAGGAGTTGCTTGTATATTTTTGAGATTAATTCTTTGTCAGTTGCTTCATTTGCTATTATTTTCTCCCATTCTGAAGGCTGTCTTTTCACCTTACTTATAGTTTCCTTTGTTGTGCAAAAGCTTTTAAGTTTAATTAGGTCCCATTTGTTCATTTTTGCTTTTATTTCCATTACTCTGGGAGGTGGGTCACAGAGGATCCTGCTGTGATTTATGTCAGAGAGTGTTTTGCCTATGTTTTCCTCTAGGAGTTTTATACTTTCTGGTCTTACATTTAGATCTTTTATCCATTTTGAGTTTATTTTTGTGTACGGTGTTAGAAAGTGTTCTAGTTTCATTCTTAAGTGGTTGACCAGTCTTCCCAGCACCACTTGTTAAAGAGATTGTCTTTTCTCCATTGTGTATTCTTGCCTCCTTTGTCAAAGATAAAGGTGTCCATAGGTATGTGGATTTATCTCTGGGCTTTCTATTTTGTTCCATTGATCTATATTTCTGTCTTTGTGTCAGTACCATACTGTCTTGATGACTGTGGCTTTGTAGTAGAGTCTGAAGTCAGGCAGGTTGATTCCTCCAGTTCCATTCTTCTTTCTCAAGATTGCTTTGGCTATTCGAGGTTTTTTGTATTTCCATACAAATTGTGAAATTATTTGTTCTAGTTCTGTGAAAAATACCGTTGATAGCTTGATAGGTATTGCATTGAATCTATAGATTGCTTTGGGTAGTATAGTCATTTTCACTATATTGGTTCTTCTGATCCATAAACCTGGTATATTTCTCCATCTATTTGTGTCCTCTTTGATTTTTTAATCAGTGTTTTATAGTTTTATATGTATACGTCTTTTGTTTCTTTAGGTGGATATATTCCTAAGTATTTTATTCTTTTTGTTCAATGACACAGTTCTAAAAACACTCCCAATCCTTCATGCCTCCATATATTTTGTGTTCATGCTGTTCCCAATGAAATGTCCTTCCATATTCTGACTATCTCACAAGAATATGTCATATTTTCTGAATTAGCTTAAGCACACTAAGGTCCCTTTAGGGAACAGTAGCAAGTATCAGTAAATTAGAAAATTACTTCTTCCTACTTTATCTCAATTCATCATATATAACATATACTTACTGAAAGTATATAATATATAAGGCATTTACTTAATGTTGTGTGAGACAGTTTTCTGTCGAGATAGTTCAAGTAAAAAATAATTATGGTATGAAGCAATAAACTGAAAACCACAATTCTGAAGATAAAGGCTTAACAGAGGAAGCAATTGAATCTAATTGGGTAGGAAAAGCAGGAAAGACTTCAAGGTTGAGCAGATGATTTAAGATGGGTCTCAGAAGTTGATGCTAGGCTGACAATAGGAGTAGGAAAGAGATGGTCTTCAGAGGTGATAGAAACAATGCCATAAATAAGGGGGTCACATTTAAGGTATGTTGAATGCTCCGGTTTGGCCTAGTAAGTTGGGAAGTGTGAGAAATAAAGTTAAGTGAGGTATACATTGTGGGAGGTTTTTAAAGTCAGGGTGAGAAATTCTTACAGCCTACATTCTTAGGTCTTTTATACACTGATTCCTGCCTGCCCTGCCCCCCCCTTATAATCTGCTGTGTTCTGTCCCCCTGGTATTTCTGGAGAAGCTTGCATTATCTAGGTCTTTCCTGATTTTAGTGACTATACCAGAAAAATATAGATTTTGTCATACAGTTTTTCCAAAACCCATTAATTAGAACCCTCCCCCTGAAACTGAGCTCTATGTCCCAGCAACTATCTTGGTATCTGGAACTGAAGAAATGAAAGGTTATAGTCTTACACAGTTTTCTATAAAACACAAAGCTGGCTGTATTTATCGTTGGAATAAAATCCAGATTTCACTTATTTTTCCTATAGTAAAAAAAAAAAAGAAGAAACAAAAAAAGAGCATTAATGGTTCTGTAAATATTTATGAGCAAAAATGCTGTGATACTCTTCATTAGGCTGCTATGTTGAACTGATGAAAAAAGAAAAGATGTTTCAGAAACAGAAGATAGAGTGAAAATGAAAAAAATCTCATTCTAATGGGGAATACAGGTTTAATGACATTCCCTTGGAATTTTTTCCAAAGTAATGAAACAAAAACTCATGAAAACTTAATATGTGGAAATTCTTTGACCCTTAAAACAGGACTTCAAAAAACAATGCATAATGTTCAGAAAAATGTTTCTAGTGAACATGTACATATAAAGAACATTTTACATTGTTCTTAGAAAATATTTCCTTTTAAGATTCTTTAAGTATCTGTTAAGGAAAACAAACTATAAATCTCAGTAGGTTACTTTGGATGTACATGTGCTCTATATAAATGCAAATTAATTCACTACATTCACACATAATACACAAAATCAATACCTGATAGCAATCTGAATATGTTTTCTGACTTGAAAACACATTTGTGTTTAGTGATTTTTTTTTAAGAATAAATGACTAATAAAGCAGAATTGCGTATGGCAGATTGATTTAATCAAACTAAAGTATTCCAAATAAAATTCTAGAAAAGGAAAGGGCAATTAAAGCTTGTCAGCCAAATCCTGACCACTGTCTTTTTTTGTATATAAAGTTTTATTCGGAACACACCAGACTCATTCACTTACTTGTTGTCTATGACTGCTTTTGTACTCCAGCAGCAGACTTAAATCATGGTGACAGAAATTGTATGATCCCAAGCCTAACATACATAATATTTGGTCTTTTATAGAAAAGTTTCTGATTCTTGTTCTAGGATAAATGTAAACCTTAAATTTCAAAATGTCGTTACACTGAATATGTAGATCTTACTTTTTTTAAAGTCAGAACCATAAAGATTTTTCACTAGACTTATTCTCAGATTATAATTCTGCATCTACCTTCTCTAGGAGTAGCAGCATCTTAACCCTGGTCTCTATCACTACTTCCATTAGTCCATCCTATTCTTTGATATAAGTTTGAGGTATTATCCATCTTATAAATCCTGAGCATAAAAACATCACTAGATATCTTTGCTATTTTTATGCATTAACATCTAAATAAAAAGTAGACAGTGCACTACTAAGAAAAGAAAACAGTGTCGTTTCTATGTAAACACAGATCCAAGGGAAGTCCCTCTTCCAACCAAAGTACCACCTCTAGATTCCTTCTTTAAAAAATTTAGAGTTGCCGTTTCTTCAAAAGCAGTGATTACCACTTTATTACGGTATCCCTACCTAAAAGAATAGGAACACAATTTTAGTCAAACAAAGCCATAGTTTCTCTATCAGTATACATATCTTTATGATAGTTGTCAAACAAGTTTTAATTCCCTGTCTTAGAGTATCTTACATAACAGAACTAGCATTTGGGTGCATCTGTGTGTAGAATTCTTTACTCATTTTCTAGAATTTAAATCACTTAAGGATCAAGTCTTATTGTATATCTAGCACACAGAAGTGTTCAATAAGTATTTTTTAATGATAGAATAAGTGAAAGTTTACTAGTGTCTTTCATTTTTGGGGGGCTGTAAGAAATCACAATATCCTTCTAGAACACAGTACATGATGAACATGCAAGATACACATATTTGTAGACAACTAATTTCCTTCAAATCATAGGATATTAGTTTTTAAACCTATTAAAATTCTGAATCTTCCTGTCCCAGGTTCAAATACAAAATTATATTTTAAGCATTTTAAACAAAATTCCTTAGGAGTAAATCCTTGAAAGCCAAAGGAAACCAAAAAAATGCTTTTTTTTTTTTTTTTTTAATCAATTCTAAAGTAAGTAAAGTGATCAAGTTTATATTTTCTTAGGAGGCTAATAGGCTTATTGCCCCAGGCTCTATACACACTGAATGTTTACATCTGAAAATGAGTGACACTTTTTTTTGTATTTGAAGGCACAAAGTCCCATTAGAATTTCTCTCTTATATGAGTCCTTTGAAGAAGTTTTTTCCTAATTTGGGCAATCTGAGAAACTTGATTAGACTAAGAAGAGTACTTTTGTTTATTACTCTTTAATATAATATGCATGATAAATACGTTGTTCCCTATATTGCTCCATATATGTTGGATCTTATTCCTTTTCCCAGAAGATTTTACTTTTTAATAGTCACTTAATGTATATTTAATAAGGATAAAAGAAAAATATAAATAACATAAAATTAAGTACACAAACCCTTATATTCTTGGCTTTCGCTAACTTTTGTGTTTTTAGCTTGTAACACAGATCATGTGTATCATTCATTTCACCATAGACAGAAACTTTGGCCTTTAAGCTTTTATATTATAATCATGTGAATTTTTAAAATATTTTTGTTGGTTTATCCTTAATAACCACTTACATGTGATTTAATCTTGGTGTACCCCATATGACATTTGGTTTTGTGATATGAACGATCTTCTAGAGTCTTCATTTTTCCCATACGCTTTAACTTTCATAGCTGTAGAAAAAAGTTCTACATCTCATATAGTATTTTCTATTTTCCTAGTATTTACTTTGCTTTGTACAAAGAGATGTCATAAATATCAAGAAAATAACATACTTTATAGCCACAAAGTCTCAAAATCCTTCCACCTTTGTAAGCACCTCAACTGCTCCTAGAAATTTCTTGACTCCAGTTTCTTAAATTTCTGATGTTTGAGATTTAAAAGCTATTGACATCTCATTTCTGAAGTAATAGTTCAACTTAGAGTTACCTGCACCTGGTTTTTAGATAATGGCAGGGTTAGTAGAAGTGTTTATTTTCATTCACTTCCCTTTAATTGATCTGAAATTGTAACTTTCTATATCTTCTCTGTTCATATCCACTAATATATCTACACGGTTTCATGTGTCTTATCTTTTAATTTCACTGACTTATACTTTTTTCTACTTTTCTACACTTTCACAGACTTAACGGCATAGTGAAATTAACTCACTTAATTGAGTAAGTGATGCTATTAAAATATTTCAAAGATGATAAATGTCAAATACACGATCCTAAGTCATAAAAATTTTAACACATCCATGTCTTTGAGACACTAGTCAAGTCATGATGTGGTGCTTGGTACCCCATACTTTTCAGCTTCATACTGTAATAATAGGATGTATTCATTAGAAGGCCAACTAGAATCTTCACCTTGAGGAAGCAGAATGATGTGGAAAAGTTAGTCATCACTTCTTTGCAATCTCAGCTCTGCTACTTTGCTATCTGTCCTTGGACAAGTTTAACTTCTCTGAAATAAAAGTTTTCTCTTGTACAAGAAAGGAATAATTATTTCCTAGGGTCTTGTAAGGATTAAAAGGTATAATGTATGGCAAATTATAAATTTTGAATGAATTGTAGCTATTTTATCATATTCAAGTAATCATTCTTCTTGTGATGGGATATGTCATAGATAGACATTTCATTTTATTTTCCACTCTCTGAGAAAAATTACCATGCCCTGTGATACAGGAGATATACACTGATTTGCAGTTGTGCTACAGGTATGTGCAGCTTGAAGGCAGAAGGGAGGAGATGACATTTTTTAAGATAAACACATTGAGTTTACAGAGACCCTACAGAAGAGCAATTATTAAATAATAGAATTTTACTTTGTTCTTTCTTGACTAAACGGTGCCATCAGCTCTGGCACTTCTCCGTAGGGAAATGTGAGTCACTTTTTATGATTTAAGTATGCTCAGTCCATAGGGTTGCGAAGACACGACTGAGCACACACCGTGTCCATATAAAGCTACCATTTTCTTCTTAATGAAAGAAAGAATGGAACTCATTAAGCAAAATCAACTTGTATTAAGTCTGATAATAATGCTACCAGAAAGCAGGAAAACTAACCACTGTATCAAATGAGATTTTGTGTTGAGGACTTCTAAAATATTTTCTTCCTGATCCTTCAAATCTTTAATAATTCCATTGCAAATAATTCCATTAAATTACATTTCAGTACTTCTCAGAAACCAGTAGTATTTGATAATACTTTAATTGACAGCTTGGCCTATGGGATTACATAGTAAAATTTTATTTTGTCCTTTTCTAAGCTTTTCTAACCACTGATTCACAAGGTATGCACTTCGAGGTTCCATTTGAAAACAGGACAAACTGATGATTGCTTGACACAGAGAAAAGAACCTTAGAACTGGAATTAGAAAATTCACATTTGCTTAATAGCTGTATGAATTGAACTTATCAGATAACTTCAAAAAGCTTCCATTTCCTCACTTAAAGAATGGCAATAAGATTTATCTTACAAGGATTGTTTTAAGATTAAATGAGATAACAGGCCTTCAAAAAATAGATTTCTTTTCATTTCTTCCTCTGACTCCACCTCTACTTGGACTTGAATTAATTAATTATAATCCACCTTAGAATCAGCCATCAGAAGTTCTATGATTCTAAAGGTTTTAGAATGAGAACCTGATTTTGAGGATTATCCATGGCCTTTTCTCTTCCTTTCTGTTCATCAGTCATTCACTGTTAAACACTACCACACTAGAGGACAGGCAGAAAAACAGAGAGGACACAGTAGATTGCATGTGAAATCTTACTAATATCCATAAATTAAAGAGTAAATGAGGTGAAATCAAATAGTTGGATTTTAAGACATATAAAGAGAGTCTGTGGTCAGCCTATAGGACAACTATGAGAAGCTCTTCAAGTAGGCAGAAAAATGGCATGTAAATTTAATGTAATCAAGGTCACTTTATGAAAAAAATCCCAAATTCTCTCTTTAAAATAACAGGTTAGAAAAAGGTCTTGAGAGTGACTGCTGATCATTTTCCAAAGACAAACTAGTTTCCTGTTTTTGAAAAATGCCCACATAGTATCATCAACAATAAAGAAAAAATAAGTTATCCCACTCGTAAAGAAGGTTGTAGAGCCACTGACTAAAATATTTAGTTTAGTTCTATTTGTTTCAGCTCCAGAAAGACATAATGAAACTGGAGGACAGCCAGAGAAAAGAAGCCAAATTGGCAGGTAAGGGAAGAATAGAAAACATTACAATTCTTAGAAAACAGTCATGGATTCTTAGGACTGGAATTATCCTTAGACATCATATATACTAATTCCTTATGTTTCCAGAATATTCCTGATGAATCATAACTAGCTGAATTATCAAAAGTCTATCACATGCTGGAGACTAATCAGAATCATTCCTTTTTACTGCAGCCTTTGTCGGAACTACCACCTTAAATACATCTCAAACACATCCACTTATCTCCACTGCCATCATCTGGCCCATCATTTTTCTTTTTCAATTAATCTAATGCAATAGGTATCTAAATGGTTACCCTCTTACAGTTCTGCTCCTCACAACCAAGCTCCAACTTCCCAATCCATTGCAACAGAGGGATCTTAAAACAAATTAAATCATGTCATTGGCTTACTTAGAATACTTCAATGATTTTCCATCTACTTTAGGATCAATTCCAAAATAATAAACACAGCCCTGAGTGCTTGGCTCCTGCCTCCCTCACTGCTACCACCTAATATTGCTTTTTCCTTGGCTTGCCAAGTCTATCCACACTGGCTTTCTTCAGTTCCTTAAAAGTTAAATGCTTTCCCATATAGAATCATAAATATAAGAATAACCACCACCACAACCATTACAGCTAACATTTTATCATGTTTTCACTATGTGATCAGCTCTGCGCTAAATGCTTTAAGTGTATTATATGTGTGGGAAGTATGTTATATTGCACATTCCAGGAACAGTGTTTCTCCCCTCTCTTCCACAGCCAACTCATACCATTCTTTATGGTCACAGATCATATGGCATTTCCTCAAAACAGTCCTTTCATCCCCAGATCTAAATTTGGCAACTGTCACAGTCCCTTAAAATTTTCCTCTGTAGAATGTATCACAGTTATGATTATATAATTTTATGATATTATTTTTAATGTCTGTCTAACCTCTAATAGACTATAAATTTCATGAAGGCAGGGATCAAATGTTCAATAAATATTCCTGAGTATAAATATCTGCTGAATCATTCAAATCTAAGAATGAGATGCTGAATCACTCTATGGAAGAATCTGAGTGTTAAAAATCCTATTAAAATATTATTGTCTACAAAGAAAGCTTGTTCCTTTATAATGCCTAAGTCTTATAATGTCTGTTCCCTTATAAGGACTGTATACTATTTTAATTCTGTTCTCTTGATCAATACTGAAAAAGTACATTGTATTCCCTTTTGTAGCTCTTCAAATACTTTCAGCCTGGAGAGTTAAAGACAGAGAGAACTAGCAATTAAGGTGAGATAATTCCAGATTTATTCATAACAAAAAGTTAGAATGCAGAGGACAAGGAGGTATCTTTTGAAATTAGAGACTTATTTAGGGCATATGTATAGAAATTAATTCTTTGCCTATAGTAAATAAATGTAAGACATATACAGACATGTAATATAGATGGGACTACTCTTTGGCACTATCACAAACTGGGTTCTACTTTGTATAAATCTAGAAAGAAACAAAACCAGAGGAGATCCAATTAAATGACCATTCAGAAGATTTGGGAAAAGTAATTAGCTATGCAATTACAACTAACCTTAGATATCCTCAAATTACTAGACTGACATTGTGAAGTACAACTGTATTTTCCCATATCTCTTGAGAATTTTACCGAACTTTGGATTAGATGAACTATATTTCTAAGATTTTGAAGTCAATACAAAAAAATAAAAGTTGGGAAGTACCAAGAACGATAAATATTTTTTAGACATTTTACATATACATATATATATATATGTTAATTCAATATAGCCACTAAAGTTTTTCAAAAGACTTTATCTCCCATCCTTAATGAGAAGATGGAATCTCAAAGTTGGAATGGTCTTTTTGTTTCATAACTTATTTGGTGCCTAAACTGCCCTATAAAATCTAGGCCAAGTGGCTTTCAGCTAACAGTAAAATATCCCCAGCTATGTTAGCTAACTTTATGGAAGTGGGAGGATCTTTTTGCATCAAATATGCATATCAAATCATTATATACACTTTAAATATCCTAAATTTCATTAGTCAATTAAACTTCAATAAAACTGGGGGGAAAATACCCAGCAAGGTATAAAGCTTTGAATTTTGAGCTATGGGTTTAAATCTTAGTTCAGCTACTGATAAGCTACAAGACTTTGAACAAATTACTTACTATGCTTCAGTTTATTCATTTCAAAAACCAGAATAACAAAATGTGCTTTTAAAAATTGTTTGAGAATTAAATGAATGCCACAATATAAAATATCACTTAGCATTATCCCTGGCACATAGTGAATAATCCACAATTGTTAATTTCCCTCCAATAACAGAAATCTACCACCTGCCAAGATAGTCCATTTCCTCTTTGGATAGCACTGATGACAGGTTCCTATACTATGTGGAACCAGCCCAACATTTTAAACTAAATAAAACTTAGAAGTCTGATATATGTTATTTGAAGAAAATATGTTTTTCATTGATACTTTAAGTTTGGCTATAAATTCTAGTTTATATATTTTTTATGCAATTTGTCACTCAGAAATGCAGAATTTCATTTCTTTAAGCTGAATTTTTAAAAATCTGAATGACAGGGAAATACAAATCACATACATATTTGATCAGGAGCCTTAAATAATTGAATTGATATAAATACTCCATTGAAATTTCCCTTTTTGGTCAAAAAATGGAACAAAATATTCACCTTCTAGCAGCTCAAGATTAAATGGTATAACAGCAATCTTTTAAGACTAAGTGATCATCTCCTTATTTTTAATAATAATTCATGATAAAAATTAAGAATATCAAAATGTACTGTTTTACTGTCAGACTAGAAAATATATTTAATTATTTAAGCTTAGAAAACAATTTTTTAGAAAATTTTATCTTTAAGTTGTAAGATAGGTTACAGAACATTGTATTTGCTCATCCTACCTACTAAATAAATATTGATATTAAACAGTATTACTTTCTTTGTGATAACCCAGCACACACTGTACATAAATTCACTTGCCTCTTATTAATTTAACTTACCATTTTATATGTTATGTAGGTTCATTTCTTAGAGAATATTACAGTTGGCTTTTCCCATAGCAAAAAAAAAATAATAAATTATCCCTAACATATCTGATTCAAAAACAACAAGAGCTGCCTCCTTCTACAATAATGTTAATTTAAACAAGTTAAACTTTTTGAGAAAAGAAATTATGTCTTTCATTGAATTATCTCACGGTTAACTCCAACCTTCCAAATATAAACAAAACATTTTCCACCTATTATAATATTTAATGGCTTGATAATTTGTAGCTTTTTAATCATGAAAAATGTTACAGTCAAACATAGCTTGAGATGATCAGAACTAAAGGTAAAGACCCAATATTAGAAACTAAAAGGTTCCTGAGATCACGAATGTAATTTATACTGGATGAAAATATTATCTGTGTTTTCCCTCCTTTCGTTTTTGTATAGTAGGTTTTACTTGCCACATAATAAATGACTTTATATTTGTAGTGGATAAGTATTTTGTGTTCTGAATTTTATAAGCATAGATCATGGCTAATATGATTCCTAAAAATGCTCATGAGAGGATTTAAAAAGTGAAAATAAGAGCATAAAATAAGCTTACTGTTTCACCAATCTTCCCAATGTTTCCTTGCTCTCCTACTTCTCCCTGTTAATAAAGAATATAAAGTTGAAAAAAGCATTAATTTTCAAACAAGAATACTCTCAACATTGCTCCTGTTTTCATCTTAATGTAAGTATCTAGTTATAATCTACAAAATTAACAAAGGAATTTTCAGTTTATCAAAACTCTGTTACAGTATTTGAGTAGGATATAGTCTTTTCTCTCTTTCCATTCAAATACTAGTAACCTGTTTTCTTAAATTACATTCTTCTATATCTGAATTTTAATCCCTTTTAAAACACTTCTACAAATAAAATTTTAAAAATAAAATATCTACTGAGGTATACTCTATAAAGGGTAGAGTGGTAGGCGCTGTAGAAGATATTAAGAAGAGTGAAAATCAAGCCCTTGCCCACAGGGACCCTCTTTGCTTCAGTAGATAAGGTATCTCATGACGTTGAGCAGAACAAGCCAACAGAACACATCCCACAGGAAGGAGCAAAGGGGTTCATTGGAGCAGGCACCGTGTGGGAGAGTGTGGCTAGAGCTGGCTTCACCGCAGTTCATAACTTTAACCACAATTCTGCTGTCCCTAAAGCTCTGAAAATCCAAAGTTTTTCACAACACATTTGGTGGCAAACTTGACCTAACCTGTGTTTACTTGGTAGCAATGCTTTTGCCTGACCCAAGTCAGAGAAAGTTAGTTTGATTAATTTGAACATCGTTACATTTCACCATAGAAATACCAATGTGTCTAATTATGGTTTTGCTGTCCCATAGCCTGCTGGCAGTGTTAAGTAAGATACAGTACGTATACCATATTACCTTATCAGAAAAACAAATGACCCAATCAAAAAATGAGCAGAAGACCTAAACAGACATTTCTCCAAAGAAGACATATAGGTGGCCAATAAACCTGTGAAAAAATGCTCAACATCTTTCATTAATAAAGAAATGCAAATTAAAATCATCTCACACTGATCAGAACAACCATTATAAAAAAATGTACAAATAAGAAATGGTGGAGACGATGGAGAAAAGAGAACCCTCTTACACTGTTGATGGAAATGTAAACTGATATCAAGCCACTATGGAGAAGAGTATGGAGATTCCTTAAAATACTAGCAATAAAATTACCTTATGACCCAGCAACCCCACAACAGAATATGCCTTGAGAAAATCATATTTCAAACAGACACACATACCCCAATATTCACTGCAGCACTACTTACAATAGCTAGAACACGGAAGCAACCCAGATGTTCACCCATTGACAGATGAATGAATAAACAAGTTGTGGTATTACACATATGTACAATTGAATACTACTCAGTCATACAAAGGAACAAATCTGAGTCAGTTCCAGTGAGGTAGGTGAACCTAGAACTTGTTATAGAGTGAAATGAGTCAGAAAGAAAAATAGTGTATATTAACACATATATATATGGAATGTAGAAAAATGGTACTGATGAACGTATTTACAGGGCAAGAGTAGAGATGCAGACATACACAGACTTGTAGACACAGTGGGGGAAGGAGAGGGTGGGATGAATTGAGAGAGTAGCACTGAAACCTATACCCTACTATGTGTAAAACAGGTAGCTAGTTGAAGTTGCTCTATAACACAGGTAGCTCAACTCAGTGCTCTGTGATAACCTAGAGGGGTGGGGTCGGGTGGGGGTGGGAGGTTTAAGAGGGATGGGACATACGTATATTTATGGCTGATTCATGTTGTTGTATGGCAGAAGTCAATACAAAATTGTAAAGCAATTACCTTCCAATTAAAAATAAATTTATAAAAATCTAAACATCAGTGGCTTCAAATAATAAATTGTGAAAATGTATTTCATAACTGTATTTCAAACTATATGAGTTGGGCCCTGGATGACTTTTACACTGGTCATGAGAAAGGGTCACTTTCAGTGGTGAGGAATGCCATGAAGAAAGCCCAAACAAAGGCACAAATTAGTGAAAAGTAGTTTAGGGTGACACGTATAATTAATCTGACAAGAATGCACATTTTATTTATATCAGAGATAGGAGATTAAACTATTACCTGATTATTTTTCACTGTGGGACAGTTAAACTCACCAAACAATATTGTAGTTACTCATGATATGTCGCTACTCAGCACTTGAAATTAACTGGTCTAAGCTGAAGTGTGATGTAAATATAATACACACTGTATTTCAGACTTTGTACAAAAATCTCATTAATAACTTTAATACTGATAACATGTTGAAATGATAATATTTTTATATCTTGGGTTACACAAAATATATTACTAAAATTAATCTCTCCCATTTCTTTTCACCTTTTTATTGGGGCTCCACATCTGTGATTCATATTTTATACTCTATTGGATGGTGCTGAATTTTAGCACTGAAACCTAATACTCATATAGGTAATCGGTTTGAAATAAGCTTTCAAAGACTACAAAAACTTGCTTTTCTATTTCTATATACATTTATATAAATAGTAAATAAATAAAGCATTATATAAATAAAGCTTTGAATAAAGCATTGTACTGGTATGTTGAAAATCCTAGTTTTTAAGAGTTCATTAGACAGCTTTTATAGAAAATTTGTGGCAGGATTTTATATTTATATACACAATATATATGTGTGTATGTATATGTGTGTGCATTTGAGTCAGTTCTAATGAGGTGGATGAACCTAGAGCCTATTATACAGAGTGAAGTAAGTCAGAAAGAGAAGGATAAATATCATATACTAACGCTTATATACGGAATCTAGAAAGATGGTATGGAAGAATTTATTTGCAGGGCAGCAACAGAGAAACAGACAAAGAGAACAGACTTATGGACACAGGGAGAGGGGAGGAGAAGGTTCTCACCTTCTCTCACCTGTATGGAGAGAGTAACATGGAAACTTACATTACCATATGTAAAATAGATAGCCAGTGGGAATTTGCTGTATGTCTCAGAAAACACAAGCAGCAGCTCTGTATCAACCTAGAGGGGTGGGAGGGGGAGGGAGACGGGAAGGAGGTTCAAGAGGGAGGGGACATGTGTATACCTGTGGCTAATTCATGTTGAGGTTTGACAGGAAGCAACAAAATTCTGTAAAGCAATTATCCTTCAGTTAAAAAATAAATTAATTAAAAATAAATAAATAAATAATCCCAATAGGAAAAAAATAGTTCCTTAGACAGTTTTTATAGAAAATTTGTGGCAGGATTTGATTTTATATTTATATACACAATATATATGTGTGTATGTATATATGTATGCATATATAGATATAATTAAAAAAAAAAACAACTTCTCCTACTTAATGGTCCTCTCAAATTCCAGTTAGAGAGATGAACCCTTTGTGATACATAATCTTAAGGGAGGTCTGTGATAACAGGCAGAAAGCAAAAGTTGCTTGCAGATGACCTACATTACTGCTTGCGTTTTCAGACAGCTTGAATGTAGGAGGTGAGTTGTCTTTGAGGATGAAAAGAGACAGAGAGGAATAATTCCTGCAGGCCTACGGAGAGAACAGAGATCCTAGGTTCTGTGAAAGGTGGTGGCTCTTAACAATCTCCAAAGTGTTCCCCCAGAGTTCCAGGTTCTCCCAAGGCAGTGCCAGATCTAGGAAATAGCTATATGATATTCCAAGGAAGAAATTGCAGGGACAAGTATGAGGACTGAACTGTAAAGAACTTCCTCCACTTCCTAGGTAACACGGATGCCACCCAGATGCTGATGAAACTCTAGGGAGGAGGCAGGATATCAGCAATGACTGAGATTTGTTTCCTGCCAGTTTGACTGGATGGTAGCTCATGGTGATTTTCTAGTTGCTTGGTAGTACAGGGATTAATTACAGTAAAAGATAATTAAGACTTCTATTTACAAATACCATGCATCTATTTTCTGGGAGTTTTTCTATGTAACTCAAGAGTCAGGTACAGATACTCCCAGACATGCTGACACATTAAAAAATATTTTGGCTCATATTTATTATTGGCTTCAAAGAGTGTTGTTTGTTTTCCCCTTAATCTCCAGTATAATAAAAATGAAGAGTTTAATATAATTAATGAGCTTTGAACTCTAGATTTAGGAAATAAAGCAATAAATCTGATACAATTCAACTTTTCATTAAATTTTAAATTTGTACTGATCACCAATTCTCATAAGTTAGTTTCTTTCAGACCTTACTTAATGCTATACATGAAAAACCACTGCATTACTTTATATTTGTTGGTTTTACTAAAAATCACATAAAACTTCAACACAAAGCAAAAACGTTGGTCGGCAGTACATTTTTTAAATGTCATAAAATCTTAAAAATACCCAGTGATGATCCAGAGTATGTACTTATACTCACTGTATACTTTCAGTTAAAGGACCCAGACTTAGTGAAGATACACAAACACACTTTTTAAATGTAGATTTAAAAATTATAGACTTTTGACTTGTAGATTTCTACCAGTGGAACAGACAGTCCCTAAAGTTATAGTTTATTATCCTATGCGTATGCATGCTAAGTCACTTCAGTTGTGTCTGACTCTCTGCGATCCTTTGGACTGTAGCCTGCCAGAATCCTCTGTCCGTGGGATTCTTCAGGCAAGAATACTTGAGTGGGTTGCCATGCTCTCCTCCAGGGGATCTTCCCTAGCCAGGGATGGAATCCACATCTCCTGCTGCTCCTGCCTTGCAGATGGATTCTTTACCACTGGGCCACTGGGGAAGCCAGTTATTGTCCTATATATAACCACAAATCTTAATATTTCTTTATTAAAATATCTAATTTTATATATATATCTAATTACAGACATACACAAAGTCATAGTCATAGATATTTACAGACATATACAGATATAGATAGATATACATATAGATACAGATAAAGATATAAAGACATACAGTATTTCAAATGCTATTTGAACCAGCTTTAACATATAACTGGTTCCCTCAATTAAGGGAATTGAATAAAATATTTGATATGTGTTCATTTTATACTGTTCTGAAAGTCATAAATTTATCTTTTTGTAAATTATTCTATGTAACTGGTAAGAAAGTTAGTTGCTTTACCTTCAAGCCTTCTGGTCCTGGTTCACCGACATACCCCTTTGGACCTGGTTTTCCCTTAGAAGGGAACAGGGGAAAAAAAGATATGTTTAATCCTTCTTCTTTCAGAAAGTTTGCTAATTTATAAAATTCAGACTATCCTATGAGATGAAACGCTTCAAAATTACTTGATAAATGCATTTTATCAAACTTATTAGCCATTCATTCTACCATGTCTGTCTACTTGCCAGGCACAGTTCTAGAAACTGAGGATTGATGAATGCACTAAATATACTTGCCTTTAGGGCTTCCCTGATAGCTCAGTTGGTAAAGAGTCTGCCTGCAATGCAGGAAACCGCAGTTTGATTCCTGGGTCAGGAAGATCTGCTGGAGAAAGGATGGGCTACCCACTCCAGTATTCTGGGCTTCCCTTGGGGCTCAGCTGGTAAAGAATCTGCCCATAATATGGGAGACCTGAGTTCAACCCCTGGATTGGGAAGATCCCTGGAGAAGGGAAAGGCTACCCACTCCAGTATTCTGGCCTGGAGAATTCCATGGACTGTACAGTTCATTGAGTCCCAAGGAGTGGGACACGACTGAGCGGCTTTCACTTTCACTCACTTTTATAGAGCTTACATTCTATGGAGGATGACATAATTTTTAAAAAAATAAGTAAAATACATGGTATACTAGGTAGTGGCAAATTTGAAGAACATCAAATTAAGCAGGATGGGAGATATAAACTGTTGTGGGAGTTTGTTTAAAATTTTGGTAAGACTTACAAAAAAGACCTCAATGAGAAGGTGGCAATCGAGTAAAGACTTTTTAAAGGGGAAAACGCATATGGATACTTGGGGGAAGAGCATTCTAAGCAGAGGCAAAGAGCAGTGTAAAGACCCTGAGGCAAGAATGTAGCTGGAGAGCATAAGAGAGGAGATCAGTAAGAAGATGAGGGATGAAAAGGGAATGGGGGGAGAGGAAGCCAGGTCATGAGGGCCTGGTAGATTATAGTAAGGGCTTTGGTTTTAACTCTAAGCAAGACAGGAAGTCTTAGCAAGCTTTGAGAAGTGCCAGGATCTGGGTTTTCACAGGGATCACTCTGATGTCAGAGCAGAAGCAGGGAGTCTAAAGAGGAGTCATCTGCAATAATCCATGTGAGATATGACAATGGCATAAGCAGGATGGTAACGGAGGAGGTGGGCTTCCCTTGTGGCTGGCTCAGTGGTAAAGAGTCCACCTCCCAACGCAGGAGATGCAGGTTTGATCCCTGAGTTGGGAAGATTCCCTGGAGAAGAAAATAGCAACCCACTCCAGTATTCTTGCATGGGAAATCCCTTGAACAGAGGAGACTGGTGGGCTACAGTCCATTGGGTTGCAAAAGAGTCTACACAACTTAGTGCCTAAAACAACAACATCAGAGGAGGCTGTGGCAAGTAGTAACATTCTGCCTATAGTCTGAAAGCAGAGCTTCCAGGAATTGTGGACAGGTCATGTGCAGAATGTGAGAGAAAGAGTCAAGAATGAACTCAAGAAAGAGTTCGTTCATGTTTAACCTGAGTAAAGGATGAATGAAACAAAGTAGACCGTGGGAGAACAGGTCTGAAGGGTAAATTGAAGGCTCCAGTTTTGGACATTTCCTTTTGATAGTTTTCTTAGACCTCTAAGGGGAGGGATCTGGTGGTAGTTAGTACAAGTACAGAGTTAAGGGGTAGAATGTTCTGATCTAAATGTATAATTTTGGAAATCATTAGCATTTGATGGCATTTAAATCCATAAGAATGGACCAGTTCATCCAGGCAGTGAGTGTAGAAAGAAAAGAGAAGTCTACAAATCAATCCGTAGGGCACCCTAAAATTTAGAAGAGATGTGTGGTCATGAGGGAAATAAGGAGTATGGAGCATCATTAGAATCAATGAACTGAAATTTCTATTGGGACTGTTGGATTAGTTTACAAGAGAGAATGTAACAGAAAGAAAGGAGATGATGGTTGGGGAATGAAAAGTTTAAAATTAAAAATTAAGAGGTTTCTGTAACTGGTAATGACAAGGTCAAGGGTTTGTCTGTAGCAGTAAGTAGCTGAAGAGAGTAGAGGATAAGATCCATGGAGAAGAGAAACTCAATATCCTGGAGTAATCTATAGTACATGGTTCCTAATACCAAATAACTGATGTCTGATTACACAAGATTTGATTAAGGAGATCATTATATCTCAACCAATGATGAACATCATAGATTATGAGGTTCTCAAGAAAAAAATGAAAGGTATTTCCTGCAAGACCAATAATGACTCTTAAAATATATGTGTTGTACACACTTTAATTACTTTATGATACTGTAAACTTTCATCATGTATCCCCAAATTCTTAAAAAATTCATTTTTAGGACATGGAAACAAATAATTCATACATTACCACACACTATTATCTGAAAAAATAGTTGGCCAAAAAATATCTTATTTGCCTTCCATAAATTTACTAACAAACTCAGAAAACAGAAATTTTCCAAGTATTACTAAATGGTTAATGTATTTAGGTTTGTGAGACACTTTATAAATAACTTGCACAAATTACTAAGACCATAAGACTGGATGAATTGAAGGAATAAGTAAATATGTAGTAGGTGTAATAACATTTAAAATATCCCTGGAAAATTTTAGTTGTAGGGCTTCCTTGGTAGCTCAGTTGGTAAAGAATACTGCAATGTAGGAGACTGGGGCTCGATCCCTGGGTCAAGAAGATCCCTGGAAAAGAAAACAGCAACCCACTCCAATATTCTTGCCAGGGAAATCCCACAGACAGAGGAGCCTGATGGGCTCTAGTCCATGGTGTCACAAATATGTAGTAGGCATAATATAATTTAAAATATCCTTGGAAAATGTTAGTTACAATATTATTTTATTTGAGGGGATTGTATTGCTATAGACCATGGAGACCACTTCATAAACCACTATAGTTTGTTTTCATTTTTTCCCTTTGCTATAACTTAAACTTTGGTGTTATTAAAAAACCCAAAACCATTGTTTTAACAGAAGCATTCTTTGAAAATTATTTATGTGGTACCTACTCTTGGCCCCAGTTCTCCAAAGGATCCAGTTGGTCCTTCTTCTCCCTTAAACAAAGATCAGAACATGTCATGACCTCATGAGATGAGTATTAAAAAAGTAAAACCTTACTCCATTTATTCTGAAGTCTGAAGCTCTTTCTGAAATGTAATAAAAATAATACTGTGATTTTCTTATATTTTAGAACTATGTCACCCCATAACACTTAATTTTTTTGTTTGACAAGCCTGTATCACGTTAAGAAGGATATGTACTTTTGGATTATTTTCAAAAACTGGTAGATGATATGAGATAAACATAGAAAATTGAGAGTAGACAAGAGTGAAAGTGATTAGGGCATTGCAAAAATCAGCATTAGGAATCACTGAGGACTGTGAAATGAGGACAGACTTGACTTTCTTGGGTTCTATATCTCTGACATAAATAGATGGAAATCAGTACAAATTGTTTTTATTAAAAAATTATTAGTACAGAATCTGTTTGCTCTTGGCACATTCTGATTCTTAATTATTCAACAAATGTTTTTGAGTCTCAGTTCTTTCTTAAGCCTTAGAGATAAAGATATATCAGATCCTACACAAATGGAGCTCAATGTTTAGAGTTTCCTTTTATCTAATTTGCAGATCCAACATTTTTGAGATCAAATCAGCTATAATGTCATAAAATATAAAATTTTGTGCATTCTTCTAAGGATTAAATATTGTATGGGTAGACGAAACAGAGAAACATAAAACAAATAATATTTATACTTTATTCTCTAAGAAAATTAAAATAATAAATGTATTTATTCTATTTAACATATTTGCTAAACATACTGATTTTTTTTTACCTTTAAATAAACAGTTCATATTTACCACATCTGAACACTTACAGACCTCTTAAATCATAGATCTTATTTATCTAAAAACATTTTGCTCAGTCCATAATTCAATTAAAAATAATTTATGGGTTAGAAATATAAAATAGACACAAATGGTAAATGTAAATTCTAGTACATATGAGGGAGATTATTGGCTCAGATTCTTCAGCCATTTTGTAGAGACCACCTCATAAATCACTTAGTGAATTCAGAACATTAAAATGATTCCAAATTCCATCCCATAACTGCCAATACAAAACGGTAACTTGAAATCCTCAATGGTAAAAAATTGTCCATCTAATGCAGTTTTCTTTGAGCCAAAACTAAAGTCCCATGAAAAATAAAAAAGAAAAATCTGAATTTAAGGAATTGCTGACTGGATATTTATTTTCTCCATACCTGAGTTCCTTTGAGACCAGGAGGTCCAGAAGGCCCTCTGTTTCCAATGAATCCCTGTAAAAGCAATATAAGGACACAAAGTAACTCTGTTAATACTTTTTCATTAAGCATTAAGCTCAGATGTGCAATAATATTTGATACCATTCATTTCTCATTGGGAAATTATCAAAGCGATTTGGAGGATAAACAAGCAGAAAACTGCATGTTATCCAAAAACTTGGAAAACATGATAAACTTATTTTTAAACAATATGCTAATATTCATATAATCTGCTCACAGTATGTCACTCTTCAACTGGACCATTGTTCATAAAAAGTACTCCTAGAATTAAAGCAATAGGCCCAATTGTTAATCTGATACTAGTACAGTAAATACTGATGTATAATAGAGTGTCCACAAAGTCTGAAAACAGATGGAGAAGATATATAGTGTTTTAACATCTGTTTAGAGACTAGCAAAGTCTGGAGCACATTATTCATATGAAATGTTCTTCAACTTACTTCCTTTCCTGATACAAGCTAGTAAAAAAAGAGAGGACAATTTGCAGGAGAAAGTAACTGAACACAATCATGAATTTTAAGATTAAAATACATCTTTTGTTAATCTAAATGCATGCTATTAAAAGTCAAATGCTCTTTGAATAACAATTTATCCAGTAACTAAAACAAAAATCTTCCTATTTCAGGAAATATTATATATCGCTTATTTAACATGGCAACATTTTTCTTGTTTTGTTCTGTTCCTCTAACTAGGCAATGAGCCAAATTTTTAAGTGACTTTTTTTTAAAAGCTACATTTTGCATTATTGCTTTCAGTAAGCCTATAACCATTAAAAGGTTTAATCTAATTTTTAGCTGTAACAAATAACTATGCCAAATAGTAGATCTACCTACATGACTGGTTTTTGGTTTGGAATGGAGCAGAGTGATAAACTGCATGAGAATCTTTCCTTCATGATATATCTTGGTTTATCATTGCTATATTCTAAACACAATCAAAAATGAAAAACTGCACAAGCTTAAAAGTCTATAATAGATCATCACAGGCTTATTTTGTACATAAGCACTATTTAAGAAACTACATGAGTTTAGGCAATAACCTAGCTGTTTTGCTCACCTTCCTTATTTTTTTTTTTTTTTTATTAGTTGGAGGCTAATTACTTCACAACATTTTGAAATGAACATATACTGTTCTATATATTCATCTTTTTTTAGGCAAAAGCATCCTAATTTTGCTTAATGAAGTAGTCTTTCCTCATGTAGTTTGAGGGGAGGGGACTGTACCCTTGACTAAATTTAAGGATGGATATGTGATAAGGACCTAAATCAGCATAATCCACATGCCTAGAAACAGTTGTTGGCTCAGTAATGAGGCAAAAACCCAAGTTAGTCCAACTAAAGAAATGTTTGGCTTACGGTGGAACAATTGGGAAGATAGAATAGCATTAAGGATGATGTAAACCTAAACAGAAGGAAACCAAGAAGGGGAGGGAATCTGAGAAGGAAATCAAAGAATTAATAAATGAAGTGATTGGGTTCTAAGGATATCTTTGTGGGTCTTGGTGTAGTTGTGTTTGAATTCCTAAACTTCTCATATACAACCATATTTCAGTTGAGTTTTCATTATTTACAATCAAAGAATCCTGACTGATACAGTGACTTCTAACTCTTAACATCTAAAATGGTCTTCTAGAACGCTAAGGTTTTAATGTTCAGACTAAAGGTCAGAATGTTATGATATTTAAATTCCATCACAGAATAGCTAATGTTTAGTTATTTATTCATATGTTCATTTTTTCAACATTTTATTAATTTTCTACTATGTGTAAGGTCCAATAAAAAGCACAATAGTAGTCCTGAACTATACAAATATGAATAAGATAGACTCTTTATTCTCAATGAATTAATAATTTACTATGGGAGAAGGCACTTTAAAATAAAAACTAGAGTAAGAGTTGTAATGGAACAGAAGTATTAGCAAAGTGGAAGAGGGGACTTAGATGAAGGAGCAAAAACTTTTCTGGGGGGGGGGATCAGAAATTTTTTAGGATGTGCAAATAACTTTGTATTGAATTATGATAGGTTAACAAAAACATGTATCTAAAAATAAGTTCACACCAAAAACTTACCAACAAATGTGGGGTCTCAAAAGGCATTGATTAAGATGCACTTTACATTGGAGAATATATTTTAAAAACTTAGCTCCAAACCCAGAAGAGGGGCTAAGTGATCCAAGAGAACTCGATTTTGCTATTCTCTCACTGCAGCTATTTAGCCTGTGAAAGTGACACCCTGACTAAACCCCCCCAAAAAAACCCTTTCAGGGAGGCAAATAAGCCCAGGTTCCTTTTTTCTTCCTCTTCCAAGATTAATTTATAATCTTAAAGGAATAAAAGTTGAATTAAAGGGGAACAACTAGTTACAGGCTATTTATAAGAAACACCTCTAAAACATAAAAATGAGAAAAATTAAATTAAAAAAATAGGAGGATATATGCAAGCAATTTACCAGCCACAAAATAGCTGAAGTAGGTGGCTCAGATGGTAAAGAATCTGCCTGCAATGCAAGAGACGGGGGTTCATCCCCGGGTTGGGAAGATCCCCTGGAAAAGGAAATGGTAACCCATTGTAGTACTCTTGCTGAAGAATTCCTTGGACTGAGGTGCCTGGTGGGCTACAGTCCATGGGGTCACAAAGAGTCAGACACAGCTGAATGACTAACACTTTAAACTCTAGAGCTAATAGATTTTAGGGTAAAATAGATTATTAGAATTAAGAGGGTCATTTGATAATGACAAAAGGCTATGTTCATTAGGAAGAGAAAAACCAGAATTTTTATGCATTGAGTAACACAACTTCTAAATATATACTTTAAAACTGATAAAGATGAATTGAGGAATCAACTATTAGAGAGGGAAATTTTAACATATCTCTTCCAGAAATTAGTAGGTCAATCAAGCTGATAAAAATTAGTAGAAACAGAAAAGACTTAAATAATAAAAATTAATTAATGAAAAATTAAGAAACATGATCTAATGTTGTTCTTGTTGTTCAGGCACTCAGTCATGTTCGACTCTTTGCGACCCCATGGGTGACAGCAGGCCAGGCTTCCCTGTTCTTCACCATCTAGTGGCCAAATACAGAAAATGGAAACCCCAAATTTGAGTTTACACAGTGTTTACAAGCATACATGAAAGATTGATGAAACCTAAAAGATATCTGCCAGAAAAGATATCAATAGTTCTATCAATTAAAAAAGTGCAGTATATCTATATAGTGAGTTACTATATAGTGAAAATGAACATGCTATAATTAATCAACTTAGAATAAGCTGAAAAGATAAGATTGAGTGAAAGAAGAAAGTAACTGAAGTATGTATGTAGTATGATTTCACTTATATTAATTTCTAAAACAAGCAAAATAAATATGAGTATAGACATAGATGGTGACAGGGAGGGAACAAAGCCTCACCCATCAGTAGACAATTGGATTAAAGATTTACCGAGCATGCCCTGCCCACCAGAGGAAGACCCAGTTTTCCTCACAGCCAGTCTCTCCATTCAGAAGGCTTGCATAATAAGCCTCTTATTCTCATTCATCAGAGCGCAGACAGAAGAAGCAAAAACTGTAATCCCACAGTCTCCAGAACGAAAACCACAATCACAGAAAGCTAACCAATAACCATGTGATAATCACATGGATCACAGCCTTGTATAACTCAACGAAGCTACGAGGCATGCTGTGCAGAGCCACCCAAGATAGATGGGTCATGGTGAAGAGTTCTGACAAAACGCGGTCTACTGGAAGAAGGAATGGCAAATTACTTCAGCATTCTTGCCTGAAGAATACCACAAACAGCATGAAAAGGAAAAAAGATACGACACTGGAAGATGAGACCCCCTCCCCTCCCCCCACCCAGGTGGATAGGTGTCCAATATGCCACTAGGGAAGACAGGAGAAATAGGTCCAGAAAGAATGAAGAAACTGAGCCAAAGTGTAAATAACACTAAGATGTGGCTATGTCTGGTAGTGAAAGAAAAGTCCCACTCTGTAAACAGTATCACATAGGAACCTGGAATGTTAGATCTATGAATCAAAGTAAATTGGATAAGGTCAAACAGGAGATGGCAAGAGTGAACAACATCTTAGGAATCTGTCAACTAAAACAGACAGGAATGGGCAAATTTAATTCAGATGACCATTATATCTACTACCGTGGGCAAGAATCCCTTAGAAGAAATGGAATAGCCCTCATGGTCAACAAAAGAAAGTTCATAAGGCAGGACTTGGGTGCAACCTCAAAAACAACAGAATGATCTCGTTTCACTTCCAAGGCAAATCATATGACATCACAGTAATCCAAGACTATGCCCTAACCACTAATGCCGAAGAAGCTGAATGGTTCTATGAAGACATACCAGATCTTCTAGAGCTAACACCAAAAAAAGATGTCCTTTTCATCATCGGGGACTGGAATGCAAAAGTTGGAAGTCAAGAGATACCAGGAGTGACAAGCAAGTTTGGCCTTGGAGTGCAAAATGAAGCAGGCCAAAGGCTAACAGAGTTTTGCCAAGAGAACACACTGGTCATAGCAAACACTCTCTTCCAACAATACAAGAGATGATTTTATACATGGATGTCATTGAATGGTGAATACCGAAATCAGATTGATTATATTCTTTTCAGTCAAAGATGAAGAAGCTCTACACTGTCAGCAAAAACAAGACTGGGAGCTGACTGTGACTCATATCATGAATTCCTTATTGCCAAATACAGACTTAAATTGAAGAAAGTAGGGAAAACCACTAGATCATGCAGGTAAGACCTAAATCAAATCCCTTACGATTATGCAGTGGAAATGACAAACAGATTCAAGGGATTAGATCTGATAGACAGAGTGCCTGAAGAAGTGTGGACGGAGGTTTGTGACACTGTATAGGAGGAAGTGGTAAAGACCATCTGCAAGAAAAAGAAATGGAAAAAGGCAAAATGTTTGTCTGAGGAGGGCTTACAAATAGCTGCGAAAAGAAGAGAAGTGAAAGGCAAAGGAGAAAAGGAAAGATATTCCCATTTGAATGCAGAGTTCGAAAGAATAGCAAGGAGAGATAAGAAGGCCTTCCTCAGTGATCAATGAAAAAATTGAGGAAAACAACAGAATGGGAAACACTAGAGATCTCTTCAAGAAAATTAGAGATACCAAGGGACTATTTCATGAAAAGATGGGTACAATAAAGGACAGAAATGGTATGGAGCTAACACAAGCAGAAGATATTAAGAAGAGGTGGCAAGAATACACAGAAGAACTATACAAAAAAGATCTTCATGACCCAGATAACCATGACGGTGTGATCACTCACCTAGAACCAGACATCCTGGAATGTGAGTGAATTCAAGTGGGCCTTAGGAACCATTACTACGAACAAAGCCATTGGAGGTGATGGAATTCCAGTTTCAATTCAAATTGAATTGAGCAATTTCAAATTCTGAAAGATGATGCTGTGAAAGTGCTGCACTCAATATGCCAGCAAATTTGGACAACTCAGCAGTGGCCATAGGGCTGGAAAAGGTCAGTTTTCATTCCAATCCCCAAGAAAGACAATGTCAAAGAACGTTCAAACTACTGCACAATTGCACTCTTCTCACAGGCTGGCAAAGTAATGCTCAATTTTTCCAAGACAGGCTTCATCAGTATGTGAACTGTAAACTTCCAGATGTTCAAGCTGGATTTAGAAAAGGCAGAGGAAATAGAGATCAAATTGTCAACATCCACTGGATCATCAAAAAAAGCAAGAGAGTTCCAGCAAAGCATCTACTTCTGCTTTATTGACTATGCCAAAGCCTTTGACTGTGTGGATCATGACAAAACCGGAAAATTCTGAAAGAGGTGGGAATACCAGACCACCTTACCTGTCTCCTGAGCCTCCAACTAATAAAAATAAATAAAAAAAAAATAAGCAATAGTTAGAATTGGACATGGAACAACAGACTGGTTCCAAATCAGGAAAGGAGTACATCAAGGCTGTATACTGTCATCCTGCTTATTTAATGTGCATGCAGAGTACATCATGCAAAATGCTGGGCTGGATGAAGCACAAGCTGTAATCAAGGTTGCTGGGAGAAATATCAATAACCTCAGATATGCAGATGGCACCACCCTTATGGCAGAAAGCAAACTAAAGAGCCTCTTGATAAAAGTGAAAGAGGAAAGTGAAAAAGTTTTCTTAAGACTCAACATTCAAAAAATGGAGATCATGGCATCCGGTCCCATCATTTCATGGCAAGTAGATGGGGAAACAATGGAAACAGTGACAGACTTTCTTTTTTTTTTTTTCAGACTTTATTTTTTTGGGCTCCAAAGTCACTACAGATGGTGACTGCAGTCATGAAAATAAAACACACTTGTTCCTTGGAAGGAAATCTACGATAAACCTAGATAGCATTTTAAAAGCAGAGACATTACTTTGCCGACTAAGGTCCGTCTAGTCAGTTATGGTTTTTCTAGTAGTAATGTATGGATGTGAGAGTTGGACCACAAAGAAAGCTGAGCACTGAAGAATTGATGGTTTTGAACTGTGGTTTTGGAGAAGACTCTTGAGAGTCCCTTGGACTGCAAGGGGATCAAACCAGTCAATCCTAAAGGAAATTAGTCCTGAATGTTCATTGGAAGCTCAAATTTCAATACTTTGGCCACCTGATGTGAAGAACTGACTCATTGGAAAAGACCCTGAATCTGGGAAAGATTGAAGGCAGGAGGAGAAGGGGATGATAAAGGATGAGATGGTTGGATGGCATCACTGACTCAATGGACATGAGTTTGAGCAAGCCCCCGAAGCTGGTGACAGACAAGGAAGCCTGGTGTGCGGCAGTCCATGGGGTTGCAAAGAGTTGGACACAATTGAGTGACTGAACTGAACTGATGCCCATAAGTGGAACAACGTTAATGTTCATTGATGTATGAGTGGATAGACAAAATATGGATTTTTAAACTATTGTATAAGGGACTATTTTCATGCAGCCTTCAAAAACAGTGAAATTCTGACATAGGCCATAATATGGATGAACCCTGAAGACATTATGCTAAGTGAAATATGCCAGTCCCAGAAAGACAAATATTGCATAATTCTAATTATATGAAGTATCTAAGGTAGATTATTGTCTGAGCCATCAGGGAAGCCCTGTCAGACTCATAGAAACAGAAAGAATGATGGTTGTAGGGTTTGCGGAAGGTAGAAATTGGAGTTGCTGTTAAATGGGTACAAAGTTTCAGTGGTGCAAGGTGAAAACATTCTAGAGTTCTGCTGTGCAAAAATATGCATACAGTTAATACTGTACTACATACTTAAAAATCCCTGTCCATCACCAACTCCCGGTGGTTGTTCAAACTCATGTCCATCAAGTCGGTGATGCCATCCAACTATCTCATCCTCTGTCGTACCCTTTTCCTCCTGCCTTCAATCTTTCCCAGCATCAGGGTCTTTTCCAGTGAGTCAGCTCTTTGCATTAGGTGGCCAAAGTACTGGAGTTTCAGAGTCAGCATCAGTCATTCCAATGAATATTCAGGACTAATTTCCCTTAGGATGGACTGGCTGGATCTCCTTGCTGACCAAGGCACTCTCAAGAGTCTTTTCCATCACCACAGTTGAAAAGCATCAGTTCTTTGGTTCTCAGCTTTCTTTTTGGCCCAACTCTCACATCTATACATGACTACTGGAAATAGCTTTGACTACATGGACCTTTGTCACAAAGTAATGTTTCTGCTTTTTAATATGGTGTCTAGATTTGTCATAGATTTTCTTTTTAGTTTTAATCTTATTTTCAAGTAATTGCTTAACAAAGTCCATTGCCCATTGTACAAACTCAGTAAATACTTCTCAGCTGACTAAATGCTGCCTGGAAAATCAAATGGTTAAAATAGGAAGTCTATGTACAAAATCTTGACTTTGGAATGTGCCTATTCAGGGTGGGGTTGCTGTGATCTCAGAGAACTATTTAGGAATGCAAGTTAGATCACCTATATACAGGTAAGCATTTAACATACTTTAATAATTCAGTGTAAAAAATAATTTCCATATATTCTGTAATATAACCTCACAAGTAGGACTTTTCTAAAAACTTAACAGGGATATTATACAACAGACAAGAACAGCCAGTTTTTAGCACCCTTAATTCCATAGCCAAAGTAACAACACAAATCATTATGGCAACAAATAAGTCATTCCTCTGTTTACTGAAGAACAGAGAATATTTACTGGGTACTCACTTTCTGCAGTAACCAGCAAGGGATGTGGTTTTGCTAATGTTATGGAATGCTTGAAAGCAGTTGCCAAATTGGGAAGCTCTCAAGAAGGCTTGCTGAAGTATGTTTTGTAACTATATACACACATACATACACACACAATCCCACAATGGATGGAACCATAATTAACACAAGTTTCCAATGTTAGTTTGAGGTTTTTATTCAACTGGCAGAAAATGAGGAGAAAATAAAAGGCTTCTGTTAGAGCTGTGCCAAATTGCTCTGGAAGGAACACATTTTGTTGGCAAATAGGATAACCATGTATTTCAAATAGAGTACACATAGTTTTCTTGATGACTAATTTATATAGCCTAAACAGAACTTTAATAATTTACATTGTCCTCACTTTCCAAATAAGATATATATATGAAAATAAAAAGTTTTAAGATGTTTCTATGACATAATGTATACAACCTAAGAAACACATCATGTGAATAGGGTCAATATGTATGGCTCTATCTTTCCAATTTTAGAATTTCTAAACAATTTCAAGGCACATAGGAAAGATGAAAAAAGGAGACAAAAGCAGAGCCTTCACAACCTAGAAAGCATAAAATCATACTCCTCTTCTTTTAAAATTTTCTGGTTCTCTTGATTAAATCATCTAAGATATTAAAATTCAGTGATGTGTAAAAAAACAATTAGTCTCATAATGTTGGTGCTAATGAGACAGTAACTCATATTATTGAAAAAATTTAGATAAAGTTATCCAAAAAGTAATTACTACTCACTGGAAATTCAACCATTAATATTCATTAAAATGTCTAGCCTTAAGGTCTCTGTCACATTTTTAAATATTGTAATTTTAAAACTGAAGAAAGTAACAAGAAGGAAGTTTTAAAGATTAGTATTATAATAGTATTCAGGAGGTCAACTGGCTTTCTTAAGTTCTGACATTTTTCCTAATGAAAATTTAAGAGAAACACAATTTACAAACTGAAGAGGATTTATGAAGCTATCCTGTGTTCTTCACCTAGTATGATATGCATAACTTAAAACATTAAATTAAGGAGTTGAGGGCAAGATGGAGTGGGAATTAAGAGGTACAAACTACTATGTATAAAATAAAAAGTGCTACATTAAAAGGACCATACACCATGATCAACTTAGATTTAATCCAGGGGTGCAAGGATTTCTCAATATGTGCAAATCAATCAGTATGATATACCACATCAACAAATTGCAACACCATATGACCATCTCAATAGATGCAGAAAAAGCCATTGAAAAAATTCAACATCCATTTATGATTAAAAAAACCCTCTCTAGAAAGTGGGCATCAAGAGACCATCCCTCAACATAATAAAGGCCACATATGACAAAACTACAGATAAATCATACTCAGCTGTGAAAAGCTGAAAGCATTTCCTCTAAAATCAGGAACAAGACAAGGATTTCCACTCTCACCACTTTTAACCAGCTTAGTTTTGGAAGTCCTAGCCATGGCCATTAGAGAAGGAAAACAATGAAGGGAATCTAAACTAGAAAAGAAGAAGTAAAATGGTTACTGTTTGCAGATGACATAATACAACACAGAAAATTCTAAAGATACTACCAGAAAACTACTAGAGCTCATCAATGAATTCAGCAAAGTTGCAGTATACAAAATTAATACACAGAAATCTCTTCTATTTTTATACCCTAACAATGAAGAATCAGAAAGAAAAATTAATAAGACAATCCCACTTACCACTGCAACAAAAAGGATAAAATACCCAGGAATAAACCCATGTAAGGAGGCAAAAGATCTGTACTCCAAAAACTGTAAGATGCTGATGAAAGTGAAGATGACACAAACAGATGTAAAAATAGAAATGTTTTTGGATTGGAAGAATAACATTGTCAAAATGACTATACTATCAAGGCAATCTACAGATTCAGTGCAATCCCTATCAAATAACCAATGACATTTTTCACAGAACTACAACAAAAATCTTAAAATCTGCGGGGAGACACAGAACACCCTGAATAGTCAAAGCAATCTTGAGAAAGACGAACAAAGCTGGAAGAATCACATTCTCCAAATTCAGACTATACTAAACAGCTACAGTCACAAGAACAGAAACATCCATCGACAGAACAGGGTACAAAAGTCCAGAAAGAAACCCACACACCTATGGTCATCTAATCTACAACAAAGGTGGCAAGAATATACAATGGAGAAAAGACAGTATCTTCAATAAGTGGTGTCGGAAAAATAGGAGAGCTATGTGTAAAAAAATGAAATTAGAACATTCTTTGACACCATACAAAAAAAGTAAACTCAAAATGGATTAAAGACCTAAATGTATGATTGGACACTATAAAACTCTTAGAACGTAGGACGAATATTCTTTGACATAAATTTCAGTAGCATATTTTTTGTCTTCTAGAGTAATGTGAATAAAAACAAAAATAAACAAGTGAGACCTAATTAAACTCAAAAACTTTTACACAGCAAAGGAAACCATAAACAAAACCAAAAGACAACCCACAGAATGTGAGCAAATATTTGCAAAGAGACCAACAAGTGATTAACCTCCAAAATTTACAAAGAACGCACGCAGCTCAAAAAAAAAAAAAAAAAAAAACTAAATCAAAAGATGGACAGAAGATCTAAACAGACATTTAACCAAATGAGATATACAGATGGCCAAGACACATGAAAATATGCTCAATATTGTTAATTATTAGAGAAACGCAAATCGAAACTGCAATGAGACAACACCTTCCACTAGTCAGAAGGACCATCAACAAAAAGCCTGCAAACAATGCTGGAGGTGTGTAGAAACGGGAATCCTTCTACACAGTTTGGTAATGAAAATAGCTTCAGCCACCGTGGAGAACATATGACAGTTCCTCAAGAAATTAAAAATACAGCTACCACATGATCCAGCAATCCCACTCCTGGGCACACATCTGGAGAAAATCATAATTCAAAAAGACATATGTGCCCCAATGTTCACTGCAGCATACAGTAGCCAGGACATGTTTTCAGGTGGGAGGGGACATGGGTATACCTATGTCTGACTCATGTTGATGTTTGGTAGAAATGAACACAATACTGTAAAGCAATTATCCTTCAACTAAAAATAAATAAATTAAAAAAAATAGCAAGGACATGGAAGCAATCTAAATGTCCATGGACAGTGGACTAGGTAAAGGAGAAAGTGAAAGTCATTCAGTCGTGTCCAACTCTGTGATCCCATGGACTATGCAGTCTATGGAATTCTCGAGGCCAGAATACTTGAGTAGACAGCCTTTCCCTTCTCCAGGAGAATCTTCCCAACCCAGTGATTGAACCCAGGTCTCCTGCACTGAAGGCAGATTCTTTACTAGCTGAGCCACAAGGGAAGCCCAAAAACACTGGAGTGAGTAGCCTATTCCTTCTCCAGCGGATCTTCCCGACCCAGGAATTGAACCAGGGTCTCCTGCATTGCACATGGATTCTTTACCAACTGAGCTATCAGGGAAGTCCAGACAATATAGGAGAGGTGATATGTGTATACAGTGGAATATGACAGCCATTGGAAAGAATGAGATAATACAATTTGCAGCAACATGGATGGACCTGGAGACTATCATACTAAATGAAGTAAGTCAGAGAAAGACAAATATCATATGATATCAGTTATATGTGGAATCTAATAAAATGATACAAAACAGAAACAGACTCACAAACTTAAGAGGATGAACTTATGGTTACCAGTGGGGAAAGGTGCAGTGGAAGGATAGATTGTGAGTTTGGGACAGACAAGTATGTACTGTTATATTTAAAATATAAGAGCCTTTTGCTGAGAGTGAAAGAGGAGAGTGAAAAAGCTGCCTTAAAACTCAACATTAAAAAAACTAAGATCATGGCATTTGGTCCCATCACTTCATGGCAATAGATGGGGAAACACGGAAAACAGTGACAATTTTCTTGGGCTCCAAAATCACTGCAGATGGTGACTGCAGCCATGAAATTAAAAGACATGTGCTTCCTAGAAGAAAAGCTATGACCAACCTAGACAGCATATTAAAAATTAGAGACATAACTTTGCTGACAAAGGTCTGTCTAGTCAAAGCTATGGTTTTTCCAGAAGCCATACACGGATGTGAGTTGGACCATAAAGAAAGCTGAGCGCCGAAGAATTGATGCTTTTGAACTGTGGTGTTGGAGGACTCTTGAGAGTCCCTTGGACTGCAAGGAGATCAAGCCAGTCAATCCTAAAGGAGATCAGACCTGAATATTCTTTGGAAGGACTGATGCTGAAGCTTCAATACTTTGGCCATCTGATGCGAAGATCTGACTCATTGGAAAAGACCCTGAATCTGGGAAGGACTGAAGACAGGAGGAGAAGGGGACAACAGAGGATGAGATGGTTGGATGGCATCACCAGCTTGATGGACATGAGTTTGAGCAAGTTGGGAAGCCTGGCGTGCTGCAGTCTATGGGGTCGCAAAGATTCGGAAACGACTGAGTGACTAAACTGAACTACACTAGTTTTGGAGAAGAATAAATAGGGCCTAAACTAAAACATTAGCAGTGAAAATGGTTTCAAGGGAAAAGTGGAGAAATTTGAGTCACAGTAGAGATTAGGATAAAGGCGATAATTGATGCCATGAAGTCATTCAGGAGCCAGGAGAGGGTTTGATATAAAATGTGTATGAAACTTGCATACTGAGGAGGGGGAGGAATACCTCTTCTATAGAGACAGAAAGGGAGGAGGAAATACGGTTGTATATATATGGGGGGAGTTGACAGGTGGCCAGTAGTGTTGCCAGATAACACACAGTACATCCAGTTAGTTTGAACTTCACATAAACAGTGAATAACTTTTAATTACAATATGTTTCAAATACTGCACCTTCATCTTCTCACAAGTTTCCCTTTCTTGAATGCCAAACATCTCTTAAATATAATGCCATGCATGCATACTTGTCTGCAAATTCCTATTCATTCGTCAGCTCAAGTGGTACAATCTGAGTCCCCTGACCATGTACTCACACAGTATCACATATTATATGCTATTTCAATTCAGTTCAGTTGCTCAGGCATGTCTGACTCTTTGCGACCCCATGAACCGCAGCACGCTAGGCCTCCCTGTCCATCACCAACTCCCGGAGTTCACCCAAACCCATGTCCATTGTGTCAGTGATGCCATCCAACCATCTCATCCTCTGTCATCCCCTTCTCCTCCTGCCCTCAATCTTTCCCAGCATCAGGGTCTTTTCAAATGAGTCAGCTCTTCACATCAGGTGGCCAAAGTACTGGAGTTTCAGCTTCAGCATCAGTCCTTCCAAGGAACACCCAGGACTGATCTCCTTTAGGATGGACTGGTTGGATCTCCTTGCTGTCCAAGGGACTCTCAAGAGTCTTCTCCAACACCACAGTTTAAAAGCATCAATTCTTCAGCGCTCAGCTTTTTTTATAGTCCAACTCTCACATCCATACATGACTACTGGAAAAACAATAGCCTTGACTAGACAGACTTTTGTTGGCAAAGTAATGTCTCTGCTTTTTAATATGCTGTCTAGATTGGTCATAACTTTCCTTCCAAGGAGCAAGCATCTTTTAATTTCATGGCTGCAGTCACCATCTGCAGTGATTTTGGAGCCCAGAAAAATAAAGTCAGCCACTGTTTCCACATCTATTTACATGGTTATTATAAAGGATTTCCTACACATACTCCTCTAGATTATAAGTTTCTTGAAAACAGGGAGCAGGACTTTTCATTTTTGTAGCCCTTGTCTAGCACAATGGATGTCATGTAAGAGGAAGTCAGTAAATATTTGTTGATTGAATGAATGTTCTATTACACTTCAGATCTTTATAACTTCTTTTCCAGCTTTTTCTAGCTCATGTCTCTTTGACTTCATTTTCTTTCATGTTAAACTATCCTCCATGCTGATATAAGAGGTATCTTTATAAAACATGAATCACCTACAATGCTTTGCTCCTTAAAAATCATTGATTACTTCATGATACCCATGGAAGAAGGAGAGACTCTTCAACATGGTCTTAAATATTTCCCACAATTTAATCCCCAAACTAAGTGGTTAAGAGCTCAGACTTTGAAATTATGTCTGGATTAGAATCCTGGCTTAGTCACTTGAAAAGTTATGTGACTGTGAGAGAATAACTATATATAAAATAGGGGTAATATCTACCTCATAAAACTGTTGTGAAGATTAAAGGAGATGTCTGCGAAACATTTACTATAGAATTTTAGGGGGGGGGGAGGAGCCAAGATGGCGGAGGAGTAGGACGGGGAGACCACTTTCTCTCCTACAAATTCATCAAAAGAATAACTGAACGCAGAGCAAACTTCACAAAACAACTTCGGATCGCTAGCTGAGGTCATCAGGCGCCCAGAAAAGCAGCCCATTGTCTTCGAAAGGAGGTAGGACAAAATATAAAAGATAAAAAGTGAGACAAAAGAGCTAAGGACGGAGATCCGTCCCGGGAGCTCTTAGGCGGCATTGCTTGGGGTAGGGTCCGGGCCGGAGTGCCCTGAGGACAATCGGAGGGAACTTCTGTGAGTTGCCAACTTGAACTGTGGGAGACCAAAAGAGAGAGAGTAAATTAACCGGCCCAAACACACTGCCAGCCGTTCGCAGAACAAAGAGACCGAGAGGGTCCAGAGAGGAGCTTGCAGGCTGCGGACCGGCCCAGCCCCGACGGAGGCAGGAGGCAGGGGGGAGGGGAAGGTCGCGGCGAGACACAGGGGGCAGGCACCCGACCGGCGCGGGCGGGGACTGGGGCTGGGGACGCGGAGGGCGGAAGGCGCGCGCGCCCGACTGGCGCCAGCGGAAACTGAGACTGGGTCCGCGGAAGGGAGGGGGCGCGCCACACCTGGGTAAAGTGCGCCCACCAAGCCCTTGGCTGCCTGGACCGCTCTGACGGGGAAGGCACAGAGAGCAGGCGCAGCTTTTCCTTCCGCGCTTTTGTGGAACACCCGAGGGCTGGAACCTCGCGCAGCGCGGGGCGCGCTCCATATAGAACAGCCGGGAGCCTGAGCAGCACAGACGGAGAAAGCAGCGTCAGCCCCTCCTGGCAGCCCCAGCCCATCCCCGCGGCGCCAGCCCCGCCCGGCAGCGCAAGCCCCTCCCTGCCCCGCAGAGTGACGGAACTAGCTACCTGAATAAGAGTCCACCTCCGCCCGCCTGTGTCAGGGCGGAAATGAGGCTCTGAAGAGACCGGCAAACAGAAGCCAAATAAACAAAGGGAACCGCTTCAGAAGGGACTGGTGCAACAGATTAAAATCCCTCTAGGAAACGCTGACTACACCGGAGGGGCCTGTAGATATCGAGAAGCGTAAGCTGGAACGAGGAGCTATCTGAAACTGAGCCGAACCCACACTGACCGCAACAGCTCCAGAGAAACTCCTAGATATAATTTTACTTTTTTCTCTTTTTTTTTTAAAATTTTTTTTATTTTTTTCCTTTTTTTCTTTTTTTTTCTTTTTTCTTTCTTCTCTTTTATTTTCCTTTAAAATCCCCTATTACTCCCCCATTACTCCTTAACTTTCATTTCCACAGACTTTTATGACTTTTTAATTAGGGGGAAAAAAAAATTTTTTTTTTTTTCTTTTTCTTTCTTTTTTTTTCTTTTTTTTCTTTCCTTTTTCTCTTCTATTTTCTATTTTTCTTTTTCTCTTATTTCTTTTAAAGTCCTCTAGTACTCCTCTACTACTCCTTAATTTTCATTTTCAATACACTATAACCTTACAAAAAAAAAAAGAAGAGAAGCCCTATTTTTAAACCGAAGATTATTCTCTCCCAATCTTGACTCTCTGTTTTCTACCTCAGAACACCTCTATTTCCTCCTTTCCCCTTCTCTTCCCAATCCAATTCTGTGAATCCTTGTAGGTGACTGGGCTACGGAGAACACTCTGGGAACAGACAGCTGCGTAGATCTGTCTCTCTCCTCTTGAGTCCCCCTTTTTCTCCTCCTGTTCATCTCTATCTCCCTCCTCCCTCTCCTCTTCTTCATGTAACTCTGTGAACCTCTCTGGGTGTCCCTCACAAGGGAGAATCTTTTAGCCATTAACCTAGAAGTTTTCTTATCAGGGCTGTATAGTTGGAGAAGTCCTGAGACTACAGGAAGAATAAAACTGAAATCCAGAGGCAGGAGACTTAAGCCCAAAACCTGAGAACACCAGAAAACTCCTGACTACATGGAACTTTAAGTAATATGTGACCGTCCAAAAGCCTCCATACCTACACTGAAACCAACCACCACCCAAGAGCCAATAAGTTTTAGAGCAAGACATACCACGCAAATTCTCCAGCAACGCAGGAACATAGCCCTGAACATCAACATACAGGCTGCCCAAGGACACACCTAACACATAGACCCATCTCAAAACTCATTACTGGGCACTCCATTGCTCTCCAGAGAGAAGAAATCAAGTTCCACGCACCAGAACACTGACGCAAGCTCCCCTAACCAGGAAATCTTGACAAGCCAATCGTCTAACCCCACCCACTGGGTTAATCCTCCACAATAAAAAGGAACCACAGACCTCCAGAATACAGAAAGCCCACTCCAGATACAGCAATCTAAACAAGATGAAAAGGCAAAGAAATACCCAACAGGTAAAGGAACATGAAAAATGCCCACCAAGTCAAACAAAAGAGGAGGAGATAGGGAATCTACCTGAAAAAGAATTTAGAATAATGATAATAAAAATGATCCAAAATCTTGAAAACAAAATGGAGTTACAGATAAATAGCCTGGAAACAAAGATTGAAAAGATTCAAGAACTGTTTAATAAAGACCTAGAAGAAATAAAAAAAGAGTCAATTAAAAATGAATAATGCAATGAATGAGATCAAAAACACTTTGGAGGGAACCAAGAGTAGAATAACGGAGGCAGAAGATAGGATAAGTGAGGTAGAAGATAAAATGGTGGAAATAAATGAAGCAGAGAGGAAAAAAGAAAAAAGGATCAAAAGAAATGAGGACAACCTCAGGGACCTCTGGGACACTGTGAAACGCCCCAACATTCGAATCATAGGAGTTCCAGAAGAAGAAGACAAAAAGAAAGGCCATGAGAAAATACTCGAGGAGATAATAGCTGAAAACTTCCCTAAAATGGGGAAGGAAATAGCCACCCAAATCCAAGAAACCCAGAGAGTCCCAAACAGGATAAACCCAAGGCGAAACACCCCAAGACACATATTAATCAAATTAACAAAGATCAAACACAAAGAACAAATATTAAAAGCAGCAAGGGAGAAACAACAAATAACACACAAAGGGATTCCCATAAGGATAACAGCTGATCTATCAATAGAAACCCTCCAGGCCAGAAGGGAATGGCAGGACGTACTGAAAGTAATGAAAGAGAATAACCTACAACCTAGATTACTGTATCCAGCAAGGATCTCATTCAGATATGAAGGAGAATTCAAAAGCTTTACAGATAAGCAAAAGCTGAGAGAATTCAGCACCACCAAACCAGCTCTTCAACAATGCTAAAGGATCTTCTCTAGACAGGAAATACAGAAAGGTTGTATAAACGTGAACCCAAAACAACAAAGTAAATGGCAACGGGACCACACCTATCAATAATTACCCTAAATGTAAATGGGTTGAATGCCCCAACCAAAAGACAAAGATTGGCTGAATGGATACAAAAACAAGACCCCTATATATGCTGTCTACAAGAGACCCACCTCAAAACAAGAGACACATACAGACTAAAAGTGAAGGGCTGGAAAAAAATATTTCATGCAAACGGAGACCAAAAGAAAGCAGGAGTCGCAATACTCATATCAGATAAAATAGACTTTCAAATAAAGGATGTGAAAAGAGACAAAGAAGGACACTACATAATGATCAAAGGATCAATCAAAGAAGAAGATATAACAATTATAAATATATATGCACCCAACATAGGAGCACCGCAATATGTACGGCAAACGCTAACGAGTATGAAAGAGGAAATTAATAGTAACACAATAATAGTGGGAGACTTTACTACCCCACTCACAACTATGGATAGATCAACTAAACAGAAAATTAACAAGGAAACACAAACCTTAAATGACACAATGGACCAGCTAGACCTAATTGATATCTATAGGACATTTCACCCCAAAACAATCAACTTCACCTTTTTCTCAAGTGCACACGGAACATTCTCCAGAATAGATCACATCCTGGGCCATAAATCTGGTCTTGAAAAATTCAAAAAAATTGAAATCATTCCAGTCATCTTTTCTGACCACAGTGCAGTAAGATTAGATCTCAATTACAGGAAAAAAATTGTTAAAACTTCAAACATATGGAGGCTAAATAACACGCTTCTGAATAACCAACAATCATAGAAGAAATCAAAAAAGAAATCAAAATATGTATAGAAATGAATGAAAATGAAAACACAACAACCCAAAACCTATGGGACACTGTAAAAGCAGTGCTAAGGGGAAGGTTCATAGCATTACAGGCTTACATCAAGAAACAAGAAAAAAACCAAATAAATAACCTAACTCTACACCTAAAGCAATTAGAGAAGGAAGAAATGAAGAATCCCAGAGTTAGCAGAAGGAAAGAAATCTTAAAAATCAGGGCAGAAATAAATGCAAAAGAAACTAAAGAGACTATAGCAAAAATCAACAAAGCTAAAAGCTGGTTTTTTGAAAAAATAAACAAAATTGACAAACCATTAGCAAGACTCATTAAGAAACAAAGAGAGAAAAACCAAATTAACAAAATTAGAAATGAAAATGGAGAGATCACAACAGACAACACTGAAATACAAAGGATCATAAGAGACTACTACCAGCAGCTCTATGCCAATAAAATGGACAACTTGGATGAAATGGACAAATTCTTAGAAAAGTATAACTTTCCAAAACTGAACCAGGAAGAAATAGAAGATCTTAACAGACCCATCACAAGCAAGGAAATCGAAACTGTCATCAAAAATCTTCCAGCAAACAAAAGCCCAGGACCAGATGGCTTCACAGCTGAATTCTACCAAAAATTTAGAGAAGAGCTAACACCTATCTTAGTCAAACTCTTCCAGAAAATTGCAGATGAAGGTAAGCTTCCAAACTCATTCTATGAGGCCACCATCACCCTAATTCCAAAACCAGACAAAGATGCCACAAAAAAAGAAAACTACAGGCCAATATCACTGATGAACATAGATGCAAAAATCCTTAACAAAATTCTAGCAAACAGAATCCAACAACATATTAAAAAAATCATACACCATGACCAAGTGGGCTTTATCCCAGGAATGCAAGGATTCTTTAATATCCGCAAATCAATCAATGTAATACACCACATTAACAAATTGAAAGATAAAAACCATATGATTATCTCAATAGATGCAGAGAAAGCCTTTGACAAAATTCAACACTCATTTATGATTAAAACTCTCCAAAAAGCAGGAATAGAAGGAACATACCTCAACATAATAAAAGCTATATATGACAAACCCACAGCAAGCATCACCCTCAATGGTGAAAAATTGAAGGCATTTCCCCTGAAATCAGGAACAAGACAAGGGTGCCCACTCTCACCACTACTATTCAACATAGTGTTGGAAGTTCTGGCCACAGCAATCAGAGCAGAAAAAGAAGTAAAAGGAATCCAGATAGGAAAAGAAGAAGTAAAACTCTCACTGTTTGCAGATGACATGATCCTCTATATAGAAAACCCTAAAGACTCTACCAGAAAATTACTAGAGCTAATCAATGAATATAGTAAAGTTGCAGGATATAAAATTAACACACAGAAATCCCTTGCATTCATATATACTAACAATGAAAATACAGAAAGAGAAATTAAGGAAACAATACCATTCACCATTGCAACAAAAAGAATAAAATACTTAGGAGTATATCTACCTAAAGAAACAAAGGACCTATACATAGAAAACTATAAAACACTGATGAAAGAAATCAAAGAGGACACAAACAGATGGAGAAACATACCGTGTTCATGGATTGGAAGAATCAATATTGTCAAAATGGCTATTCTACCCAAAGCAGTCTATAGATTCAATGCAATCCCTATCAAGCTACCAACGGTATTTTTCACAGAACTAGACCAAAGAATTTCACAATTTGTATGGAAATACAAAAAACCTCGAATAGCCAAAATAATCTTGAGAAAGAAGAATGGAACTGGAGGAATCAACCTGCCTGACTTCAGACTCTACTACAAAGCCACAGTCATCAAGACAGTATGGTACTGGCACAAAGACAGAAATATAGATCAATGGAACAGAATAGAAAGCCCAGAGATAAATCCACGAACCTATGGACACCTTATCTTTGACAAAGGAGGCAAGGATATACAATGGAAAAAAGACAACCTCTTTAACAAGTGGTGCTGGGAAAACTGGTCAACCACTTGTAAAAGAATGAAACTAGAACACTTTCTAACACCATACACAAAAATAAACTCAAAATGGATTAAAGATCTAAATCAGATCTTTAATTAAATTAATTTAATTAATTAAATTAAAGATCTAAGACCAGAAACTATAAAACTCCTAGAGGAGAACATAGGCAAAACACTCTCCGACATAAATCACAGCAAGATCCTCTATGACCCACCTCCCAGAATATTGGAAATAAAAGCAAAACTAAACAAATGGGACCTAATGAAACTTAAAAGCTTTTGCACTACAAAGGAAACTATAAGCAAGGTGAAAAGACAGCCCTCAGAATGGGAGAAAATAATAGCAAATGAAGAAACAGACAAAGGATTAATCTCAAAAATATACAAGCAACTCCTGCAGCTCAATTCCAGAAAAATAAATGACCCAATCAAAAAATGGGCCAAAGAACTAAACAGACATTTCTCCAAAGAAGACATACAGATGGCTAACAAACACATGAAAAGATGCTCAACATCACTCATTATTAGAGAAATGCAAATCAAAACCACAATGAGGTACCATTACACGCCAGTCAGGATGGCTGCTATCCAAAAGTCTACAAGCAATAAATGCTGGAGAGGGTGTGGAGAAAAGGGAACCCTCTTACACTGTTGGTGGGAATGCAAACTAGTACAGCCACTATGGAAAACAGTGTGGAGATTCCTTAAAAAACTGGAAATAGAACTGCCATATGACCCAGCAATCCCACTCCTGGGCATACACACTGAGGAAACCAGATCTGAAAGAGACACGTGCACCCCAATGTTCATCGCAGCACTGTTTATAATAGCCAGGACATGGAAGCAACCTAGATGCCCATCAGCAGATGAATGGATAAGGAAGCTGTGGTACATATACACCATGGAATATTACTCAGCCATTAAAAAGAATTCATTTGAACCAGTCCTAATGAGATGGATGAAGCTGGAGCCCCTTATACAGAGTGAAGTAAGCCAGAAAGATAAAGAACATTACAGCATACTAACACATATATATGGAATTTAGAAAGGTGATAACGATAACGCTATATGCAAAACAGAAAAAGAGACACAGAAATACAGAACAGACTTTTGAACTTTGTGGGAGAATGTGAGGGTGGGATATTTCAAAAGAACAGCATGTATACTATCTATGGTGAAACAGATCACCAGCCCAGGTGGGATGCATGAGACAAGTGCTCCGGCCTGGTGCACTGGGAAGACCCAGAGGAATCGGGTGGAGAGGGAGGTGGGAGGGGGGATCGGGATTGGGAATACATGTAAATCCATGGCTGATTCATATCAATGTATGACAAAACCCACTGGAAAAAAAAAATAATAAAAAAAAGAGAATTTTAGGACCTGCCACTATAGTACACTAACAAATATAGCTATATTAATATCCTTTCCAGCTTCATCCCCTAACACTTCCTCTCTACTCACACTAATAACCCTCTGTAGCAGCTATACTTCATAACATGCCAGTTCTCCAAACTTCTGGCTGTTTCATCATTCTGTTTTTTTATTCACAACGCTTTATTTGTTTACAATGCTCATTCTATGTCAGCCTGCTTGGAAAGCTTGGTATTTGAAGTTTTGCTATGGATAATATCTAGTATATACACACAGCAACAGTAAAGGAAGTTAGAAATGACCAGGTTTTTCTGGTAGTTTGTGCTATGTATAAATTCTAGAACTCCATAGGCTTTCTTTATATTAATAAGTGGATAGTTTACAGGCCCTAAATCCTTTATTGGTTCTAGTGGTCAGAATACTCTCACTTATTTTGTGTATGCTATAGATTTTTGGCTTTTTAAATTTTTTTCACCTCTTAAAAGAAATCCATTTTCAGTTACTTACGTGCTTTTCAAATACTGTCACCCTAATCTAAGCCTAGACCAAACCAAAAAAATCTTTTTCAATAACCTGAACCCAAGAGACTGTATAAACATACTTCTACTCTAGAAGTATGTCTTTTGACACCAAAAAAACAAGCAGACATGCAAACTACTTCCTGATTATTTTGAAATAAGATCTAAAAGGTTTTTTAAAATGCACTTGAGACAGCTCAAAAATATCCAGAAATGTTCTGATATTTCTAAAGTATTTTTTACCCATTCACAGAGATTTGAGAGTAGAAAACTATAGATACCATGCTCTTCTTTTTTTATTTTCCTTTCTTTTCTGTTTTTTTCTTTACCTTTGCTCCTTCAGGTCCATTTTGTCCAGGAATCCCAATATCTCCAGGAAAACCCTAGGGAACACAAAAAATATAGGGAGTTTATTCCATAGCAAATTACTTTAAATTTATTAAGCATACAAAAATACCCTTTGCCTTTCTTTGATGTCCAGTTAAAATGATTTATTCTCCTCAAAATTAATTAATTTAATATCTCAATATTAAAGATTGTTAGGCAGTTGTCTGACAATGGAATGCAAAACTTACAAAGTATACTAAAATAAAGCTTACTTCATCAATTATTCACAAACAATCCTCAGACCCAAAGAAAATTCTCTAATCTAGTCTAAGTAATTTTTTAGATCATATTCAGAATCATTCAAAACTTGAAAAAAGGACAAAAAGATATGTAACAGGTATTTTAAGTGTCATTTGGGACACAGAGTCAACCAACAGTAGGAGAATGTACTTTGTTTGACTGTTTACTAATTACACATTAATTCTTCTGTTTAGTGAAAAAGAAAAAAAACCCACAGGTTATAGCTTAATATACAGGATACTAATTAGTTTTACATCAAACTCAACTATCTTATTCTAACATTCCCATATTCAATTGTCCATAAATAGATCAAATGTTCTTTGAATTTATTTTGACATTTTACTGGTTCTATCATTAGTTAATGAATTGAATAAAATCTTTGACCTATGTTTACTTAATATTTGCCTGAAAATCATATTACCTTTTTGGAAATTATACTTTAGCAGTCTAAAACAGTTGTTTCAAGAAATAAAAATGGACCAAAGTGTTAAATAAGTCTGTGCTGAGAAAAAGCCAAGAATGTTGCTCTAAAATGTTAGAGCGATATTCTTTCTCAAATAATACATTAGAATGAAATTCATCAGGATCAGTTTCAATATTGATAATAAGCTAATAATTATAGCTTCCTTATATTTTGTCACAGATAGTTATTTTAGTGTTTTCTTCTGACACGGAAAAAGGAATAAAAAGCAAGACAAGTAGAAAAATCATATCTTTAAAAGTTAAGAAGGCTGCAATTAGGTATGAATATCAGCTAGAAAAGACACTTCAGTGGAGAGGTAAATATTATTATAATTAGTGCCAACAAGTAAGATAGACTAGCAGGGTTGATTCTGGAAAACTCATCTTGGGGGGAAAAAAATCAAAAGTAAGTGATATCAATTCATCCAGTTTGGATTAGGAAAGAAATGTCTTGATTCCAATTTAAACTTGGGTTCTGCAGAGAAAATATTACTTGTGGATGTTTTTGGCAAGAGAAAAGGCAGTGGTAACAGAAAGACTGGACACAAGGTCAGATTTCTGGAAGCTTTGGAACAGAATACATTCAATTCAGACATGCCGATTGCTTTTCTAAGGGAAATCAGGGTCGTCTATACCTTCTCTCCCTGGAGGAGGAAACAGCAACCCACTCCAGTATTCTTGCCTGGGAAATCTCTTGGATAGAAGAGTCTGGCAGGCTATAGTCCACGGGATCGCAAAGAGTTGGACACAACTGAGCATGCGCACGTGTGCGTGTGCACACACACACACCTTCTCTGCCCTGAGTAATCTTTCTTTATCTTTCTTCATCTGCAACACTTACATTTTAAATAAGAGATTAAAAAATATATTACTTGCAAATCTTTCTTTGACCTCCAATACCCTGAGTTAGGTCCTATCTAAGACACTCACACCATCCTAGGGTCCTACAAGGTTACTTACTGTAGTGTTTGGCTGGTTTGGTATTCCTCATCAGGTTGTATTATAACACAGGTATGCATAATAAATTATATATGTTACAAAAATAATAAATTCTTTGAGGACAACTTTATCTCTACTAACCACCATATTCCCAGAAACCAGTAAAACACCTGGCACAAAATAAATGTTAAAAAATTTTTATTTTATTTTTTGTTGTTGTTGAACAATGACATGTTTGTTTCTTTTGACAAAAAAAAACAAAAAAACAAAAAAAAACACAACATGGCTAGTGGCTACTTTTGGCCCCTTGGTACCAGTTTACAACCACTGATTCACAGCATCCTCATGGATAAATTCATAATTCCCATCCATCCAAAAGAAGAGCCTAGAACACCTTCTTATACTTGAAAGAAAGCTGTAAAAGGTATAAAATTTGTCATGTTAAAAGAACTCTGGGAGTCTGAAAAGGATCTCATCGGTCAGATATGAGATAATATGAACTTTAATAAGGATAAAAACTGCAATGGATTGAAACATGTCAAATATGTTTAAACTCAAAAGTTCAAAATGACACAATAACAAAAAATTATTCACATTTAGAAGCCAAAAGAGAGCCAACTCATTTCCAAAACTGGCTAAAAAAGGTGAAGAATCAAGCATTTATTCTACCTTTTCTATACATACTATAACTAACCAAAGAGCAGATTAGGGGATGTATTCCAGCCAATAAACCAAACAAAAAGAGAGACAAGAATATCACCATTTTGCAATACCCTACATGATCTAATGTATTAATATATAGGGAATTGAAGCATCACAACTGTTACTGACATCACAGAATGGTACTAGACATTTTGTGCTTCCTGATGAAAGAACACAGTATCACCCACAGTCTTGCCAAAAACAAACAAGCAAAACAGACTTTGGTCAGGTCTCTATATGTGACTACTAATTTGCAGGAAATACAGAGGAGGGAGAAAACATGCTTATCTACATCATGAGACTATAATCAGCAAAACCCATGCTGTTGGAAACTCTGCAGGTTAAATGACTGGGGATCTTCAACAATTATAAAGTGGGGAAAAAACAATGGAAAAAGAACTTTTAGATGGAAAGACACAAGACTTAAAACAAGACAAGACTAAACAATAGTTTTAAAAGATGTGCACTTGAGTGATAAACTATAAAAGATAAAAGAGGAACTGCTTACTTTCAGAAGGAGAAAAGAGGTTTGTGGCTGGGTTGGTATCCATAAAAGTTTCTGGGGTAACTGGCAGTTCCATTCCTGACCTGTGTATTAGTTGTAAGAGCATTTGTCTTATAACTGCCTGTGATATACATTTGTTTTATATAGTTTTCAGTGGCTGAAATGTATGTTCAATAAAACAGTAAAAAAAAAAAAGGTATTATGGTGACTTCTGGGTTAACACGGACTATGGAGTATATGCATAAACATTGGCTCCTTCTTAAACATGAAAATTACAGTAAAGGAATGTGAAAAAGACAAAAATTACCAAAGATGAAGGAATAAGAGACAAAAGATGTCAAAAAATCTGATCGTATATTACAGCCATGTAAGTCAACTATTTTAAAATTAAAACTTTATTTAAAAGTTCAGATGCACATCAATTTAGTTATTAAAAAGAGGGGGGAAAAAGTTCTTCAAATAGTATACCTTAGAAATTTGGCCAGAGAATATTTTTATTATATGAAAAATTCCATACCTGAATTTTTGGTATGGATTGGGTTACCATTAGGTAAAGATCTTACCTTTTAAATAATAATAAATTTAAAATATAAAAATCAGAGTTAACCTAGGTCAACTGTATTTTAATGATAATATATACCTGTAAAAGAAATATTTTAACTTTCAAATTTATTGTTGAAATTGTAAATTAAATGACAGGACACGGCTACCATTGCCAAGTAGCAAAATTTCAGAGAGCTTAGAAATTCAAAGATTTAAAAATATACTGTTCAGCGTCTATAACTTTCATTTAAAAAAACTACACTGGCATGAAACTATATAGAAAGAAAATTTTAAAATATAATAAAATGCTCTAATTCTGCTTTTTTCATTTAAAATATTTTGGTAAACATTGAAAAGTCAAAATGGTTTCTTCCCACAATGCACTTCACTATCTCTGTGGTCACATCACAACTGTGATGTGGTCTAACTTCTGGATATTTCTTAAAAAAAACTGTGATATCACTGATATATAACATATTACTTTCAGGGTAAAACACCTGTATATACAGAGAAATGATTATTACAATAAGTCTAGCTAACATCCATCACCATAGTTGTAATTGTGTATGTGATAACTTTTGATATGTTCTCTCTTAGCTACTTTCAAATATATAATACAGTATTATTAACTATCTCACCATGTTATACATTACATTCCTATGACTTACTTATTCACTGGTTTATTTTAGCCTTTGTTGTCTGTGCTTCTGGTGTCAAAGAGAGAAAGAAAGAAAAAGTCATCACCAAGACCAATGTCAAGGAGCTTCTGCCAATGTTGTCTTCTTGAGTTTTACGGTTTCAGGTAGTCCAATCAAGCTTTATATCCAATTTGAGTTAATTTTTGTGTATAATGTAAGATAGAGGTCAAGTTTCTTTTTTTTTTTTTTGCATGTGTTGTTCAATTTTCCCCAAACCATTACTAAATGGACTGTCCTTTCCCTCACTGTATACTCTTGGTTCCTTTGTCATAGGTTAACCAACCATATGCGCATGGGTTTATTTCTGATCTCTTTTTCCTTTCTATTTTGTTCCACTAATCTATGTGTCTGTTTTTATACCAATATCATACTATTTTAATTACTAAACCTTTGTAATGTAGTTTAAAACTAGGAAGTGTAATGCCTCCAGCTTCATTCTTCTTTCTCAAGGTTGCTTTGGCTATTTGGGGTCATTTATGATTCCATATGCCCTGGAGAAGGAAATGGCAACCCACTCCAGTACTCTTGCCTGGAAATCTCCATAGACAGAGGAGCCTGGTAGGCTACAGTCCATGGGGTTGCAAAGAGTCGGACACAACTGAGTGACTTCACTTTCACTTTCATGATTCCATATGAATTTTAGGATAGTTTGTCCCATTTTTGTGAAAGATGCCACTGGAGTTTTGATAAGGACTGCACTGAATCTGTAGATTGCTTTGACAAGTATGGACATTTTAACAATATTAATAATTCTTCCAGTCAATGAACATGGAGTATCTTTTCATTTATTTGCATCTCCTTCAATTTCTTTCATCAATGTCTTACAGTTTTCAGTATACATGTCTTACAGCTTCGTGGTTAAATTTATTCCTAGGTTTTTTTTTTTTTTTGAGACAAATGGGATTGTTTTAGGTTCTTATTCTGATATTAGTGTATTGAAACAACTGATTTTTTGTATCTTGATTTAGTATTTTGCATCTTGTGCCTTTTTAATATAAATAGCTTAATCACTAATTTTTATTAAGAAGCAGGAAAGTCAAGTAGCTTTAAAAATAATAAGTGAAAATGTGTCTTCTATTTTTGGACTTCTAATATTTGTTTACTGTACCGAGAAGAGTGATTCAGCATTCTCTCCAGTAAAAACAATGTTTTATTATTCTCTGATCACTAAAAGCTGGAGCCTAATTCACATCCATTTTTAAAGCAAAGCATGGAAATTAAAGCACTAACAGATTCCATTAGTTTCCTAAGTCATAAAAGTAAAACATTGTCTTTCCTACTCTGGCAAAGTGTCCTAAGAGGATAAATATAATGCTCTACGGTATCCATTGAGCACATTAGTACTTCTTTAATAGGAGAATAGGAGTAGTAAGTCTGTTTTATTTTGAAATATATAGTTCTTCTAGGTAAAAAATAGTTTAAAATGGTAAATGGATAAATAATCCACAATAATTAATTCAATGGATAAACTAATTATGGTATATTGGTAAAATGAAACAACCTGGATGTGGCAACCTGGATTAATCTCAAATACATTATGCTAAGTAAAAGAAGTCAGACCAAACAAAAGTACATACTGTATGAGTTCATTTACATACAACTTTGGAAAAATGCAAATTCATCTAAAATTCAAAAAGCAGATCAGTGGTAGCCTGGGAAGAGTTGGGGCAGAAAAACAAAATGAGGGATTACAAAAAGTGAATAAGTGTTGAGTTTAACAAATACCTTTTCTATCTTGATCTTGGTGATGGTTTCACAGGTGGCACATGTATGAAAAATTATGAAATTATACAATTTAAAATATACACTGTGGCTCAGATGGTAAACCTGCCTGCAATGTGGGAGATCTGGGTTCCATTCCTGGGTTGAAGAAACTCTCTGGTGAAACGAATGGCTATCCATCTTTCATTCACATTAAACAATAGTTAGGCACATGGAGATATTCCGGAGTACTTCTTACCAGGTTAGTCAATGAACAGCAATAAATGATGGCTACCTCCTTGATAAGGCCAATTGACAGGGACCGAGTAGGGAAAAAGCGCAGAAGCAGGCTTATGTCAAAGGATGTAAACTAGGGAAAAATGGAAGATTCTGGAGGTAAGATTTATTTTTTAGGGGAAACATCAATAACTCAAATACTAAGAGAAATAATGGAGTTTCCAGTGGGTAGCCATTCCCTTCTCCAAGGGACATTCCCAATCTAGGGGTTGAACCCAGGTTCCCCACATTGTAGGCTGATTTGTTACCATCTGGGCCATGATGTATATTTTAAATTGTGTAATTTCATAATTTTTCACATATGCATAACCTGTGAAACCATCACAAAGATCAAGATAGAAAAGGTTATTTGTATAACTCGGTACTTTGTGGATCACAACAAACTGTGGAAAATTCTTAAAAAAACTGGGAATACCACACCACCTGACCTGCCTCCTAAGAAACCTGTATGTGGATTAAGAAGCAACAGTTAATACTGGACATGGAACAACAGACGGTTCAAAATTGGAAAAGGAGTACATTGAGGCTGAATATATGCAGAGTAAATCATGCAAAATGCCGAACTGGATGAAGCACAAGCTGCAATCAAGATTGCTGGGAGAAATATCAATAATCTCAGATATGCAGATGACACTACCCTTATGGCAGAAAGTGAAGAGGAACTAAAGAGCCTCCTGATGAAAGTCAAAGAAGAGAGTGAAAGAGCTGGCTTACAATTCAACATTTGAAAAACTAAGATCATGGCATCTGGTCCTATCACTTCATGGCAAATAGATGGGGAAACAATGGAAACAGTGAGAAAATTTATTTACTTGGGCTCCAAAATCACTGCAAACAGTGACTGCAGCCATGAAATTAAAGGACACTTAATCTTTGGAAGAAAAGCTATTGACAAACAGACAACGTAAGAAAAAGCAGAGACATCACTCTGTTGACAAAGGTCTGTCTAGTCAAAGCTATGGCTTTTCCAGTAGTCATGTATGGATGTGAGAGTTGGACCATAAAGAAGGATGTGCACCAAAGAATTTATGCTCTTGAACTGTGGTGTTGGAGAAAACTCTTGATAGTCCCTTGGACTGCAAGGAAATCAAACCAGTCAATTGAAAGGAAATACCTTAATATTCATTAAAAGAACTGATGCTGAAGCTCCAATACTCTGGCCACCTGATGGGAAGAATTGACTCATTAGAAAATACCCTGATGCTGGGAAAGCTTGAAGGCAGGATGAGAAGGGAACAACAGAGGATGAGATGGCTGGATGGCATCATCAACTCAATGGACATGAGTCTGAGCAAACTCTAGGAGACGCTGAAGGATAGAGAAGTTTGGCGTGCTGCAGTTCATGGGGTCACAAAGAGTCAGACATGACTGAAGGACTGAACAACAGCCCATTCCAGTATTCTTGCCTGGAAAATTCCATGCACAGAGGAGCCTGGTGGGCTACAGTCCATGGGGTTGCCAAGAGTCAGACGTCAACTGAGGGACTCTCACTTTCACTTTTCATATTATAAATATATATCTCAATTATACCTATATAGAGCTATACAAATAAAAGCTAATTGGTATTGGGTGTTTTAGAAAATCATTTGCTCTTTGGTAAGCAACAGTTTGTTATGATTTGATAGAAAGAAAATAGAATTTATTCATTGAACTTGTCCCCAGATAAAATTTGTGAAATTCAGAATTTGAATAGTTTTGGAAGTAATAGCACATTCAATTATAATAGGTTAAAAATAAAGCACATATTTGGGGAAATTTCCACTTTTATGTTATTTTATAATATAGCTTTATTTTTTATTTATTTTTAAATGTGAATTTGAGGCTCATTTATTCACTTATCTTTAACATGTTGCCTAAGCATTTCCAGGGATACAAATTTTTTTTTTATAATGTGGCTTTAGATACTCTGTTATTATAGATGAGTGAGATTTACATCATTTAACTGTCAAGTTTTTTTCATTGATTTCTATATACATTGTGCATTACATACATAAGAATACAATATGGTTTGGCTTAAATTTATCTTCTGGACAGTTTATAAGTCTAAACAAAGTAGAGATGTTGCTTTGAAAAATAGTCATGTTGAGAAAAGATAAAATAAAAAACCACTTAAGATAGGGTAACATACAAAGTATGAATTCCTAGAGGACAAAGTTATGAAAATCCTCATCTGGTGTTGGGCACACAGTACATTAAATAAATATTTGATGGCTGGAATTGATGAACAAATTAAAAACAAATTCTATTTGAATAATTATATTTTCAATTATGCAGTTTCCAAAGTTACCCTTTGTCTGAAAAAATAACCAATTAGTATATATTCTATAAACAGGATTAAAGTTTTACATATGCAAACAAGAAATGAATGCACTCAGAGGGAGAGAGATTCTGAAAGGAGGGAATCTGATTTGAGACATGGATCCAAAAAACAATTATAAGATTTTGTTCTTTAGCATTTGTGGAAGTACATGCCATGTCAAGGAATATACTGAGTTCAAGTACGCAAGTAATAAAAGAAAATTAAAATGATCTTTTCTGAGTGAGGACAATCCATCCAAAAGTTAATGCCAAAAAAAATATTTGAAAGGACAAAAGTAAAAAAATCAGTTTTTCAGTAAATTATAGAAACTAAACTGTAACACAGTGTGCAACAAGAAACTGTTCTGTCTTCTGAGAAAACCACAAACAGAAAGCATGAGCTTCTGGAAAAAGAAATGCAGAATAAAGAATTCATCTAAGTATCTGGCTTGCTTTCATTTTCTTGCTGTTTTAGATCTAAAAATCCATCAAAACCAGATTTTTTTCATTATGATACTGTTGAAAATCTTTGCAAACAATTATTGCTATTTATATTTTTCCCTTTTGCAACTCTGTATGTTTAAGCAGTAAAAATAGCACAGCTGAACTCTAAATTCCATTTACATTTAACATTCTAAAAACTCAGCAGAGAAAATCCACAAAGATGATAAAATGCCTTACAAGATAGCATACACTCTCTCTTCTGAATAAAACTTTGCTTAAATAGTATTCACAGTGTGTTTGAAGACACTTAAACCTTCAAAGTCAGCTGCAAATCTTTTACTCTACAGAAAGCTATAGAAAACTATCACTAAACTTATAATTTTAAATAAATTATTTTGATCATTACTTAATACTTAAGTTTGGAAAACCTATAGTGACAAAGGGCATTTCTGTAGTAGACTGGGGAAGGGAGGAATATGAAGGGCAAAATGGAAAGATTACAAAGGTGAACAATGAAATATGGGGGTTTGAGGGGTAAGTTCACTATTTTGATTTTGGTAACTGTTTTACAACTCAAACATATGTCAATAATTATCAAATTGCACAATTTAAATGTATGCAGTATATAAATTATACTTCAATAAAACTGCAAAACAAAAGCAATGTTTTAAATAACCACCTGTTTTTTGGTAAACAGCTGTCAACCATTCAAAGAACCTCAGAAAACTTGTCCTCAGATAAAAATCAGCAAAACTCAGACTTCAAAATGTTTTGGAGATAATAAGATGACTGTGATTTGATACTTATCTTTGGATAAATATCATTTTAGGTACTCACTGTCTATATATTTGACTCATTTAGAATTCTTATGAGCACCTTAAAGAGTATCAGTCATTCTTTTAACAACACATAGTTACTATGTGTCAAGCATTGTTCTTGGTTCTGGACATATGCTAGAGAACAAGGATATTCCCTGGTTTCATAGAATGCATATTTTAGAGACTCATTTCATTTCGTTGTAAGTTTGTGGCAGGGAGTGAGAAGCTGGGCGATTTAAAAAATTGATTTATATTGTTACTGGCAACTGGCATATATCAATTGCCCATGTTTGTTCTAAATACACAACTACGGGCCAGGGGCTTCTCAGGTGGCTCAATGGTAAAGAATTCACCTGCCAATGTAGGAGACGTGGGTTTGATCCCTGGTTGGGGAAGATCCCCTGGAGAAGGAAATGGCAACCCACTTCAGTATTCTTGCCTGAAGAATCCCATGAACAGAGCAGTCTGGTGGGCTACAGTCCATAGGGTTGCAAAGAATCAGACATGACTGAGCACACACACACACATATACACTCACCCATGGGCCTGGGGCAGTCTATGTTTTTTCTCATTCTCTCGTTTTCCAAATGGAATGAATGTTGTGGCTACCTTGCTTTTTTCTAATATCATATATGGACTAGTTAAGACGTAGATTTATATCTGTGCCTCACTGAGAATCCACCTTACCCGAAGAACCTGGCCTTGGAGCTCAAAGCAACAACTGACCAATAGGTTGGGCTATCTTTCTTTGGAAAAAGAGGAATGTATTTTCAGTTATGTGGATGGCTGCAGCATATTACCAAAGGCATTTGAAAAACTATGTAAGTGGGAAGAAGGGTATATAGGGCACCAAAGGGATAAAATGTAGAGGACATTTCTTTTTATCTGCTCACCATCTCTTTGGGAAACCACCCTCCTCCCCAATCTGTAGTGTGTGTGCTTCTGGTCTCCATCACAGTATTTAGGGGTAGGTGAATGATCCAAATCCTGTTAATTACAGTATTTCTGTTCCAATGGATGTTGTGATTGATTTAAAAATGACATAATCCCAGTCAGATTGGCTGGAGTACATCTTAGAATTTCTGCTAGAGCTATACAGAAAGAAGAATGCTTTCCTTTTGCTAAAATTGACAACTCTGAGAACAACATAACCCTATAGTTGCCAAAATCCACTGTTTCCACAGTGTGTTGTGAATGAAGCCAACAGAGGTAAGTTAAGACTAGGAGATGAGGGTAATTTGATTATATTCATCTAGTTCCTGTATCTAGTGAAACCTCTTGGCACATGCACTGCTGGACTTTCTGACTACATTAGCCAGTCCCGAAAATTGGCTGAAAATTGTTTGAGTTAGGTTTCTGTCATTTTTAATGGAAATAGATCCGACTAAAACACTGAACTATCTTGCAGTTCTCTAAATACACATAGCTTCATCATATACCTGTTCTGGAATACCCTTGCCCTATGTTTGCATTTGGTAAGTCTCTACTTCATCAACCAATCTTCTTGGAAGTCTGTCTTACCTCCCTGCCCCAGGTTCCTTCATCACACAATTTGTTACCAGTTCAATTATATCATGATCTGTGAAGCTTATCATAGTTCCTCTTAGTCAAAATCACCAACTTGTTCCTTTATATTCCTACAGAATTATTAACATGGCTTTTTAGTACTTATTGCACTATATTATACTTGGATGTGTTTCTTTGTTCCAATATGTGAGCTGAGGGAGGGAAATGAATGTCTCTTACTCATTTTTATACCTCCATCATTTAACTTAATATGTTGCTGGAGACAATGCTCCATAGTCTCGAGTTTTGCACATTACGCAAATGAGGTACTTAGCTTTCCTCTTACCAGTCTCTCTTCAGGGAATTTTGCATAGTAAAGAGATAATGTCTTCCCCTACAGCAAAAGGCAGCAACACTTATTGTCCAGATAATAATGTCTTTCTCTGGAACCCATTATTTTTTATAGCTGCCCATTATAAAAGATCTAGCTTCCCTCAGCTCAAAGTTCCTCTTATGTAATGCAACCCACTGCATATGCAAATATCATCCAGCTCTCTTCTCATCACCCTCTGAGAAATGAAGATCACTGAGTCAGTGAAAAATGTTGATACTCCAGCAACTACTGCTGCTGAGAGTAATAAACGATCCTTTGTCTCTGCCCCAGGAGCCTTGTGTGTTCTCCCAGAATCTATGATATGGTTAAGCTAACTTGTTGTCTTGCCAATAGGATAAAATATCAGATCCTTCACAGTCCCTGAGGGTTCCAGTGATGAGAATGAAATAGTGGTGGAGAGACGGCTTTCTGGAGGAGAAAGTATGAGGGCTTCACCAGACGATAGCAGGATATGGGAAGAGTTCATGGGAATTGGCAGTGAACACAACCAAATTGTACAGCCAACCAGGCAATAAGTTGTCCTCAACTATACTACCTGCTAAGAGGAGGAACTGGGAAAGATGGCTATAGACCAAGTACTGGGAGTAGGAAGTACCTTCGGAGATAGTTGACCTAGTTGTTGTTAACTCTTTTTTTGGGGGGAAAGATAGCCTCATCAATCTGTTGAGCAGCCTCAGGTCTAACCCACTGTAACAACAGTACTAAGTACTATTATTAACAGTAACTGATAAGATTTATCCTAGGCTGGCAGAAGATTCCATTCCCTTTCAGACAGCACGGACTACCATCTAATCCAAACTGAGTATGAAAAGATAGAAATTTGTGAGCACTCTGGGATTGAAAAAGCAAGAGAGTTCCAGAAAAGCATCTACTACTTTTGCTTTATAGACTAAGCCAAAGCCTTTGACTGTGTGGATCACAATAAACGTGGAAAATTCTTAAAGAGATGGGAATACCAGACCACTTTACCTGCCTCCTGAGAAATCTGTATACAGTTCAAGAAGCAATAGATAGAACTGGACACGGAACAACAGACTGGTTCCAAATAGGAAAAGGAGTACGTACGTCAAGGCTTATACTGTCACCCTGCTTATTTAACATATATGCGGAGTACATCGTGCAAAATGCCAGGCTGGATGAAGCCCAAGCTGGAATCAAGATTGTCGAGAGAAATATCAACAACCTCAGATATGCAGATGACACCACCCTTATGGCAGAAAGCAAAGAATAACTGAAGAGCCTCTTGACGAAAGTGAAAGAGGAGAGTGAAAAAGTTGGCTTAAAACTCAACACTCAGAAAACTAAGATCGTGGCATCTGGTCCCATCACTTCCTGGCAAATAGATGGGGAAACAATGGAAACAGTGACAGGCTTTATTTTGGGGGGCTCCCAATCACTGCAGATGGTGACTGCAGCCATGAAATTAAAAGATGCTTGCTCCTTGGAAGAAAAGCTGTGACCAACCTAGACAGCATATTAAAAAGTAGAGACATTACTTTACCAACAAAGGTCCATCTAGTCAAAGCTATGGTTTTTCCAGTAGTCATGTATGGATGTGAGAGTTGGACTGTGAAGAAAGCTGAGTGCAGAAGAATTGATGCTTTTGAACTGTGGTGTTGGAGAAGACTCTTGAGAGTCTCTTGGACTGCAAGGAGGTCAGACCAGTCAATCCTAAAGGAAATCAGTCCTGAATATTCATTGGAAGGACTGACGCTGAAGGTGAAACTCCAATACTTTGGCCACATGATGTGAAGAACCAACTCATTGGAAAAGACCCTGATGCTGGGAAAGATTGAAGGAGGGAGGAGAAGGGAATGACAGACGATGAGATGGTTGGATGGCATCACCGACTTGATGGACATGTGTTTGAGTAAACTCCAGGAGTTTGGGATGGACAGGGAGGCCTGGCGTGCTGCAATTCATGGGATCGCAAAGAGTCCGACACGACTGAGCGACTGAACTGAACTGAACTGTGTTCACTAGGCACAGCCGTGCCCACTGTAGGAACTCAAGAAATAATTTTATTGACTGATTTAATCACATTTTCTTTCAGCACTACCTTCTGAGTAACAACTAGCAACACCAAATTAACCCAACAAAACCCAGGTGGTAAAAGATGCCAAAGACCTAATTGGTTTAAATGAAGGGAATTCATAAGCACTAAGTTCTACTCAACTCATGTAGCTGGCCACAGGCGGCCTTATTCTGGTTAAGTTCACTAAAGTGCTAAAACGGACATTTAGAAGCACGACTTGACTATATGGGCAGAGTCTCCAAATGAACTTCAGTTTTGGTCTTAATGAAGACCACCCTGGTAGAAAAAGAGGACTCACTGCATGACCACTTCTGGTATCTCTGTGATTAGTGGTCACTTGTGCAGTAAACAACTGACCTCATTTACCAAGAACATCATCCAAAATTCAACTACTTGGAAATCGCTGTAGCCCAGGGAGGTTAACAGCTGAATAAACAAACATTCTAACTATTCTGCTACCACATTTGAAGGTGGTTCACTGCCAGAACTGGGAGGAAGCATAAAGTCAGTGCTCAAAACTGATATTATTATGGTTAAAGAAAAAGAAAAGAGTCTGGCATAGTATTTTCCATATGTTTTTACAAAAGACAAAGAACTATTATGGAAAAAAATTTAAACTATGTTTTAAAGAACATGTTTTGAGACACCTCTAATATTTATAATTCTGCAAAAAGCTGAATGCACTGGTATATTTACTTCTTTGTTACAGAAATTTAATAATTCACATGGAATAAGCAAAATGCTAAGAAGCAAGAAAAAAACTTAAGTAGTCTGAAGTGACATTTGTTCAGATGCTCTTTAATGATGAACAGTTTTTTCAATGCCAATGTCAATTCTACAACTCAAAATTCATTGCATTAGTTTCAGCTTTCTGTTTAGTGCTGAAATGTAAATATCCTTGAGAGGGAATTATATTGCCCTTTGCTGTTAATCAGTTAACGATGGGAGTGAGATATACTTATCAGGTCTTTCTCTCAAAATAGTCTTTGACAAGAAGGGTAAATTATGGAAGGAAAAAGATACATTGGTTGTTTCAAATAGATAAGAACTCATGCCCCAGAGGGAAACAATATACACAGGAGAGACCAGAGGGGTCAGGAAAGAAATTCTTTGGCTATTTCATAATTTTCTCTGAGAAATACATTGGTCCTAGACTATTAAAGAATGGCCTGATTTTTTATTTTTATCAAACCTAATTAATCTTGATGTTTGGGAAAAAGAGACAGTGGGGGCTTTACACAGTCTGAATTTAGTATTCAGTTCAGTTCAGTCGCTCAGTTGTGTCCAACCCTTCATGACCCCACGGACTGCAGCACACCAGACTTCCCTGTCCATCAACTCCTGGAGCTTGCTCAAACTCATGTCCAAGCTCTTTAAAGTTAAGACCTCATCTGATTCACCATTTTTTTGTTGTTGTTGTTTTTAGTGATTAACATAAAATAGGTATCTCTAGGACTTCCCTGGTGGTACAGTGGATTAAGAATCCACCGTGCAATGCAGGGGACATGGGTTTGATCCTTGGTCCAGGAAGATTCCACATGCAACGGAGCAGCTAAGCCTGAGTGCCACAGCTACTGAGCCCGTGAGCTGTAACTCCTGAAGCCCTTGTGCCTAGAGCCTGGGCTCCTCAACAAAAGCAGCCATCAAGGTGAGGAGCCCACACACTACATACAGAGGAGCCCCGGCTCTCTGCAACCAGAGAAAGCCTGTGAGCAGCAAAGAAGATTCAGTGCAACCAAATAAATAAAATAAAAAAAAATAGGTATCTCTAAAGGACCTTTGAAAATTAGTAACTTAGATTTTGATTTTCTCTTAAAAAGGAGCCAAAAAAGGCAAGGGTACTCCTATAGTTAGGTGGACCTTTGGTTCTAAGGATCAGCCAGTCATTAACATCTACATGGGCTTCACTGATGACTCAGTGGTAAAGAATCTACCTGCCAACGCAGGAGATGTGGGTTTGATCCTTGGGTCAGGAAGATCCCCTGGAGAAAGAAATGGCAATGCACTCCAGTATTCTTGCCTGGGAAATACCATGGACAAAGGAGCTTGGAATGCTATAGTACATGCAGTCACAAGAGTCGGATGTGATTTAGCAACTAAACAACAATACATATCCACGTAAGTGTCAATCAAATTGTATGTGGAGAGAATGTCAGAGATTAGTACCATCATTCAAGATCTAAAATATGTAGGGTTTGTGCTCTCTATTATAGCACTGTTTAATTTGTCAGACTGGCCCCTACCAAAATCAGTTTTATTTTGGAGAATGACTGTAGACCCCCACTGCCCCAGTTGCAGCTGCTGTGTCAGATGTATTGAATAATATTATCACCCAAGCAGATGATTGAGACCCCCTTCACATGGTGTGTGATCATTGATGTGGCAAATGCACCCGTTTCATTTGTGGTTTTTAAGAGACTGACAGGTAGTTTACATTCATGTGGACCCCTTTCAATCTAAAAGTATCAGCAGTGCATCTTTACAGACACAGGTATTTTAGTTAAGTCTGACTTTCCTCCCTTTATAGGTTTAACTAGCACCGCTGTCTAGGGGATTACAGAATACCTGATCCACAGGCACGGATCCCCACACAGCACAGCATCTCTACACTGAAGGAGATTAAAAGTGACCCCACAATGTGATCCATTTGTCTCAATCCACCTTGTACCATCGAGAGGTAGCCAGTCTCATGGAACATTGGAACTGCCTTCTAAAGTTATAACTGAAGAACCAGCTCAGAGGATGCGGTATGAAAGGAAAGAGTACCAGCCTCTGAGACGGGGTATTTATTAAATCACAGACCTCCACAGGATGTTTTGTCTCTAACAGGAAGGATATACAAGTTTGGGAACCAAGAAGTAGAAGTGGGTGTGGTCCTATCTGCAATCACTTCTAGTAAAACAGGTTAATTTTTGCTTTCTGTCCCCACAATCTTGGACTTCACAGGGATGGAGATTCTGATACCCAAAGGGGCTCTCCCTTGACAGGAGACACAGCAAAGCTCTTAAACTAAAAATTATGGCTGCTACCACAGCACTTTAGATTTTTTTATGACAAGATATAAGCAAACAAGATGAGAGGTCACCAACTTGGCATGGTTAATTGACTGAAAAACAGGAGGAAAAGGAGGAAAGACTGCTTCATACCAAAGAGGCAGGAAGGAATTTATGTGGAATACAGGAGATACAATGGAACTCCAAACAGAAGTTCATGCCCCAGGTTTAGGTTAACCACTAGACAAGTCACCAAGACCTACTGAGAAGAAGGTGAGAGTGAAAGGGATTTGAAATGGACAGTGAGGGAGGGAGAAATAAGTGCCAGTTGTGGCCCCAATGGAACTGGATCGACAACAGCCATGTACATCCCATTAAAACAAACAGCCCTATTAGACCAAAAGTAAGTGGTGGCACAGCACGTGAAAAGATGCTCAACATAACAAAAACAAACAAACAGCCCAGTTAACAAAATGGACAGGAGATCTAAACAGACATTTTTTCAAAGCAGACACACAGATGGCCAAAAAGCACAAGAAAAGATGTTCAACATAATTAATTACTAGAGAAATGCAAACCAAAAGTACAGTGAAGTGTTACTTCACACTGATCAGAATGGTCATCATCAAAAAATCTACAATAAATGTTGGAGAGGGTGTATTGTTGGTGGCAATATAAATTGGTACAACCACTATGAAAAACAGTATGGAAGCTCCTTACGAAACTAAAAATAAAGCTACAATATGATCCAACAATCCTACTCCTGGGTATATATTCAGAGGAAACCATAATTCAAAAAGGTAAATGCACTCCAAAGTTCACTGCAGTACTATTTACAACAGCCAAGACAGGGAAGCAACTGAAACATCCATCAACAAACGAAAGATGTCATATATATATATACAATGGAATATTACTCAGCCATATAAAGAATGAAATAATGCCATTTGAAGCAAAATGAATATAGTTTCTTATGCTAAGTGAAGTTAGAAAAAGACAAACATCATATGATGTCATTTATATGTGGAATATAAAAAAATGATACAGATGAACTTATTTTACAAAAATGAAATAGACTTACAAACATAGAAAATAAACTTATGGCGACCAAAGGGGATAGTAGAGAGGAGCAGGGAGATAAATTAGGAATTTGGGATTAACATATACATACAACTGTATATAAAATAGGTAAAGAAAGACCTACTGTATAGCACAGGGAATTCTACTCAGTATTCTGAGTAGACCTAGATGGGAAAAGAATCTAAAGAGTGGATATATACAAAACCAATTCACTTTGTTTTACACTTAAAAAATTTACACAATGTTGTAAATCAACTAAACTCCAATAACAATTTTTTAAAAAATTTAAAAGAACTACATGAGGTGATGGATGTACTAATTATCTTGATCATGACAATAATTCCACAATGTATATCAAGTCATCACATTGTATACTTTTATAAATGTAATTGTATTTGCTGATTATTCCCAGTTATTTTTCAATGAAGTTATAAAATATCATAGAGCTTCTTATCATTAAAACAACGTGACAACTGTGCAGGAACAGACAACCATTCAAGTGGAAAGGAAAACAAAGTTCAGACATAGACCCAAAAACCATGAAAATTTAGTATATGATAAGGGTGACATCTTAAAATCACTGATGCAAAGACAAATTGCTTAACAAATGGTTCTGGGACAACTGAGAAAACATTTAGTAAAGGATAAACTTAAGCATATATATCACAATATTCACACACACACACACACACACACACAAAACCAAGTAATTTGCTCAAGGTACTCAGGCTACCTCCTCAATTCTCATTCAGAAGACATCAATCGCAAAGCATCATACTTTTCAACTGTTAACTTAAGCCTTTCGTCATTCAATAATTAACAGAAGCTTTCTCAGAAGTATATACCTAGGACCGTCATTTTGGTCCCTTATTTAATAACTCTTACTGGACTGTACTTTGACATGTTATCAATCTATGCTCAAATATGGAAATCACACAATACCATGAGTTGCTACCCCTCTTTTGTACAAGCAATACATTTTTATCCAAGGGAGAAGAGAAGCCTAAAACCGACTATGTTTTTTTGTTTTGCCCCAGTACAAAGTTCAGACTCAAGTTTGCAATTAATTTCTAATAAATTGTACAGAACGTTGTGGCTGTGCTGTGTGGAAAAGGTTTTTCAGGCTCAGCTGAGTTTTTAATTCAAGTTAGAAATTATGTTACTGGCCCCCAGTCCCTTCCCTGGTTACTCTTCACAAAACTGAGTATCTTCCTTCTGCACACACAAATTCCTCCCACTTTTGGGATTTAGTCTCCTACTTACAGAGAACACAGACTCCATCCTATTGACTTCTTTCAACATCTCTCTTCTTTTGAAACAAACCCGCATACTTGTGCTCTGCATAACTTATTTATTCTCAATCTTCCTTGCTTTTTGAAAATGCACTGAAGTCTGTGAATTTCCCTCTAGGGTTTGGGTGTTGTTTTAGGTACAATATTGGATTTTATAGTGATTTTGTTACTCAATTCTAAATATTTTCTAATTTCCATTGTGATTTTTTTTATTCTCATGATGTTTTTAAGTTACTGAAGTTTATTTTACTGCTGTTAATATTGTCAATTTAAAACTTAATTATACTGTAAACAGAGAATGACATTCACCTTCTGGAGGTGAGTGTCTAGGAATAGTATTTTCAAATCTTGTTTCACAAGTCCTAAATGATTTCATCTATTGCAATTGCTTCATTCAATACATCTATGTGGAGTACTATACCAACATGTTTCTCTAGTTCACTTTGAGTTTCAAGTCTACAATTTTCTATACATTTATGAGACTAATTTCCTGTATATCCCATGGGCACTTTAGCCCTAACAAAATTAAAACCAAAGCATTATCTCCACACACCGTAGATATCTTCCTCCTTCTTTTTTATTCTGTTTTTAGAATGAAGATCTACATTCTCCCCAACTGTTCAAGCCAAAATTATTACATGCATCTTTTATTCCTTTCTCACATGAGTTGAATGAACTGGACTGTGATTCAAGTGCTGTGAATCATATTTCCTAATTATCTCTTGAAGCCATCCTTTCCTCTCTATTTTTACAGGCCCTCATCACTAGCCCCTTGGCCTTGCATTATCCTCCCAAATAGCCACAGACTTTCCACCTCTCCTTTTTCTCCTCCTTGTCATCTCTCCCTGCCTCCTTCTCTTCTTTGTTTCATCTACCACTTATACATTCAAATACATTTCTGATAATTGTATTCCTTTGGTTAAAAATTTGTGATCACTGACTACAGGATAAAGTCTAAATATAGCACAACATATATGATTGTTTACTTGAGAAAATTCATCTACTATGCAAGGAGAAACTTTTTAGGCTTGATATATGATTAAACATGTATTTTAAATTCTTAGACATTACAATTCTATTAAGAGCCTAATGTAAAGAAGGATTTAAATAGAAGTGCTGCCTTATATATGAAATCCTACATATTATAGTCCTATGATCAAGAAGAAATTATGATCTGTGGATTTTGGGCCCATTTCCCAAAACAACCTTACACCACTTATTGAGAGAACACAGGTTGCATCTTTAGCCTCATAAACAATTTAAAACAGGTAAGCAGTGGCCACAGGACTGGAAAAGGTCAGTTACCATTCCAATCCCCAAAAAGGACAATACCAAACAATGTTCAAACTACCATATAATTGCAATCTCTTCACAAGCTAGCAAGGTTATGCTCAAAATTCTTCAAGCTAGGCTTTAGCAGTATGTGAACCAAGAACTTCCAGATAAACAAGCTGGGCTTCAAAGAGGCAGAGGAACCAAAGATCGAATTGTCAACATTCACTGGATTATGAAGAAAGCAAAGGAGTTCCAGAAAAATAACCTACTTCTGCTTTATCAACTATGCTAACACTTTTGACAGTGTGGATCACAACAACCTGTGGAAAATTCATAAAGAGATGGGAATACCAGATGACCTCCTGAGAAATCTGTATGTGGATCAAGAAGCAATAGTCAGAACCAGTCAAGGAACAATTGACTAGTTCCAAGTTGGATAAGGAATATGACAAGGCGGTATACTGTCACCCTACTTATTTAACTTACGCAGAATATATCATGCGAAATGTGGCTGGATGAAACACAAGTTGGAATCAAGATTGCCAGCCAGGAGAAATAGCAACAACTTCAGATATACAGATGTACCACTCCAATGGGAGAAAGTGAAGAGTAACTAAAGAGTCGCTTGATAAGGGTGAAAGAAGAGAGTGAAAAAGCTGGCTTAATATTCAATATTCAAAAAACGAAGATCATGGCATTTGGTCCCATCACTTCATGGCAAATAGAAGGGGAAAAGGGGAAGCAGTGACAGGTTTTATTTTCTTGAGCTCCAAAATAACTGCAGATGGTGATTGTAGCCATGAAGTTAAAAGAAATGAAAGCTATGACTAACCTTTCCTACTTGGAAGGAAAGCTTTGACAAACCTAGATAGCATGTTAAAACACACCAGACAAAGGTCCGCATAGTCAGAGCTATGGCTTTTCCAGCAGTCATGTATGGATGTAAGAGTTGTTCTAGAAAGAAGGCTGAGCACCAAAGAATTGATGCCTTCAAATTGTGGTGCTAGAGAAGACTCTTTGAAAGTTCCCTGGATTGCAAGGAGATCAAACCAATCAATCTGAAAGGAAATAAACCCTGAATATTCATTGGAAGGACTGATGCTGAAGCTGAAGCTCTAATACTTTGGCCACCCGATGCAAACAGCCAATACATTAGAAAAGACCTGATGCTGGGAAAGATTGAGGGCAGGAGGAGAAGTTGGCGGCAGAGGACAGGATGTTTAAATAGCACCACTGACTCAATGGACATGAATTTGAGCAAACTCTGGGAGATAGTGAAGGACAGAGGAGCCCAGTGTGCTGAAGTCTATAGGGTCAGAAAGAATCAGATACAACTTAAAAAAATCAGATACTGATTTTTGTAAGCAATTTTTCATTAAACAAGTGTCTCTTTCCATAACTAGGAAAGGTTTCTAAGTCAAACAACTGAACAACAACAACAAAAGAAGGAAGAATTGGTATATGTTGGGACTCAGTACCTTCCAGGACTCAAAGACAATTAGGCAATGTTCTGAATGTGATTGAAAATCATAAAATTTCAAAAGCAACAGAGAAAAAAAATTTCTGGAAAATTAAGTGATGAGTGAAAACATGGCCCATGCATACTTTAACCTGGCTTTATAAAGAAAAGGAAACAATCTTAAACCACACTGATAGCAAGGAGATGACACACTCTTCCTAGGATACATACCATATGTAACTAAAATTACAATACAGTAATCTATGTTTGTAAAAACAAACTTTAAAGATAATAAAAGGTCAGTTACATTCTATACCCTCAGTATGATGAAGACAGGTAAATACGATTCATCCCAGGAATGTTTTCATGACAAACAATTAAAAGAACGTAGGCTCATAAAAAAGATAAGCATATTAATCAGTTAATTACTACTTTAATTGTCTGTTAATAATAAATTTTATTACTATAAACAATTTCATTTCTCCCAGCATCATGACATCAATACATTGCTCCATTTTACCTCCTATTACCTATTACTAAAACTAGATGCAATTATGGTTGTTTTGATTTTTGAACCATTAACCTCTAATATGTTCTTAAATTAGACAGTCAGTAAGAATAGACATTTGCTAAAAGAAATTAGCCAATTCTGAAAGACAGATGTGGAATAAGAAACAGACCTTAGAATTTACAAACAGAAGGAGAAAGCATCAAGATAGTACTTACTATTCCTAGAAACCCCACCTACTGCTTTGACACTATGGGGACTTTATCGATCTAATTTATTGTGAAGCCAAATCCACTTTCTCAGTGTTACTGCTGCATCTGTGACTCTGAATTCGATGTGAATGTGTATTTATAGGTTTTGTTGTTGTTCAGTCGCACAGTCATTCCAACTCTTTGTGTCCCCATGGACCACAGGGTTATATGTTTATGTATGCATATATTTGGGATTATATTTTTGAACTAAGGTGAGCTTCAGAAACTTATCTCCATGTAGTATATCTTTGACTCATAAAATGATTTTTAAAAAAACGTAAATGTTTCATCTCATAAGCTTATGTCCTATGCAGTCTTACAGAAAAGAAAAAGCCCCTCTACATCAAGGATTAAGCCAAAGTAAGAATTTCAAAGAATATACTATACAAGCAAATCTTATGCATGTACTACAGACTTACTCATGTTTATTCTAGAATATGAGATCCAAATGATATGCGCACATTAAAAAATTGGAAGCAGTCTGCATTAAAAATTCAACAGCACTTATGTTCTGAAATTTGATTGTAAGCCCCAACTATGTGTTACTAGTAGTTGTTGTGCAGAACAAACAAATCAACTGTGATCTAACCAGGACTATGTGACTAATACCTTTTCTATTTTCTGGAGATCACTGTTGCATACCTCCCAACATAACAGAAAACATTTAGTCCAAACTGTTTACAAAGATATAAACTTTAAAGAGAATCTTGCTTAAGCCTACTATATAAAAGGTTTAACTAATAAAGTTTAATTGCTATGACATTTATTTAAATTAATTATATTCCCACCAACATTTTACCTCTGGTCCTGGAGGGCCAGATGGCCCTTGGGGTCCTGGGTCACCTGTTTGGCCCTACAATGTGGAGGTTGGGGGAGAGAAATCAAAGTATAAACATTAATTTAATAAATATGATTGAAAAAGGATATAGTATGCAAAACTACTAAATATATTATGTCACACAAAGTTGTAATGACTTTCTGGCAAACAGCAGTCAATATATTATTTCAAAGTTGTAACGACTATTCAGAAAGACTTAAAATCATCATCATTGTATGAAATTTATTATATAAGATGTGTATAGATCTATACATATTTACCCCTAAATATTAGAGATACAAATTAATGGAAATCAAATGAAGGAAAAAAATTGTGGTGTAGGTGTGTGTTATCCAAAGATAAGAGAATAAAGTTTGACTTAATAAAGTAGGAAACTCTACATAGGAACTGCTTTCATAAACAACTAGAATTCTAGGATTGCCTCTGAAAAATTCTCTCTCCTTTGGTAACTATAAGGGGCCTGATTTAGTAATTAAGAATCACCTGGATTTAAATACCTGTTGCTTAATCTCTCTCAGCCTATTTTCTCACCAATAAAATAGGAATAATAATAATGTCACTAACAGTCTTGCAGTCATTGTGAGAAATAAATGAGACAAATGTAAAGAGTTAAGCACAGTGCTTAGCACACAGAAAGGACTCATTAAATGTTAATCAATTTTATAACTATTAATCTTTCCATTCACATCCTCTCTCATCTCCTGGATATTACCTAGAATTCCTAGATTACTCTGATCCTTTGATTAAACTTCTGAAGATTTGATTTCTATATCTCTGCAGCCATTTTCTGACATTCAGATTAACAATGTGAAATCAGGGCTGGAAAAGAAGGGTAAAAGCCTGATCATGGAGAGGGTTGGTGATCCTCTCAAGAGTTGAAACTACAGAACGTGGAAGGCCAATAGACTGATATCCTTGTTTTCATTAAAACAACTGAATTCATTATTTTTGTCATATTAAATTTCTATGTGAGCCTCAAATCTGACAACAGGTCACAGAATATATAAAATTTCTTGAATTTATTATACATAAACTCTTTGCGTATCCAGTTTCTAAGAAGTGAAGCATAGTTTTCCGTGTATTAAATTCATCCTCATACAGTGCTGCAGTCTCTGGACTTAGGCAGTACACAGTACACCCACAATCAAACCTAGAGAAAAGCTGTAAAATATTATGCAGAAGTTCACTTAAGTTCCCCTAAATAAACAAAGTCATACTCCATAGTGAGTATCTAAGGGATTCAAATTCTTGAAATGAAAAGTACCTCAAACAGACAGAAACAGCATTTTCACTGAGGCCCTCTAGTGGCAAAATCTAAACAAGACGCTTAAATTTACAAGCCTGAGGAAAAAATGGAATACAGCAGGCCTTCATTATCAGAGAAGTTGATCCACAACCTGATATTTAAGAACATGAACTTGTGGAATAACTTTATTTATCCTTCAGAAAAAATTTCATTTTGAAAAATTTCAACTGCAAGTTTCCTTGAATGTCAATTTACCTTTATAAAAATGTAAAGAACTGAATAATGATTAAGTAAACTTCTATAAATGGTAGCAACTTCTAGCCAAAAAATGAAAAGGACATAATTGACTTTGCTTTTTCTCTTTAAAAAAACAATATTTCTTAACTTAAGATAGGTAATTTTCTCTAGCTTTTAAATACTTGCAGGGTAAAAGTTTCCCTATTCCAGAATGTTAAAAACCTTCTAGATCAGAACATTCTTTTATCTTCAAAACATTCTTTCATGTTACAGCTTAGATCCATTTGAAAACAGTATCAGTGACACTAACATTGTAGATAACAGAAAATCAAAAAACCAAAAGTAGGAGACGTAAAAGAATAAAGACATTCATATGACTTTGGCATTCATTGCATGATAGGGAGCAAAGAGTTTAGATAGACACTAACTTGTACAATTTATTTTTAATATAGTTGCTTATTTTTGCAAGAAATTTTTCATTAAACAAGTGTCTCTTTCCATAACTAGGAAAGGTTTCTAAGTCAAACATCTACAATTTTTTAAATAATAGTAAGATACAAACAAGTGATAAAGTGAGAGTCTAAAGTCAAGGTGGTCTCACAAATAATAATTCCTAAGTCTCTTATCCTATCTTTAGTCCAAAGTACATATTTTTCAAGATTTGATAAAACGAAAAATAGTCAGCTGTCTCTGACCAAAGTAATCCCTGCCGATATTAACATTTTTTATTAGAATAGTACAGAAATGTATAATATGAACAAGTAAAAACCTCACTCTCATCATTAGCGACCCCATGGACTGCAGCCTAACAGACTCCTCCGTCCATGGGATTTTCCAGGCAAGAGTACTGGAGTGGGTTGCCACTGCCTTCTCCGTTAATGCTGCTTACTTTGATGCAAAAATAAACAATCTAAAGATGAGAGGGTGGAGTTAGGGAAACATGCTGAAATTGCTCAGGAAAACAACACTCTTTTATAATGTTTGATTAATAAATTATAATTTAATATCTAATTTTTGGATCTGGAGAATTCCATGGACTGTATTGTCTATGGGGTCGCAAAGAGTTGGACACGAATGAGCGACTTTCACTTTATTTTGGATCTACAATCACAGTCAAAGAGTTGTTAATCAACATTAAAACCCTAAAACAATCTTAAAACATTGAAGCATGAAACACTAAGGCACAGTGACTAAGCGCATGGACTCTGACATCTGTGGTCACCAAGGTTTTCTCGGGTGACTACCAACTAACTATGGGACGTTGGGCAAGTTATTTAACTCTCCTTGTCTCACTTTTCCTCATAGGTAAAATAGGAATAATAATGGCAGCAACTTCATATGACTGTTTTAAGGATTAAATTAGAAGTATAGGTCTTAGAATACTGCCTGGCATTTTGTAAATACTCAGAGAATTTTAGGTATAATCATTACTATGATTTTTAATATGTAGATATATATCATTAACTCAAGTTTTAACCACTCTATTTAAATGTTTTTAACTATTCAGTAACTTTAGTTTTATAGTTTACTGGGCTTCAAGTTAACTACAATACACAGTATCCTTTTATTTCAATTAACTGATGCCCAAAGAGACATTTAAAAAAGACAAGGAACTAGAATATTTGGGTCCATAAGAGAGTGTGACATGCTGTCTTTTCTTCAGAATGTTCCCTTGATGAAACAGATATTTGAATAAATTATGGTGTTATTTAAGGTTGCTTTATGTTTTCTGGCTTAAAATCCACTGCTTAGTTTAAATTCTATCTATAAGAGATGAACCAAAATCTTTAAGGCTCATGGAAATTTGGCTTTGGACTGGGATGAAAGAGGTGAGGATAGTGAGGTCCCATAATCTATGGAATGTAAGCTGAAAACTTCAAGGATTAGCCGTATTCTAAAACTGGAGAGAAAATGCCATACTGGTAGACGTAAACCCTACTTCTTACATTCCACGAACACCAACAGGCATCAAGAGTCATGTCATAGTGCGCACTCCATGAATCAGAAAGAACAGCAAACGTTCAAACCTACTGAAGGTCCTGGCTTTCCTCTCATCCCTGGTGGTCCAGGAAAACCCACAGCACCCTAAAAGAACAGTAAAGAGAGAAGTTATTACACCACAGAAGGCAGATGTGCCTCTCCTTGCAAATTATTTTAAAAAGTCATGGAATTATTCTAAAAAAAATTGAGAAAATGCTTCAAACAAGGCATGCAGAATCATATTGATACTATATCCTAACATGATTTGAAATAATGAGTATTCCCTTCTTTTTAAAGAATGCATACATTTTCACTGTTTTTTTTTTTTTTTTTTTAATTTATATAAAACTAATGGTACCTTGTCTCCAGTATACCCTGTTTCTCCTCGCTCTCCTGCAATGCCTTGTTCACCCTGGGGAGCACAATTTCATACAAAGACACTTAAGCAATGCAAATGTGGCAATCAGAAGGCAAATACAAGTTACACAAGAATAATTTCTCTATTTCTCCTACTTTTGAGAAAACTTATATAATTGATATTACAGATTGGATCCCGTATTTTAATAAAAGTATTTTGTAAGTGGTGCTGACTCAAAAAAAAAAGTAAATGTGATAAAAAAAATTATCTCTATGACAATGTAAATATTTAAATCACCTTATCACCTTTGATTCCAGGTAGGCCCTTATTGCCCGAAAGACCCTAAAAAAGAAAGTGACACTTTGTGACATTATAGAGAAATCAGAGTGAAATATCCATTATGTAAACAGAAACATACCACTGGGCCAGGGATTCCAGAAGGTCCAATTGGTCCCACAGGGCCAACACTGCCCTGAAAAGCAATAAGAAAGAAAGGTATCCTTCAGCACCACCAGGATTAAAAAGAGAGCATGGTAAACTTAATAAAATAATTCATCTTACTAATTTCCCATACATGCTTTGTTCTCTAACAACTTCTTTTCCACTTTACATTTGTAAATCATACCAATCATTCAAATTTTAGTTAGGTCTATTCTGCTTCCTTAAGCCTACTCATACTGATCTAATCTATTAGGATCCTTCTCTTCCTTGAGTTCTTATACTTACTATCCACAGGATTCATTTTGAAATATTTCTCCAAAGAGATATCTTGATGATAGGGGAAATATTTTAGTGCTATGTTCCCAGGAAGTATTCAAAAAATACTTCATTTGATTTTCTTAGATTTTTCTTTCACCCATTTATTCAGCAAATATTTACTGGGAAGTTACTATGTGCTAGGCATTCCAATGACTTCATGATCTACAACTTGCAGATAACAAAATTTATCGTAAGTTCAGGGAACTGAGTAGTAAACAAAAGGCTCTACATTTCTGGGTTGCTCATTCATTCATCATTTAACATTTATTGAGCAGAATATGTATCAAACATTGTAGTAGTGTTGTATGGTAGTGTTGAGGAAACAAACATGAAAAAGACACAGTCACCAATATCAAGCTTTTCAATTTAACTTCTCCAATGCAAGACTATGCAAAAACATTAACTACCACTATAATCTCTTGCAAGCAAGAAACCCAGAAAAACTTCAACATGTCATCTTAAAATTTAAAGGACAATAGCAACTATAAAAGTTTCTGAAAGTAAAATTTGAAAAAATAGTGGAAATCTCTTTGATTGTTTGGAGATAACTTTGCCTTTTTCTTCTTTTCTCTTGCTTCCTCTTTCTTTCTCTTGCTACCTCCCTGTGCTTGGCTACCACATCATCCTTTATCTTCAAAGAGTTGCTTTCAACCTCCCTTTTATGCTTCCCAAATGTTTAGGAACTTTTAAAGGTGTATTTGTGACAATGTTGAAAATGTTTCCCAGTTTAGTTATAATCCATATTTCTTAGAACAGTATCCCAGACCCTTACTACCAGTTTTCCATCAGTACTTTCTGTCTCATCTTCTTCCACTTGTTCCTACTTGCCTTTTCCTTCTCCCTCCTCTAAATCCAACATTCTAGACACAATGAACCGTTTTCTAGTCTGAACATACTCTCCCTTCTCACATGCTCTAAGCCTTTGAAAATATAGTTTCCACTAATGGAATGTGCTTCTGCTGCAGTACTAAATATGTTGCACTGTTTTTGTTTTTAGTTGGTTTCCTTTTTTGTTTGTTTTCCCCGTCTTCCTCGTCTGTGCATTCTGTGAGTGTAGAAGCATGATTTATTCATTTTTTTATATCTCAAGCCCAACATCATAATTGGCACATAATAGTTTGCAATGAAGTGTGGAATGAATACTGGAGGAAGAAATCAACTTTAAATTTAAAACAGTGATTTCTGGAGTGCTGACATTTCAGTACATCTCTAACAGTCCACATTTATATACTACAAATTTCAGAATGGAAAATATGACATCTTTACTTTGGGGTGAGTCCTATAGTCTGTGAAACATAAGATAAATTATTCCCAACATATTTAATGCTGAAAAATATGAGACTGTGAGAGGCAGAATAATATTTTCCAACTTAACAAATGGAAACACAGCATCAATACATCATTGACAAATTCCATTGATGGGAAAGTCTTAATTACAGTGGCTAGTTTATTCAAGGTTCATAGCTTTAAAACTTCTGATAGTCATTCAAAATACAATAAATGTCTCTGTTTAGAAATCACACAGCACTAACTCATGTAAGATGGAAAGGAATATCAAAAACAAATATTTCTTTATTGTCCTGTTGTTTTTCTATAGACAATATGCTTAATTCTTATTTCAGTAGATATACTACTGTGCATAGTCTGGCATCTTCAGATGGATATCCCTTGTATGCACAATATTCTATTTTACTTTTTAGTAGCTCTGAAAGAAAAATCACAAAATAGTAAATTTCAGGAGGTATCAAAAAACATATTCATTATAAAGGACCGAGTAAAACAAAGAATTTGAAAGTAAAATGATATGGGTGTAGAAACTTCCAAGAAACATCAAATATGTTGTGGTATGTCACAGGCTGTATGGAAAATCCTACTCCTAAAAAACTACATATTTTGAAATTGATTCATGATAGATTAGTAACAGTTTTCAGTTCCATAAAGATAACCAGAAGGTCCTTCAACACTCCCTACCTACCACACTTCATTCCCATAAGAAGATGAAGCAGACAGGAGAAATAATTTCATGCATTGGGACTTAGCAGAGGGTGTCTGGGATATAGCAATAGAAGCAAAAAAGCCTCCCACAGAGTGACAAATAATAGAGAACTACTGAGTCAAAGTCAGTCAAAGAAATAGAGAGACCCAAGGGTAGGTTCTGACCAAAATAGCTGCTGCTGCTGCTAAGTCGCGTCAGTCGTGTCCGACTCTGTGCGACCCCATAGACGGCAGCCCACCAGGCTCCTCCGTCCCTGGGATTCTCCAGGCAAGAACACTGGAGTGGGTTGCCATTTCCTTCTCCAATTCATGAAAGTGAAAAGTGAAAATGAAGTCGCTCAGTCGTGTCCAACTCTTAGCGACCCCATGGACTGCGGCCCACCAGGCTCCTCCGTCTGTGGGATTTTCCAGGCAAGAGTACTGGAGTGGGGTGCCATTGCCTTCTCCATACCAAAATAGCAGCCACTAGCCAATTATAGTTCATGAGTGAACATATCACCAAAAAGATTGTGAATGCCATTATTGGGCTTTTCAACCATATCCAGCCACACTACCAGGCAATAATCACTGTTACTAATTGAGAAGGCAAATGACAGTAACAATTAACTGCTTGGAGAAAATAATCTAGAGAAAGCAGTATCACCTCTTGTCAGGAGCTATACCTGCCCTGCTGGAAGGGAACACATGAAAAGCAACAGTACAGGGCAAACAGTTAAACTGTTTACCATGGAACACCAAAGTTCACATAATCTTTCCTAATTGTCTTCAAAACCTCACCTGCTTCCATTCCTCTCCCATCACCCCATACTTCCCAGGCTGCAAGCCCACTCTTCCACTTTTCATTTCCAAAACATTCCATTTCCCCCCACATCTGTGCATCTGAACACAGCCTTCTTCTGCCCAAAAGCCCCTTTCCTCAACACCCCACTCACACATGGTCAACAAAACAATAAAAGACATCTCCTTTGTGAAGCCACTCTGATTTTCTAAGATAAATTGCTCCATTCTCAGTGGCTTGACTTGAGCCCATATTAGATTATAATATTGTGACGAAGCAGGAATCTTAATTTGTTTATATGTATTTTTTAGGCCTGGCATCTAGTTCAGCATTCGATACACAGTAGGTGCTTCCACTATTTTGATTAAAATTGTAATAAATGTACGAGAGGAAGCAATAATACCTGTTCTATCTATTTTATTATTTTTTTTCTATCTACTTTAAAAATTAGATATGTGAAAGACATATCTAATTAGAATGTGAATTAGAATTAGACATGTGAAAGAAAGTACTTTGGAAAGTATAAAATACCATCTCTATTACTATAGAAGCGTGAGGACTACAAAAATGACTGTTAGTTTCATAAGCCATTTTCATTTCTATAGAATCTCTTTCCACCTACCAAAGGGTGAACGGAGGAAGAGAAAGGACAGAAAACCCAGGTATTTTTATTGAGCATTATTATGTGTCAGGCACTGTGCTAAGTCCTGGAACTGAAAGATAAGTAATAGTTAACTATTGGGCAGAAAAGTAGAGCTTAAGTGTTTCAGGCAGACAAATAAGTGCAAAGGCCTTGTAGTAAGGAGGCTGCATCTGAAGAATGAACAGCTTGGCTTATGCACAGAGTATATTCTCAAGATGCAGAGAGAAACCAAAAGCCTAGATATCTTAGGCCATGTTAAGAATATTGGTCTGGGTCTTAAACATAATAATGGAAACTTTGGAGCTAACCAACTTTAATGCTAACAGGTCAGATGAAGAATGCAGAAAGTGTGTCTCTGGAGTCCAGCTGCCTTCCCCTGCTTCCTGTCTCTCCCCACTGGTAGGGCCAGTGACTACCACTTACAGGTACAGCCCTATTCTAAGTTCTGAGAAAAGACATTGATCATTTGGGCTCTATCTTCACATAGAGCTTCTCATGACATCTAAAGAAATCTCTTAAGAGGTACAATACGTATTTTAAGGTTATAGAAGTTTTAAGGAAATGGTATAGCACAAGGGGGAGAATTCTGAACTCTGGATGTACATCACCTGGCTTCAAATCCAAGTTCAACACTTATAAACTAAATGGTCTTAGGCTGCTCTGAGAATTAAATTACCTAATCTTTGTGACTAGCACATAGAAAATACTAAATGAAAGTGAGCTGTTATTGCTAATTTTATTACAATTACTATATTAATATTATAGAAAAGTCTGAAGGTCTTAGACTAACTGTAGTTTTTTAATTCTCAATTCTATATTCCTGCCATCCTATATGGGAAAGTTAAAAACCTATTATGCTGATTTTTACCACAGTTCCAATAGCTAAACTTCTGAAAGATATTCCTTTGGCCAGGCCACCACCTTCTGCCATGGGTCAGTTAAGACGGGGGAAAAACTTTAAATCTGTAGTCAGAAGACCTGTGTTCAAGTTCAAGATAAAAATACTGTAGCTATAATTTATGGCCTAAAACTCTGGAGTCTTAATTACCTACTTTACATATTAGAGTGAGCTCTAAATTGATTTTTAAAGGAAATTCTACCTCTGCCATGGTCATACCTTACTTTTATGTGAATAGAAATAGGCTTACCTTTAAGATTCTATTTTCATTAGGCTCCTTACATTTCATAAAAGTATGTCATTCTTGCTTTTAGTTCAGTTCAATGTTAAAGCATATGGCTCTAAAGTTATATACCATATCTGTAATTTATATCCCTGTCATGAACCAGAAGTTTGAATGAGAGAAATTTATATTTATGAAGACATACCAGGAAGATACATACGACAGTTTGATTAGTCAAATAAATAATCAAAAATGTATCAGAAAAACATGTATCTGGACTGGATTGTTTTAGCCTTCAAAGAACTGTTTTTACTAAACTGTAGTTTGATGACATCAGAAACTTTAGTGAAACTTAAGAGTCGAATTTACTGTATAAAAATTAATTAGGTGAACAAATAATAGTTATTATTTTAAGTACAATAAATAAATGAGGTATGAAAATGTTCAATGGTACTGGTGAAGTCTGGCTCCTACCTTTTGTTCAGGACGATTTTCCTAATCATTTGTTTAATTTTATCTCATAAAGCCTACAGTTACCATGTGCTTTTGTTTAGCCCTATCTGTCTCTCCAGACCAGATGGTAGGAAAGATTTTCTCAAAGGAAAGAAGTGGCTGTTCTAGGTCTCATACTTCTGGAGAAACTGAATCTTGATTAAGCATCCTTCAGTGAAACAGACAAATACACATTAACCTGTAAAAATCTGTTATTTTAACTTATCATAAAATATAATTCATTTTTAGATTCATATTACTGATCAAATTTGCATATCTGGCAGGAAAACATGTGTGAGCAATGTTGATATTCAACAATGACACTAAAAATTTTCTTTATCCTAAAGTTTGTAAAACACATTGAACAAATATAAATACACACAAAAGAATTTTATAAGAAGGATGATATTGGATACTTACTCGAAGCCCAGGAAATCCCGGAGGACCAATGCTACCTATAAGTCCCTATGTAATAGAAATGTGCAAAATTGGTTAAATTTGATTCCAAACTAAATGTATTTTCTACAGACGAAGACAAAAATTTCTAGGAAAAAATATACCAAATTTTACCTTCTTCTAGCTAACTTCTGCAACTTCCCTACTCTTTTGCATTCTAAGAAGTGCAATTTTTGGTGGCAGCTAATGTTCTATAAAAGCAGCCCAGGCTCCATGCTTTTGGGTGCCAAGATTACCACCTCGCCTGGGATAATAGATTTCTCTGTCTGTTATGTGAGTAAGTCTCATTAATAATCAGCATTATAGACATAATATTAGTCTACTGTTGTTGTTTAATCTCTAAGTTGTGTCTGGCTCTTTCTGTGACCCCATGGACTGTAGTCCACCAAGCTCCTCTGTCCACAGAATTTCCCAGGCAAGAATATTGGACTGAGTTGCCACTTCTATTCCAGGGGATCTTCCTGATCCAGTGACCAAACCCACGTCTCCTGCATTGCAGTTGGATTCTTTACCACTGAACCGCCATGGAAGCCCTAATTAGCCTATATGTAGTGAGAAAAGACAGGATGGTCAACTTGTTGGGTGAGAAGAACATTTTCAGATGACTTAAAACACTGTCAGCTCTCTTGAAGTACTTTATTTAAATTTTCTAAATTTCTCATTTATAAAACAGATATAATATTTGTTTTCATTTTGTAAAAGAACACAATGAAAATTGTTATATAAAAAGTTCTGAAAATTTTCATAAAGCACTATACAAATGTAAGAAATTACCAATATGGTTAAATTATTTGTATGAGGTTTTAAACTATCATTTTTCCAGTTGATTCTTGATGAGCCTTTGTGAGTCTTTTGACCTCATCATTACAGTCCTTGTGATAATTCCTAATCTATACCACATCAGTGTTATATCATTTACATGGTACAAAGAATAAGAATAAATCTCCCCTTTTTTTCTGCATTTAAACTGTTTTGAAACAGAGGTGTAGTATAAAATTTAAGAATTATAAACCAATACACTGAAAATATCCAGTTTATTCTTGCATTTTAAAGATGACTCAAAATGCTCTTCAAGCAGTGTAATTTAAGTATAAAAAGCAGATTTCAAAGGGTAAAATGTTAATATTTTTTAGGAGTCCAACTCTAACAAACTTCATGTATACTTGAAAGATGGTTTCATACTAAGTGTGTAAAGACATAAATGGTATAAAAGAAACATGTAAATAATGCTTAACTTTATTATGCCTGAAACGAGAAACTGCTCAGAATCATGGGAAAGAAAAAGATGACAAACATTTTACTTAAGATTGATTCAATTTTTTAACAGTTTGTTTCAAAATCAGTTCTACTCTTATTTTATCTTCCAAGCCTTATAACAAAACTTTTGCTAAATTCAACGCATAAGCTAATATAGTTTATACCTTAGAAAATGAAATAAAAGGAAACTATTTTCAAACACTATTTTGTTTACAGATGTCTAAATATAGGAATTATTCCTAATTCAGGCAAAACAGCATTCCATCATTTTTATAATATGTTAAATTAGTTTTAGAATTTTAACTCACTGATCTGAACACAGATATCTAAATGATCCCCTCAAAGACTTCTCTATAAATTACTCAAAAGTAAGGTAGGTCAATAATAGGTTTGAGTCCAAAAGAGCAATCACTAAATGCACAATTTTTACATGAGGCTTGTTAGTACCTTGAAATATATGAAAGGCTTCTTTCCCATGTCCGCCCATCCCCCCACTGAACATACAAGTCAATATTGTGATTGTATACTTCTAATATTTTACTTAGTAATGTATAACATAGTTAAGATACTGAATTGTAAAGATCATCTCAATACAGAATTTATAACACTTTGTTTTACTTCTCTTGTTATAAAATCACAAAATGGAATGTGCTCAGTGGTATCACAATTGTCTGGTCAAGAGTGTTTGTCAGGAATGTGGTAATGAGCATGACAAGTACGGTTGCTATGGAATCCAAATGATGCTAGAATGCAAGGGTGGACCTTCACTATTTACTCACAGGACTGCCATCAGGACCCGCAGGGCCTCTGTCTCCAAAGTCACCTGGAAAACCCTAACCCAAGGAAAGAGAAAGAAATGCTGTTAAAACCCAAATAAGGAATTCATCTTTGCTTTGTTTTCAGGTAAGGAACTTAGTAATAGGAAGTATTTATTTCCTAACCTATAAATTGTAGTGCAACAAAAATGTGTATTTGTTTTGCATAAAACATGACTGATTTTTAAGTACATAATTTCTATATGTTATAAAGATTACTTTACATGCCACAAAATATATACAGAAAGATAAGCTGGAGGAAACAGAAATGTGTTCATCATTATATAAAGAATCACTACATTAGAGGAAATACAATCAAGATTTCCAACTGACCAATTCATTAGTTACATCCACTATTTCATGTTGTTCGTATATACCCAGCATAGAAAATGAAATGGCTAATAACACTGAGCATAAGCTTAGTACACTTATCTTGTGCAAAAGGCTTTACACACATTGTTACATATACACTACTTCATTCCATCTTCACAGCAGGTCAAATCAGTGAGTACAATATTCTCACTTTGCAGCTGAGGAAACTACAGTGTAAAAGAGTTAAGTCACTTGCACTTTCTAGTGATCGGTGGGACCAAGATTTGAATGGATGCAGTCTGACTGCAGAGTCAGCTCTTTTTTACTGTCTATGTGAATACTGTAACTCATCACTTCAAGATATGATACAATATGTAAGAACGTCATTTAAGAAAAAGAAAAATGCCTATAAATATTACAAATACAAAATGGGATGTCACTGAAATATAGCCTTCTTAAATGCCTACTGAGAATTCCATAGAGTAAAACTATTAAGGGCAGTAAATTAACATACTTTCTAATTATAACTTCTATTGTAAAATAACTCAATTACTTAGTTACTCTTACTTTACATATTCAAGATTTCACCAGTGATTTAGCACTGAATTTATCAACTTTAAAGCTCACTTTTAAGAAGACTACTTTATGGGACTTCTCCAGTGGCACAGATTTACAAGCTGGATTTAGAAAAGGCAGATGAACCAAAGATCAAATTGCCAACATCCAGTGGATTATAGAAAAGGCAAGAAAATTCCAGAAAAACATCTACTTCTGCTTCATGGATTATGCCAAAGTCTTTGACTGGGTGGATCACAATAAACTGTGGAAAATTCTTAAAGAGATGGGAATACCAGACCACCATACCTGCCTCCTGAGAAATCTGTATGCAGGTCAAGAAGCAACAGTTAGAACCAGACATGGAACAATGGACTGTTTCCAAATTGGGAAAGTAGTACGTCAAGGCTGTATATTGTCACCCTGCCTATTTATATGCAGAGTACATCATGCGAAATGCTGGGCTGGATGAAGCACAAACTGCAATCAAGATTGCCAGGAGAAATATCAAAAACCTGATATGCATATGACACTACCCTTATGGCAGAAAGCAAAGAAGACCTAAAGAGCCTCTTGAAGAAGGTGAAAGAGGAGAGAGAAAAAGTTGGCTTAAAATTCAACATTCAAAAAACAAAAATCATGGCATCCAGTCCCATCATTTAATGGCAAATAGATGGGGAAACAATGGAAACAGTGAGAGACTTTATTTGGGGAGCTCCAAAATCACTGCAGATGGTTACTACAGTCATGAAATTAAAAGACGCTTGCTCCCTGGAAGAAAAGCTATGACCCACCTAGGTAGCATATTAAAAAGCAGAGACATTATTTTGCCGACAAAGGTTTGTCCAGTCAAAACTATGGTTTTTCCAGTAGTCATGTATGGATGTGAGTTGGACTATAAAGAAGGCTGAACACTGAAGAATTGATGCTTTTGAACTGCGGTGTTGGAGAAGACTCTCGAGAGTCCCTTGGTCTGCAAGAGGATCAAACCAGTCCATCCTAAAGGAAATCATATTCATTGGAAGGACTGATGCTAAAGCTGAAGCTCCAATACTTTGGCCACCTGATGCAAAGGGCTGACTCACTAGAAAAGACCCTGATGCTGGGAAAGACTGAAGGCAGGAGCAGAAGGGGACAACAGAGGAGGAGATGGTTGGATGGCATCACCGACTCAGTGGACAAGAGTTTGAGCAAGTTCCGGGAAATGGTGAAGGACAGGGAGGCCTGGTGTGCTGCAGTCCATGGGGTCACAAAGTTGGGATACAACTGAGTGACTGAACAAGAACAACCAGTGATGCAGTGGATAAGAACCTGTCTACCAATGCAGAGGACACCTGTTCAAGCCCTGGTCTGGGAAGATTACATGCCTCAGAGCAACTATTGGCGCCATAACTACTGAACCCGAGTGCTGTAACTACTGAAGCCCACGCGCATGTTACCTGTGTTCTGTAACAAGAGAAGCCACCACAATGAGAAGCCTGCACACTGCATCAAAGAGTAGCCCCCACTCGTCGCAACTAGAGAAAGCCCTCTCATAGCAACGAAGACCTAGTGCAACCAAAAATAAATTATTTTTTAAAAAAGACTACAAAATGCTCTAAGACTTATTTCCAACAGTTTGATAGCATTCATTTATAAAAACTTGTAAGACTAACAAAAATAAAAGCACATTATTTGATTTTTTATAATCTTTTACTTAGGCAAGCCAGTATTAACAAACTGCCAGAAATCACTGCTTCACTAATACAAACATGGATGGACTAAATTGAAAAGATGTTTTAAGAATGGGGGAAAAAAGGTATGATGTTTCTAAGACACAGTCAATTTCTACTAGAAGCAGTTTCTCTTATTTTGTAATTAGAGGATAATGCAAAAATCATCTGTGTAGTCAAACATATTGCAGCTATACCCCCTTTAAAATCAGTTGAAATTCAGGCAGGGATTTGCTTTCATTGTCCTCGGAGGTCAAATGCTGTTGCCAACAAACTTAAAAATCTACAACAAATCATACTGAATGGAATGATGTATTATGGGCATTTGAAAGTTTTTATGATGTACAAGTAATGGAAAGAGTACAATTAAAAAACTGTAATAAATCTGAAGTATAAGAGACAATTGATATTTTTAGACAGATCCTAGGTAAGTTTTCCAGAAAAACTCAGTGAATAATAAACAGTAGGGGACACACTGCATGATTCCACTGATATGAAATGTCCAGAACAAGTAAATCTACAGAGATAGAAAGTAGATTAGTGACTGCCTAAAGCTTGTGATGTGGTGAAGAACCGGGGGGTGACATCACATAGTTTCTTTCTGAGATAATGAAAATGTTCTAAACTTTGACAGTGTGATGGCTGCACAAGTCTGTGACTATACTAAAAACCACTGAATTGTACACTTTCAAGGGGTGAATGTATGTAAATTATATGTTAATAATTTTTTCTTTTAAGTGCAATTGGTCTAAACAAGAAGCTAGATTGCTAAAATCATTTTTGGGGACTCATTCAGGATGCCCTGAAGATGTGATCTTTGAAACCCACTGGCCCCCTACCCTCATCCAGTGGGAGATGCCGCTCTCCAGTCCAGCCTCCCACATAACTAATGATTTCTCCCTGGGGAGAAGGGAGAGACCTGTGACTAGTTCTCCACTTATCACAAAGCCTGTATTCCCTACGACCAACATAAAAACAACAAAATAGGTACTTATGAATTTCAACTTCCTATATTCTTCAACAATATGTATAATAAATATTAGCTGCCCAATGTTACTTTGCCCCTGAAACAATTTAGTTGAACTGAAACTGTATCTACTTTTAAAAATGTTATGTATTATTTCTCCTCTCATTTTGCTACCCATTAAGCATTCCATTTCATTTTTTAATTTCTCTGTTCTAGATAGAAAAAATTTATTGTTTTTATCCATCTTATATATTGACCACTGTATTACCAATATTTGAAATAATTCCTATTACATCTAGACATTTTGTTTTATGAAATATAGTACAGTTAATGTCACAGAAAAGCATCATTTGGCTATACTGGTCACATATTTTCTTTTGAAGAAAATCATGCCTGTGTTTTATAATGTTGCATATGCCCCTGCTTGTTCATGCTTTATTCAGTTGTTATTTCAATTCTGTCAACTACATGCATGTTTTTTTTTCTTTTGTAATGCAGGAAGAGCTCTGAGTTCCTTTAATAAAATGAACCTGTTTGCAGCTATATTATCTCCATTGTTAAAAAAAAAAAGATCTGAAAGACTGATTGTGAAATATGGAACAATAGTGACATAACACTTTGCCTTTGAACTTAGCATACAAAGGAGTTTCTAGAGTTTCTTTTTCTCCTTGAAAAAATACATTGCAAAATGAATTAATAAATTTTCTCTCATATTTACTTTGTGGAAAATTATAACCACTAATTTAATCAAATTGAGTTTTCCTACCAAAGGATGTAATGGCCAATTTGCAGGTTATCATCCATAGGAGAGCTTGAGTTTTTGCCCTTTTTGCTCAACTTGTCAATTTCATAAATGGCAAGTTGGCTTAATGGCATTTTAGTATAAATGGCAATTTCTTATCATCTTCTAAATGGGCATGCCAGAGTTGCACTGTTCTTTCTATGAACATAATTCTCTTTCTCACATTTTTATTGTTTTGATCAGTTACACAATTTTATTTTGTAAAGATTTATTTTATAAGGGACTTCACTTGATCTCTTCAAGTTGTTCATTTCCACTGCTTGATCACTGCAGTGAACAGACTTTAAGGTGACTCCTCATGATTCCTACCTCCCGGGGTCCACATCTTTGTCCAAACCCTTCCTTAGAGTGTGGTGTGGCTATGATTTGCTTCTTCTAACAACTAGAATACAGTAAAGATGATGGGATGTCACTGATGTGATTATGCTATACCACACACAAGTCCACTTTAGCAGTCTGGAGCTAGAATCTTCCCATGTGAGCTTGATGAAACAAGCAGCTGTGTTGGAGATGCCTACACGGCAGGGAACTGTGAATGACCTCAAGGACCTGTGGCCAGTTTATAGGACCTGAAGGTGGACTATATCACCTCCCCAAATAAAAAGAAAAGCAAAAAGCCAGAATCCTCAGTTCTACAACCTCAAGGGCAAAAATTCTTCTCTCAACCTGAATGAGCTTGGAAGTGAACTCTTCTCAGCCAAGACTCCAGGAAATAATGCAGCAGCTGACACTGCGGCTTCATGACCCTCAGCAGAAGACCTACTTGAGTAGTATCTGGACAGTTGACCCATGAAAACTGTGAGATAATAAATGAGTATTATTTTAAGCTGCTACATTGGTGGTATTTATTATGTAGGAACAGATAGGAAACTTATACAAAATTAGTAATTAAGTCTACATTTTAGAGTATACAGTCCTATTGCAAATTTCACTATGTGATAATGCTCAATGTAAGACCACTTGCACTATTTCTAGATTTTAAAAATTTAAGTAAATAATCTGTTTGAAAAATTTCTACTGATTTTTATTTTCTATTGCAAATTATAAATAATGAATAATAATACTGGTTCAATAAATTTAAGATTTTAAATTTTCTTTAAAATTTTAATGTACTCTAATATCTATATTTTGAAATTTTCATTATTCTAGCATTTCCTATGCATCTAGTTGCCAATGTAAACAATTCTTATCCTGCTTCATGAATTTTGTGTCTATACCTATGAAGTACAAATTTAAGAGTAATATGAATTGTTTAATACTAAAAAATGCTTCTCAGTCTCTGGGTGCAACTACTACAAACACTGTACTAATTCTACTACCTCTGAAACCAAAAATCAGAGCGCAAAGAGAAGCAGGAAAATAGAAGGTTTGCATCACCAGGAAACGGTACTTCATTATACAAGATCCTATGGCATTCATGCTGAAAGGAGAATTAGATACATTAATTCATCTTGCCTCAACCTCAGTGCTTCTACTGGCTGCTCAATCCTCATAATCTCAAGCAGTTTCCGTGTTTCATTTTGACAGTGGTACCATCTACAAAACTTTATGGTATTCAGATGTGACGTTATAGGCAAGATATGTGGAGAAGAATTTCTCTGAGGCTTGAATATTATTAAAATACCTTGGTAGCCAGCCTCAGAGATGGATCCTCAGGGTTTTCACTGGTATTAATGCCCTTGTGTATCCCCTCCCGTTTTGAATTCTGACTGGCCTATGTGACTAACAGAATATAGAAATGACAGTATGTGACTTCCAAAGATATGTCACAAAAGGCACTACCCATTCATTTTGTTCTCATTAACCACTTGCTCTGGTGGAAGCTAACAGCCATGCTGTAAAGACACACAGGACTTTCACTGCTGGCGCAGCAGATAAGAATCTGCCAGCCAGTGCAGAGGACGTGGGTTTGGCCCCTGGTCTAGGAATATTCCACATGCCATGGGACAAATGAGCCTATGCCTCACAACTACTGAGGCCACACTCGAGAGCCCAAGAGCCACAACCACTGAGCCCTCATGCCACAGCTACTAAAGCCGGCACGCTGTAGGGCTCATGAGCGGCAACTACTAAGCCTGTGTGTCGCAACTACTGAAGCTCACGAACCTAGAGCCTGGGTTCCACAAGAGAAGCCACCACAATGAGAAGCTCACACACTGCAAGGAAAGAGTAACTCCCACTTACCACAACTAGACAAAGCCCATGTGCAACAAGGAAGACTCAGCACAGCCAAAAATTAAAAAAAATAAATAAACAAACATTTACCCAAAAAAAGGACTTTCAGGTTGCCATGTGGAGCTCCCCATGGGGAGGAAATGAGACTTCCCACCAGCCAGTGAGTGAGCCACCTTAATAAGACCCTCCAGTCCCACTCAAGCCTTCAGACGGCTGGACCATCAGGTAGGATTGTATCCATGCTTAGGGCACAAGTCAGTTCAGTGGAGCCAGATCTATATGGTCAAATTCTGACTCCCTATAGCTGTGGGTGACCTTGAACAAGTGACCCAGCCTCCCTGTGCTTATTTGCTTAAAAAAGAGTGACTAGAGGGGCTCCTTGCTGTTCAGTGCTCAGTCATGTCCAACTCTGCAGCCTCATGGATTGCAGGACGCCAGGCTTCCCTATCCTTCACTATCTCCCAGAGTTTGCTCAAACTCATGTCCACTGAGTCAGTGATGCCATCTAACCATCTCATCTTCTGTCGCCCCTTCTCCTGCCCTCAATATTTACCAGTATCAGGCTCCTTTCCAGTGAGTCAGCTCTTCACATCAGGTGGCCAAAGTATTGGAGCTTCAGCAGAAGTAGCTGTTTTTCTGGAATTCCTTTGCCTTGTCTATGATCTAACAAATGTTTGTAATTTGACCTCTGGTTCCTCTACCTTTTCTAAAACCAGCTTATACATTTGGAATTTCTCAGTTTATGTTCTGCTGAAGCCTAGCTTGAAGGATTTTGAGCATTACCTAGCTAGCAAATGTTGATTATAACCTCATATAAAACCCTAAACTAAACCCACCCAAATAAGCCACTCCCAAATTCCTAACCCACAGAAACTATAAGAAATAATATATATGTATTGTTGTTTTATACCTCTAACATGGAATAAGCAATAGGTACCTAATATGTAAAAACAAAAAGGGATGTCTAGGATTACAGGTCATACAATGTCAATGCTAAAGGCTGGATCCTGAATGATGGGGAACTCATGTGTGTGTGTTTTTTAATACACTTATTTTATTTGTTTTTGAAGTGCAGGGTCCTCTAAAATGCAGAATCCAGATCAAGCTTCTCTCTTGCTTGGGTCTGTTACTGTTATCAAATATGATAGTTATCAAACATTAAGAACAAAAGAAGTATTCTAGACTTGGTATGCCTGAATACATATATGGTGTTAACACCACAGACTACACATAGATATTATATTTGGTAACAAGCTAAGTATCATGAAACAGTGGAAAACTTACTGCTTTTGGAATCTAGTAAGAGAGTTATTTTCCTAGTTCTTCAAAGACATTAAAAAAAATACTGAATATAAAGCAACTACAGAAAGATTAGAACTAAACCATAAAAATATTGATGACTATATTTATGGAATCAAAAAAATAAAACCATTGCAAACTTCTTCTATTAAAGACTACAATGAACTGTGAACACATTTTACTCTTTCTAAAGAACAAATGTTTAGAAAAAAGTTCAACTTAAAGTAGAGAAAAATAAAAGTTATCATAAAAGATACATACACTAAACAGGTATTACTGATAAACAGGCACTACCAATAAAAACAGAAATTCAACTTTTTCCAAGATGAAGAAATAAAAAGAGAAGACTGCACTAAATTGTCTAGGATTAAATATACTAAAATAAAACCTACAGGTCAAGTTTATACATTCTACACATGAATACATATTACCAGGAAATCCCGATAGTTTAAAGTCCTTTAAGGGCAAACACTATTACTGTAAGGAAACTTAGAGTATAAAGTACTTGGTGATAATTCAGTCTTTGCCTCTTTCTTTTCCTCATAGGTAAGACAATTTGATCTTTCAATGATAAACCATTCCCTAACAATTGAGACTAATTATAAACTTAGGTAAGAATTTAAGGGGTTTTAGCCAAATTCTTGGAGATTTAGCATTAAATCAGGTTTTATTATTAACCTAGCTATGATCTGGGCCTCAGTTCTCAGACTGAAGTTCCTGTATTCTTCTTAAAGACTGGTTACCACTTCTACTCTAGTTCTAGGAACAAGAAGCCTTATTCTTGTATTCAAGAACCATTTCTGATGCATAACAATATCCCTCAATCATAAAGGCCAACCTTATTCTTAAATTTTCCCACAAGGAGAATACAGACCATGAACCCAAGCCAAATCTCACTTCCATATTTGCACTCACATTTTCACATTCCTCATTTTGATAACCTACAAGACTTTCTTGAGTTCTCCCTGAAGTTATTCACCCTGAAAATAAATGCCTGCCTGAATTTCTACTTATTGGTGTCATACCCCCATGAAATCATGCTCTGCCTGGACGTCCTCAAATTTACCAATTGTGTTCACTGGGCATCTCTCTTCTTGGTCAGTAACTGACCTGACCTTGAAGGTAGGTTTAATTCAAACTCCTGAGCTCTTCTTGTCAAGCTCATGCTCCACCACTAAGTCATACCCAACTCTTTGCAAACCCATGGACTGTAGCCTGCCAGGCTCCTCTGTCCCTGGGATTCTCAGGCAAGACTCCTGGAGTGGGTAGCCATTCCCTTCTCCAGGGGATCTTCCCAACCCAGGGATTGAATTTGTGTTTCTGGCATCTTGTGCATTGGCAGGCAGATTCTTTGAACACTGAGCCACATAGGAAGCCCTCTTGTCAAGCTATAGTTAGTCAAGCCTACTTACTACAGCTTATCCCAGTAAAGCAGAATCCAGAAAACACATTTTTTCCTGAAAGAGGTAGAATCACTAAAAAATTAGTGACAATTTTTTGTAGTGCTCTAGCAATATTAGTTCTTTCTCTCTATATAAATTAACTCAAACTTTTCCTGGGACAAAGAAAACACTGACTCCAAATTCTCCATAAAATGTACGTATTTGAAACATGGCTTTGCAGTACGTATTTAAGATTGTTTGGGGCTAAAGAAAGAACTAATAACAGATGTCTAACAGAGGATTTTATATTCTGAAATTCTAACACTGGAGTTAGAAGCCAAAATACAGTTTACTTAAAATAGATTCTTCTAGCAGAAAGATGTCTGAGAAAAGAAGAGGAGACACTACTTTCTATACTTAGAAAAGTAAACATCTCTGAAGTCCCAGTGCCTAAGGGTGTTATTTTGCCCACTATTCTAGGCTGTGATACTTTGATGTTCATAGGAAGAAAACTGAGTACTCTTTTGCTTTTAATCAAACTTCAATTATAATATGATTTGATTATTTATAATCTATCATTATCAGATCTGAAAAAGTCCTTAGGAAAAAACCTCTATATTTTGACAATGATTTTCTAGGTATTGTTGACAGCCAATCCAATCTCCAATATGTTATGTTCAATCCTGGAAAAGTCAGTTTGGGCACAGATATTTTAGGTCATGGAGCTATATAAATTTGCTTCAACTTACTGTAAGAGACTACTGATTGAATCAATCTGTGAGCCCTGCAAAATGTTTTTTTTAATAGAGCTGTAGAATTCCCTAACTGTGGCACTACAGAATGAAGTTTGGAAACTTTGCATTAAAAAGAGAGCTACTTGGAATTAGTAACATATATAAAATCCAGTCCCTTCATTTCATGGCAAATAGAAGGGAAAAAATAGAAGCAGTGACAGATCTTATTTTCTTGCACTCCAAAATCACTGTGGACAGTTACTGAAGCTATGAAATTACAAGACACGTGCGTCTTGGGAGAAAAGCTATGACAAAACTAGACAGCATATTAAACAACAGAGACATCACTTTGCCAACAAAGGTCCATATAGTCAAAACTATGGTTTTTCTAGTAGTCATGTATGGATCTGAGAGCTGGACTTATAAAGAAAGTGGAGTGCTGAAGAATTGATGCTTTTGAACTATGGTATTGGAGAAGAGTCCCTTGGACTTCAAGGAGATCCGACCAGTCTATCCTAAAGAAAATCAGTCCTGAATATTCATTGGAAGGACTGATGCTGAAGCCCCAATACTTTGGCCACTTAATGCCAAGAGCTGACTTACTGGAAAAGACCCTAATGCTGGTAAAGATTGAAGGCAAAAGGAGAAGGGGGCAGCAGAAGATGAGATGGTTCGATAGCATCACCAACTCAGTGGACATGAATTTGAGCAAACTTCAGGAGATAAGGGCAGGAGAGCCTGGCTTGCTGCACTCCATGGGGTCACAAAGAGTTGGACAGAATTTAGTGACTGAACAAGACCAATAAAATAAGAAGTTTAACACATATACATAAATCCTCTTTCCCTGTATTGCTCATTTTTTTAAACAGCATTCTTCTTTTCTATTATAAGTCAGTGGGTGGTGTTATGCTTTTAAATAATTTGGTTCATATCATATGCTCCAAGAAGCTTCTCAAATAAAGACAGTAAGACATGTAAAACAGAACAGTAGCTTTATCACGTTTAAGAGTCCCAGCTAATAAAGGTTGTCTACCATCTTGTTTTTAAGATCTCTAATATTAACTGACAATAAGGATTTTGATCCAATTGTGACACTGTAGAGAGTGCAGCAGGGAAGAAAAGGAAGATATAAGAACTATATTATCTCAATATCCAAAAGCATGAGTACACAAATGTTGACTAATATGTAAGTGATTACATGGGGTCTTTAAAAATAATTCTGATTGCTGCTGCTGCTGCTAAGCCACTTCAGTCGTGTCCGACTCTGTGCAACCCCATAGATGGCAGCCCACCAGGCTCCCCCATCCCTGGGATTCTCCAGGCAAGAACACTGGAGTGGGTTGCCATTTCCTCCTCCAATGCATGAAAGTGAAAACTGAAGTGAAATCGCTCAGTCATGTCCGACTCTTAGCGACCCCATGGACCGCAGCCTACCAGGCTCCTCCATCCATGGGATTTTCCAGGCAAGAGTACTGGAGTGGGTTGCCATTACCTTTTCCAAATTCTGATTAGGAAGTACCTAATACTAAGATCTTAAAATCAAAAGTAGTTTGGAAGAAAACCACTTCTCAAATGTCAACAATCTAAGCCTAAGGAGCAATGAATTTTTTAATAAAACAATTTTAACACAGCCTGATCCTAAAATACAACAAATTCCTTAAAAAAACAGTTTTTTTATTTTTCCTGGTTGAAAAACCAAAAACATATTCTGTTACAAATAACAACTCTATCTGCAAACTGAATAAATACAATGTTTTATTTCGGGTGAAGATAGTTTTCTGGGAAAATTTAAAATGAAATAACTTTAAACAGAAACATTGATTTAAAAAAATACCAATATGAGGCTAAATAATAAATAATTCAAACAACCAAAATAACATGTTATTTTGAAATGTATCCATTTCAGTAGCATCATATAATATTTACACTATCTAGGAGAAGGTATCTCTTACTTGTAAGTCTATAATTTCATTAAAATAATACAGACATCACTAAGGAAGTTGGTTCACAACAACTTAATTCCATGCTTAGTGTTTACTCAGGGAAATAAGTGATTCTTTTGTGACCAGTATGGGCATATGATTTATAACAACATCTTCCCAAACTTAAGCTTAGCAATATTTTGACAATTTTGGACTGAACTTTTACTACTTCTCCATACATTTCTGTGGTATACACATATATGCCATGTCAATACATATACAGTTTCATACTTTTTAAATTACTCGTATCAAACATAGAGCTTTAGTACTCAGGATAAAAACCAATATAGTAATTCAAAGATCATATTTATAGTGACTTGAACTTGAATTTGGAAGTTTTCTATGCCTACTATCTTTACTATTTTGACTATCAGAGTGCTTCTTATTTTATGAACTATGTTATGTAATTTAGTTTTACCAGTTTCTGGTAATTTTGAGACTCTAAAAATATAAATGCAATATGTTACATAAAATTTAAGGAATTATCTAAAAACAGTTACTATTCTACAAATTATATGCTATAATAATTACTTGACACTGAATCATGTCCAACAGGCACATGAAAAGATGTTCAAAATGTCTAATTAACAGAGAAATGTAAATCAAAACTACAATGAGGTATCACCTAACACCAGTCAGAATGGCCATCATCAAAAAGTCCACAAACAATAAACACTGGAGAGTGTGGAGAAAAGAAAACCTTCTGACACTGTTGATAGGAAAGTAAACTAGTGCAATCACTATGGAGAACAGCATGGAAGTGCCTTAAAAAACAAAAATACAGTTACCATATGATCCAGCAACCCTACTCCTGGACATACATCCAAAAAAGATGAAAACTCTAATTCAAAAAGATACATGCACTCCAATGTTCATAGCAGCACTATTTACAATAGCCAAGACATGGAAGTAACCTAAATGTCCACTGACAAGGTGAATGATAAAGATGTGATATGTATGTATGTGTGAATGTGTTTGTGTGTATATATATATATACAAATGCATACATGAATATAATGGAATACTAAGTGAAGTGAAGTGAAGTCACTCAGTCGTGTCTGACTCTTTGCGACCCCATGGACTAATGTAGCCCACCAGGCTCCTCCATCCATGGGATTCTCCAGGCAAGAATACTGGAGTGGGTTGCCATTTCCCTCTCCAGGGGATCTTCCTGACCCAGGGATCAAACCCAGGTCTCCTGCATTGTAGGCAGACGCTTTACTGTCTGAGCTACCAGGGAAGCAGTGTATAGCATAGGAATCTATAGTGAATATCTTATAATAACCTATAATGGAAAAGAATCTGAAAAAGAATATAGATATATATGTATAAGTGAATCATTTTGCTATATACCTGAAACTAACACTGCAAATCTACTATACTTCAATTAAAAAATTGAATCATATTCTATCATATTCTATGTGCAAAGACTGGGTAATTGTATCTACATAAAACTAGAGGAAACAAGCTCATTTACAATATAAGACTAATTAAATTAATTAGAAGGGAGTGGTGAATACAATAAGGTATATCTTATTCATACTTAAGGACAGTAAATGAAAAAACATGGGCTCAACATAGCTGTACCTTAATGAAGCATCAATCCACCCTTCTAAGTAGCTATGAAACCAGCAGAAAATTGCAAGTAACAGTCTTTGACATATGCATAGCCAAAAATTTCTTAAATATAGATTCTTTTTAGATTTCAGCATTTCCAGGTTTTTGTATTTTCTTTCACGTGTATGCTTTCTGTCAGCTTTTTATGTTGGCCTGGATTGTTTAATTCTGCTTCTGTATTTGAATATCTACCTCACATGTAACAAATAGCATACATAATTTAATAAATTACCAAGAGATAATGGCCATGTTTGTATTAACATGGCTAATATTTTCCACATCAAAGAGATTAGAAATGGTATCAAAAGATATTTTCCATTTACTGTTATTAAAGTTGTAATAAGTAACCATTCTTCTCATGGAATTTTAATCATCTAAATTGAAATATGTGCCCCATGATACATAATACCCCATGCTAATATATTTGCTCTTACTTAATGTCAAAGCTATTTGAAGATGATGTTACTTGAAGTAAACAGAACATAGTGGAGCATTTATGCATAGGATAATATTCTGCAACAGTTGCTGAGGTCAATCTTGGCATAATTTTACTTGTGGTTGCAATTGTATCTTAGTTTTGAGTACAGTGATTTCCTCATAAACATGGTCAAATCACTTTTTTGGTTAAAAAGAAAAAGCACACACGACACAGTAAAACACTAGAGAGATTTTCTATAAAAAATACCATTTAGGAAAATGGGATACATATGTTTTTTGAATACAATTTTTCCAAAGATCTAAATCTCTTACAAAGGCATATATTTTTAAAGCAATAAAACTTCAAAAAATGTGTAATGTAAAGAAGAGCACAATTTTAAAAAAAAGAACCCAGTGATCACTCCATTCACTATTTTTCCATAATTTTCTTAAACTCCTCTTTCGAACTCAATGGCATATTAGATAATTTTATAATTCCCTATGGAGTAAGAAACCAGAAGTTATCTACAAACCTCCATGGACAATTATACAGTTCATTATGGAGTAGGAAAGTGAATAATACTCATACATTGTCAAGATTAAGTTAAAATCTATATAAGACCAGCTAAATTAATAAAGATGGTAGCCACTTAAGTGATATAACACTGAGACTCTGAGAAAATATTTTCTCAGCAATACCTAAAATTTCACCATTAAAGATTACTTATTTTGCCTTAAACTATTTTTAAAATATAATTATTAATAGGTAAGTTGGCTTACAGCTCAACATTCAGAAAACTAAGATCACGGCATCCGGTCCCATCACTTCATGGCAAATAGATGGAGAAACAGGGGAAACAGTGTCAGACTTTATTTTTTCGGGCTCCAAAATCACTGCAGATGGTGACTGCAGCCATGAAATTAAAAGACGCTTACTGCTTGGAAGGAAAGTTCTGACCAACCTAGATAGCATATTAAAAAGCAAAGACATTACTTTGCCAACAAAAGTCTGTCTAGTCAAAGTTATGGTTTTTCCAGTGGTCATGTATGGATGTGAGAGTTGGACTGTGAAGAAAGCTGAGCGCCAAAGAATTGATGCTTTTGAACTGTAGTGTTGAAGACTCTTGAGAGTCCCTTGGACTGCAAGGAGATCCAACCAGTCCATCCTAAAGGAGATCAGTCCTGGCTGTTCATTGGAAGGACTGATGTTGAAGCTGAAACTCCAATACTTTGGCCACCTCACGCAAAGAGTTGACTCATTGGAAAAGACCCTGGTGCTGGGAGGGATTGGGGGCAGAAGAGAAGGGGATGACAGAGGATGAGATGGCTGGATGGCATCACCGACTCGATGGACATGAGTCTGAGTAAACTCCGGGAGTTGGTGATGGACAGGGAGGCCTAGCGTTCTGTGATTCATGGCATAGCAAAGAGTCGGACATGACTGAGCGACTGAACTGAACTGAGCTGAAGGTAACAGTTTAAGCACTGGAAGTAATATAGTAGCATAAGTAAATTAATTAGTTCTTTTACTGACAGCATACTTTGCTGGGGGATGGATGAAAAAAAATAAGACATAAAATGGAGAAGACAAGAATAAAGAAGATAAACTTCACCTAATACAAATTTTGAGACAGCATATATCTGCATATTTAGATTAGAATTTTGACACATGAGAGGTATTTCTGATGGAGTATGTGTATGAGGGATAAACTGTAAAGAAATAATATGCTTGCAGATAAAAAATGGTGATGATGGTAATGGTGATGGTACAGCTTCTGCTGTTATAATTGTTACAAGATTAGCTTTAATGTTGAATGTAATTGCAAGAAAACAAAATGATTGCCTCACTTTTTATTTCTTAGTTTCATAAGTTTGTCTTAATATATTAAACTCATTAAAGTGAAACTTTAAGTTTATTATTTTGACCTTATGTTATAAAAAAATAAATCGTGTTCTTCTAAGTAGTAGGTGGTAGAAGATAGACAGTAGAAAGATCTAAGTAGTAAGAAAAAGGCTGCTGGATTTATATTCAAAGGAGCTGGGTTCAATTCTTTATTTTACCACTTATAACTATGTGATTCTCAGCAAGACTTTTAATATCACTGGCCTTGTTCTCCTCACCCATATAATGGTGACACTGACCTATTCTAATCTATAAGAAATAACACAAAGCTCAAAGAATAAAATTCTTTAAAAGGATATGAATATTCTGGTAAGATTGCAATCCTTTAGCATTACAAGTAAGATTTTAATTACTAGGTTGGCCAAAAGGTTGGTTTGATTTTTTTCCCTAACAGTGTAGAGAAAAACCTGAATGAACTTTTGGGCCAACCCAATATTTACATCAAAATTTTAGAAAAGAAGTTATGAAAGACAATTTTCTTCCTCATAGAATAGAGAGCACAGTGTAGCACACAATGTCTTATCTTAATAAATATCTGAATTGTAATAAAAACAGCACAAGTGAAAAGCGAGTGGCTAATTAGCTATCTGGACTTCCCTCATGGCTCAGAAGGTAAAGAATCTGCCTGCAATGCAGGAGATCCAGGTTCAGTATTTGGGTTGGGAAGATCCCATGGAGAAGGGAATGGCAACCCACTCCAGTAGCCTTGCCTGGAGAATCCCATGTACAGAGGAGCGTGGCAGGATCCATGTGGTTGCAAGGAATAGGACACAACTGAGTCACTAACACCATGTACAAATTAGCTATACCAACACAGACAGGATAACCCAGGAAGACTTCTCCGAACCACAACTTTCTCACTTGTTAAATATAGGGGTACTAGATAATGTCACAATTTTTAACCATCTCTTAAATTATATTATCAGGCAAAATTCACTTGATTTTTAAAAAAATCTAAATATATAAGAACCTAGTTTCTGAGCTAGCATCTCAAATAGGCATTTTAAAAAGCCCTAAAGCAGAAGGGTGAGTAATGCTATTATTAGTGTGCTAAATTGTCCATGTATTTTCTGTAACATTTTAATTTTAGGACCTTCTCATAAGGCTTCCCTCGTAGCTCAGTTGGTAAAGAATCCACCTGCAATGCAGGAGTCCGCCTGCAATGCAGGAGACCCAGGTTCAATTCCTGAGCCCAGAAGATTCCCTGGAGAAGGAAATGGCAACCCACTTAAGTATTCCTGCCTGGAAAATCCCATAGACAGAGGAGCCTGGCAGGCTACAGTCCATGGGGTCTCAACAGTTGGACATGACTTAGCGACTAAACACCACCGTAAGGATAAAGGTCTCTTCCAGTGGTATAGTAAATGGGTTAGAAGTGTTAAATTCCAAGTTACTTTTTAATCTAAATACTTCTTCATATTCTCAGGTATTATTGGATAGGCTGTTAAAGTGGCAAAATTTAAACTCTGTTGAATGAGATGGATTATGGATGACAAGAACAACAGCTAGCTTAACAGGTGAGAAACATACATATAATTAGATTATATTCCTCTAAACCAAACCTCATAAAACAAGAATCTAATTACCTGTCTTCCCTTAAGCCCCCTCTTTCCACGGATCCCAGGAACACCCTAGAATGTAAAAAAGTCAAAACTAAATACTTATTCCCTTTTTTGATTGGGTTGTTTCTTTTTACATTGGGTTGCATAAACCATTTTTATATTTTAGATATTATTAACTCCTTGTCAGTCATATCATTTGAAAACATTATCTCCCATTCAATAGGTTGTCTCTTCTATTTGTTGATGGTTTCCTACGCTATACAAAAGCCTGTACATTTAATTAAGTCCATTCATTTATTTTTGCTTTAATTTCTTTTCCCTTAAGAGACAGATCCCCAAAAATACTGCTATGATTTATGACAAAGAGTGTTCTACTTATGTAGAACACTTATGGGTACTTATGTACCCATCTAAGAGTTTTATAGTTCCAAGTTTTACATTTTGGTCTTTAATCCATTCTGAGTTTATTTTTGTGAATGGTGTAAGGAAATGTTCTAATTTCATTCTTTTACATGTAGCTTCCCAGTTTTCCCAGCATCCAAAGACATACAGTTAGCTAAGAAGCACATGAAGAGATGCTATATACTGCTAATTATTAGAGAAATGCAAATCAAAACTACATGAGCTATCACCTCACACCTGTCAGAATGGCCACCAATGTTGGTACAAAAACAACACAAACAACAAATGTTGGCAAGGACATGGAAGAAAGGGAACCCTTCTACACTGTTGGTGGGAGTATAAACTGACACAGCCACTATGGAAAACAGTAATGGGGTTCCTCAAAAAACTAAAAACAGAACTACATATGATTCAGCAGTTTGGGAATCACTAACCTGGGAAACACTAATTTGAAAAGACATCTTCATACCAGCACTATTAACAATAGCCAAGACATGGAAGCAACCCTAGGGTCCATAAACAGGTGAATGGATAAATATATCTGTGTGTACATATATATAAATACACATATATTATGTGTGTGTATGTATGTGTGTGTAATATTATAGATCCATAAAAAATTAAATTCTGACATCTGCAGCAGTGGATGGATTTAGAGAATATTATGATTAGTAAAATAAGTCAGAGAAAGATGAATACAGTGTAATATTCCACTTATATGTGGAATCTAAAAAAATAAAACACACAAATATAAACAGCAAAACAGAAATAGACTCACAGATACAGAAAACAAACTAGTGGTTATTCATGGAGAGAGGGAAGGGGGGAGGGGCAAGATAGGGGTATGGGATGAAGAGATAAAAATTAGTATGTTTAAAATACCTAAGCACTAAGGAATATACTCTCTGGCACAGGGAAGTATAGCCATTATTTTGTAATAACTTTTAATGGAGTATAATCCATCAAAATATTGAACCAAGATGCTGTGTACCTAAAATATTGTAAAATCAGCTATACTTCAAAAGAGTAAATATTTACCAAATCACTGAGTTATATTTTCCAAATGTCAATTTATGGAGTATGACAAAGAGAAAAATACATTATATTTTAAACTGCAGTGATATTTAGAAGAGTGTCAATATACTAATTTAATTCAAGTGGCCCCTTTTCTTCTTTGTAACAAAACCTTGATTTTATTCAGAAATCCATCCCATCTGTATTTCCAAATGGGAATCCTGCCATTCCTCTGGTGATAATTATTTGTCCAGAGGTAGTATGCAACCAAAGTTGGTACAATCAGACAAACAGGAGTCTTATTTTCTGTACCCAGCAGACAATTACCGCCTGTCTCCCTGTTTCTCTGGCTGAATAAACAAAGGCATATTTAGCCCTTGCATTGGGAATCTTGCAATCATATGAGAAATCAGTCTTATGATAAAGCCAACACTGGTTAAGGCAAAGTGGAGAAAATGATGATCTCACTGTGCTCACAGGATCACACTCTACCTAGATTCCACCTACCTGTGCGTTTCTGGTCATAAGAAGCGGTGGCAGGAGACTGTACTCAAGTACTCAGGTTTTAGAGCTAGAATATCTATGTTTAAATTCTCATTCTATTATCTGTGTATAGTCTTAGGTAAATCTCTCTGGGTGCCTCATTTTCTTCATCTATAGTGAGAATTATAAGACTGTCTCACTGGGTATTGCAAGATTAAATGAATAAATATGAAGCATTTACATAGTGACTTGCATATATATAACCATTACAATAAATCATTTGCTGTTATCGTCATTTATTTAAAATCTCCTCATTTTGAAGGCAGTTTGAAATGAAATTTTTTGTCACTTGTAACCTAAAGCATACTTATTGATACAATCCCTTGAGACATAATCACTTTCATAAGCCCTTGAGACTAAGAAATCTGTCAGAACTATGTAGCCTGGGGTTTTTGTATATGCAGGTAAGTTAGCAGATATCAATGGTTGAAGTAATCCATTTACTTTCAGCTGAACAGTGGTTAACAAAAATATTCATCTAATATCGCTACTGAAAAAAAAAGAGTTCAAAGGTGAGCAAGAGGACATTGTGCCTATTGACGGTCAGTGTCACTGGGGTCCTTAAATCCAAGATGATGACATTTTTCAAGAACATATAACTTTGGTTTATTTAGTACATCAATTACTAGAAATAAGTTCATGCCAACAGGTCTGGAAAGGACTGCATCATAAGCAGCAGAGTTATTAATAATGTAAACTGTATACAGTAAGTCCCCTACATATGAACCTTCAAGTTGCAAACTTTCAAAGATGTGAATGTGTACCTGGTTCCAGCAGGGAACCAAAACCTATGCCATCAGCATCAGTCATGAGAGAAGCTACAGCTTGCCCTTCACCTCCTACTGCGGATGATCCTTCAGCTCTACCATCTCCCACCTCTTCTCCCTCCTCCAGCCAGTAATTCTTCTTGCCTGTTCATTCTATGCCAGGCCTGTACACCAGTTGTTGTACTGGATGACTATATTTTTCAAGGTACAGTACTGTAAGACTAAAACTCTTCTGTGTTTGTTTTAATGTATTATTTGTGTGAAAAGTATTAAAAACCGATTACATAAAAAAAAAACAAAAACGATTACAGTACAGTACTATACAGCTGACTGTGTTAGCTGGGTACCTAGGCTAACTCTGTTGGATTTACAAACAAACTGTATTTACCGAAGAGCACTCTTTTCTAGGTAGGGGACTAACCGTGACTCCTTTGGGTCAATAAGAAGCAGTTCAATTCTTTGCATGATAGAATGAAAACATCGTCTAATTTTTCTTAAAGCTGGCTTGTTTCACTCAGTAAGATTACCTGACATCTGGGTTTATCAGTACTGTTATACTTTACCCTAACTATACCACATTATAAATAATCTTTGAAGGAAACAGACTTACTCTTTCTCCTTCAGGTCCCAGTTGTCCTACTTCTCCAGGAGAGCCAATGAAACCCTTAAAGAAATCAAACAATCTTTGTATTATCTCATTTAAATAGTCACCCTTAAGTATATAATTCTAAATTGAGATACTTAAAATGTATTCATAGTAATATGAATTATAAGGCTTAACAGTATAATAACCTTGTTGCTTTTTTTCCTAAAAGTTACAGATCCATCTTTTCATTTAAAAAAAAGTCAGAAATATAATTTAGACAAATATAATTTAGGCTCATAAAAATCAACAAGCCCAAGTTTGTTTCTACACTGACTATTACAAAGGGCAGAAAATACAGATATACAATTAACTAAAATGTAAGGCAGAAAGGAGGTATCCAAGAACAAGAAATATGGAGGAGGGAGAGAGTCATTCCAATGCGGCAGGAGGTAAAGACAATCAAAGAAGATTTCAAAGAAGCCTGGCACTTGAGATAGGCCTACAGAGTGGGTAAGATATTGATAAGCAGATAATGGAGCAAGAACACTACAGGCAGAACCTCAGTAAGCAGAAACAAGACAGAGAGGACTACAGGAGTGCTTATAAATGGTTAACTGACAGCTTCTTATGAGTGAGGCGCTTTGGAGAAAAGCAGCCCCACACTGCCTTCATGGAAGTTCCCACTGGTCTGAGAAACAAGGGCTGCATCTAAGTAACAATGCAGGCTACTCTGTAGTACCACACCTTAGTTACACCTCACCTGTGGCAAATAATAACCTGTTTCATCAATTTAATGAGTCAAGTGTATGGTAGTTTAGAGAACAGATTAAGGAAAGCCTTAAATTTCAGCCTAAGAATTTTAGACTTTACCTTTTAGGTAACTGGAAACTACTGGACATTGGGGGAGTATGGTAATGACCTGATCTGAAGCTGTTTCTCTAAAATATTAAGCTGTTGATAGAACATAGAATATACCCCAGACAGGAAACACTGAACGTAGGAAATCTTGTTAGAATACAGCTGCAATGGTCCATATTTGAAAGAACATGAATCTGGGTCACTGATGCACAAAACATGATTTTAGTGCCCTGTGGGCGCCAGGAATTGGGATTATAAAAATGAATATGAAAATCAGTGTCCTCGAGAAGCTGACAGTTTATTAGGAAGAAGTCATACAAATAACTGTCATATCATAAAATAATTGTGACATGATTATGTGACAGGTGATAAGATAAACACAAACGGAAACTTTGACTGGCAGAATAACCAATACTGTCTAGAGGGAAGGTTTAGGAAAGCTTTGCAGAGGAGGCAACTTTTGAGCTGAGTCTTGAAGGATAGGAAAGGCATTCCATGCAGGTGAAAAATAGTTGGGTGTTACCATGGTAGGATGAACCCTTTTCTTTGACAAGGAAAAACACCTTTTGGAACAAGCAACAAATAAGAGAAAAGATAATTGGTTTCCTTCTACTTAACTTTAATGATAATATATCTATAATTTGTTTGCTTAAAAGTCAAGCATCTAGAGTATAGAGAAACTTTCTTTAAAAATGAAGCATCCAAAAGTATTTCTGATTACCAAAACATTTAGAATTATGATGGCAAGCTACATGTATTTCAGAATCATCAGCTACAGATGGTCTCAAATTTAAATACAGTTAACTTTTACTTTTAACATACACAACTGAAATTTTGCTTATAAATAAAAAGAACAAACATTCAACTCAGCTGAAAACTCAGGAGCTGAAAAGTCAGACCTCTACTTAACACAGTCTGCACAGAACCAGCACAACATTTTAGAAATAAAGATTTTAAAGGGAACAATGCTATGTATCATTATGTAGGTGTTTCAGAAAAGTTTCTTGATAATTATTATAATAATTATAAGAGAAATAAAATGTCAGCAGCATCCAACAAAGAAATCACATGGGTTTGTCATCATTCTAAAAACTACCACTAAACTGGAGTTTAGGGTGTAAACAAGGAGCACAAAAAAAATAATACTAATACACATGGCTTTGCTTCTTGGATTGAAGTTTGTATATCCAAACAGAGGCAATTCTGTATTGTGTAAGACAGAGGCAATTCTGTCACCATCAGGGCAAATAAAAACATCAGGAGAGGTTTACATACTTCTACTTTTTGAGATACCTGGCCAGTTATTACACAAAGAGATACTAAAGGAGGGCTGCAAAATGATTTCAAACATTCATATTTTAAAAATAATTATTTTAACACCAGGAAATGCAACCAAATAGGGAGATTCAAAAGATAATTTATCACATGATTTATAAAAATATTAATTTACAGTATATAGCATGTGGTATTATCCAGTAATAGGACACAAATTAAATAAAAACCATAATCCTGTCAGTGTATATTTGTTTTGAACAAATTTTGTTTTTTGAACATTTGTAGTTATTAATAATATCAAAGTTTACATTTGGACTCTTTGTGAATATGAAACCTAGAGAAATGGCTCTGCTGACTCTTCCCTCACTCCCAAAGGAAAATGAAAGGATTAAATCAATTAAATTAGTCAGAAAAGGATTAGTTTTTTTTTTTTTAATGCTTTCATGAAGTTGCCATCAAAACATAAAAAAAATTAAAAAGGGTTATACCCTAGAGAGTAATTTTCAACACAAATGGGGGAAAAAGGAACAAAAGGATAGATAATATGATACAAAAATGACAAAAAGGAGAACTTAGAAAAGTTAAAGGAATCACAGGAGCAAGATGAGAAAATGTAGTAAAAGAAAACTGCACAGCGCCAAATAACAGGTCTACAACTTTAGCTCACACACACAAGTAACTCCCAAATTCCAGAAAAATGATAAAATCTGCAGAGAAAGTGCATACCATGTGGTAGGCACTGTGCTTTAGGAATATTAAGCTCAGGTAGTTCTCATAAGCACATAGAGGTAAGTTTCATTTTCACCTTTTAATAAGTTAAGAAAAATGAGACACAGAAGAGATTAATGGCATCGAAAGTCACAAAGCTAGTAAATGAGGGGTTGGTGGTGGGGGGGAAGCAGTCTTGTCTAACTCCAAAGCCTATGTTCTTATCCAGTAATCTCTCCTTGTTTTCCAAATCCAAGTAAGTATGTGCGTTCAGTGCAGCTTTAATAAAATATACATCACTTTTCCCCATTATATTTTCACTTGGTGCAAGGGTAGAGACAGCACAGGATAGTGGAAGAGTACAGAGCTAAAGGTGAGAAGATGTTGGTTTGAGTTCTGCTACGACTAGATCAAACCATGTCAGTTCCACAGCTGACTGTTTTCTCATCTGTAAAATGGAGACAATATATGTGTTCTCCTACTTCACAGGATTGATAGCAAAATTAAAGAAGAAAATACACATGACATATTTGAAAATGTTTAAGAATTTTTTAAAAATTAAGGCATCATTATAGCACATACATTAAAACACATGTTTTCTGGCTACATGGAGCTACTGATGGGCATGTACCTGCTAGTCAGGGCCTGACAAAACGTGATCCACTGGAGAAGTGAATGGCAAACCAATTCAGTATTCTTGCCTTAAGAACCCCATGAACACAATGAAAAGGTAAAAGTATATGACACCAGAAGATAAGCCCCCCAGGTTGGTAGGTGTCCAACAGGCAACTGGGGAAGAGCAGAGAAATAGCTCCGGAAAGAATGAAGAGGCTGGGCAAAAGCAGAAATGTTGCTCAGCTGTGGATATGTCTGGTGGTTAAAGTCAAGTCCAATGCTGTAAAGAACAATACTGCATAGGAACCTGGAATGTTAGGCCCATAAATCAAGGTAAATTGGATGTGGTCAAGTAGGAGATGGCAAGAGTGAACATTGACATTCTGGAAATCAGTGAACTTAAATAGACGAGAATGGGCGAATTTAATTCAAATGATCATTATATCTTCTACTGTGAATAAGAATACCTTAGAAGAAATGGAGAAGCCCTCATAGTCAAAAAGAGAATCTGAAATGCAGTACTTGGGTGCAGTCTCAAAAACGACAGAATGATCTCTGTTCATATCCAAGGCAAACCATTCAACATCACAGTAATCCAAGCCTATGCCCCAACCACTAATGCCAAAGAAGTTGAAGTGGAACGGTTCTATGAAGACCTACAAGACCTTCTAGAACTACCAACAAAAAATGATGCCCTTTTCATCATAGGGGACTGGAATGCAAACGTAGGAAGCCAAGAGACACATGGAGTAACAGGCAAGCTTGGCCTTAGAGTACAAAATGAAGCAGGGCAAAGGCTAACAGAGTTTTGCCAGGAGAACACACTCGTCAGAGCAAACACTCTCTGCCAACAATACAAGAGACAACTCTATACATAGATGTCATTGGATGGTGAATACCGAAATCAGATTGATTATATTCTTTGCAGCTGAATATGGAGAAACTAGACACAGTCAGAAAAAAAAAAAAAAAAAAAAAAACCTGGGAATGACTGTGACTCAGATCATGAGCTCCTTATTGCAAATACAGACTTAAATTGAAGAAAGGAGGGAAAACCACTAGACCATTCAGGTATCACCTAAATCAAACCCCTTATGAATATACAGTGTAGGTGACAAACAGATTCAAGGGATTAGATCTAGTAGATGGAGGGCCAGAAGAACTATGGATAGAGGTTTGCAACACTGTTCAGGAGGTGATCAAAAACATCCCCAAGAAAAAGAAATGCAAAAAGGCAAAATGGTTGTCTGAGGAGGCGTTACAAACAGCTGAGAAAAGAAGAGAAGAGAAAGACAAAGGAGAAAGCGAAAGATATACCCAACTGAGTTCCAGAGTTCCAGAGAATAGCAAGAAAAGATAACAAAGGCTTAAGTGAACAATGCAAAGAAATAAAGGAAAATGATAGACTGGGAAAGACTAGAAATCTCTTCAAGAAAATTGTAGATACCAAGGGAATACTTTATGCAAAGATGGGCACAATAAAGGACAGAAATGGCAGGAATACACAGGAGAACTATATAAAAAAATATCTTAATGACCCAGATGGAGAAGGAAATGGCAACCCACTCCAGTTTTCTTGCCTGGAGAATCCCAGGGATGGAGGAGCCTGGTGGGCTGCTGTCTGTGGGGATGCACAGAGTCGGACACAACTGAAGTTACTTAGCAGTTGCAACAGCAATGACCCAGACAACCACAAAATGGTGTGGTCACTCACCTAGAGCCAGATAGCCTGGAATGTGAAGTTCAGTGGCCCTTGGAAACACCACTATGAATAAAGCCAGTAGAGGTGATGGAATTCCAAATGAACTATTGCAAATTCTAAAAGATGATGCTGTTAAAGTGCTTCATTCAATATGCCAACAGATGTGGAAAACTCAGCAGTGACCACAGGACTGGAAAAGGTCAGTTTTCATTCCAATTCCAAAGGAAGGCAATGTCAAAAAATGTTCAGACTACTGTACAATTGCACTCATTTCACATGCTAGCAAAGTAATGCTCAAAATCCTTCAGCTAGGCTTATGCAGTATGTGAACCATGAACTTCCAGATGTTCAAGGTGTATTTAAAAAAGGCAGAGGAATCAGAGATCAAATTGCCAACATCAGCTGGATCATAGAAAAAGCAAGGGAATTCCAGAAAAACATCTACTTCTGCTTCATAGACTATACTAAAGCCTCTGACTGTGTGGATCACAACAAACGATGGAAAATTCTTAAAGAGACAGGAACACCAGACCACCTTATCTCTCTCCTGAAAAGCTGTATGCAGGACAAGATGCAACAGTTAGAACCGGACATGGAACAATGGACTGGTTCAAAATTGGGAAAGGAGTACATCAAGGCTGTATGTTGTCACCTGTTTATTTACTTCTAAGAAGAGTACATCATGTGAAATGTCGGGCTGGATGAATCACAAGCTGGAAACAAGATTACTGGGAGAAATATCAACAACCTCAGATATGCAGATGATACTAATTTCATGGCAGAGAACAAAAAGGAACTAAAGAGCCTCTTGATGAAGGGGAAAGAGGAGAGTAAAAAGTTGGCTTAAAACACAGTAGTCAAAAAACAAAGGCATCATTGTCCCATCACTTCATAGCAAATAAATGGAGAAAAAGGGGAAACAGTGAAAAACTTTTCTTTTCTTGTGTTCCAAAAATTACTGTGAATGGTGACTGTAGCCATGAAATTAAAAGACACTCGCTCCTTTGAAGAAAACCTATGACCAACCTAGACAGTGTATTAAAAAGCAGAGACATCACTTGGCTGACAACGGTCCATCTAGTCAAAGCTATGATATTTCCAGTAGTCATGTACGAATATGAGTTGGACCATAAAGAAGGCAGAGCAACAAAGAATTGCTGCTTTAAAACTGTGGTGCTGGAGAAGACTCTTAAGAGTCCCTTGGACAGCAAGGAGATCAAACTAGTCAATCCTAAAGGAAATCAATCCTGAATATTCATTGGAATGATTGATGCTGAAGTTCAAGCTCCAAAAATTTGGCTACTTGATGCGAAGAGGCGACTCCTTGGAAAAGACCTTGATGCTAAGAAAGATTGAGGGCAAGAGGAGACAGGGGCGACAGAGGATGAGATGGTTGGATGGCATCACTGACTCAATGGACATGAGTTGTGCAAACTCCAGGAGATAGTGAAGAACAGGGGAGCCTAGTGTGCTGCAGTTCATGGGTTTGCAAAGAGTTGGCATGACTTAGCAACTAAATAACAACAACAATAGCACACACTGTTTAAATATTTTTTGTTTTCCTTATTTCTAAAAGTTATTTTAGGTAATATAAGGAAGATATAGATTCTGGAAAATAACTGGCTATTAAATAGAGAATTAAAAAAGAAAAATTTTAGTTTTATAAATTTTTCCTAGAATCAGCTTTGATTTTAATGGTTAGAAGTACAAAACTATGTTCTTTTGAACATGTAAGTTTCTTTCTTGCAGCTATTTCTTTAGTCCAGATAGTTTTTGTATTATTACTTCAGCCTTGAATAGGAATTTTTTTGTCTCTTCACATTTCTTTCGTTGTGACTTCTTAAGTTTACATACAGTCACATATAAAAAATATTACAAATGCTTATAGAGTGTATTTCTAACATACCAGAAATGGTATAACATACCATTTTTCAAGGGGCTAGAAAAATAATATAAATAATATATATGTAGGAGCTATCAAAGAATGATGCAAGAACTACCACTGTAAGACTGCTCTCTTTGGCCTTAACAATAAAGATGCATATTAAATAAGTATACCTTCTTAATTCCATATATATGTGTTAGTATACTGTATTGGTGTTTATCTTTCTGGCTTACTTCACTCTGTATAATGGGCTCCAGTTTCATCCACCTCATTAGGACTGATTCAAATGTATTCTTTTTAATAGTTGAGTAATATTCCATGGTGTATATGTACCACAGCTTCCTTATCCATTCATCTGCTGATGGGCATCTAGGTTGCTTCCATGTCCTGGCTATTATAAACAGTGCTGCGATGAACATTGGGGTGCACGTGTCTCTTTCAGATCTGGTTTCCTCGGTGTGTATGCCCAGGAGTGGGATTGCTGGGTCATATGGCAGTTCTATTTCCAGCTTTTTAAGGAATCTACACACTGTCCTCCATAGTGGCTATACTAGTTTGCATTCCCACCAACAGTGTAAGAGGGTTCCCTTTTCTATACACCCTCTCCAGCATTTATTGCTTGTAGACATTTGGATAGCAGCCATCCTGACTGGCGTGTAATGGTACCTCACTGAGGTTTTGATTTGCATTTCTCTGATAATGAGTGATGTTGAGCATCTTTTCACGTGTTTGTTAGCCATCTGTATGTCTTCTTTGGAGAAATGTCTGTTTAGATCTTTGGCCCATCTTTTGATTGGGTCATTTATTTTTCTGGAATTGAGCTGCAGGAGTTGCTTGTATATTTTTGAGATTAATCCTTTGTTTCTTCATTTGCTATTATTTTCTCCCATTCTGAAGGCTGTCTTTTCACCTTGCTTATAGATTCCTTTGTTGTGCAAAAGCTTTTAAGTTTAATTAGGTCCCATTTGTGATTAACAGCATCGAAACATGTATATTATCAAGTGTGAAACAGATCGCCAGTCCAGATTGGATGCATGAGACAAGGGCTCGGGGCTGGTGCCCTGGGATGACCCAGAGGGATGGGATGGGGAGGGAGGTGGGAGTGGGGTTCAGGATGGGGAACACATGTAAACCCATGGCTGATTCATGTCAATGTATGACAAAAACCACTACAATATTGTAAAGTAATTAGCCTCCAACTAATAAAAATAATTGGGGGGAAAAAAAAGAAAAAAAAGAAAATGTTTTCCAAATCTAAAATAGAAAAATAAGTATACTTCTTTCCAGGCTAAACCCACATTACATTCAAAGTAATGGAAGTGTGGAAGTGTGAAAATAAGTATTTTGTATATGTCATTCTACTTACATTTAAGCATACTTAACAAAACGATGAAAATGCTTACTCACTCGTACACCTTTAGGTCCTGGATTACCATCTGGTCCAGCTAAACCCTAGTGCAAACAAAAGACATCACCATCATTCTCTAGTACTTTTTAAAGAGTTGTTGATAATTAATAAAAAGGGGCAAATAAAAGATATCATTTTTACAAGTATAAACTTCAGAACTGTATACTTAGTGAAGACCATATACATTTTAGGGATTTTAGAATTTCAGAAGCAAAAAAGCCAATGTATATAATCTATACACAAATATATTTTAGATTTCTAAATAAAGTAGATTAACACAACTGTCAGACACAATTATTTCAGTTATTTCTCATTGGAAAGCCCTGTTCTTTTAGAACAGTTCTAATTCACTTATCTAAAATATATTTCTACTTTAAAAAATAAGTACATTTTTAAACTTCAGATCAATTTCCATATGTCTGAGTATTTATATATTTTTCAGATAAATACAAAACATTACTTGGTACTAAGACTCATGTAATACCCTCCACATACTTTAAAGGTTTAAAAATGGAATTTTATTAATACTAGATTATCTTCTGGCATTTTCAATTCCCTAATTCTAGAGAATAAAAAAGATATTTTATATAAATACAGTTTTCTAGTATGCTAAATGAACAATTAATTTCAAGAGTAAGTAATTAATGAAAGCCTAGGAAAGAAAATTTTTTTCTCTTATTAGCCTATATGAAATAACTAGAAAAAAAAAGAAATAGCTAGAAAGAGTTAGACATTAGAGGGAAATAAATATGAAATGATTAAAATGAATTTTCAAAACAGTATACAAAGACTTGAATCCAATTTAGATAAAAAGTATTCAGATAGTGGTATATGTAGCACCGGCAACTATGTCCCAAGTGTTTATAATTGCATTATTAAAAAATGCTGCATATCAAAGAGAGTCTTAACTCATATCATTACTTCATTTTAGTCAGTGGTAATATTGTAAAATCAGTAGCAACACTGTTTAACATTTTATTAGCCTACTGGGCCATTTTAATTTAAAAAGTCCCATTGAATATCATATCAAACTTGTTTAAAAATCCCACTCTTTTTTTAAGTAAAATTTTTATGCAATAAAATTTTTGAAGAATTTTTACAATTTTGATATTAGAATTTTTTGGAATTACTTTGCTATGAATAATTCATTATTTAATAAAATAAACCAATTATCATTTGAACATTAACTCTTGAAATTGGAACATACAATGCATTAACCAAGTGAGACATAAAAAGAAAAGTTTAAATATAGTTACCTCACCTGCCTGCCAGGATAACCACGTGAACCAATATTACCAGTGAACCCTGGAATTCCCTAAAATGAAAAATAAAATAATAAAAAATACAGCAAAGACCAAAGAAGCAAAGAAAGCAAACCTGGGGTATTCATAATACCCAAGGTTTTAAAGAATATTTTTCCATATAAAAATATGAAGAGTCCTGCATGTTGCTTATCTGACTGAAGTCATCTATTTAAAATGAAAATGGCCTCTTTCCTGGCTGGAACCATGGAGGGTGCAGAAGAGAAGGAAAAAAAGGTTCCTGCTATGCCAGAAATCCTTAAGAAAAAGCAAAAGAATTTCACAGAGCTTAAAATCAAGTGCTGAGAAATAATTTGCCTAAATGATGCTTTGAAAGGCAAAAAGTTTATCTATGAAAAAGCTAGGCCCTATCACAAAGAAGACAAGCAGATATACAGAACTGAAATTCAAATGGCTAGGATGGCAAGAAAAGCCAGCAACTTCTATGTGCCCACAGAACCCAAATTGGCACTTGTCATCAGGAACAGAGGTATCAAAGATTTGAAAGGCGTTGCAACTTTGCCTCTGTCAGATGTTCAATGGCACCTCCTGAAGCTCAACAAGGTTTCAATTAACATGCTGAGAAGAGTGGAACCATACTTTGCATGTGGTTTAGTCGCTAAGTTGTGTCCAACTGTTGCAACCCCATGGACTGTAGCCTGCCAGGCTCCTCTGTCCATGGGATTCTCAAGGTAAGAATACATTGCATGGGGTTACCCAAACCTGAAGTCAGTAAATTAACATCAAAATCAACAAGCAGTGAATTTTCCTGACAGATAATGTGTTGATCGCTGGTCTCTTGGCAAATATGGCATTATCTGCATGAAGGTCATCTGATTCATGAGATCAGTACTGTTGGAAAACATCTTAAAGAAGCAAACAACTTCCTATGGGCCTTCAAACTGTCTTCTCCGTGAGGTGAGATGAAGAAAAGAGCCATGCATTTTGTAGAAGCTGGAGATGCTGGCAACAGGGAAGACCATATCAACAGGCTTAATAGAAGGATGAACTAAGGTATCTACCATGATTATTTTTGTAATCTCGTCAGTTAAGAAACATGGACTGCTTTCAAATTGAAAAAAAAAAAAAAAAAAAAAGAAAATGAGATAAGTTGCTAAATAAAAATGAATACAACTATTAGATTAGGGACCTAAATGAGATACTGATTATTAAATGTGGGATAAATGCAGATAAATATAGGATAAAAAAATTCAGTGATACATGGATTTAAAAAAAACATTTACATTAGAGAAAGAGTTGATACATTGTGTAATAACCAGTATCTTTACAGATTGAACTCCTTGTCTCAGCCATCCTGCAACTCCCCTTAATTATCAGAGCACAAGCTTCAGAAGGTAGGTAAATGGATATTAAGTGTTAAATACCTGTATTATGACATAGGTATATCTAAAAATTCACATAGCAACTTTGAATGGGAAACTCACTTTGAATTGACAACCTTCTGTGCCTGATTTAAGACCCAGTTTACTCAAGGAAGGCTGATACATGGAGACTCAAACAGATAAGAAAGGAAACTTGCTGCAGAACCCTGTGGAAAAGTGAGAAGAAATACCTTCATATGTTGTTACTTTCTTCCACTGATACATGATTCATTCATTCACTTAGGTCTAATACATAACTTGTGAACTAAGGAAATGCCAAAAAAAAAAAAAAATGTAAGAAAGGCAATGCCAAAGTATGTTCAAACTACCACACAATTGCACTCATCTCACATGTTAGCAAAGTAATGCTCAAAATTCTCCAAGTCAGGCTTCAACAGTACGTGAACTGTGAACTTCTAGATGTTCAAGCTGGATTTAGAAAAGGCAGAGGAACCAGAGATCAAATTGCTAACATCCACTGGATCATTGAAAAAGAGAGTTCCAGAAAAACACCTACTTCTGCTTTATTGACTGTGCCAAAGCCTTTGATTGTGTGGATCACAACAAACTGTAGAAAATTCTCAAAGAGATAAGAATACCAGACCACCTGATCTGCCTCCTGAGAAATCTGTATGCAGGTCAAGAAGCAACAGTTAGAACCAGACATGGAACAAGAGAATGGTTCCAAATTGGGAAAGGAGTATGTAAAGGCTGTATATTGTCATGCTGTTTATTTAACTTATATGCAGAGTACATCATGTGAAATGACAGGCTGGATGAAACACAAGCTGAATCAAGACTTCCGAAAAACATTAATGACCTCAGATAGACAGATGTCACTACCATTATGGGAGAAAGCAAAGAAGAACTAAAGAGCCTCTTGATGAAAGTAAAGGAAGAGAGTGAAAATGTTGGCTTAAAACTCAACATTCAGAAAATTAAGATCATAGCCTTTGGTCCCATCACTTCATGGCAAATAGATGGGGAAACAATGGGAACAATGACAGACTTTATTTTCTGGGGCTCCAAAATCACTGCAGATGGTAACTGCAGCCATGAAATTAAAATATGCTTGCTCCTTGGAAGAAAAGCTATAACCACCTAGACAGCATATTAAAAAGCAGAGACTTTGCCAGCAAAGGTCCATCTAGTCAAATATATTTTTTTCTGGTAGTCATGTATGGATGTGAGAGTTGGACTATAAAGAAAGCTGAGCACCAAAGAATTGAAGCTTTTGAACTGTGGTGGTGGAGAAGACTCTTGAGAGTCCCTTGGACAGCAAGGAGATCCAACCAGTTAATCCTAAAGGAAATCAGTCATGAATATTCATTGGAAGGACTGATGCTGAAGCTGAAACCCCACTACTTTGGCCAACTGATGTAAAGAACTGACTCATTTGAAAAGACTCTGATGCTGGGAAAGACTGAAGGCGGGAGGAGAAGGGGACAACAGAGGATGAGCTGGTTGGATGGCATCACTGACTCAATGGACATGAGTTTGAGCAAGTACCGGGAGTTGGTGATGGACAGGGAAGCCTGGTGTGCTGCAGTCCATGGGGTCACAAAGAGTCAGACATGACTGGATGACTGAACTGAACTGAAATGATGATAGCAGTGATAATTTTCATAGATTCTTTATTCTGTAAAAACTCTTCCTGGTGGTTGTTTGTGTTAGATAATAATACTAGTACAAAGGACACTAGTCCTTTGCCCCTCTGCTCTGAAGCATACAGAAGATTGTACTAATTTCTCTAGTTTAACCATAGAAACACTATAAAATTCCTGAAATCTGAAAAATCTAGAGAAAAAACAGTCCAAGAAAGAGGCAAATGAAGGATCACAGTTGAAAGTTTTCACCCTTCCATTCTTTTAGACTCGTATTCTCCTAATATGTCCTTCTCTCCACTTTTCTCAGAATACATTTCTCAGTTTTGTTTTCTCCCTTTTCTCTCCCCCTTCCTTTCCTTGCTTCAACAATTACTATTTACTTAACATTTTTTCTGTGTGTTGGGCTTCCCTCATAGCTCAGTTCGTAAAGAATCCGCCTGCAATGCAGGAGACCCTGGTTCGATTCCAACGCTGGGAAGATCCACTGGAGAAGGAATAGGCTACCCACTCTAGTATTCTTGGATTTCCCTTGTGGCTCAGGTGGTAAAAAATCCACCTGCAATGTGGGAGACCTGGGTTCGATCCCTGGGTGGGGAAGATCCCCTGGAGAAGGGAAAGGCTACTCACTCTTTCTGACCTTGAGAATTCCATGGACTGTATAGTCCATAGGGTCACAAAGAGTCATACATGACTGAGTGACTTTCACTTCACTTCAACACATTTTTATGTGCTAATCACATCACCATGCAATGTGATTTACAGCTACTTTATATCTATGATATAAAGTATGATAGATACTATGTTCTTCATTCTACATTTGAAGTAAGAAAGATATAGAGAAGTTACGAAATGTGCCTGAGATGGCATAGTAAGTAGCAGATCCTGAATGTAAATCCAGATGATCTGACTAAAGTTGTCATGTGTATATACACACACACACACACACACACACACATATATACGACAGTGAAAAACTTAACAGAATGTGAATAAAGAGTGATCTGAGAATTACAGAAAATTCTCATCTACATGTAGAGATTATATCCTATGAATTTCAGAAACTATATTTATGTACTAGAAATTACCTTATTAACATTATACATAGTATATATTTTATCCCTATAATGTTTATTGAGCACTTAAATGCCAAGCACAATTTCAAGTATTTTATATGTATTATCTTATTTAATCTACCCAAACCCTATAAGGTAGATATCATTATCCCTATTTTACAGATGCAAAAAATAAGACACAATGTGTTTGCCACCAGTGGAAAGTCACTCAGCTATGTAGAAAGTCAGAATTTAAGTCAGCAAGTCTAACTCCAGAGACCACCATTAAAGGTTGTCTCCCTAGTGGAGGTTTGAAGTGTAAATAACTTATAGTAGTACTCAAAGGAAAGCCCTCTAATCATGAGATTTGCTTCAGTCTATTTACAAATGCTTCTTCTATTCCCCATCCAACTTTAAAACATACAGGCCTATATCCAGACCTCCAGAAAAACCTTATATTTGGTTATGACAATAGGAAAGAGCGAAATAAACATAAAACGCTGATTTTATTCTGTAGGTTCTGGTTAATGGCAACCACCATCCCTTTCTTTAGTTTCCTAGCCAAATTAGGTTCAGTTCAGTTCAGTCGCTCAGTCGTGTCTGACTCTTTGCGACCCCATGAATCACAGCATGCCAGGCCTCCCTGTCCATCACCAACTCCCGGAGTTGACTCAAACTCATGCCCATCGAGTCGGTGATACCATCCAGCTATCTCATCCTCTGTCGTCCCCTTCTCCTCCCGCCCCCAATCCCTCCCAGCACCAGGGTCTTTTCCAATGAGCCAACTCTTTGCATGCAGTGGCCAAAGTATTGGAGTTTCAGCTTCAGCATCAGTCCTTCCAACGAACACCCAGGACTGATCTCCTTTAGGATGGACTGGTTGGATCTCCTTGCAGTCCAAAGGACTCTCAAGAGTCTTCTCCAACACCACAGTTCAAAAGCATCAATTCTTCGGCACTCAGCTTTCTTCACAGTCCAACTCTCACATCCATACATGACCACTGGAAAAACCATAGCCTTGACCAGACGGACCTTTGTTGGCAGAGTAATGTCTTTGCTTTTTAATATGCTATCTAGGTTGGTCATAACTTTCCTTCCAAGGAGTGTCTTTTAATTTCATGGCTGCAGTCACCATCTGCAGTGATTTTGGAGCCCCCCAAAATAAAGTCTGACACTGTTTCTACTATTTCCCCACCTATTTCCCATAAAGTGATGGGACCAGATGCCATGATCTTAGTTTTCTGAATGTTGAGCTTTAAGTCAACTTTTTCACTCTCCTCTTTCACTTTCATCAAGAGACTTTTTAGTTCCTCTTCACTTTCTGCCATAAGGGTGGTGTCATCTGCATATCTGAGGTTATTGATATTTCTCCCAGCAATCTTGATTCCGGCTTGTGCTTCTTCCAGCCCAGCATTTCTCATGATGTACTCTGCATATAAGTTAAATAAGCAGGGTGACAATATACAGCCTTGATGTACTCCTTTTCCTATTTGGAACCAGTCTGTTGTCAAATTAGGTTAGTCAACCTCAATTAAAAAACAATCTGTTTTAAGACATAAATGAAATCTGATTTTGAACAGATTTTCATAGAGGGTGTTGAGAGAACATGTAGAGATATAACACATTCCAGCTGCACAGAGAAATACACAGAAGGACTCTATTCGATGACCGAATCCTGCTCTCCTGGAGCAGCAGTAAATAAAGACAGTAAGTAAGCTTTCAGCAGTTGTATGTGGCATAAACATACTCTAAGCCAACCACACCCTAAAATCACTTGGACAACCACAGAGCTCAAAAGACTCAAAAGAAATACTGTAACTCAATGGCTCACTTTAATCTGTAGATTGTCTGGAGTAATTTAGACACAGGGTTATCTCTCTACTCCTGGAAAAATCAGGACTAGTAAACCTGTCCCAATCCCACTTCTCACTTGAAGAATTAAAGCTGACTCTCTGAGTCAGACTTCATTGAGAGTCCAAGCACTGCTAGCATGGGTCCTCCCTGTGTCTTCATTTATTCATTAGTAAAATACAATGGTAATATCTAGGTCACAGGATTATAATGTAGAGAAAATAGAACTATGTGGGAAAATATATTTAAAAGCAGGGGTAATTATAATAATTCTTAGTGTTGTGGAGTGTCAAATGAGTTAACATATGGAAATATTCAATACACAATTATACTACTTGAAGTTCCAGTTAACAGTAGTACAGTTTGGCAGCCAATAAAGACTCAGTAAATGACAGCTCTTAATACTGGAGCTTACACAGATGATATAATTACTTTCCTCAATGTTTCTGGCCAGTTAATAGATATTTACAAATTTTCCAGACGGGAATGTCTCCTAGCAATTAGTCATGCTCCTCTTAATGTCCACAGTGTTTCCAACAGTTAAAATGCAAAATGATTTTAGTTGTTCCTCGCAGTTATCACCAATTTTGTCTTTTTTCTTCTTGAATTATATAAAATAGAACTGATTCCAATAATACATGTTCTGATCTTTAAAACTGATTTTAGACTCTTCTCACAAGCATACCACCCTCAGAACTAGGACATGTATTCTACTGGAACTAGATAACAGAGCAGTTATGAGAAAACTGGTCAGTACTGACAAACGGTCGGTTTTCTCACTAACTTGTGATGTGTCAGGTTTTCTTCATTGGAATCCACACATTTCTGCCAAAGCAGGATTCTAGGAATTTTTTTCCTTCCCCAGGATCTAACCTCTCTTTCCCTCTTGCCCTTCTGTTGTTTTTTTTTTTTTCTACAAATGCTCAAATGCTTTTCAGCACTCATTTGATCTTGTACTTGAGATTGTTAAGTACTGAAGAAATTAAGATTGTACTTGCTACAAATACATATATTGCTTTTCTTGCCATGTCCAGTAGTTAGCAATCTTGAAAAACTGTGCCTCAGGGACTTAACAGAGCTTACTGTTCCTCTAACATGAATGAACAAAAGAAAAAAATTGGCTTTATTTCTTTATTTGTCTTTCCCTCAGGGATAATCCATCACTTTTCTTTCTGGAGCTCCCCTTAGGGCTTTCTGAGGCTCTTTGCTAAATCTCCAATAATGATTTGTCACCTTAGTTAGTATCTAATCTCCCACCCTTTTCACTGATTTATTCATACTGGCCTAGTACACATTGTATTGAAAACAAGAGATTTGACTTTATTTTTTCCTGTGACATAATGATATATTATTTTCTGGTGGGAGAAAGAAGAAATAACATGATTAAAAACTAAACAGTTCCCAAACTGTTTTGACTTTAACATATGTGCGTATATACAGAATGAACAAAAAATAGCATACTGCCATTCTAATTTGGATTTTTATCAAACTTATTTGCATTCCTTCACACAAGGGTAGGGAACTAACAGCTGTGAATAGACTTTGGAGAACAGGCAAGCCCCTGAAACATACAAGAAAATCAGAGAGTGTGTGTGTGTGTGCACCTGTGCATATGTATGGATAATCCGGGGACAGGGTTCACAGCATTTATAAGATTCTCACAAGAGTTTATGAATAACAAAAGTTTAAAACAGCTGTTCTGGAGCATATTAGGCAGATAGTTGAAAGTCAGTCTAAGATATAAAAAAATCAACAAAGTTTAGTAGATAATAAATTAGAAGTTTTTCCTGTACTAAAAAGAGTCAAAGAATTAAGAAAAATTGACAGGAAAAAGACATTAAGAAAATTGAAAGCATTAAGAAAAAAATAGGCATTAAAAAAAGCGTTTCCTTAAAAGCATTAAGAAAAACTTAAAGAGTTAAGTGTGGAAAAATAATCTCTCAATGGAGTTTCCCACTGTGTATTTTTTTCACTGGAGAGATGCAAGTCTGACAAAGGAAGAATACTTACTTGTTCCCCTTGGAGTCCTGGGAGTCCTGGATGCCCCTTGAGACCCTGCAACGGTAAAGGTGAAGACATGCTATGAATAGTAAACCCTTGTGAGTCCAATAACTAACCACAGTTGTCATTCAACCCAACTTCCGTTTTTCTCATTAATGCAAATTATTACTAATCTATTTCTTATTAAATGCAATCCTTTTAATTTAATAAAATTTAATTTTATTAAATAAGATATTCTTATTAATAATTCTTAATCAATTTTGAATGCTATTTGAATGATTTGTTGTTGGCAAGTAAAATGGTTACATAGTATTGAATAAAAAGACAGTATCATTTATAAAAGGCTGGTATCTTGCAATAGGTCTGCTCAATTCTGCTGCAGCTTTTTAAAAGTTGGTTTTAGTTCATTAATGCTGAAATGAAATGCTTTTAGATATATTCTGTTTGTAATTATTGAAAAACTGGACCATATTCATGCAGTTTCTCTAAAACATTGTCGAAACATTCTGTGAATGAGTGAATAAAAGAGACTGCTTAAGTCCATCCAAAGGAGGTTTATAAGGCTATCTAAGAAATCAATAACCAATGTTATATGTCAATTATATCTCAATTTAAAAAAAAAAGACATTAGTAACAAAAAAGATTTTCCAAATAAGAACCAAAGTCAAATCTTAATCTCTATTATCAACATTCAAAGATATAAAAGAGATAACAATCTTTATGCTCTAGAAAGATATTCTATGAGCAAAAGGAAGGACGCAAAAAAAAAAAAAAAAGACAGGAACAAAGAATCAGCATATTTATACAGCTCTAATTAACAATCAGCAGGGCAACCTGCTGTTTATTCGATTTTGCTGTATATAAAAGAACAAAAGAAAGTTCCTTTTTAAAAGAATCTCAGAATTCTGAGCAAATTTCAAAAACCTGAAATAAATCATAGTTTACAAATATCAGAAACTTCAAATTAATGTACAGCAAACTGAAGATACGTTTTTGGGGTTTCAGGATATAGAGTAACAGAGGGAAGAGAGTCATTCAGGATTAATCACTGAGGACTTATGAACATGAATTCATGAATTAGAGAAGGAAATTATACTCTGGTTAGACAATGGGAAAATTAGAAGAGGTGCCTATTTGAAAAATAGGGAAATGATTTAAGCAGTTTCTGAGATGATAAACTTAAAACATAAGAAAATGTTTAAGTAGAGAGACTCTTGGGAAACAGAGAGAAGATCAGAAAATGTAAGAAAGCAAGTTGGAGGCAAAAATTTTTGTGTTATCTGTAAATGTAAGCATATAAGTAACAAGGGAATAACAGAAGGAAAAAAGCAGAGTGCAGAGGAAATGGCCTGCCCTCTGGGAGCTCTGTTCTTTCCTGATTAGACTATTAAAAATCAGAGAAGTGGCCACAAGAAAGAACATGGGAAAAAAGAGGAGGGGAAAGAAGGAAGGCACAAAGAAACTTCCCTGAACTAATAATAAAACTAGCAAAAACAAGGAAGTGGCTAATTCTATAGCAATCCTATGAAGCAGGTATCTTCCCCATTTATGCCACGCCAAGTCGCTTCAGTTGTGTCTGACTCATTGAGACCTCATGGACTGTAAACTGCCAGACTCCTCTGTCCATGGGATTCTCCAGACAAGAATACTGGAGTGGATTGCCATTTCCTTCTCCAATTTTACAGATGAGAAAATTCTCTGAGAAATTAAATGATATGACCAAAGTCATGTAGGTAGTAAGTGGAATCATGTTGGTTTGACAGATTCATCATGAGCTTAGTAACCTGCCCTTCTACTTACTTTATATGTCTTTATATTTGTCTCAAACTCAAATGTAGGATAGTCTCATTCTCATCAAATGTTCAATTGTAGATAACCAAGGCAAATCAACAAAAGGAATTATTAAAGTTACACATTTACCAATGGCCTCTATTACACCCACAGTTTCACTCTGAGTTTATACTTTTTTTTTTAAAGATAGCTAAATACCAGCCTAATTACAAAACAGGGGACACTGTTCTCAACTGTCCAAATGTTAAGATTCTACAGATAAAAAAATATCCACAAACCTAGCTTTTTCACTTTTTTAATCCTGGGAAATAAGAAATGTCCTCAGCACTAAAATAGTGGCTGCAGCTCCCTCGGATGACGCAGCAGCTCTAGAAGGGTGTAGTTCCTAGGAGAGTGTCACGAAGATGACAAATGAGGAGCCAGGGTGAGAGGCATACAGATAGAGAAACTCTCTGCCATGGGCCTAGTTCCTTTTCTTTAACAACAAACAAACAAAAAACCTGTATTAAATCTTTACTTCCTTGTTTTTATTTCTGTGTACTGCTGAGTCTAATTATACGCTTCCCTTTCTTTGGCCACTATCTGTTTCTCTGACCAGAGATTCTTCCCTCCTCAGCCTTGGTGAAACAAAACACAGTGGTGCTACAACTTTGTTAGCTTACTTTCCCTGAAGCAGTTTATAACAGTGAACTAGACACATTGACCATGATATCCTCTAAATGTACAATTCCTTCCTAAGAGATTCTTCTTCATCAACAGCCTTTAATAAGAGGGCAACACCAAACAGTCATGATCTTTTCTTCATGAGCTCACTCCCACTCTACCTCAGCCACAGGAGATGGCACTCAATCTAAGGGAAGCCAGTATGAAGTCTGGCCAGTAGCCTATAAGGACACTTGGAGTAGAGGCTTTCTCATAAACAGGGTCAAGCTGGGCCAATTAAAATCTTTTTAAAAATAAGTTCAACAGGAAGGAAGGAGGGAATAGAAGGAAGGGAAGACTGATTTAGGTACTTAGCTAAAGCTAGAAAGACTGACAAAGAGGGAAGATAAGAGAAAGAGAAGAAAGCCAAAGTACAACTTAAAAAATTATTGTGAAAAGAAACTATATTGAGAAAGAAAGTTGTTGTCAGAGGGAAAACCAGGTAACACGAAAAGGCAGATGCAGAGAGAGGAGGGGAGCAGCAGTACTAACAGAAAAGTATAGTAAAAGAGCTGCAAACTAATGCTAAGATACTCAGAGCTGCTTTGAATCAGTACCTGTCTCCATGAGACCAAGTCATATTACAATACATATTTTTAGACTCCATGCATCTCCGCTTTCCCTCAATGCTGTAGAGAGGATTGAAATAATTCTCTCTTCCTTGAGATAGCCTGTCTCCATTCTTTGCAATCAAAAGAGCCTAAGTGAAACACAAAATGTGTTTGGTTTGGTTTGGTTTACTACTAATAATGAAAAGACCAAGCACACTGAACTCTAGATCCAGTTTTGCCAGTAGCTAGTCATATCATGAGTTTCCAAGTCTTCATCTGTAAAACGATGGCACTGAATTTAACTACTGCTAGATTTCCTTTAACCTGCTAGGATTCTGCAATTACTAGAATCTGTTTAGAAATTCACTTTTTTCTTTTCACCCTGCATTCAATGAAAAACAAAGGCATTTATAAGAGGCAATTCAGGCTTTGAAGCATAGGAAGAATTTAAGTAACACTGATGTATGTATCAGAGAAAAACCAGATTCGGGTTCCCATGGGCGTATGACCTGAAACAAATATGGCGACTCTGGGATGAGTGGAAGGGAAAGAGGGTGGATCAGGTAGGAGGCTACTATGACAGTCTAGGTGAGACATGATTATAACTTAGATTTGAGGGTGGAGTTAGAGATGGTATATGAGCTCCTCAAAGAGTTTAAACCTAAGTTCTTAAACGATTTTAATATGATATGCTCAGTGTCTAGAACATAGTAAGTGCTTGTCAATTAATTGATGGAAAGATCTGAATGAATAAATGAATTGATGTAAAGACAAAGAGGAATTTAAGTTATTTGGCGGAAAATAGATTCTAAGTATTATTTAATATGATATTTCAACTCTCTTAATATTGAAATAAAAGTTCTAAATGGGAGAAAATATCTTTTTGCTATTTTTCAATGTAATATTATTCTACTGTAATATTCTGGAGTTAGCACCATTATTGTATAAAAGTCTCCCTATTCCCTAATATGTGACTATAGGCCTCATTTGTTTTCTAAATGCTAATCTGCAACATTTTTTTTAAAAATGAAGCAAATAATGTTCCTGGGAAAAAATACCAACATTCAAGTTTTGACATAGCCCCAATCTAAGAACCTGACTGCTTATATTTTAAAATTTGTTTATATCATAGTCTTTTGAAAATACTATTTGAGTCACTGTTCTTCCTATACCCACATAGGAAGAACAAAAAAGGTCCAGTAACTAACAACATATGATTTTTCTCTGATGAATATACTGAAAATGCATTTCTTAAGTACCAATAGAAAAATTTACAAATTGTTTTAGAACAGACTAAAAACTCAGTGTTAAGAGTTATAGAGTTTTCTTAATTTTTGTTGTGATGGAAAGTTGCCTTGCTAAAAACTCCAATAATAAGTGGAGCTTAGAATCTAATTTTAATAGAGAGATTTTAATTTTAATACTTCTTTTAACACTAATTTGAATAGGTTATCAACATATGACCACACAGGACAAAAAAGAAAGATACAACTGAATCAAAATTAGAAATATTAAGGGATGGAAAGGAAACAAACTTCAAGTATATACCTGAACTTCCCCAAGTAACTAAATTTTGGATAAATAAATAAAATATTTATCCATAAGGAAAAGAGTGGAAACATTTACATGCAGAACCATCCTTGCTTTGCATGGTACTAGAGATCTATAAAACTGAGAATATAGTCTGAAACCATGCAAGAAATATTAATAATGGGGAAAAGTCTGTGATCTTTAAAAATTTTTGTCAAATGTTAAAAAGTCTGTCAGTTACACTTGTACAGGGAGATGAAAAAAATGTTAAGCTAAGATTAATTTAGTACAGTGTAATTTAAAATGTTAGAAACCACGAAAATTAAAGTTCCATTTCTTAGCAAAAATTTATGAAGAGTAGTTTGAATAGTGTGCTTTTCTTGTATAAAGAACCATACTGAGCAAACATATATCCCTATGGTTTGGCAAACTGTCACACTCCTTTCTAAGTACAGGTCAACTTCCAACATTTCATCCTTTGCACTTTCAGTGTCATGAAATAGGTCCAAGAGTTCTTCTAAGTTTTTTTTTTTTTTTTTTGCTGTTGTAACCTCCTCTGGGACATCTCTATCCTATACATCACGATCCTTTCCTCTTATGTCAAAAGTTCACCTTTACTAAGTTCTCTCTGCATATCTAGAGTTCACTCAAATGGCAGCAATGTTCCAGGATCAGCTATTTCTTCTATAATTCCATCTGTATTCAATTCCAATTTCAATTTCTGTTTCACTATTTCTTTATTTCACTGTACTTTCATCTTGTTTACCAGGTTTTCTTTTTTTTTTTTTTTGATTATCCATCTATGTAAAATGTCACATGAGTTCATCACAGAGAGAAGGAAGCAACACAGCAACACACTCTGCCATCTGTGTAGTAACTAACAGATGTGCTCGGTATAACCACCAACAGATTCTGAATGAAGAGATGTGACTGGTCACTGATCTTGATGCACATCTACTATTTATGCAGAGACTTGTAAGCTGAAGAACCAGTAGCAAAGTTTATACTTTATGCAGCTAATCACAGTCAATATATTGTGGTAAGTGAAATTTGAACCATGTTGTTGGGAGACTGGTGTTAATTAAACCATGGTAAGTGAAAGCTGTGTATACTGGAACCACACAAAGTGAGGAATGCTTGTATATATGTATTGAGAAAGAGTCTCAATGATATTATCTCCATGTTGTCAACTTTATATATGAATTTTTAAAAGTTTTTTCCCCCACTAAATAGGAAGGACTTATATTCACTAAAATAAAGATTTTTCCTACGTATGAGAAACTACCCCCTATGGTATAAGACAACTTCTGCATTATCAGCTCTGTTTTCCTATCTTGAGCCTCCTTACCTAAACTTTAGGTTTCAGAAAAGTAGAAGCATTCTTCTCTAGAATCCACAAAAACACCAAAGAAATTCTGCTGACTCAATGATTTACCTCTGGCATTCGTCTTCTTAAAACCCTTCAGTAGCTCTCTACCATATGATAAATGCTCTACCATGATATCCAAGCTCCTTCATGATTTGACCCCTGAATGCACCTTATTTCCAGACACACCCTGCCTAACACTTTATAATCTCCAAACAAGGACCTGCTTCTTGCCTCCAAGCCTTGGTTTATGTCATCACCTGTGTGTAGACAGCATACATGTCTACTAACTACAGTATCATCATGATAACTTCTGTTCATCCTTAAGATGCAGCTCAGATGTTGCCTCTTTCCTTGTTCTCTAAACACTTCCCCTACCTACAATCTTAAGAAGTTTAGGTAACGTTCAATCACTGCTACAAAAACTTTTTCCCATCTTCATCACTGCACTTGTTATAGACTAATATACTTTTGTGATTTACTTTAGTATCTACTTACTTTTTTAGACAGTAAACTACTTGAACACAGGAACTACATCTTGTTTACCTAATACTGGTTTCCTGAATGAACTGTAGGACAAAATGATGTGATTAAAACAACTGCAGAATTCTAGTGACAAACTTTATCTCAAAACCACCCTTTTGTCTGAAGCAACTTCCTTGTATCTTTGCTTCTGTCTAGTCTCCGCAAGTTGAGCAAAGGTTGGCTATCCTTACACATAATCACGCGAAAGGCAACATCACTGAAATATTAGTAGCAAGTTAACTAGTTATACTCACTCTACCTAAATGGGATGGAGAGTGTTTGGAGGACTGAGGGGAAAATAAGACAGGTGAGAAGGGTTATTGACTTGAGAAGCACTGCTTTAGGAAGAAGTCAACCACAAGGACTAGGTGAAAAGGAACAGTCAATTAAACTTATAAACAGCATCAACAAATGAATGGGTAAAGAAGATGTGGCACATATACACAATGGAATATTCAATTCAGTTCAGTCACTCAGTCGTGTCTGACTCCTTGCGACCCCATGAATCGCAGCACGCCAGGCCTCCCTGTCCATCACCAACTCCCGGAGTTTACTCAAACTCTTGTCCATCATGTGGTGCTGCCATCCAGCCATCTCATCCTCTGTCGTCCCCTTCTCCTCCTGCCCCCAATCCCTCCCAGCATCTCAGCCATAAAAAGAACGAAACTCTGCTATTTACAGAGATGTGGGCAGACTCTGGGACTATCACACAGGAAAATCAGAAAAACAAATACCGTATATTAACACACATATATGGAATCTAGAAAAATCATACAGATGAACATATTTTCAAAGCGGTAATAGAGAAACAGTTGTAGAGAACAAACATGTGGACACTAAGGGGGCAAAGGGAGGGATGAATTGGGAGACTGAGACTGAGATATACACACTACTATGTATAAAACAGAAAATGAACGAGAACCTACAGAATAGCACAGGGAACTCAGTGCTCTGTTGAGGGGACATATAAGCACACACACACACATACACATATGACTGATTCACTTTGCTATATAGCAGAAAACTATGCAACATTGTAAAGCAACTATGCTCCAATAAAAATAAACTTACAAGCAGCATTCATTCATTCACTAATAGTGTGGCTGCTATGTGGCATTCACTGGGCTGAAATACCACAGTGAATAAAACAAAGTCCTTGCACTTAAGGACCCCTAAATCACACATATATTTCCTTTCATTTCCTAATGCACTATTATCTGAAAGCCAATATTAAAATTTCATTTTCTATAATATAATAGCATTCCTCTACAGACTAGGTCCAAGTATCTAATAATTGGTCACACACTACAGGACTCATGTCAGCAATGCCAAGAGGAATACAAAGGTTTATAGCCATGTTTGGCCAAAATAATCAGGGAAACCTATGGAAAAAATGAGAAATAGTGATAAACCAGCCATAGCTGATAGAAAAAGAAACCTAAGCAAGAAATCAGAACGAGATTAAAAAAAATCAACAACCATGAAAATGTATTAGGTTGGTGCAAAAGTAATTGCAGTTTTGCATTGTTGAAGTTTGCAGTTTGATATGATTGGAATACATTCTTAAATGTGGTTATGTTATATATCATTCTAATGTGCATTCTTGCTTTTTTTTGCTGATGACTTATTACTTGCTGTTTATTTTATATTTATTTTAGACTAGGGAAATAATGTTAGACAAAAAGCAAATTCAAGTGATTTTCTTATTTGAATTTAAAATGGGTCCTAAAGCAGCAGAGACAACTCACAACATCAACAACACGTTTCACCCAGGAACTGATAACTTGTACTACAGTGCAGTGGCTCAAGGAGTTTTGCAAAGGAAAGCCTTGAAGATGAGGAGTGTGGTGGCCAGCATCATAAATTGACAATGACCAACTGAGAGGATCATCAAAGCTGATCCTCTTACAGCTACACAAGATGTTGCCAAAGAACTCAGTGTTGACAATCCTACCAACTTTTGGCATTTGAAGCAAATTGGAAAGGTGAAAAAGCTAGATAAGTGGGTGCCTCATGAGCTGACTGCAAGTCAAAAAAGTTATCGTTTTGAAGTATCACCTTTTCTTCTATGCAACAACAACAAACCATTTTTCTTGATCAGATTGTGACATGCAATGAAAAGTGGCTCTTATATGACAACCAGTGACAACCAGCTCAGTGGCTGAACCGAGAAGAAGTTCACAAGCACTTCCCTAAGCTAAACTTGCCCCCCAAAAAAGGTTCTAGTTACTGGCACTCTGCTACTGGTCTGATCCACTACAGCTTTCTGAATCCTGGTGAAGCCATGATATCTGAGAAGAAGGCTCAGCAAACTGATGAGATGCACCAAAAATTGCACCACCTGCAGCCAGCACTGGTCAACAGAAAGGGCCCAGAGGAGACTCCAGAAAACACCCCACTGCATGTCGCACAGCCAACGCTTCAAAGTTGAACAAATTGGGCTATAAAGTTTTGCCTCATCCACCATATTCACCTGACTTCTTGCCAACTGACTACCACTTCTTCAAGAATCTCAACTACTTTTTGCAGGAAAAAGTCTTCCATAGCAAGCAGGAAGCAGCAAATGCTTTCCAAGAATTTGTCAAATCTAGAAGCACAGATTTTTACACTACAGGGATAAACAAGCTTCTTTCTTGTTGGCAAAAATGTGTTGATTGTAATGGTTCTTATTTTGATTAATAAAGATGTGTTTGAGCCTAATTATAATGATATAAAATTCACCGTCTGAAACTGCAATTACTTTTTCACCAACCTAATACTACTTGCGGTAAGGCAATAATGTTCCTGAAATTTTAAGAATAAGCAAAAAATTATAAAGAAGAATGATATCAGGTAACTGGGGAGATTGAGATAAATCATAGGAAGAAGACTGTGCAAACCTCTTTAATCTACCTATCTCCCCTCCTTCTTGGAACATACTTCCCGCATGCCCACAATAGACTCCTGCCCACCTCTGTCCCAAACTCCTCACAATACTGACCTACAATGCCGCAGTGGTAAAGAATCCACCTGCAATGTAGGAGATTCAGGTTTGATCCCTAGGTCAGGAAAATCCTCTGGAGAAGGAAATGGCAACCCACTCCAATATTCTTGCCTGGAGAATGCTATAGACAGAGGAGCCTGACAGGCTACAGTCCATGGGATCGCAAATAGTCAGATGTGACTTAGTGACGAAACATCAACAACAACCTCGATTAATTAGTACTCAGTTTTTACTTCAGCCCCCTTCAGGTCTAGTTGTAGTCCTTCTCAACTAGTTCTCATGGAGAAAAAGAGGAGGGCAAACGAATTCTTGAAACGCTGCTATATGACTGATAACAGGTTTTTTTTGAAGACAGCATTTTTTTTCTTTAAACTTTCATAACGCTGCTATATGACTGATAACAGGTTTTTTTTGAAGACAGCATTTTTTTCTCTTTAAACTTTCTGGAAACTGAAATACTTTTAGCCAAATGAATTTATCGCAAATGTTAGAATGTCAATCACAAGAGGGAAATAACTCTGGGCAAAGGAACATTTCTGAAGTCCCACAAATTACACCACTTGGTAGGCACGGCTTGCCTGTGGGGAAGTTCAGTATGTGTCGCCTTGTTCTCAGCTTCCCCTGCCATTAGTGGGGAAGGCACAGCGCAGAGGAGACGGTCAAAGTGGCGACAGGGCAGCCCCTAAGCAGCAGCTTTTATGCTAGACTCTCAGTGCTAAGCTTGAACTGGGGACCAACATCAAGTAAAAATGTGACTCTGCAGATTTTTATAGGAATATTGGGCAGACAAGAAGATGATCTATAAGCTAAGGAAATAAGAACTCTCCTTATTTCTCTCTCTAGGCATGGATTTTCTTTTTATTGTTGTCCTCATCAAAATTCAGTATTGTACCTCCTTAGTACTGTCCTTGCTTTGAATAATTATGAAAAGCTGTATAGGTTTTGACTGACTGATAAATCATAATGCAGTCCACTTGATGTTTTCAGCTCTTTCAGCCTTTCCAACTTGGAAAGGGAAAGACGTAATGGAAAGAGCTTTTATAACTTAACTAATTCCTAAGAATGCACATTGATTTATAATTATTACTGCAAACATAGTAGTAGAATTTTTGGACATTCAGAAAAATACTGCCATACATTATTCATAACAATCTGTTTTAAAATGTGTGCCTCATATTTCACAATTGTTCTGAGTTATACCTTCATGTTAAGATGTGCTTAACTGCTCCCATTTGACTTATCCTCCTGATTCTAGAAAAATGACTTCAATTGAAATCACTGTTAATGTTCTTACAATTTTAAATAGCAGACTTCCAATATTAATGCAGCAACTGATCAGCTATATTAAAATCCAATTTAAAAATTCATGTGGAGTCTAAGCTCAGATTTATGACTCTTGTCTTCCATCCAACCCAGCATGCACTCTCAATGTAACTTATCTGCTTTTTGGCACAAGCCTAGACACTTAGTGGGAAGTGAAAACATACTTCAGTTCCTAGGAAAATAAGAGTTATATTAAGGTGGCTAAATTGAGGCAATATAACCAGTCAATCTGGGGAAACACACTGCTTGTTAAACATGGTGTAACACTGGTTTATAAAAAGTCAAGGGGGGAGAGATAAAAGCAGAAAAGGCAGAAACCAACCCAAAATAATCTACAGTAGAGTGAAGAAAAATTGCTGCTGATTTACTTGCTTTGTTATTTCTGTCTCAGTATTTCCAGTTTTCAGAACATCTTACATTAATCTTCTATCTCAAATTTTCATGAGTTGTCTATATTTCTACACACAATTTTCTTGCAGGCACTTCAAAGATTACTTGAAGGATTGAAATATTTTTAGATACTTCCAGAGAAAAGGAATAATTAACTCATTATTATTTGTTACCCAAAACTGTATTTGTTCCCTTGGCTTTCAGGAAAAACAAAATTTTACTTTGCTTGAGACAAAAGTAATCAAACACACATATAACAATATTGGTATAATGAATAATATTAATGCGGAAATAGTATTTGAAGTTATTAAGAGAACATTTATGACTTGGATTTGAGTCCTGTCAATTAATAGTCATATGGCCTTGAATAAATGACTTAACCACTTTATAATTCAATTAACTTATTTATGAATCCTGAACATAGTATATCTGCCTCAATTTGTGTTGTTTTTAAGATACAAAGAAGATTAAGCAGATAAGTCTACATTGCACATAATAAAGGAGCTATTAATATTTATATAATAATTATAATTCAAAAATAGTTCAATAAAATATGTAATAAACTTCATACTAATCAAAACCCAAGTACTTTATTCATCTTTCATAATAAGTATAGACTGTTAAAAGCACAATGAATTCAGTATTAGTAAGTTTTATCTCTCAATCCTGCTATCATTCTGAGTCACCCTGAGCAATTAATTCTCTTAACCTCTCTAGGCTTATGTTAAATTTAGCACAGAATGAATAATTTAAGTTCCTGTCTTGACCTTCAGAATTATTATGGCATTTTAGCAGTAGAACTGAAGGGATGAAGGAATAGGAGTTCTGGGTTGTAACAAATATGAACTGTTATTCTAGGTTCTCCTAGCATGGATCCTATTTGCAGGAAGTAATTCTGAGAATGACTTAGGTGGTTAAAAAAAATGAACCCAAATTAGTAAATCCCATAAAACAGCTCATAACTTACCTAAACGTTCTACCCAATATTCAGTCTGGTCCTTTCCCACTTCATACAAACCACAAGAAGTCTACCAAGCTCACTGAGGGTGTATTTCTACCACACATTCATATTAAAGTAAGCCATGCACATAGAAAGTGTGATGGAAACTTGTTCCAAGCCTGCTATGTGGAGAACTAGTTTAGGTTTAGATTGAGTCCTTATGTCCCTTTGCTGGCATACTTGCTTTTTTAAAAATCTGTATACAGTTTTCATTATTAGACATACTCTGAGAAGAGGGGATGCATTCTCAGAAAAACTACAAACTCATCTCAAGTATTTCAACACTGTTTAGAACTACTGTCAAAACAGTGAACTATGGATGTTTCATTAATCTCAAAGTAATTTGGTTTCTAAATAGTTTCAACTAAACCTTCTCTAGAGAAAAATTAGTTTGTTGCTAACTGATAACATAGCAAGATACTGAATTTCTACAGTGTCTATTTCTATTAATTAACATTACAAGCCTGATTTTTAAAGTTTGAACAAACTGTATAAGAGAAAAGAAGTCTGTGAAAGATATGTAATCAATGATCCAGTTTGTTTAACTTCACACTATCTCACTTTACTAGACTTATACAGACCAAAAGTTACATATTCTTAATATTTTAAAATACTGATGAGCCAAGACTCATAATATGTGCATAAGTCTTTGGAAGACAGTATCTTCTGCTTTAAATAAGTAAAACCTCAAAGTTAAAAGTGATAATCTGCTCTAAAAGTTAAAATCAGTCTTTTAGAAATTTCTCTATATAGTATTTCTTTATACACTCCTCTACACAGTAACTACTTACCCTTTATCAATAGTTTTTCACTTTCTGGAATACTAATTTTATGAACCACAGGTATTATTAACCTTGGAAAATAACAGTTTATTTTGTCTCCTACACAATGTCATTCGTCAGGATGCAATAACTGTATATTTAACAGCAAGTAAAATTAGTACAGTAATTTCCATAAGATTTTTTTTAATGCTATGCATCAGTACAGTTTCCTCAGGGGTCTACTTAGCAGTCAGAGGCATACTAAGTAGCATTAATCAAACAGACTCACAACTGTATAATAAGAGTTGTCTATATTAAAATTTAGTATATACAGTATATACTGTATAAACTAAATTAGTAGAAATGATCACTCTGCAGTTTCATGGAAGCAACCAATGACCTCAAACGACTTAGCAGATTCCAAGAACTATCTAGGATGAAGTCTAGTCTAAAAGCCATTAGGATAATGGTGTGGTATGGTCATGGGAGGAAAGATACTCCAAGAGATCAAAACGCTTTTAGTCAATTTACAATTAGGAGGGTTTAGGAGGGAAGCAAACGAGGTCAGGATGCCTTCCAAATCCAGAAAAATGGCTTACGGTTAAGATATATTAACAGCTTGCTGTTTTTCTGACACTGTATTTTCCCATTTCATGTTCCCAACAATCCCTATGAAGTAGGTAGTATTATTTTCACATTTTACGAATAAGGCAACTAAGGCCTAGAAAGGTTAAGTAACCTGCCCAAGGTTAACAAAACCTAGAAAACGGAAGAGGGAATCTGAACAAATTAACCAGAGCTAGAATACCATCTTCAATCTAAATCTCCCAAGAGGAAAAGGATATGATACACTAAGACACCAACACAGTTCATTATTAAATACATTTAGAGATCTACATGATGATAGGTGTCTAAATACATAAATACATACTAAATGTATTTAGACATCTACAAATGATACCAATCTAATGGGACAAAGCAAAGAGGAAATAAAGAGCCCCTTGATGAGGGTGAAGGAGAAGAGTTAAAAAGCCAGTTTAAAACTCAATATTAAAAAACTAAGATCATTGCATCTGGTCCCATCACTTCATGGCAAAAAGAAGGGAAAAAGGTGGAAGCAGCAACAGATTTCCTCTTCTTGGGCTCTAAAATCACTGCAGATGGTGACTGCAGCCATGAAATTAGAAGATGATTGCTTCTTGGCAGGAAAGTTATGACAAACCTAGATAGTGTGTTAAAAAGACATCACTTTGCCATATAGTCAAGGCTATGGTCTTTCCAGTAGTCATGTATGTGAGAGTTGGACTATTAAAAAAAGCTGAGCACCAAAGAATCGATGCTTTTGAACTGGTGCTGGAGAAGACTCTTGAGAGTCCCTTGGAAAGCAAGGAGATCAAACCAAACCAATCTTAAAGGAAATCAACCCTGAATACTCTTTGGAAGGACTGACGCTGAAGCTGAAACTCTAACACTTCGGCCACCTGCTGCAAACAACTGACTCATTGGAAAAACTCTGATGCTGGGCAAGACTGAAGGCAGGAGAAGGGGACAACAGAGGATGAGATGGTTGGATGGCATCACAGACTCATGGACATGAACTTGAGCAAACTCTGTGAGATGGTGAGGGACAGGGAAACCTGACGTGCTGTAGTCCACGGGGTCACAAAAAGTTGGACACAACTTGGCGACTGAACAACAGACGTTTACATCAAATCAAACACTGCTCTCCAATATTTTGGGGCCTTTACTACCTTAGACAGAAATTTTGTATCTTCTTTATCCCCTGCAGAAAACCAAGAACTCAGTGTGTGGGAAAAAGACAAGCTGACTATATAGAAGAGAATTCATACTTGTGTTAATTCATGAAACTGCATACTATATTTTATAAAAATAATTATAGTGCCAGTGTTACTATTTCTTTTTACTTCAGAAAAAGCTTACTCATATGCACATGACTACTATTTTTTACTACCTATCCCCAACTCTCACTTCTACTCAAGCTTCATGCCTCACACTTGTATATACATCATGGCAGAGGTTATTAATTCCTAGTAAAATGAGAAACTCTTTAATAACAAAGTCAAATATCTTACCTATATCCAAGGGTACCTCACGTTGGACATATAAAAGTTACAAAGTGACTTTAACGTTTCAGAAGTAGATTACTGCCCTAATATAATTGTAAAAACAGAGAAAAGCTTCAATATTCTATCAGTGACTATCTTCTGCATATGAATTTTGTCCCTTTAGTTATCTGAAGGGTTTTCTTTTATTTTCTTAAGACTGTCATTGGTGGGCACCACTTTCCTGGATTAAGACAGCATCCCAATTCCTATTGCTGAGAAAAGGAATTTAAAACATTGACTTTGGGCTCAACTTCAGAATGAGATCTTAGGAGTTGGAGAACTCCCAGATCCACATGGTACCCACACATGTCAAAATAAAACTACATCTTACCTTAACACCTTGCATACCAGGGGGCCCCATTAATCCAGAAAGACCTTGATCACCCTAAGAACAAAACACAAATGGAGGTTTAATATTATGAAAAAGCTGAAAATTATGATTCCCATGCTGTAGGAGTTCATCTTGGCTGTCAAGATCTTACTGATATCCTCAATCTGGCTCAAGTTCCACCGGCTCCTAACCCTTATTTCTTTCAGTACTGATTACCTGGACAGTACTTCACCTCGTTTGTGGCCCTGCTTCTTTTTCTCTGATGTTCTTTTCTCTAGAAATGCCCTTACTTCCCAAATTGCCACCTTTTCCAAGGCTTACCGTGTTTCAAAAATGTAAAGAAATCTATTTAAAAAAATGTAAAAGAAATCTATTTTAAACACCAGCACTTTGTAACACAGCTGCAGAGGGCTCAGGTCTGCCTTTTTAGGTGAGGACTCACAGGATGGTGGGACTCCCACGTGGAACATCAATGAGTGGCTGGGGGATGGGGAGCAGGACTAGATTCACACTCTGGACCAGGGGAAGGGGCACTTCCCTCTCCAGGGCTGCCCTGCTGCCTTCCACTGTAGTAACCAGAGTAACTGTAGTGAAAATCTGGGGGAGGACTGTGCTGGTCCACAGACAACAAATTAGGGCCTTCTATCTCCATCCCTTCCCCCAGATTTGATGAGGGCTTGCAGAGCAGGGTAGGAGAAGGAGAAATTACACCAGTGAGGGGCAAGGAGTGTCTGTGGTGGGTAGAAGTGACTATGAGAGACACAGAGGAGGATGTGTGAATGACAAGGACAAAACGTATCAAAAAGGAATGGGGGTAAAATCTTAAACCAGTTTACTTAAGGTACACTTTTTCTTTACCTCTGTTCCTTTCCCTCTTTCTGCTGTAACAAACTTATTGTGCGTGGGAAAAAAAGTATGTTGTTTGAAAGAAAAGGAGTACTTAGTTAATAATCCTAAATTCCATAATGACTATTCATGCACTATTTATAGCACATAGATGTTTCACTGCATTATCTACTTTAATGTCATCAAGTTAAATAAACAGAAAAGAATGTTTCTGATTATTAACTATCAAGTGCTTTTCCATTTGTTCTAATATTTTATATTCTTGTTCAATGTTTTATTAATATGGCATCCATCTGTTATGGCGTGATGGGTTTATACATATATTTTTTTATACTTATTACTCTGATAGAAGGAAAAGAAAGCTACATTAGGAAATAGAAGGCTGGAGGCTCATCCCCTACTAGCTCTAATCAAGGGTAGATCAGATGATTTCCCTTCAAAATTCCTCCATCTGAAAACAGAGTAAGAATAATATCACATTTGCTTTATGGGAAAGGAAAAGTTGCCACTATTTAAACTATCTTTGTTTGCCACTAAGGTCCCACAAGGAATTAAATATGTATGTGTGCTCTATGAGAGATGTTATTTACTGGATATTACATGCTGAAGGACTAGACTCTGCATTGCTTATATTGTTTCATCATTGACTATTTATTGTAAAAATAGCTAACTGTTTAAAGATAAAATTCAATTGGGTCCCAATCCCCCTATACTCACACCAATTTAATGTTTATATTTTATTTGAATTTATATTGTATATGTATAAATATCCTGCTTCCTCAGTATAACTGAACCTAATTTTATGTAAATATGATTTCTAAGAAAATTTTAAAAATTTTACCATTTTAGAAATATCTTTTATTTTGAAAGTTGGATTTCACTTAAAGCTTAATGAAAACATGTTATGAAGTCTTAAATCTTATGACATTTTTCCTATATAGTACAGTTTGTACATGTGTAACTCAAAAATTTAAAAAAAGAAGACTGACATACTCCCTAGTCTCAACTCACAGGCTGAATCATCCTATATTTTGTACAGAAACTGTACACACACTGAACGACCCTATATTTTGTACAGAGAGGCCACAAGTGAAGATTAAAAATAAGCATTTGATAAAATCTGAATGCTTAATTTGGGGAGATTATTTAAAGCACTCACCAAAAGAGAGTGGATGTCTAATTTCTCAATTTTAAGAAATTAAATGTCTCATATTTACATATTTTTAAACATGGCACCTATATTTCTCAGATTGAAGAATTTTCTTTCTCATAATTAAGGGATGAATGAAAACACTGTTTCTAATAATAGACTTTCATTCCTTTTCTAATTTATTTAGTCAGGGAACTCAGTCCCACCACAGCAATGAAATTCTTACAATTCCAGATTAAATTTGATAATTTGTTAGTATAATATCCATTAATGTGAGGCAATTTTCCTTAAATTTACATGAGTTTCTGTAAACCAATTAAAAGATCAGATTACAACCCAGGAACCACAAAATTTATTCAGGGATTTTAAAAGTTTGTGAATGTATACCACGCAAACAAAAACATTCTATAATTGTATCACATTCATCAAGTGTATGACTAAATAAAGCTTCCCAGATATATGCCTAAATACTCAACTTATATTCATTCTCACTGCAAAAACAGTATCTTCCTCCTAAAAATGATTTTTGTTGCTATCATTACTTTGAAATATTAGTTTCTTTTTACCTAAATGCATATGTGTGTGTATCTGAGAGCATTATTTTATAATGAAAAATATAATGAAAAGCATACTGTATTGAAAGTTAGAAAATTAAGATATATCATTAATTCTTTCACTTGCTAACTACTTAAATTCTATGAATCCTCTTTTCTCAACTGAAAAAAAAATGACGACAGCCTCTGTCACTGTTACTGTGAGACTTAAACAAGATAAAGTATGTAGAACCATTCTAAAAAAGGTGTAAAATGGCATTAGAATTTATAATGGCACCCATACTAATGGCCACATTCTTGAGGTTAGGACCAAAAACATCTTGTTGTAATTTTTTGCCCCATCTGTTCCTAGTTGGCAGGAAGCACAAGAGCATGCCAGAATGGACATTCAGTAAAATTAATTATATGATTTTAACTGATATGTTAGGCTGATGACACCATCTACTTGATTGTTCAAATATTTCTTCATTAAAATCCAATAGTTATTACACACTTTGAAATCAAGTAAAATCTATATTTTTTAAAAAGTAAAAGCTATTTTTAAATGCTTGAAATATATCAACAAGATTTTATTTCATGGACAAATAATTACCTTTTCTCCAGAAAGAGCATGACCTGGGGAAAAACCTGGATCTCCTTTAGGGCCCTAGATAAAACAGTTATAAAACACTTGATGAAACATAAATCACATATATCATACTTCCTCAGTTGTATGTAATGCTATGCACTATATACAGTTTATATGGTATTGAATAAAATTACATATTTTAAATTAAGATGAATATAGATTACTTATCTTTTTAATGTATATTTCATTTATCCTTAATTTTAAATGTTGAGAAGATTCCTAGAAATTTCCCAGACACAGCTGATTTTTCTAATCAATCAAGTTATACTAAAATTGAAACATTTCTTTATGAGAACTACATATTGTGACATCAGTTCAGTTCAGTCACTCAGTGATGACTGATTCTTTGTGACCCCATGGACTGTAGCATGCCAGCCCTCCCTGTCCATCACCAACTCCTGGAGCTTGCTCAAACTCATGTCCATTGAGTCAGTGATGCCATCCAACCATCTCATCCTCTGTCATCCCTTTCTCTTGCCGTCAACCTTTCCCAGCATCAGGGTCTTTTCAAATGAGTCAGCTCTTTGCATCAGGTGGCCAAAGTATTGGAGCTTCAGCATCAGTGCTTCTAATGAATATTCAGGACTGATTTCCTTTAGGATGGACTGATTTGATCCTCTTGCAGCCCAAGGGACTCTCAAGAGTCTTCTCCAACACCACAGTTCAAAAGCATCAACTCTTCAGTGCTCAGTTTTATAGTCTTCATGACATATTGAGTTATAATTTTTAGCATGGGGAAATGTTATTTTTGGTGGGAAAAAAACTGCTTATACTAATTCTCCAAATTTTAAGACATCATTCCAAGTTTAAATATTTTCCAAAATCTTGCAATGTACCGTGCATTGTATGCATGCTCAGTTGTGTCCTACTCTTTGCAACCCCATGGACTGTAGCCTGCCACACTCCTCTGTCCATAGAATTTTAGAGGCAAGAATACTGGAGCAGGTTGCCATTTTCTCCTCCAGGGGATATTTCCCTGCGGCTCCTGCATTGGCAGGTGGATTCTTTACCACTGAACCACCTGGGAAGCCCAAAGTACATGCATTACTTTTACAATAAAAAATAAACAAACAAACAAAAAACCAACAACAACTCTCTAACTGGAAAAATTATTTTTATTTTTATAAAATAGATATTTCTCATACTCTGGAAATCTTTTATATTTTAAGAGAAATATAACTTCATATTTCAATCTGAAATTTTGGGTACAATAGTAAAATCAACTTTTTTTATTATTCATTGTTGTTTAGTTGCTCAGTCCTATCTATACATACTAGGAAAAATATTTCCTTTTCTATTTCACTCTTCATAAAATACAGAATTGAGATTATCATTCAAATTCTGACTTCACTACCATTCTCAGCTAATAATAGATAATTTTCCATTCCTAAATTTTATTTCCACCCTATGGGAAACTGTTATGTCTTCCTTCACATGTTCAGGGGTAATTTTTATTTCTTTCACTCCATGGATATTTACTGAACAACTTCCCGAACACTCAGGAATGAACAAAACAGATAAATTATCTGTCCTCTTTAGGCTGACATTACACTGTGAGAAAAAAAAAAAAAAGAATAAACATCTATAAAAGAAACTTTTAAAATACAGTTTCTTGTATAGATGTCAGAGAGAAAGCAGGAGCTGGAGAAGGGAACTGTGACCAGCAGGGGCTTTGAGGGCTCCCTTGTTGTGTACAGTGGGCAGAACCATCCCTAAGAAGGATATCTGACCAGAGAATTAAAAGACGTAAGGGAGGGAGGTGTAAATATATCTGGAGGAAGATCACGAAGAGCATCCCCAGCAGAGGAAAAGAGTAAGTGAAAACGGCCTGAGATTTACCTGAAAAACAGCAGGCTACCCAACGTAACAGGAGCAAAGGGGAGAGAGGGGGGCATGTACTTCAGAGAGACAAATGGGGCTGGAACACAGAAGGAATTATTAGGCCTTATTTGTGGCTTGACTTTTACTCAGATCTATCTTCTGATATACCACTGGCTATAATGTTGAAGAGACATTATGGGAGCTGCAAATTCAAAACACATATTGAAGGCAGAGCTGTTAGAATTTTTTTTCCAGGATGGGAAGTGAAAGAGACAGATTGGCATCTAGTCCATATACAATGGGAAAATGATTAATGGAAAAGATTAGGGAGAAGAGTAGGACTGGATATCAGCTGTAGTTCTCTCTTGGACATGTTAAAAGCAAGGTGTCTCTTGGATTTCCAAGTGGAGACACTGTGTGTACTGCTGGATGCTGAGTCTGGAAATCAAAAGTCACCAGAAAATAAATTGTATATGAAACCATGGTGAAAGAGTGAAAAAGTTAGCTTAAAACTCAACATTCAAAAAGTAAAGATCACAGCATCTAGTCCCACCACTTCATGGCAAATAGATGGGGAAAAAATGGCAACAGTGACGGACTATTTTCTTGAGCTCCAAAATCGCTGCAGAGGGTGACTACAGCCATGAAATTAAAGGACACTTTGTCCTTGGAAGAAAAGCTATGACAAACCTAGACAGCATATTCAAAAGCAGAGATATTACGTTGCTGACAAAGGTCTGTTTAGTCAAAGCTATGGTTTATTCAGTAGTCATTTACAGATGTAAGAGTTGATCATAAAGAAGGCTGAGCACTGAAGAACTGATGCTTTCAAACTACAGTGCCGGAGAAGACTCTTGAGAGTTCCTTACAGCAAAGAGATCAATCCAGTCAATCCTAAAGTAAATCAACCCTAAATATTCACTAGAAGGACTGATGCCAAACCTGAAGCTCCAATATTTGGGCCATCTGATGCGAAGAGCTGACTCACTGGAAAAGACCCTAATGCTGGGAAAGATTTAAGGTAGGAGGAGAAGGGGGTGACAGAGGATGAGATGGTTGGATGACATCACCTACTCAATTGGACATGAGTTTAAGCACACTCTGGGAGACAGTGAAGGACAGGGAAGCCTGGTGTGCTGCAGTCCATGGGGTCGCAAAGAGTCAGACATGACTGAATGACTGAACAACAATTGAGACAAAGTGTACATACAGAGAAAAGCAGAGGAAGGAGGATGGTTCACTAAATATGTTCCAATATTTACAAACTGTAGGAGGAAAGACAGAAAGGAAGAATGAAGTGACACAGCAGGTAAGTCGGAAAGGCAAACAAAGTGACTGCGGGGCCTCCAAGTGTAGAGAAGACATTTTCGAATGAAGGTACGGCCAACTGTGTCCACAGCTCCTGAAAATTAAGTCTGGCAAGATGCTGTGGAGAAAGACAGAAGTGGTTGGTGACCTTGACAGGTGCCATATCAGTGGAGTGGTCAAGAACATGTGAAAGTCATGGGTGGTAAGACAGGAGCTTTGACTAATAAGACAAGTAGAAAGTAGAGGAAAAAGGGGAGTACATGTTATTTTGTGAGAAAGAAGTTGTGAGTTTGAAGAGAAGCCTTAGGCTTTCAAAATTTTTTAACATGGAAACTAGTATATCAAGCTATTTTGTTGATGGGAGTGATCTAGGAACGAGGGAGAAATTGAGCATAAATTGGGAGAAATGTGTACTTCTCTTAAGTATGCCTCACAGATCCAGGGTCCAAGCAAAGACATTTCAGTAGGGACAATTAATCTGGTTCAAACAATTCCAGAGGTAGAATATATGGGTACAGATGTTAGGTTGCTAGTCTTGGCAACAGGAAAAAACATAAGAGCTAATTCTCACCTGATTGCTTCTAATTTCTCAGTGAAATAAAACGTGAGGCCTACAGCTTAAAGTTAGAGGTGGGGAGTGGATATGGGAAGAATGCTTTTAAACAGCGCTCAAACTAATGAAAGGAAGACAAAAAGTCCTTCATGTTCTCCAGTAAGTATTTTCATTTTATAGATTAGAAACAAGTCTTCATTGGCAGAAGTGCCAAAAAAGCATAAAATATTTTAATTTAAGCATCAAAAAAAATGTTTAAGGAAAAAGTTGTTTTCCAGTCTGACCTATTCCCTTTCATATTTCATTTCCCATCACTACTTCTACCACTAATACAATTTTAGATCACTGGTTATAAAATTATAGGACCTCACAAATGGCTTTAGGATTATCTTAGTATTTAAGAACTGAACTCTTCACCTAAAAAGAAGAAACTTAGAACTTATGAAATTTTAGAGCTTATCTAGCAAATCCCTTTATAGATAAAGCAATAAGGTGCAAAAATATTAATTGTCTAGAAAAGTATCAATAAATTGGGTCAATTTTCTTTCTCATTATCACAATATCTGTTAAAGTAAAATTGTATTTTTTTTTACACAGCATAATTAATTTCTATTATAAAGCCTAATTAATTGATTTGAGGCAATATTTACAAAAAATTTGAAAAGAACTTAAATGACAGCCCTTGAGAAATTTGAATAAAACTTTTTATGGCCAATGTTTTTACTTTTAATTCTCACACTAAAAACTCTTTTTTAGGTCCAATCTGAATTTTCTGAAAGTGAAAGTCACTCAGTTGTGTCTGATTCTTTGTGACCCCATGGACTATACAGTCCAAGGAATTCTCCAGGCCAGACTACTGGAGTGGGTAGCTGGTCTCTTCTCCAGGGGATCTTCCCAACCCAGGGATCGAACCCAGGTCTCCCTCATTGCAGGCGGATTCTTTACCAGTTGAGCCACCAGGAAAGCCCAAGAATACTGGAGTGGGTGGCATATCCCTTCTCTAGCGGATCTTCTCAACCCAGGAATCAAACCAGGATCTCCTGCATTGCAGGTGGATTCTTTACCAACTGAGCTATCAGGGAAGCCCTGAGTTTTCTATTATATACCAAGTTCCTTAATATAATTATCTTTCAAATAACTTTCTTGACATCATCTTCTAATCTGACATTTCATCTTCCACTTAAAAAAAAAACCTGAAAAGTGGAAGAAAGTAATCAATTAACCAATAAAAACCAGATGTAAAGACAAACTGTTTTCTTATTCCTAAGCTTTATATATCTTGGCAACATATTTAAAGAGATATGTCAAATCTCTTTTACTGACACACAAAGATGCTTGAGTGTACTGATAAAGTCATATTCTAGAACCGGAAATTTAAGTCAGCATGAAGAAAATGCTTTTAACCTGGCCAGTTGTGCACTGATCCTAGTATAAAATGCATGAGGAAGAGATTATTGAATATGCCAATTTTGTCTGAAATGTCAAGGAAGTAGGACATACTTTTCTGCATTTAAGGGGAACACTCCAAACTGTCTTACTTATATTTCCCTCATTTTGTATTTATTCTATGATTCCTGAAACACTTCTGGCCACATCTGATTGGCTTTTCACAAACTCCTTGGAATTAAAAATAATGTTTATAAATTAAATAATCAAACTAAGATATTAGACCCATAAAGATGTTAGAACAGTATTTAATAGTATTAAAAATAACAGTAGTAAATACAATCATTTAAAAATGTTTACAATTTTTGTAACACAAGGTAAACATAAACATTGTAAAAATGTTTACAATTATGGCCATCTTGAAAAGCAGAGAACACTTGAATGAATTACTGATGAAGCAGAAAAATTTTAATGAAAATAATTTGGAATGTAAAATTGCAGAGTATGAATAAGCTAAATTGGGAGAGTATCACAAAGGAAACATTAAATGACATGATCCTGAGGTAGTACCACTTGAATAATCCTGGCTTTAATGTTAGCAATAACTACACAAGCTCCATAATCTCAATTTTAAGCCTTATGCTCTCTAACCAACACCTTATCTTTATAGCTCACTCTAAGCCCTTGTAACTTTAGCAATTATTTGATCCACTGGAACTACTAATATGTGATCCCACTACGTTTTCACTCTCTCATCCCCTAGTGGCCTCACTTTCCATCTCTAGAGAGCCTAAATTCCAGTGTCTTATATTCTAACTATTTCCTTGCATACATAAGTAACACCACCACCTGTTTCTTTCTCTGTCATAGTTTACCTGGAAAATCTTAAATATAAACTCCACTTACTCTGACCCTACCCAGAGTGGGTAAATGTAAGAGAAAACAATCATGATGACAAATCTCACATTAAATTCATGACTTACATTGATTTTGTCTTGTCTTTTGACATGTTCAGTAGTTGCTTAGTCAATTCACTTTCCCATTTTTCTTAGATGATTATTTCCTAACTTCTCTCTCTTCACTCTCAGCTGATTATCTTGCTTTCAGCTTTGATAAGCTCTCATAACCAAATCCACTATATCTCTCCTTAATCTGTTCCAAAATACTCTGCCATCACAACCAAACTCCCAAAGGACATCATTGGTGAACTGTCCTCCTTACATTATTTTAATTTTTATGTCTAAGATAATTGCTGTTGCCAAGTAAACACAATGTAATTTCTCCGATCTTAAAAAACATCTTTCCTTGAGCCCACATCTCCCTTCTCTGCTCCATTATACTGTTCCCTTTTAGAGAAAACTCCTTTAGAAAGTTGTCTGTGTTAACTAGATGACTTTGTCTCCTGCCATTCCTTCTTAGATCTACTCTACTCAGGCTTTTGTCCCTATCACTATCCTACCTTATTGATCATTCATTCTCAGTTCCCTCTATTTGTTCATCTTCATCTTCCTAATTGAATTCTGAAGTAACCCAAGACTTAGTCCTTGGACATTTCAATGTCTACATTCATCCCCATGTGATCTCATCAGTTCCATAGCTTTAAATTCCATATATACATTGATGACTCTGAAATGTATGATACTTTTAGCTACAATATCTTCCCTGAGTTCCAAATCCATTTACTCTTATTATATATCTCCACTTGGATGTTAAATAGTTGTCTCAAATTGAGTATAATCAAAAAGGAACTCTTGGGAATTGACAGTGTCAGGGTTGCACATCTGCAATTAATCTTCCTGAAGATTACAACTATGAAATCAAAACAAGATACATAAAACAACTACTTAAAAACACAGGGGAACAATAAAAAAACAAGGCTGGAGGGTATTCAATTTTTGAAAGAAGAATCCACACTTGGTGTAATACACATTTACACAGCCTTTCTCCTAAGAACATTTCCAAGTCTTCATGGAACAGTTGGAATTCAAGCAGAGAAACAAACTTTTTGGCTAATGGTGTCAGAAGACAGAGTGTAGGAGTACCAGAATGATTGTAAATTAAGGGAGAGAATCCTAGAAAGAAAGTCAGCTTCCCAAAAAACTTAAATATAGACTTTCTTTAATTCTTGGCTGATCCTGACATGCATTTTCATGAGATAGATTCCAAAAAGCTCAGCAGAAGGCAACAGCTAAAGGGCTAAAAGAATTCACAAATTTCAGCTGCTGGTCATTACAGAGGAAAGTTTGGGGTTTGAGCCACATCATTTTAGAGGAACATGGTAAATATCTGAATAAACACCTCTCTCCTGAAACTGAGGAAGAGTTATACTTTAAAAGCAAATACTATATTCTTGGGACTAATGGACTTGCACTAACACTACAAGCAAAAACTGAAATATGCCCTTTAAGTGTTTCTAAACCCGTAGAAGTTTAAGGTGATGCACCAGTTATTTCAGCACCTACAGAACAAAAATCAAGTCTCCAAAGGACAAAAAAGGATTTCCCTGATGGCTCAATGGGTAAAGAATCCTCCTGCAATCCAGGAGACACAAAAGACGTGGGTTTGATCCCTGGTTTGGGAAGATCCCCCATAGAAGGAAATAGCAATTCACTCCACTATTCTTGCCTAGGATATCCCATGGACAGAGGAGCCTGGTGGACTACAGCCCAAAGGGTTGCAAAGAGTTGGACATGACTAAGCACACACAAAGACAAAAAGGGGTCAAAGTCCTCAAGAGGACTGATGTTAGAATTAGCAGTTGAGGATTTAATAATTACTATAAACATGTTCAAGGACTTAAAGGAAAGGATGATCATAATGAGTGAACAATTATCAACAGACAGATGAAAACTATATAAAAAATCAACTAAAAACCTAGAACTGATGATACAATATCTGAAATAAAAATTTACTGGATGATATTAACACCATGTTAGAGAAGGCAGAAGTAAAATTTAGTGAACTTAAAGGCAGATCTATAGAAGTCTGAAGAGGAAAGAAATACATGGCAAAAATGAACAGAGATCTAGTGACCTACGGGACAATACTGAGTAATCTAACATACATGTAAATGAAGGCCCAGAAGGAAAGGAGAGAAATAATTGGACAGAAAGACTATTTGAAAAAGTAATGTCCAAAAATGACCCAAATTTGTTTAAAAATTTTTATAGGTTATAAGGCATTCAGTAAAGCCCAAATAAGAAATATCTAAAGGAAACAAACCCTTCATATAATATAGTAAAGCTACTAAAAGCCAGATTAAGATAAAAGCCTTAAGATATTCTGTGAAAAATTACATATCATATTGAAAGAAACAATAATGTTGGCTGAATTCTCATCAGAAACAGTAAAGGCCAAAAGATGAGAACAACAGACATGTTTAAAGTACTGGAAGAAAAACATTCTCAACCAAGATTTTCTTTACTCGATAACTGTTTAACTATCCTTCAAAAAAATGTAGAGAAATTTCACGTAAACAAAAACCAAGAGAAATCATTGCCAGTAGAACTGTACTCCAAGAATACTGAAGGAATTTCTTCTAGCTAATGAGAAGTGACACCAGATAGAAACTCAGATCCAAAGGAAGGAATAAAGAGCTCTGGAAATGAAAATAAATCCCTTGCTTGTTTCTTCTAATTTCCTTAAAAGACTGATTACTTAATACAGAAATTATTCCATTGTACTATTGGGTTTATAATGATATAGATGTAAAATCAGAGAAGGCAATGGCAACCCACTCCAGTACTCTCGCCTGGAAAATCCCATGGACAGAGGAGCCTGGTAGCTGCAGTCCAAGGGGTCGCTAAGAGTGGGACCTGATTGAGCGACTTCCCTTTCACTTTTCTTTTCATGCATTGGATAAGGAAATGGCAACCCACTCCAGTATTCTTGCCTGAAGAATCCCAGGGACAGGGGAGTCTGGTGGGCTGCCGTCTGTGGGGTCGCACAGAGTCGGACACAACTGAAGCGACTTAGCAGCAGCAACAGCAGATGTAAAATAAACAACAGAACATAAAATACAGGAGGATAATAGCTAAATAATTGTATGAGTCATATTCTACATGAAATATTACCATATTAATTCCAAGCAAACTACAATAATAATGCATATTGTGACCCCTAAAGCAATGACTAAAGATCAGAAATACAGCTGAAATGCCAACAGAGAAATTAAATAGAATACTAAAAAATATTTGATTATCCAAAAAGAAGGTAGAAAAAAGGAATAAAGGGGCAAAACATAGGGGATAAACGGAAAAGAAATGACAATGCAGAAGAGCAAGACCCAGTCATATCAAAATTACACAAGTGTAAATGAACTTAATGCTCTAATGAAAAATCAGAGATCATCAACCTGGATAAACTTGTAAAATCCAACTACACAGTGTCTATAAGAGATGCAATTTAAATATAGAAAGGTAAAGGCAAGGAAATTTATATAGTAGACAGACAAAAAGCACTAAAAAGTTGGTACAACTCTATTACTAACACATTAGACTTCAAAAAGAGGAGACTTACTAAATGTATTTGATAATGATTAAAATATCTGATAATTAGGAAAACAATCAACCTTATATGTGCATGTATCACAGACTGCTGCAAAATACATGCAGCAAACACTAACTAAACACTTTCTAAACACAAATACAACTAGTAAGGACAGAGAAAATTTGACTACCATAAGCCACCCTAATCGAATTGACATTTACAGAACACTCATGGCAAATAGACGGGGAAATAATGGAAACAGTGAGAGACTTTTTTTGGCTCCAAAATCACTGCAGATGGTGACTGCAGCCATGAAATTAAAAGACGCTTGCTCCTTGGGAGAAAAGCTATGACCAACCTAGACAGCATATTAAAAAACACAGATTACTTTGCTGACAAAGGTCCGTCTAATCAAAGCTATGGTTTTTCCAGTAGTCATGTGTGGATGTGAGAGTTGGACCATAAAGAAAGCTGAGTGCTGAAGAATTGATGCTTTTGAACTGTGGTGTTGGAAAAGACTCTTGAGAGTCACTTGGACTTCAAGGAGATCCAACCAGTCCATCCTAAAGGAAATCAATCCTGAATATTCACTGGAAGGACTGATGCTGACTCTGAAACTCCAATACGTTGGCCACCTGATGAGAAGAACTGACTCATTTGAAAAGACCTTGATGCTGGGAAAGATTGAAGGCGAGAGGAGGGGATGACAGAGGATGAGATGGTTGGATGGCATCACCAACTCAATGGACATGAGTTTGAGTAGGCTCCGGGAGTAGGCTCCGGGAGTTGCTGATGGACAGGGAAGCCTGTCATATTGCAGTCAGTGGGGTCGCAAAGAGTCAGACAGGACTGATTGACTGAACTGAACTGATACCCAACAAATACAAGATACACAACCCTCTGAAGTTCATGTGAAATATTAATCAGGATAGATCACCTGTTGGGCCATAAAATGCCTCAAACAAATTTTAAAAGATTAAACTCTTCCATTGTGTACTGACCACAATGGAACTAAATTAGAAATCAGTAACAATAAGGTCACGAGAAAAGCTTCCAATTGATGAACATTAAACAAAACAATGTACTTCAGAATAACCCATGAGTGAAGATGAAAGCATTTATTTCAACTTAATGGAAACACATCAAATGTGCACATGTGTGTACTAATGAAGAGGAAAAATTAAAATTTTACATAACCTCTTGCTCCTTCCACCTCTGTAACTCAGCTTGTTCCCTGCAGTCTGGATCACATAGGTCACATAGTCTCAGAAAGTGGGGACTAACAGTACTAGGAACTGGAGCTTATCTCACTCACCCTTGTCCTGCTCTTTGCAATTGCCCAGCCCCTGGAAACCTGCTTAATCATGCCTGTCTGTGTAAAGGTCAGGCATCCCCCTCCCCATCTTGACTACTTTTTCCGCGTACGTGAAACCCCTTAGTTTAAACCAGCCTGTTGCTCACTATAGTCTGTCTATAAAAACTCTGTAATCCCTTTGTTCAAGGCTCAGAGCTTAGGGTATTAATTCCTCTGGGCCCACTGGTATAATAAACCTGAGTTCTCCTACTCTCCAAGTGTGGTGCTTGGTTTCTCAAGTACTGGGTTCTGCAACACCAAGTCACTTCAGTCGTGTCCAACTCTTTGTGACCCCATGGTCTGTATCCCACCAGGCTTCTCTGTTCATGGGATTCTCCTAAAACTGGAGTGGGTTGCCATTTTCTTCTTCAGGGAAATCAGCCCTTAGAGAGATATTCATAGCTCTAAATTAGAATAGAGCTAAAAATCAATTAAACATTAAATGGTCCATAGAAAAAAATCCACAAATCCAAAGGTTGGTTCTTTGAAAACATTAATGAAGATGAACCCTTGATTTCATCCCAGGCAAAAACAAAACCAATGAAAACCCCAAATCACATTCCTCCTCATTCCAGTAGATGGCAGCTCCCACAATACCAGCTGTTCAACTACTTGTAAGTGACTCAACAGCGATTATGTTGACTATACCTCAAAATATGTATAGATTTTGACCACTTCACACTGTCACTGTTGTTAACACTCTAGTCCCTCATCCATGGCATGAGTTTGGGTAGACCAATGAAGAAGTCTCTAAACTGGTGTTCCTATTTCTCCCTTCCCTTACCCCAATCTATTCTCTGTGATAGCCAGAACCATCCTTCCATAACGTAAATTGCATGATGCCATCTTTCTACTTTGTTGTTCTTGTTCAGTCGCTCAGTCATGTCCAACTCTTTGCAACCCCATTGACTGCAGCACGCCAGGCTTCCCTGTACTTAGAACTCTCCAACAAATACACAACAGTAAAATTCAAACCAAAATTCTTACCTGCAACGTCTGAACTAACCTGCCTCTTACTATCTCTCTGATCTATCTCCTACCACTTATCTCATTCAGCATTCCTCAAAGCCTGCCAAGCATCCTCCTGCCTCAAGGGCTTTGGACTTCCTGAGTTGCTTCTGTTTTTTAATCTTTTTTTCATCAGGATGGCCAAAGTGGTGATTTTTAATTCTAGTATTCTTAATTTGCTAGATTTTTCTGTAAAAAGAAACTTCCCTTCATCAACCATTTGATTGTACTGATACTGTGCAGGGCCCTGTTGGGCTCCAGGGCACAAGGACTCTGTGCCCCTCATTTCTTTGATTATAGGAAACAGCCTCCCTTCAGCCTCCAAGATGTTCCCTGAATTCCAAAGGGCAAATTCAAGCAATTGTAAATTAGGGGAAGGGAGGTGATGTGAGATCTGGGAGAAAACAGTCAAGAGGAGCCTTGGGGCAAGGTCTTATATCCCCCATCAAAGGATACACACAACAGTATCTTTGAGCTACTTGGCAAATACTGAAACTCTCCAGGTGAGAGAAGTTAATGATTAATGATGGTATGCTACCCACAAGTATATAGACCCCAGACCAGTTGGACCTGAAGGTTGACAATATAGACTCCTAACTTACCTCATCATTAACCCTTCGTGGACATGAATGTCCACAAGCTAATCATGTCGTCCTCTTTGAATAATTACTATACAACTTGTCTCTATCTTTCCCAAGTTGGGACACATGGTTGTAAGAGTATGAGCCCACTGTGTCACCCTTTTCCAGGCAAAAAATAAAGCTATCCTTTTCCACGTCACTCAAAACTCTGTCTCCGAGATTTAATTTGGCACCGGTGTACTTCTGAGCTTTCGGCATCAGAACTAAGCTTTAATTCTAGGAAAGGTAAGGCAATTTCATAAGCAAAAATTTATTCTTTCCCTTTATTTTTCTAATATTTACCATTTTTTAAAAATAATGACACTGTGGTATAATAAAAGTATTCAGTTCAGTTGCTCAAACATGTACGACTCTTTGTGACCCCATGGATTGCAGCACGCCAGGCCTCCCTATCCATCACCAACTCCTGCAGTTTACTCAAACTCATGTCCATTGAGTCAGTGATGCCATCCAACCATCTCATCCTCTGTTGTCCCCTTCTCCTCCTGCCTTCAATCTTTCCTAAAATCAAGGTCTTTTCAAATGAATCAGTTCTTCACATCGGGTGGCCAAAGCATCGGAGTTTCAGCTTTAGCATCAGTCCTTCCAATGAATATTCAGGACTGATTTCCTTCAGGATGGACTGGTTGGACCTCCTTGAAGTCCAAGGGACTCTCAAGAGATTTCTCCAATACCATAGTTCAAAAGCATCAATTCTTCAGCACTCAGCTTTCTATATAGTCCAACTCTCATACATGACTACTAGAAAAACCATAGCCTTGACTAGACGGACCTTTGTTGACAAAGTGATGTCTCTGCTTTTTAAATGCTGTTTGTGTTGGTTATAACTTTCTTTTCAAGGAGTAAGGGTCTTTTAATTTCATGGCTATAGTCAGCATCTGCAGTCATTTTGGAGCCCCCAAAAAAGTCTGCCCCTGTTTCCACTGTTTCTCCATCTATTTGCCAAGAAGTGATGGGACCGGATGCCATGATCTTAGTTTTCTGAATGTTGAGCTTTAAGCCAACTTTTTCACTCTCCTCTTTCATTTTCATTAAGAGGCTCTTTAGTTCTTCTTCACTTTCTGCCATAAGGGTGGTGTCATCTGCATATCTGAGGTAATTGATATGTCTCCTGGCAATCTTGATTCCAGCTTGTGCTTCATCCAGCCCAGCATTTCTCATGATGTACTCTGCATATAAGTTAAATAAGCAGGGTGACAGTACACAGCCTTTTCCTATTTGGAACCAGTCTGTTGTTCCATGTCCAGTTCTAACTGTTGCTTCTTGACCTGCATACAGATTTCTCAAGAGGCAGGTCAGGGGGTCTGGTATTCCCATCTCTTTCAGAATTTTCCACAGTTTATTGTGATCCACACAGCCAAAGGTTTTGGCATAGTCAATAAAGCAGAAATAGATGTTTTTCTGGAACTCTCTTGCTTTTTCGATGATCCAGCAGATGTTGGCAATTTTATCTCTGGTTCCTCTGACTTTTCTAAAACCAGCTTAAACATCTGGAAGTTCATGGTTCACATACTGTGGAAGCCTGGCTTGCAGAATTTTGAGCATTACTTTGTTAGCGTGTGAGATGAGTACAATTGTGCAGTAGTTTGAACATTCTTTGGCACTGCCTTTCTTTGGGATTGAAATGAAAACTGACCTTTTCCAGCCCTCCGGCCACTGCTGAGTTTTCCAAATTTGCTGGCATATTGAATGCAGCACTTTCATAGCATCATCCTTCAGGATTTGAAATAGCTCAACTGGAATTCCATCACCTCCACCAGCTTTGTTTGTAGTGATGCTTCCTAAGGCCCACTTGACTTCACATTCCAGGATGTCTGGCTCTAGGTGAGTGATCACACCATTGTGATTATCTGGGTCATGAAAATCTTTTTTGTACAGTTATTCTCTGTATTCTTGCCACCTTTTCTTAATATCACCGGCTTCCATTAGGTCCATATCATTTCTGTCCTTTATTGAACCTATCTTTACATGACATGTTCCCTTGGTATCTCTAATTTTCTTGAAGAGATCTCTAGTCTTTCCCATTCTATTGTTTTCTTCTATTTCTTTGCTTTGATCACTGAGGAAGAGTTTCTTATCTCTCCTTGCTATTCTTCAGAACTCTGCATTGAAATGGGAATATCTTTCCTTTTCTCCTTTGCTTTTCGCTTCTCTTCTTTTCACAGCTATTTGTAATGTCTCCTCAGACAGCCATTTTGCTTTTTTGCATTTCTTTTTCTTGGGGATGGTCTTTATCCCTGTCTCCTGTACAATGTCTCGAACCTCCATCCATAGTTCATCAGGCACTCTATCAGACCTAGTCCCTTAAATCTATTTCTCACTTCCACTGTATAATCATTAGGGATTTCATTTAGGTCATACAATGAATAGTCTAGTGGTTTTCCCTACTTTCTTCAATTTAAGTCTGAACTTGGCAATAAGGAGTTCATGAGTCACAGTCAGGTCCCAGTCTTGTTTTTGCTGACTGTATAGAGCTCCTCCATCTTCAGCTGCAAAGAATATAATCAGTCTGATTTTGGTGTTGATCATCTGGTGATGTCCATGTGTAGAGTCTTCTCTTGTGTTGTTGGAAGAGTGTGTTTGCTATGACTAGTGCATTCTCTTGGCAAAACTCTAATAGCCTTGGCCCTGCTTCATTCCATACTCCAAGGCCATATTTGCCTGTTACTCCAGGTGTTCTTGACTTCCTACTTCTGCATTCCAGTCCCCTATAATGAAAAGGACATCTTTTTGGGGTGTTAGTTCTAGAAGGTCTGGTAGGTCTTCACAGAACCATTCAAATTCAGCTTCTTCAGCATTACTGGTTGGGGCATAGACTTGAATTACTGTGATATTGAATGGTTTGCCTTGGAAACAAACAGAGATCATTCTGTTGTTTTTGAGATTGCCTCCAAGTGTTGCATTTTGGACTCTTTTGTTGACTATGATGGCTACTCCATTTCTTCTAAATGATTCCTGCCCACAATAGTAGATATAATGGTCATCTGAGTTAAATTCACCCATTCCAGTCCATTTTAGTTCACCGATTCCTAAAATGTCGATGTTCACTCTTGCCATCTCCTGTTTAACCACTTCCAATTTGCCTTGATTCACGGACCTAACATCCCTGGTTCCTAGACAACATGGCTCTTTAAAGCATCAGACCTTGCTTCCATCACCAGTCACATCCACAACTGGGTGTTGTTTTTGCTTTGGCTCCATCTCTTCCTTCTTTCTGGAGTTATATCTCCACTAATCTCCAGTAGCATATTGGGCACCTATCGACCTGAGGAGTTCATCTCTCAGTGTCCTATCTTTTTTCCTTTCATATTGTACATAGGGCTTTCAAGGGAAGAACACTAAAGTGGGTTGCCATTCCCTTCTCCAGTGGACCACATTCTGAAAGTATACATTTGGTCTTTGTCACTGGTTCCTGGCACAGAGATCTTAAAACCCTTGGAATTTCCTGAGTCACAGGAGTGCTTTTTGTTATTCATAACAAGCCCTTTTTGATCTGAACTTATGCTAATGAGGTGACTGGAGAGAGGGAGCCAGATAGCTTCAGGATGGGGACTAATCACCAGAAAGGAAACAAGTGATTAGAAGGTAGTAAAATTTAGCTCCATCTCCTCCCCCACCTCCAGGGACAGGAGGGGGTGGTAGAAATTTAGTATAAAATCTCTTAAAGACATTCCAAGAGCTTCCAGTAGGTGAACACACTGGGAGCATGATGTAACTAGGAAGGGCATGGAAGCTCTAGGCTTCCACCCTCCATATTTTGCCCTATGCATCTCTACCTTTCAGCTATTTGAGTTCTATTTTTTTAATAATAAATTGGTAAGCCTTATTAAAATGTTTTCCTGAGTTCTGTGAGCTATTACAGCAAAATATCAAACCTGGGAGAGGAAGAGATCGTGGGAAGCCCTGGACATGTAGTCAGCCAGGCACAAGTGTTCTGTTGTTAGCATCTCAAATGTGGGGAGTCATGTGGGATTGAGCCCTTAAATCTGTGGAGTCTGACACTAACTTGGGGTAGTTAGTGTCAGATTTGAATTGAATTGTTGAATATACAATGTCATAGATGCAATTCCCTAGCATCCTCTAAAGGTGACCAATGAGGGCTTCTCTGTTCTTAGCTACAAAGTAAACTCATGGATTTAGAGATATTTGATGTGACACTCCACTACAGTTAATATTCTTAATGATGCTCAAATTATACCAGTCTTTGACTAGTAGAAGCTTTTCAGATTAGCTTCTGAATCCTTTTGATGTGACCCTAACAGTCTTTGATGGTTAGAAGGAAAAAAATTTAATGTATTTGTCATATTTGTCTGGTCCTTTACATAAAGGTCCTTATGTTGTACAGAACAACAGGAGCGCCTAAGTCTTCAACACTTTATCATACTTTACATTGTCAGAATGTTGGACTGAAAACTTTTCATAGCAATCTGACTCTGTAAAAAAAATTCTTAGAATGGGTCAGCATCTATACTCAATGTATTTATTTAACTCACAAGCAAGGAAAATGGGGGACATGATGGAAACATGGGAACAGAGGGCCAAAACCAGAAATAAAGTATAGCACAAAGACATACTCTTTGGAATTCAATATTTAATATTATTAATTAATAACATTTCATTTAATATTATTGAGTTGGCCAAAAATTTCTTGCAGATTTTTCCATAAGAGCTTAAAAGAAAATCCGAAATGAACATTTTGGCCAAGCCTATACTAACAGGACACTGTTAATAGCAGCTTACTAAGGTTAGATGTTTTCACTGAACGGGATTAAATTTGAAGGAGCTATTGAACTTGACTAAAGTAATATATGCTACTAATTAACGTTCATGGAACGTTTTTAAGTAGACTTTAAGAAGCAATTTTGGGAAAGAAATTATCTGGACACAAATAGATTGCCTGGACTAGAACTGTAAGTATAGGGTAGGCTGAAGATATAGATTCTTCATTTGGACTCATGTCTGAAGATCTACTACATAATCGATCATGTATTAATTAATAGTAATAAAAATTTCCAGCACCCCACAAATAAAGTTTATATTAAATAAGTAAATATGATGAACTGTGGACCTAGATAGAATTTGGTGGCAAGAAAAACGTCATTCTCTCTAGCAAATAGAAAAGCAGAATTCACTTGATATTTTTTTAGAAAGACCTTTTTTTTAAGAAAAACAATATTTCTATCAGAAGTCTACTGATTTCAGCTGAAGAACTCAATAGTTTATCTCTATTTTAAATTAGTTCTAATACTGCTGAAAAATGTTATATACCCACAAAATTTTTTGTGTGGCATTTTGTTCTTCTACTATTTAGCAATTTAGCAACACAGTTCTAAGGAATGAGAGTTCAGTTTCACTCTTTATGGCATTTATATTTTATTAGCATCCAAAGGATTAGCTGGAAACTTGGAATGGACATATTGTGTTACTATTACTAAATGAATTCAGAAAGTCTTTAATTATACTAGGTTACCCACCCTCATCTTTCCTTCTTAAGGTGCTATTTCATACATTTAAGGTTCATAGTGAACCACTCACTATGGTAGTAGAGACAAATAGGTGTAGGGTAAAGAGTAAAACAGATCTAATTCTGATGCCAGTTAAACTGTGTTACCTTGGTTAAATACTTACTTCTCTGAATATGTTTTCTTCTATGGAAAGCAGAAGGTAATAAAGCCTGCTCTGAATAGTACTCTTTAACTGAAGTGGAATTGAATGAGATGGCATACATAAAATACTGTCAACTGATACTAGATGCTCAGTAAGTGCTAGTTCTTATTCCCTTATGATGCCAGTGCCTTATTACTAATGGTGTCTGTTTACTGCTTCAGTTAAACATTTATAGAATGCCTAACACATGCTAGGCACTGGGCTAGATACAAAGGTAAAGAGGAATAAGATCTGGCCCCTGCATTCAAATAACTCAGAATCTATTAAGGAAGACAAACATGTGAAAACTTATTTTGCTTGAACAGAGTTGAGAACCACCAAAGATAAGTTACAGTCTTTGTCCTTGATGGTAAATACTAACTTAATTGTAAAAGTATAACAGAAACTAAAATGTTAGATTTTGCATCAATCTAGAGTATGTTTGCAAAATAAGCTTTATTCTTATAAACTTTAAAATAGCCTTATAAATAGAACATATTTCTATACTATCTTAAGGTATATTCATTCTTAAGAGACTTTTTGTTTTATGTAACAAATAATAAATGTGATATTTTCAGTAAAAGTTGCATCTCGGACAAACAAAAAGGCCAAAAAAAAAAAAAAAAAAAAAACCAACACCCAACTGCCACTTCTGAAGAGCTGGGAGCCAAAACAGGGGGTCAGAGCAAAAGCAATGCATTGCATATACCTCTATATGCAACCTGCAATGCAGGAGACCCCAGTTCAATTAGTGGGTCAGGAAGATCCCCTGGAAAAGGGATAGGCTACCCACTCCAGTATTCTTGGGCTTCCCTGGTGGCTCAGCTGGTAAAGAATCCACCTGCAATGCGGAAGACCTAGGTTCAATCCCTGGGCTAGGAAGATCCTCTCGAGAAGGGAACAGCTACACCCACTCCAGTATTCTGGCCTGGAGAATTCCATGGACTGTATAGTCCATGAGGACTGTATATAGCCCATGACAGAGGGACTTTCACTTTCACTTTTTCACTATACGCACCACCAAAGTGGTGAGAAAACATCTAAGTCACCCCTCCGCTCCAACCCTTGAACACACCCATTTCCTCACCCCACATAAGGAATCTGAAATTTCTATTGACTGGTTAAGGCCAAGAGCCCTGGTTGATATCAGTTCTAACAATTTTTATAAAATATATTAATCCAAATATGATTGTATAAAACATTTCATAATGCACTGCATTTTCCATTGCAGTAAATTTTTCTAAACTTGCAATTGCCTTAATTTGGTCTTTTCACAGGTTCAGGTAACCCCTTTTGAAATGTGCAATTTCTTATACAAGTGGCAAGATTTTTTATACAATTTTCTTAGAGGACAATAATTCTATGTTATTCTTGCTAAATAATAACTGAAAAGAGAAAAATTCTGAAAATGTCTTAATACTGTAAAATCCATTAACCTAAGAGGGATCTTTGTTCCCAAAGGAAAATAAATCCTGTGATTACATGTCAAAATTTATCCTTGAGAGCATGAAATCTGCATATTTATTGCATTGTCTTGAATAAATACTATAAGAGGATTACAAAGTATAAAACTTGAATGTTCTATTAATCCTGATTATTTTAAAGTACGTATTTCTTTAAAATGTTAAATATCTAGGAAAATTGGTTTCATAAACCACACACTACTAGCCTTACTTGATGCATTTAAAACACAGTGGTGATTTTTAATACCTGTCACAATCTAAAGTGAAAGTGAAGTTGCTCAGTCGTGTCTGACTCTTTGTGACCCCATGGACTGTAGCCTACCAGGTTCCACCATCCATGGGATTTTCCAGGCAAGAATACTGGAGTGGGTTGCCATTTCCTTCTCTAGGAGATCTTCCCAACCCAGGGATTGAACCCGGCTCTCCTGCATTGTAGGCAGACGCTTTACCATCTGAGCCAACAGGGAAGTCCAATCTAATGTCCTCACAAATATGTGCAGTTAAAACAAATCATGGTCAGTTTTGGCTATTTTGAAGATGGCTATCAAATTATTAAATTTAAATATAAACTAAGACTGATATTTAGGTTTATATGACTAAGTTCCCAAGAGATTCAGTTAATTGCTTGCAAATTTTACTTAGAGCTTACAAAATCCCTAATATAGGGGTTCATATAATATGTTATTGGTAAATAGTTATAGGCAAAGTTATATTTATGCTACTAAGTATGATATTAAAGAGAAATCTTGAGATTAAGACTTCATCTCTCCTAGGGCATTTTACTGAAGGCACACGTTCATATTAGTCAACACTGAAAAATACCCTGTTTTTAATCTTTGGACAAAGATAATTTTTTTGATACAGACATCATTTTCTCAAGTATTTTCTCCTAAGTACACACATTTTAAGAAGTCAATGAAATCAAAGGCTTACACACATTTTAAGAAGTCAATGAAATCAAAGGCTTTCCACTATTTGTCTTCATCTCTCCTCACCCTATTCTCCATCTTTTTTATTTCTTCAAGTATATGTTTATTATTGGCTGAGGCAGGGAAAGAGAAGAATGACACAAGCCACGTGGAAACCCCACCTCTATTCTGTCTTCCGTCAAGTTGTGGAGATGAGGCTGTTAGTAGGATAGCAAGTCCCCTAGAACCTGAGCTCTGTGGAGAAACATGAGCTGGGTCTTTACGGCTATACTAGCCTTCCACTAGTCTACAGATCCCTGAAGTCCCCAGACAAAGTTTGGAGAGCTAGAGAATCACAAATTTAAAAACAAAATTCTAATTTCTTTAGAAGGCATTTGTCTTTTTTCTAGTACATATCCAGTAGTTAAAAGCCATTTTTCTGAGACATTTTATTAAACTCAAAAAATTGTTGAGAGTGATGAGAAACTGAGGGAGTCATTATTACTTATTATTAATAAGGTATTACTTATGACGTGTTAGCACTGTAAAGGGCTTTGCTCACAATTTATTTAGCCTTCACTCCAGCCCTATGAGGACATACTATGGTTTTCCCTGTTTTGGAGAAGAAAATGAAGCTTAAAGGGGCAAAGCAAGTAATTTGTTTCTAGTCATACAAATTAAGGGGCTTTCCTGGTGGCTCAGATGGTAGAGAATCCGCCTGCAATATGGGAGATCTGTATCAATCCCTGGGTTGGGAAGATCCCCTGGAGAAAGAAATCGCAACCCACTCCAGCATTCTTGCCTGGAGAATCTCCATGGACAGAGGAGCCTGACGGGCTACAGTCCATGAGGTCACAAAGAGTCAGACACAGCTAAGCACAGTGTATACAAATCAAGAGGGCTAAAACTTGAATCCAATCAGTTAGATTCCAAAACCTGTGTCCTTAAGCTCTATCCTATCTAACCTATATCTGTATGGTAACAGCTATTTGGTTACTTTTGAGTGAGATAATTAATAAGCAGAGTGGTTATTAGTGACCCTGAAATATTCATGATGTCACTGGCAACCAAAACCCTAATGCTTACATACACATGTACATGTGTGTGTATGGATATATATATTTAATTATATTTCCAATTCCATACCTGCTATCAAGGTAACCAGCCTGGTACATATCCTTCCATCTTTTTTTACTATACTCATACTACTATCTGTCACACTATTAACACACAACTATGTATGCTCATATTTTTTTACAGGTTTTCAGGTTAGTTTTTTTTCATAAAAATATGAGTCTATCCTATAAACATTATCCTCATAGATCTTTTTCAAGTGAAAATATTAGAGAAGTATGAAACAGGGAAATAAATGATGTTTTATTTCCTCAGTATTTATTTATACATTAAAATAGTCTTGATTTAAGGTAAATTACTCAAATCATAATCTGTACATTGCAGAGGTTTTCATATATTGCCATCATATTTTGACAACAAAGACTAGAATATCAAAGCAGGGTCATGCTTGCCTTTACCACTGGCTATTTATAAATCCAAACATGGTGGGCTCTCAAGGAACCTGGCCATCTGCCACCCTATGACAATCTTGCGGAAGACTCATGCTCTGGAGATGACAGAGATTCCCGATATTCCAAGGTTGACTTTAAAAGTTAAAGACCTTCTTTAGTAATGTGCCGAAAATCACATGATAGTCAAAGCACTCACCTTTGGACCTGGTAATCCAGGTAACCCAGGATTTCCATGTGGCCCTGGTGTGCCCTACAAATAGAAAAAAAAATTCAGATCATTCTCAGATCTAGATACAAGTAAGTGTTTATAACAACATTCAAATAAATATTACATGCTTCATTAAAATGGATATGTTATTTTACAAAGCTCATTATCTCTTCTGAGGTCTTGGATATTTCAGTCTTAGAAAAGACACCGATTATAGAGCAGAAATGTGGTTTCTGTTTTTTGCTTCAAAACACTGCTTTGAGGTGTTTATGTCCCTTATTTACCACTTCTATCTCCAGCCACATTGTTCAGTGCTACTTCTAAAAGTTGTGCAGAGTAAGAAGCCCCAAAATAACAAAGTGCAATTGTTTTACTCTCCTCTCAACATCCAGTAACCCGTTCTGCACTTGGGTTTTGTTTATGCTATGATGCGTGCCTTAAGTCTTACCTCATTTAACCTTGCCCCTCCTACACCTGCTCAAATCATGTTCAAGTGTCAACTGTGATACCAGCTTTAAAGCCTGGCTATACCAGCATGAGCTGATTTCTCTTTACTACTCAATCCCACAGAAACTGCTACATATAAAATTAATTTGCAATTAATTATATGTTGCCTTGGGACAATTCTATTATTTTAATATTTTATTGCTATTTTAACTTCTTCATGACATGTGCTGTTTAGTTCGAGGATTATAAATTCTTTGAAAGGCAACTGTCTTTAATATTACCAGTGTAGTACTTAGCACATATCAGACTCCCAATGAATATCTGTCAATTTAGGGAATTCCCTGGTGATCCCGTGGTTAGAATCTGGTGCTTTCAGTGCCTGTGGTCCAGTTTTAATCCCTGGTGGCAGAACTGAGATCCCACAAGCCATGCAGCATGGGAAATTTAAGAAAAAAGTGGCATTTGTCCATTTGAATTCAATAATTGCTTCTATTTACTAAATACCTACTATATGTAAGTAACTTGTTACTGCTTTTTTTTTTGTTATTATTATTACTAATCCATATAACAATCCTGCAGGGTGGTTATTTATTCCCCTTTACAAAGGGGTAAACTTAGGTTCATACAACCAGCAAGTAGAACAAGGATTCAACTCCAGAAAGCCTTTCAGGTCTCCAAGGCTTCTATACTCATGTGGGCTTGGAACCCACCTTTGTACCCTTCGGCTATGTAGTGGTTTAGTTGCTAAGTCATGTCCAACTCTTGCGACCATATGGACTGTAGCCTACTAGGCTCCTCTGTCCATAGGATTTCCCAGGGAAGAATACTGGAGTGGGTTTCCATTTCCTCCTCCAGGGGATCTTCCTGACCCAGGGATTGAACCCAGTCTCCTGCACTGCATGAAGATTCTTTACCAACTGAACTATGAGGGAAGACTCTTCCTTCAGTTATACCTCTATCTTAACACAGAAATACTTAATATTTATCTGTTTGTTTCACTTCTGAATTAACAGAGCATTGTGTTTCAGAAGGGGGAGGAGTGATAGCAATGCAAACATGGAAAGTATATCTAGCAAGATGAAAACTAAGGGAAAAAATTAGATTTCATGAACTCTCATTTGTGTAGTCTTCAAAAATAAATTTTTCAATAAAGTAGGTGGGAAAACTTATGAGGATTAACAAATGAGTTGTTGATGTAGATGTGGGACCAACAGGTATAAAGTATTATCCCACAGAGCTCATTAGTGCAAGAGTGAGCAAG